>NC_071341.1:15105000-15731250 GCF_027744825.2 Synchiropus splendidus | reverse complement strand
GCCAAATATCGCCATGGTAACGGCCACTTCAAGCCTCATCTGCATGCCACTTTAGCACGCACGCCGCATGAGGTAAATCGCCTCCTTTTCTCTCTCAGCATCTGCTTCCTTTCTCACTGCTTCCCATTTCATTCAATCATTTTTCCATCTTCTTCAGTTCGCTGATGACCGTGACCCGCCTCGGTCCTTTGAACATCATCGAAACTTTTCATCCTTCGCCTGTTTTGGAGAAACACCACGTCATTAGAGACTTCCCCGGCTCTATTTGGCTCTCGGCGCCGGCCTGTGATGTGGTCCTCTGCTCTTTAGTGGGGCTCTGACCACTGGGCCTGCCAAACACTCCAGTGACCCGGTGGATGGCGAAATTACTCACCACAACCTTGAGGGGCGGAGTGAGTTCAAGAGGCTACGCTGAGACATTCAACATATAAATAAACACAGCCACAAACTCTTAATAGTGTAAAAGCACTTCTGGAAACAAGTTTTAAAATCATAAATATCACTTACTTGCTTTTTATTTATTTATTAGAAATGCATGAACATCAAAACCCCAAACCTGAAATGCTGAGTTTTATGGACTCACGCTAATGCTAGGTGATTATAAAGTTTTGTAAATTTGTTTTTTTAAAGAATCACTTGCAGCAGAACCTGTGTTCACGGAATACTTACATTTTAGATTTACAAGTAACATCTGACTTACGACCGTAAGATCATAAGTGGAATGCCATTCAAAATGGCTGACGCGAGGGTTATAGTTACTAGTGTAGTGGTAGATCACTGTGTGAGATGCTGGGATATTGTGCTGCCGTAACTGTTGTACGCCATGCTAGGCTGCTACGTGCTGCGGTGCCAGACATTGAATAAAAAAATCAGCATCTGCTGGCCGCGGACGTAAGTACAGGTGGACATAAGTCGAGCAGGTCGTAAGTTGGATGTTACTTGTATTCAGTTTTTCTTAGAGAACAATATCACAAACATGTTCAAAGTTTACTACAAACAGAATGTTCAAATACATGCTGTTGTGAGAAGCTTATGCAAAACATGCCTGGGATGTTATTGATACTTAACTGGGTGTTATTGAGGGTGATACTGAGGTATATGAACTCACAGTTCCACATTTAATTTTTTCAAGAGGAAGAGGAAAGGCTAACCTTGATCTGGATAGCACTCTTACGCTAATGCTACCCTGGATATTTATCGATAGTTATCTATTAGATACAAGTTATCTTTTTAATCACAGAAAAAAAACAAGAAAAAAATCAGAAGATGTTTCTGAGCGACAGGTTCTTCAATAAGATGCTAACTGAAGCTAGGTTTGTGTTCGCAGTTGTGAGGAGCTTACACAACACATCCCTGAGCTGTAATGAACACATTAGTATGTGACATTGAGGGTTTATGACACCTAATATTCTCTGCTGTTTTGTTTGGTATTTTCCACCAAGTCTCCCTTGATGCGTCACTGATCGGGGACCACCAAGGATGTGGAATGATGGAAGCTGTTCTAGGAGCTGATGCTCAAGAAATTATTATCCCTATTAGCAGTTCCATGTCAATAAAAGAACAAGGCGTCGCTAAGAAAGTAGCCTCGCACATTCCATGTTTCATTCTTTACGTGCAAACCTGCCAAGTTCCACTCACGCCCCCAACACTCCCGCTGCTCCTGAGCAATAACATTCAGCACAGCTCAATGTATATGTGGTGAATAAGGAGCGGAAGCTGCGGGGCAGTGGGATGACTTCACACTTAAACAGCCTGTTTACAAGTCATTTACCGACCTGTGGGAGGGGAGCGCTCTGAAGAGAGTCGTGGTGGAAAGACCTCCATTCAGAAGCCATCATTTTTGAGAGGGAGAGAGAGCCAGAGTTGATGCCGACATCTAGCAGAGAAGGAGCTCCTGGAAGCTGGGAGTGTTTGCGGTAATGTTGCATTCATTTATGGTGGAATGACTGGCAGCATAAGGTGAGCGACAGGAAGAGTCTAGTGTCGTGATAGTTTAGTGTCACAGTTGGCACCCGGCACGAACATGGGTTGACCAGGAGAGAAATGCAGCATCAATTGCCTCTGCTCTGTGGTGGCATGACCCTCCTCAGCTCCAGGCTCCTCACCATGACCCTGAGCCTCAACCTTCATGAGTCACCCTCGCCAGGTCGCCCCCTGCTGGTAGGAAGTGTACTCAGATGTTACGCCTCCATCCTGCAGCAAACATCTCCCCTCGTAAACAGCATATCGGCTATATATCTGCTAAATATCGGCTCCTCCATCTCATTTACATGTTGGAACATCTCCACCCGGAGCAACATCCATGTTCAGTCAAAACTAAGGTGAGTTAGTTTAGAAGTTTCAAAGCAAACAGTTGCAACCTTGTCCGTTTTCTATGGCAGTTTTCTATGTATCAGTCACCGTGGCTCTTATGGCCTCGAAGACATCAGTTTCTGCAGCTGAGCAACAAGGCGATGTACAACAAACCCTTGCTGGCCACGTTTAGATAAACAATGAGGCATCGAGTTGCACTGTGTCGTTAACGAAAGGGAAAAAGTTGGGCCGAGTCGCGGTGGCGCACACAGACGTCTGTGTGAAGCTTTTATCTTGGGCACAAGGAGGCTCTGAAGGTTCTGACTCCGGCTGTTAGAGAGCTGGCTCTGCTTTTCGCTGCCAAGCAGAGGACCAGAGTCCACAGATTGATGTGCATCATTTAAAGTTTGTCAACTTCCTCGACACTCCGGCTCACGATCTGGTCGCCGATTAGATCATTTTGACGGGAAGAAAAAGCGTGCCTGCACCAACACCAGCGCCCGGCTTTCTGTCCGGCTGCTTTGATACCACATCACGCGTCTGGAGGTCTGGGCTCCGACATTCCACCGCTGGCTAATTACAACCGAGCCCCAGCGCTCCTCGCCGCTCCGGCAATCCAAACAAAGACTTATCCTTCAAATACACAAGTCGAATGCGGCGACTCGCTCAACGTAAACGCTGCAACACCAGATCAAATTAGGCGTACTGATAGGAAGCCAGTCCGCGCGGTCAACAAAACTTCTCCCCAGAAACAAAAGAGGGACAGCAACATGCAGAGAAAAGTGCCGAGTCAGCAAGCGTGAGACCACCGGGGAGCATCCAGACTGGGATCGTATCTGGGTGCCTCCCTGTCTGAAGAAGACGTGATCCTACAAATTTAAACATCTGTCCACAAACCTCAGTCTCCGTGCGGCGTGTCGTTGACCCTTTTTTCCCACCGCGCCGAGCCAAACCCCAGTCAGAGCTTTTCACTATGCTAATAGGATAATGGCTAATGGGACGCACCGCCAACGTTAGCAAACACAGGAAGCAGGATGTGAAGAAAAGTAGGGAGAACTAACCAGAAGGAGACAATCACAGTGGGACTGATCAATAAGTTGCTATGACAAAATATATGAATCTATGGCTTTATTATTGTTATGATTATCATTTTTGTGGAAGAAAAAGTACATGAGGAAATCAACCTGAAAAGCCACCAATGGAGATAAAGTGCTATCATTGTAAAGTATAATGACATAAGTGAACAAGATTTCTTCTAATGTTTCTGTAAAAAATGATCGTATTGTTATTATATTATATTAATTATATTATATTATATTATATTCTAAACCATAAAAGCATGTAAAATTGAACATTTGAACATTTTTATTGTTGTCATTTACTTATTTATTTTAATAAAACAATATTTAAGTATTTTGAATTTTTTTTAACTTTTTTTTCTTCTAGCTTCTTTTTCAGAAAAACGATAGCAACGGTATTTTTCTTTCCGAGAGTAGACTTTTCAAGATGTTGATGCGACATCTGAGTTTCCGATTTTTAGTACAGTTAGGAAAATATGATGCAATATTTGTGTTCCGGCCAAAATCTCAAAACATGGGTCAAAACATTTCTGAGTTGAGACAGTTGAAGGGACTTGTATCTGACCTCACATCCTTCCAGGACCACACTTTCCAAGTGTCACCTTTCCAATGACAAGGAAACAGAACTCTAGAACAAGTTAGCCATCATTCGTGTCAACAACACCAACAGCAGGTTTTGTTATACCCACTAAACCTGACCAGCACCATGGCCAGTGAGTGACTCTATGAAACATCAACAGCGACTTCATTGATCGAGTCGTGGCCGAGTGCCTCGATGGTTCCAGACACAATCATTCATCCCGCCTCCCCCCTCCTCCGACTAGCTGGGCCGATCCTTCTGTCCGTGTTCCTGCCGCACACGTGCGAGGAGCTTGGCATCGGCGGCGGCGGCGGCCACCAGGAACCTTCGTCTGGTATCCTTCCTCCTCCAAAAGTCTGCTAAATCACCCGCTCAATCTCCGTCTGTCCGTCAGGAGCCGGGAGGCTGGACAGCAGACGCCAAGCGACAAGTTGCCAGGTAACCCAGCCTCACTCACCAGGAAACCAGATCTGGTAGCAACAAATCTGCTTTGGGGGGGGCGATGATGGAGTTGGTTACGAGAATGCCAACATGTTGTACACTTCCCTCATGACAAAAACCAACTGGCCTGAAAAGAACAGACGAAAATATCTTAACCGCTGTGCAATTTGTCTCCATATTCAGGAGTCGACTGTGAAGAAGAATGCGTTTCTCTTCCCTGCCAGCGACCTCAGTCTGGCTTTGCTCACTGACGGACGCTCGGAATAAACGCAGAGCACAAAGCAGAGTCATGTATTTACTGTTTACTGTTATTATCCGTTTCAATCGTGATCATAGAGAGATTAAGAATAAAAAATGTTTCATGAAAAAAAATCAAATAGACACTTCCAAAATCAAATAATTTGGATTATATTATTATAGTAATTTTTATGAATATATCACATATTTTATATGATAGTAAGAAGTTAATAATTAAAAATAAAATAATTGTAATTGAGTGTGAATGAAAATTAAAAAACTAATCTGTGCAGAAATGGAAATTATTTTGTCATAGGGTTGATTAATATCAGATTACATAATTACAGAAGAAAAAGTTTCAAGAAAATATTTTTTAGTTTTTCAGAACCACAAAACACATGATATATTTATCACCACCAATGTAAAAATAGTAAAAAACAAACTATATTCTGACTAATATTAATCATGATGATCAATATGAAAGTATGATCTATGTAAGTAACATATTTAAAACAAAATACAATTAGGAAGGTAAGAAGAAATAAAAGCACAAATTGGAAGAGCCAGAAAATGAGATTAACATAAATAAAATAATCATAAAATGAGGGGAAAAAATGGTTGAGATCATTTCAAAACTTAAGGGCAAAAGAAAGAATCATGTGAAAGTGATCTTCCAATAGGTCTTGCTGGACGGCGACTTGCTCCACCCCTCGCCCCAAATAGCTGGGACAACAAAAAGAGGATTTCAATCAAAATAAATGATCTGATCTAAGCAACACAACTTTAATTAGATGACAAAACCTTAGAGAAACTCCCTTCGTAACTTCCAGCGACTGTTTCTAATCTGTAGATCTTGAGCTCCTCCACACCTGCGCTCTGACTTCACCATGACGCTCACTTCCACTCCAGTCTTGAGTTGCATCACTAATGAAATAATCCTGGTCCTGGTGTGAACGGGACCGACGCAGCGGTGCGGTGACGCTCCTCAGGGAGGGTGGTTACCTGTTCAGGGGGTCACATCACGGCCCAGGAGGCCGAGCGAGGGAAGTGCAGCCGGATTAGCGGAGCGGACGCATCAGTGTGGGAACAGGACGTCTGGAGAGATAAGACGTCCGGACGACTCGCAGAAAGAATCACAAACACAGACGAGAGCGCCCCGAGCTCCAGACGGTCACAGAGGACCAACAGCTGCTGAGCCTGGACGCAGCTGCTCGGAGGACGACGGTTCAATTCTCTTCTACGGTGTCACATCCTCAAGCACAGCTAATGCAGGAGGGAGTCCACCAAAGCGACTCGGGTCTAGAGGGGGGTGACACCATAGACAGGTCACAGGAAACTCAGGAGAGGGGGGGAGTCTGAATCTCACTTGGACCTCATGTCCGCCGGACGCATCCGGCAGGTCTGCACTCTGCTTCATTAATTCTCCCAACTCCCTGGCGCCGTGTCATGTTCTCCTCACCTGCAGCAGACACTCGGGTCATCACCCAAGACGGCTTTGTAAGCTCATGGAATCTCCTTGGCCAGATGTGTGAAGGAAACACCCGCAGTGGACTCATCTCTTTCATTTAAGGTTTCATTCAACAGTCACCTTGCAACGTTCTGACTCGGAAGATCCAGATCCATCTCTACATCCACCGGTGACACAACTCCTCCGTTCCCATCCGAGGTTGATCCCAGAAGTCCTCCACCTTACTCTATGGTCACTTTACTTCACCTTCACTGAAGCTCATTGGTTGTCCCCTCTTCCTCATTCAACACCATCCCTCCTTAACTTCCCAACCAAACTTCTGAGTCCCTCTCTCCATCATCCATCACAAAGCCTCCTCTCACACTGTAGGACTCCACCGAGTCTGTTCGTGACTCACAGAGTCTCACATCTCTAAGTGACACGATCATCTGAAATCCTGCCGCAACTCTCTCAACATGACTTCCCCTTCTCTCCATCTTCACTCTTGTTTTGTTAATAGTGAATCTGCACTTCTTCCCACGCAGCCTGTAAATCACTGGAAACTTCATCACCGGATGAAATGAAACTTCAAGACTTCGTCTCCATCACTGCAGCAGCTAAATAAATATTCTGGATCAAGTCTGAACATCGGTTTAATCAAATTCAGCCGTTAAGAAACATGACTTTGTCACATTAGCATCCAAGATTAATAACAATGAAAGAAATAAGTCTATATTTGGGCAGCACTCTGGTGTGGAGGTTCTGTTTAAATCTAGGTTAAGATAACTCTGGGTTTGTGAGGCGTTCTCCCTCCGCTTCTGTCGCTTTCCTCCCAAAAACATGGAGAGGTGAACTCTAAATTGTGAGTGTCCAAAGCTGCTGATCTGTCCAGGGTGTCCACTGCTTCTTGACCAAAGCAGCTGGGTCACTGCCTTGTCAGCCCATCAGGAGATCAAGCAAATACAAACAAGCACCAAATAACCACTATTTGTCACAGAAAAAAGCGGTAAGAAACAAATTATTTGGTAAAACTGTACTTCACACACTCATGTATAATGTATTATTTGTCCATTCATAAGACATCATAATGTATTTTTAAGGCTTTATAGCATAAGTTGTGAACGTTCAGAACAACGTATAGTAACTTAGGTTTCTAAAGTTTTAAAGAGGGACTTGTCTAAATCCAAAGACTCTAAATCTAAAGACTAAACCGCCAACACTACCCTTTATAATACTAAAGAAATACTGTTTTTATACGTGATTATGAACTTTCATAACATGATCTAAAATGCCTCATAAATCACTATGGATGTAGTGAAGGTCAAAATGTTCGAGTGCATCATTTGAGTGACGAAAATGTGAAAAACAAAGAAATTGAACTTTAAAAAAAATTAAACGTGATGTAAGTGGATGGAAATTTACTTCTAATTTAGGTTTGAAACATTTTTCTTTGCTTAAAAACAAAGCCAAACAATTCTACACATAAGGTTGACCTGCACTTTTTGCAGCACGTTCCTTACTACAGGTTCAAAATCCTAACATGCGGCAGGGAGCCTGGCTATGCAGCGTTGTGAATGGAAGAGGAGCTGCAGTAAACTGTCCAAAAAGTTTCGCTGCCTCTTCTGGGGTTGACTAAAAGTGACTCCCGCCGCCCACAGCCAAACAGCAACACCCATATCTCCATCTCACTGAAGCTAATTTTGAAGGAAGTATTACATTTGCGAACACATTAGGCAGCACATCTAGTTTCCTGCAAATTTAACATTCCGTATAAACGGTTCCACCACAGCAGTTGCCGCTGAGGGGCAGGGAAACACGGGAGAGCAGGAGCAGAGTCGGCTGGCCTCGGGGAGATCGACCAGCCCGCTATTAAAACAGACAAGTGAGTGTTTCCTTTGTCAAAAACACTCCAGAGTAATGATCTGGCGGGAGAAGGACAGTGTGGGTATAAATGTTCCACCAAAAGCCGGCAATTTCGCTAAAATCCAGGGCTGGTTTCAACAAAACTGGGATATCATTTGGATTATCTTGGAGGGGATTTGGGACGTCTAAGCCAGCGAAGTCCATCTGCAGGGAGAAGTGTGAGAAATGGCGCTGTGGTTTGAATAGACTGGCAGTGACTCCATCACAGCGCAAAGTTTTGCCAAGACTGGAGAGGAGGCCAGGTGGCAGCCGCGCGCTGAGCAAGCCTTTTCATGTATCATTGTTTACTCTTCCTCAACTTCCTATCTGTTGCCAGGACATCACTTCTGTCTCCTGGACGTCCCCTTTCCCCAGACGCCACAGTGTAAGCCAACGTGTCAATCAGGGAACTCCAAGGAAAAGAAGCCTGGCCTGACTCACTCAGACTCAACTACGAGTCTCCAACAGATCACAGAGCTTCTCAGTCTCACTTGGAAGAACCATCATGGAAATCTATCCGAGGACCTTCTCAATTACTTCCTATTGGAAATGGGGTAAAACAATGAAAGGTGCAGAATTTTCTTCCACTTTTCCATCATCAGGAAACGAGTGAAGCCAGAAGGCTAAGACTTCCCTCTCCCTGGACGGCTCTTCTGAGTGAAACCAAGGTCTTTCCCAAGTCACCTAAGAGACATGAGCATCCCAGCACGTCCACCACACGTGTAATCCCCGCTGGAGGGCACCGCACTAGAAAGTCACCCAGGAAGCGTCCAACAACAATGTTGACCACTTTTGAAGGCCTTGTCAAGACTCACTTGTGATTCCAAATATCACATATCTAATAAAAATATAGGCGCAATGACAGCAACAATTATGAATAAAACAAAAAATTAGGGACAAAAGATTGAAAAATAAAAATTTGTGAGTCAAAGAAGGCAATGTCAAGAGAAAAAACATCCAAACTGGAGTTGCCCAGACAGCTTTGAAATTTCCGAGACACTGCACAGACTCCCGGGCCTCATAGATGTACTGGTCGGACGTTCAACGGCACGATAAGAAGAACTGATTTCACGGATGGCAACTTCAATATTAGGAAAAGCGCAGTCTGGCCGCCTGGAGAGAAACTTGCGGAACTAAATTCTTGGGTTAAGCAGAAAACAGCAAATGTCTTCTGAGTATAGGAGCGTCCTCGGCACTTTGGATTAAGAATATTAGCCCGGTGTTGCTCGGCAGGCCTCCAGAGAACAATGTAATGAAATCTGCTTTATTCCAGTCTTTGTTGCAGGCGCTGCAGTCTGTTCAGGACGAGCTTGAAAGGAAACTGCTCCCAGTCGTTCATGCGTTTCCTTCTGCAGGGCAATTACCAATGTTTTCCCCCCACAGGACCAATGCTTTTATGTCGTCAGGGATGGGGAGTGTTTCAGAGTGGCTTTTTTCAGAGGGGCCCGATCGTGGGTGCGGATGACAGCGTGCGTGAATATGGCAAAAACGTGGTCAACTGGAGCCCCCTCGCCATCACGTCAGCTGAGATCACAGAGTGAGCGAGTCAGAGAGAGCGGGACAGAGTGAGAAGGTCGAAGAGAGCCGGGATGGAGTGAGAGGGTGGGAGTAAGCGGATCGGAGTGAGAAGGTGGGAGTGAGGGGGTCGGAGTGAGAAGGTGGGAGTGACGGGGTCGGAGTGAGAAGGTGGAAGCGAGGGGGTCGGAGTGAGCAGGTGGGAGTGAGGGGGTCGGAGTGAGCGGGACGGAGTGAGAAGGTCGAAGTGAGCAGGTCGGAGTGAGCGGGACGGAGTGAGAGGGTGGGAGTGAGAGGGAGGGAGTAAGCAGATCGGAGTGAGCAGGTCGGAGTGAGCGGGACGGAGTGAGAGGGTGGGAGTGAGGGGGTCGGAGTGAGCGGGATGGAGTGAGAAGGTCAGAGTGTGGGTCGGAGTGAGCCGGACGGAGTGAGAAGGTCGAAGTGAGCGGGACGGAGTGAGAGGGTGGGAGTAAGCGGATCAGAGTGAGAAGGTGGGAGTAAGCGGATCGGAGCAAGAAGGTCGAAGTGAGCAGGTCGGAGTGAGTGGGACGGAGTGAGAGGGTGGGAGTGAGAAGGTGGGAGTAAGCGGATCGGAGTGAGAAGGTGGGAGTAAGCGGGTCGGAGTGAGAAGATGGGAGTAAGTGGGTCGGAGTGAGAAGGTGGGAGTAAGCGGGTCGGAGTGAGAAGATGGGAGTAAGCGGGTCGGAGTGAGAAGGTGGGAGTAAGCGGGTCGGAGTGAGAAGATGGGAGTAAGCGGGTCGGAGTGAGAAGGTGGGAGTAAGCGGGTCAGAGGAAGAAGGTCGAAGTGAGCAGGTCGGAGTGAGCGGGGCAGAGTGAGAGGGTGGGAGTGAGAAGGTGGGAGTAAGCGGATCGGAGCGAGAAGGTGGGAGTAAGCGGGTCGGAGTGAGAACGTGGGAGTAAGCGGGTCGGAGTGAGGGGGTCAGAGAAAACAGGTCGGAGTGAGCGGGACGGAGTGAGAGGGTGGGAGTGAGAAGGTGGGAGTAAGCAGGTCGTAGTGAGAAGGTGGGAGTAAGCGGGTCGTAGTGAGAAGGTGGGAGTAAGCAGGTCGGAGTGAGAAGGTGGGAGTAAGCGGGTCGGAGTGAGGGGGTCAGAGAAAACAGGTTGGCGTGAGCAGGTCAGAGTGCGGGGGTCGGAGTGAGCGGGTCAGAATGAGCTGGTCGGGGACAGCAGGCGTTGCGGCAGCTAAGGGCCTGATGAATGTGCAAGTTCGAATTTCAGCGTCCAGACAGGAATCTCTCAAGATCACTCCAAGCAATCAGCAGGCGTCTCATGTTGCCTCCATGACAAACGGCTCACTCTGTCACCCCCCCCCCCCAAAAAAATGGGGACGCCGTTCAAAATGGTTTCTGAACGGTCTCACACCAGGCTGATGAGGAATGAAGTGAAATCAGATAAGAGCGTGGCGAGGTGCGGACTGACCGACGGACACGGAAGCCCACCCCTTCTGGTGTCACTCACCCCAGGGCTTGTCAGGCCTCATTTCCTCTTCAGCTGCCTGGGTACCCCCCCTCGCTCTTCAGTGGAGCCGGCACAACCTCAGACAGAGGGACCACTCTGAGTCAGCCAAACCAAAGCCGCACTGATATGAAGGGAAAATGATTCCCAAATGCATGAGGCGCCTGACACATGGAGCGCTTCATTAAAGCAGAAGACAATTCACTTTTAAAGAAGCAAGAAGAAGACCATCGTTCTGGCTAGGATTCATGTTCAAATACAAAAGAGGCCTGATTCATTCGAGATCAAACAAGATGACTATACTGACCTGAACACCTTCGTCCTGGGTCATTTCCCTTCAGGGGTCCCTCTGAAAGTCCTCCACCCGAACCAATCTAGATCCTCCTCTCAAGTCACACATCCTCTTCCTTCACAACATCCCCTGCTCTCATTAGCTCTTAACACTGTCTCACTTCCACATGTCTGAACCATCTATCTTCCCCCAAATTCACTAACAAACTCAGCTTCCACAAGCTTCTCTGTCTCTCATGCTGCAGCTCTCTTACCATGACCCAGATAGCAAAATGTATCTGGCCAGGACGTCGGACAGAAGGACACTGGATCCGGGTCTAATCTGTTTGTCGGATCCAAAATGGATGAGGGACTGGATACAGATCTGGGCCACTTTTAGTCCTGATCCACGCAAATATGAGATGTAGAAATATTTCCATATATAGCACTAGATATCCGTCTGGTGGCAGCACATCTGATTCCTATAGGGATTCATGGACTTGATCCGGCTGCCATCCGTGGGTGACTCCTTCCCATCATGGCTGCACTAGCTTCTTCATCTCCAGAGTTTCCGTTTCCGTTTGTTTCGGGATTTTTCAGGAGAAAACAAGTTGAAAACCATCATGATCATATGCACCTTCATGATGTGTCGTGTGTTCTCCGTTTGTTACCATGTTCCCACTTCCTTTAAATACGTTTGATCAAAGAGTTCATTTTTCTGAAGGAGTGGCAGCAGTGCGCCACGCTGGATTATATGTAGCAGGAACCCTGATCTCTGACCCCAAATTCTTTCACTGATGTAGTCTGACTCAGACCCTGATCAACAATTCGAGTCACAGAGACACATTTTGTCATGTTTGGTTCAATGAGTCCAACTCACTTGCTTTTAAGGTTGGCACGATCACAAATGAAAGCCCACTCACAGTGTTAAAGGCCCGTGGAGGACAACTTGACGGCACATTCTGTCCATGAAGGTCATTCGCTCTTCATTATTTTCTCCCATTCTCATTCTCTCCTGCTTTATTCCCGATTGGAGTCGCAGGAGGGCTGGAACGTGTCCCACGAACGTGTCGCTGAAAGGCAGGTGGGATCATCCTAGGGCAGCAACGGCTAGTCGACGCAGTCCACTGTTATCCACTGAGGACAATCATGGGTTGAGTCATTTTAAAAACTCTCACGAGGTCAAATGTAGGGAAATGAAGTGGAAACATCAAAATAATCTGATAACACATAACACATCATGGAGGTGGACGTGAGCGTGGCAGTATTCAGCATGTTTTTCACAGAAAATCCCCCCCAAAAAAACATCATAATCCATTGTTGCGGAACTCAAGTCGGAGTTGGAGAAAGTTCTGATTTAAAACTAGCAGTTTCATTGTCACCAATTCAGTAAATGTCCAAACTTTTACCTCTGATTCATTGTGCATTGCAGCATTATTTGCTGCAGGTTTTTTTTTTTGTTTGTTTTTTTTATAATAGAAAGGGGTGCGAATCCAGGATCATATTGTGACCCATAACGCCAATACAATGGAAACATCAAAGACTTCAGTGAGATGCGACATTTGCCAAACTTTTCCTTCACATTTTGAGCAATAGTCATTTTTCAATGACTGTTTACAACACTACAATCATACATACCAACGTTTTCGTTCATCCACAGGTCATATGCCAACTAGTCACTAAGAAAATCGATGACTAGTTGACTTGGATATCAAAATAGGTGCAGGCCTGAATTACGTAAACCTACAGCTAGTTGAGGAGCAGAACAAGGACTCACTGGTTAACCTACTTTACTACTTATTTTACACAAATACTACTTATTTTACACAAAATGAAACTTTTTCAGAGAGTAGAAATTCACTGTCAGTGCTGCGAGGACTCACTTGAACATGTGGGATTCCATAAATCTGACTTTCTTTCATATGAGGGGCATGAATAGAATCGTGGATACAAATCTAAACATGTTCCACCAAACATGACTTTAAGGCTAATACTGACTAGTGATTTCTTCACTCTCACCTCTCTCTGCGCGAGAGACCAGGACTGTTCATAAAAAATCAGTAATTCATCACTATTTTTTAAATCAGAAAATCACTGTTATTGTGTCAAAAGTGACGTCCAATATTCTTCCCTGGTCAATTATGGATTTGTCATGGTGGTTGAACCGGCCTTGAGCGGACCGCGGCTCAGTACCTTTCAGCACAGCTTCAGTGTTGATTCATTTTATTTTTTTCATTTTTTCAGAAGCTTTTATGTAGTAAAATGCAATGGCTTCTCTCCGACGCAGGAAACGCTGCGATTCAAAACCAGCTGCTTCTTTTCCAAACTGATTTAAATTAATCCTGAGATGAAACATTGCATCTCATTCTTTTACAGCATCAGATATATTCAGAACTTCTGGAAGAGGACATGGAATAAAAATGAATAATGGGTAAGAGAATCAGTCATGGAGCGTGAAAGGAGCTTCAGAAAGCTGGTGGTTTGAAGGGGAGTTCATGTTTGATTACCCGTCTTCAGATGACCTATTTTCCTACTGTTGTACTTCATCAACTCAGGCATGTTGTTTTAAAGTCGCCTACTCATTTACAATACAACTTATCAAAAAATCATCTATCGCTCAACTGATGTGGGGAGGAGGGAATCACTGGGAGACCAAAGCGGAACAATCATGAGCTGCTCTCCCGCTGACCCGTGCAGAAGACAAAACAATCCCCTCTAGTATTTAGATATACCATTCTTTTGCTGACTCCGTCAAACACACACCACAGGAACTCGGCAAACTCAAAATCTGGAAGATCTGACACAAGATCTGGTGAGCATCGCTTCTGTTATTAGCTTGTCGGCAAAGCTAAAGCAGTCAGTGTTTTGTTCAGGTTTTAAGACATATTTTATATTTATGAGAATACTTGAAGAACAATGGTAAGAATGGAATGATGGGAGGCAAAGAGGAGAATGCAGCCATGATGAGTGGTTCACAGACTTAGAGGAGTCTGAGATGAGGATAGTGAGGTGGTCTGGGTGAGTAGAAAGGATTGAAGATCTGAGAAGAGTGTGTCAGGAGGTGAAGAGGTTTGGAGACTAGGATGGTCTGGGTGCTGGGAGAAAAGAGACAGAGTTGGATCAAGAAAGTTGGAGTTGTTGTTGGAGCTGAGAGTTGAAGAAAGTTGGTTGACCACCAACCAAAGAGGTGAGACTAGGGATGATGGTGAAGGGGAGGACTCAATGTGGCAACCCAGCTGGACTAGAGAAGATTGGAAGATATGTGGAAAGGAACACCACCACCAGAACAACCTTGGGTGAAGACTGGACCAGAGGAGCCATCATGTTCAGAGGGCCAACACAAGCTAACTCATGCTAACTCAGCGGCCACAGGCACAATAGTAATGTTTGGTTTGTCATGTCGGGTTTTTAACGTGGAGCCTCTATGGTCATTTCATCTGCTTTTCAAGACTCCCGTCCTCCATCTTTCTTCACCAAACTCGGTAATCCACTCGTCTCATGAATCCTCTTCATCTCCTCACTGGTCGTCCTCCTCTTCATCGTCGACCCACTCCACATGCCCAAAGCATTGGGCCTCCCAAACCTACAAACTTCTCCACGTTCTTATGATATGGGGGTTCTCCCCAGGTCTTTAGCTGCCTAGGGGACCCCTTTGCTGGGGTCCTGGAGTAGAGGGAGTTTTGACAACATGAAGGGGGGTGTGACTCCATCACCGCCAGTCAAGCAGAACACCTCCTTCTCAGTAGGAGGACCAAGAAAGATGTACATTGCGTTCCGCACCCATATGGCGGGGAGGAATCCTGTGGAGAACCCTGGATCTACTGCATTTATTTCTTCGTGTTCCCTCCCAAAGACAACCTCAGTATCTTTTATGGATGAAGAGATGAAGCTTTGCTGTCTCTGACTCAAACAGAAGTCCACAGTGTTTTACGAGCTGTGACTAAAACGCCTCAAATGTGTCGAGACAAATGATAAAACGAAAAATGACAGACGTGTTTGTCCAAACCAAGCATCACTTTGAAAGAGAGGGGCTTCATTGATGGAGTGAAAAGCAGCCCTCAGACGCCTCGCTGAGCAGTTTGGATTCTCGCTGGCACCCCAAGTAAGAGCAGCCTGTTCTCACATGGTCGGCCAAGCAGAGTCCAGCTGGTCCAAGAGGGGCCAGGGAGGAGGCTTTCTTTTTGTCCAACCTGGACCCCACAAAACCTTTGATACCGGAGAGTCTGTCAGGGCGGAAGCCGGGAGACAAGCTCCTGACAAAGTGGGAAAAACCGACTCATCAAACCTCTTTTAATTTGTCTGCTCTCTTCTGCTGCGTGTGATTAATCGCCAGTGGACCTCACACAAAATCTCTCCCTGCTTCTATTTCTGCATTCAGGCCAAGAGTTGCGGTGAACCCCTCCTCCTCCCCCTCCTCCTCCCATCAAGGCCAAACGCTGGGCCAAGATCCCGTTAGCTGGGTCTTCCGTCTCTCCAGCCTCGATTCATGGCCGACTAAAGCGCCCACTCGTGAAGAAAAGACGTTGCATGAATCTGGGTAAAAAGAGAGAAAAGCTTGAGCCCAACTTGAGACAACGCTAAAGGAGAAGCCCCGCAGTCACTGGAGTGCTGTAATTTGTCTGAACTTTCATTCATCTTGTCGCCTACAGCCATTTTTTCTCACGCTCAACTAGCCTCATTAAGGTGCCTTTTGAGGGTGAAGTGACATCTTTGGATTAAGCTCTGAATTTGTCTCCGCCGGTGAATATGTCCCGCCCCTCACCCCTCCAGAAGAGGGACTCCGCGGTTCCCCTGGAAACTCTTTGAGAGGTGAAAAGGAGGACAGCCAAAATTGGGGTCATCTTGGCCGAGTGCAGGTAAGTCCCCGCTAATGCGGCCCAGTATCACAAATATTCCACACGCGGACCGATGAATTCCTCTTCAGCTCATCAAGTACATTCTTGTTTGCCCCCCGAGACCGAGTTCAGATTCCTGGATGAGGTCAGCGTGAAAGTGCGTGTTTATAAAATCAATCACATTAGAACCTGTTAACTAAATACATCTGCAACTGAAGATTTAGACCCATAAAAGGGCCACGATAGGTGCAGGGAGGGCTTTCAGCGACTCGCACCACTGACAGGAAAATAATGCGAGACTCTTGCAGGAATATATTTTATCATAGCTCCATGCTTTACTGCTGTTATCAAAGTAACACTGATACCAGCTGCGGAGATGTTTTAGGGAGAATTCATGGTGCTGAAAAAAATGAAGGTAAAGTTCTAAAAAATTATATAACAAGAAAAAAAAACTTCTAAACAAATTATAAATGAATTATTGAAATAAGTATGACCATAAATTGAAATATAATGAAAACAATAATTTAAATATTTTCCATATATTCTGCAGTCAGTATAAACTATTATAATTTTATGCATCCAAAATGTACATATAAAAAAGAATTAGATATATGCATTAAAAATAAGAAAAAACAATAAAGCTGAAATGATATATTTTTTATTTAAATAGAAATATTTGGAATATATTTACTTACATAAGATATATGAAAATATCATTGTAGCTTGGAAAAATATTGAAAAAGAAACCGTGAAAAATAGGAAAATAATAGGGGAACAATTAACAATAATAATTAAAATAATAATAACAATAATAATAATAATAATAATAATTAAGGAAATATATAATAATGAAATAATAATAATAATAACGTTTTATTACATGAATTTATTGGAATTTAGATATGTTTTTGTAAAGTAATTAATATTTATTAATATGGAGCACAATATTAATTAAAATTTGTGTATTTAATTACAAAATTACTGCAATATAAAAAATACACTTCATTAAAAATAAACAAATAATAATGAAAACAAACAAGTCAACAGATAAAGAATGTATATTTAAATTATATTATATAAATTATATATATATAAATATATCTAAATTTATACAAAAAATATAGGACTGATTTAGAAAGTAATAGGGATGTAAATAATGCTTTTGAAGAACCATATATCTATGAATGTGTTTTTTAAATGTGAACAGAAAAATAATTCATTAATTCATATTTAAATAATGTGATGAATCGATAAAATATCAGTTACGCTTGAGTGTTTACATTTAAATTTTGAAGTGATTGAATGAAGTGGATTGAGGTCCTGTCCAACTCTGTCTTGAGCAGGACACAGTTCAAACAAAGATGAACGCTCGCAGCTCACAGTCTCACCCTCAGTTCAACCAGAATCCCGATCAATTTTCCTCCCCGTGAAAACACTCAGCAACCTTTAAATAACTTCATATTTCAGCCCTCGAGCCCGAGTTCAGATTCCAGCGTGAGCTCAGTGAGAAAGAGTGTATTTATATAATCAATCATCCTTAACTAAACACAGAACCGTCCTACCTCCAGAACGCAGGTCCCCGGAGCCGTGCTCTCCATGATGGACACGTTGTAGAAGTTCTTCTGGAAAACCGGCTCGTTGTCGTTTATATCCTGCAGCGCGATGTTGACCACCGCCGTGGAGGACAGGGGGGGCTTGCCGCCATCCGTGGCTAGCACTGTGATAGCAGGATTGGGGTTCTTTTCGTAATCCAGCTGGGACAACGTGGTGATAATCCCTGTGATGGCGTCAATCCCGAACCAGTTGGAGAAAGCCCCTTTGTTGTGCAGGATGCTGTAGGTGATGTCCCCGTTGGGTCCCTGGTCTTTGTCACGAGCGGTGACTTGAAGCACGAAGCTCCCGGGGAACACCACCTCAGGGATGACCTGCCTGTACACCGGCTGGTCGAAGAGAGGAGGGTTGTCGTTAACGTCAGTCACCTGGATGGTGAAGGAAGACTCGGCTCTGAGAGGAGGAGTGCCCGAGTCTGTGGCCATCACCCTCAGTTCGTACGTGTCCCTCTCCTCGCGGTCCAGGATTCTGTCCACACAGATCAGGTAGATTATGTTGTCTTTGGTGGTCAGTCCGAATTTCCCATCTCCTCCCTCGAGCGACACGTTGACGTTGGCATACTCGCCGTAATCCGGGTCGGTGACCGAGATCCTGGCCACGTACTGCCCCGGCTGTGCTCCCTCTGAGATCCTAGGAGAGCCATCCTCACTGAGGAAGATGATGGTCATGGTCGGCTGGTTGTCGTTGTAGTCTCTGACGTGGATCGTGACGAAAGCGTTGGTCACTTCGGGATGCGTGGCGTTGTCTTGCGCTTGAACCACCAACTCGTGGACTCTCCTCATCTCAAAGTCCAGCGGTTTGTTAAGCGTGATCACGCCGGAGCGCGGGTCGATGACGAAGTAGCGGTCCGGGTCGCTCTGCCTGCGGTTGATCTCATATAGCACGACGCCGTTGTCGCCCTCGTCCCTGTCCGTCGCAAACACCTGCAAGATGCTGCTCCCAGGTTGGAGGTTCTCCGTGATGATGGCGTGGTAGCGGCTCTGATTAAACACCGGAGCATTGTCGTTGATGTCCTGCACACTTACGTCCAAGGTCATCTGATCCGTCCTCTTTGGAGAACCGCCATCAAAGGCCTCCAAAGACAACGTATAAGTGGATCTCTTTTCTCGGTCTAGAATTGAGTTGACCACCAAGTCCAGGTAGAGCACTTCGTTACTGCCCCGCCTGGTCTCCAAGGTGAAGGCCTGGCCGATGTTCCCGTCCTTGATGAGGTAGCCTTGCGTCGTGAGAAGGCCTTTGTCGGCGTCGACCGCCGGGTCAAGAGGAAACCTGGTCCCAATGGCCGTCTGCTCCGGAATCTTAAAAGCAGCCCGCTTCTTTGGAAAACTGGGCGAGTGGTCGTTGATGTCGTTCACCTTGATGGTGACCTCCACGGTCACGCCCGTCATGGTGACCGCGAAGAAGTTGTACCGATCCCTCAGTTCTCTGTCCAGAACTTTGGCCGTTTTAATGATCCCAGTGCTCTCGTCGATGTCCAGGTCCGTTCCCACGCCGGTGCCCTCGTGATCCGAGATGAAGTACAGGGACGCGGTGACGCCCGGGGGAAGTCCGGCGCTTATGTCCCCGACGATGGTGCCGGCTGGCTGCTCCTCGTCCAGCTGCAGATCCAGCGTGGCCAGCACCGCGGGTGAGCACATGGTCACCAGCTCCAAGGCCACGTACAGCATCAGCATAATCCGACGGTTCCACCCAGCCTCGCGGTGCAGAGGATCCATCACAGCTCTCCCAAAACCTGACTTCATTTTGACCCTTTTGTTAAACCTGCACACAGAGAAGAGAAAAGGCTGAGTCACGTCAGAGTCTGACAACAGCACAACATTATTTCACCGCAGACAAACTTGGCTGCAGGAAAACAACTCAGCTCCTGACCACAAAGAGTCCGTACATGAAGTTTTCCTCCACTGCTTAACCTAATAAGTCAACACCAAAGTCCACTCGCATTCCACAAACCCCACCTTCGCGAGAGAAACATTAAAACCGCAGGAGAACCAGCTCTGGCGGCGAGTCGCAGCTTTAATTAAAAAGGTTGGAGTCTTTTTTCTCGCACAGCCACCTGCAGCGTTCGCCACAGCGCCGCTCTTTCACAGCGCCGAGCTGGAGACGCAGTCTTGTTGGTTTTCTGCTTCACATGCGTTTGAACACATGATGTGACATGACTCAATCAAATAAAGACAACTGTTTATTGTAACTTACAACAATATGTAGGGAGGAATCTCAACCCTTTGGGCGCAAAAGTTGCAAAATTGTGACAGACAGCATTGTGGCACTTGACAAGCCAATCTATAGAGATGGCGCCTGATGTAGCTACGACACCTGCAACATCAACCTGAGCAACATTTGAACCAGTGAATCTCGACATCTACAAAAGATGAATACTAAAAAATCAAAAATATATTGATTGACTGATGAATATGTTGTATATCTTTTCTGCATTCTTTATGTGGAGATTTCTCGGACTCTTCTCTCTGTTTGGTACTGTATTATTGTAAAGTGTATATTTGAGGTTGGTTGTTGGTAGCTGGCAGGTAAACTGCAAATTTCATTTTTTTCGTTCCCTTAAAACATTTTGAATGGAATTGTATTTAAATTATTCACGTCACTGACACATCACAGTCATGTTTTGAGAATGAATTATTGTAATGCATTTTTTATTTGCTTCATTTTGCACATTACTTTTAGAACTTTTTTCTTTTTGATGTATTATCATCAAACCTGAATTTATTTTTGTTATTCATAACTCATTTGTGTCTCTTACTCAGACTTTCATAACACTCATTTTTCAAGAAAATGTAAAACAAATTCATATTTTTGTCCAGTGATATTTTGAAGCTTTTGAAAGTAATTATAGAGAGATTTTTTTTAATCCCCGCTGTCACCATAAATCAACTACAATATGTATTTTATACTAGTAAATAGCCCCTGCATGAAGACCACCTGAAGACCAACAGAACTGAGAGTGCTTCACACCTCGTCATCAGGAGGTCAGGAGTGGAGGAAATTGGAGTTCAAAAGATGCTTCAGGTAATTACACCCCAAGGACCTGCTTCTTTGGAGTTTTCCAGTCCTCATTCATCATGAGCCTCACTCGTGGTCTTCCACTCCAACATCGCGGTATCTTCTCTCGTGCCCAAACCACCTGTCTTCTCCAACGTTGTATCCAAACTTCTTCATCTCTGACTCTTCTCACTCTGACTCCAGAATCAAAAGCTCTACATTTAACTCTTGCCACTACTCTGACCATCCACTCAGGTGTTGCCCCCCCTCCTGCACTCTCTTCTTCTCCTCCTTTCACCTCAGCACATGCAACAAATAAACTCATTGAGCAATAATATGTCGACTGGGGCTCTTAAAATTTAGAAACAGTGGTCAGTGGGTTTTCATATTTACTGGAAAGCTGTTTTGAGAAGTGACTGGTCCCTGGTTAAACTCTTGAGCAATAGAATAGACTATTATAGAGACAATTTCCGCTGCTTTAGACAGTTCTTGCTCTCTCCGGATCGACGCGATCTTCGACGTTGCATCTGTTCAGCGCAGAATTGAACCCGTTTGATTCGCTCATCAATGCGTTTTAAATCGCAATCGCTCGCTGGCCATTCTGGGAATCATCCACGAGCCTGATGGATTACAAGCGAATCACTCAGCTTCTGCATCAATCGCCGTGAAGCTAATGCCACCGCCGCCGCCGCCATGAAGGCGAGATGAGAAACGATCAGCACTGGTTCCACTTCCACCATCACTGCCCCGTTCAAATCCGTTTTGCTTTAACCGCGAGGACAAACGAGGAAAACATCGATCGCTGGAATGAAAACATTTTCATTCGCATGATACCTTGAAGCTCTCGACAGTACTTGAACTTGTCAGCCCTGGTTATTGATTTACTTCTCTACAGAACAGTGGAGGCAATTTTAGAATTTCTTCCTGAAAGCACAAAGGATAGCTTTACAAGGCCCGGAGCTTTGGTCCAAATGCCACGACTGTAAAAACGCTGGAGGACCTCAGCAGCCAAATGGATGTAGCAGATGCGACAAGGACGGCTTACCGCTAAAGGGTTAAGACGCGCTTCTAAAAAAATTAAAATTTAAAAAATACTCCTGAGAGATCATCGATGAGGATCGATGAAGAGTCTTAGAAAGTTGACAGAATTGTGCTACAAGAGCTACTGGCACTGGCAGAGTGAGAAGACAAAAGAGCTGAGGACAGTTTAGTTTTAACATGTGAACACAACGTGAAAGACGCTGCACATTTGTGAGAGAGGAGGACTTGGTGTTGTTAGTGACTTGTTTTAAATGACTTGAAGTTGCCTCACTGACTGAGTTTGTTTCGTGTTCAGGTGAAAAGACTCATTCTTTGCATCTGTTGGAGTTGAAGTGATGGACGGATTTCCAGGGTGTCCATCAGGATTCATTTGAAATGAAGACAGACAATAAAATCACTTTTTTTTTTTTTTTTTTACTTTAGTTTGCTTTAGTGTTTCTTTCTGGATTTTTCAGTTAGAAAGGCACCAAACCGCCATAATCATATCCACTTCCATGATGAGTTTTCCGCTGTTATTCTGGCGTCTCTCATTGAAGCCGTGGCAGTGCGCCACAATGGTTTATATGTAGTGGAAACCCTGGGCTCCAACAACTATGGTGATGGGTGGATGAGGTTTCGTGACACAGTTCTGAAGTGTTGATGAAGTTTCATGATACAGTGTCCTGATTTTCAGTGGCCACCAGATGGCACTGTCTGCTGTAACATGTTTGGATTTGAACAATGAATTCAATGAAACCTCACATCTCTAGTGGGACGCAGTTTCATCAACTGTTTCATGATACCCGATTCATCGCTCCATCAGTACGAGTCGTGACAGGAAGGATGTTAACAGGTACAAGCAGCTATAGCTAGCTTCCTTTGAAGGGCGTTCATCTGGGAGGAGACCACGGGGCAGACCCACTGAAGCGCCTTCAACCGTCAGTTGATCTGAGAATAGCATGACAATTCGAAGAGCTGGAGGGGTTGAGGAGTAAGAGGCAAGACCATCTTTCTTTCCATCACCAAGGACCTTTGGCCAATTTCCTCACTCAAAATGTGTTTTCTTCAAATTTTCATTTATCCTTCCAGTTGATATTTTGTGGAGCATTGTTTTTTTTCTTTTCCACAGGTTGACATTTTAAGGAAACTGTTTTTGAAACTGCAATTTGTTCCAACCATCTTCTGAATTTTCCTGTTTCGTTTTCGATTTTTTTAATCATTGAAGTCGACTTCCACTGATGAATTTTGTGTTCATTTCTGAGATATTTCCTGTGAAGGGACACAGTGTGATGTCCGACAGTTGTGTCCTCCATAAATCAAAAGCAAGGCTGGTGACTTGGAGGCGATTAAGATGCGGATGATGATGATGACTGATCGATAGATAAAACACTTGCTCTATTGAGGAGAAAAAAAAAAAGACTTAAAAAAAGTTTTTCATCAAAAGTAAGGATGTGACTGGAGCTGTTAATAAACCCACTAAGCATTTTATTGACTGAGGGAGGAAATCAGAGCACCTAATGAAACCAGTTAGAGCAGGCTGAGATGAAGATCACTGCACATAAACCTGGCTCTCAGACGTCGGCTTCACACAGTCGCACTTATTACCAGATGTATCGCTCCATGTATCATTCCGCCGCTCGACCACAGACCTGGAGCTAAACTTAGTGTTGCCCCAACGTCACCTCTTTGTCCGCAGGAATTACAGCACCGACCCACTTTCCTTTCAATCCTCAGCACTAATTGAAGCAAACAAATCCGAGGTTTCTGGGATTTACATGCAGAATGAACCTTTTGTTCGGAGCCGGAGCGGAGGATTGCGGGCACCTCGGCGGCCCGGGCGGCCTCGCCGCCTCTCCACTGCGGTCCAGATCATGTTTGGCAGCGCTCGGCAGGTATTCACGCGCTCCACTTCTCTGTGAAGTGCTGTTTGTTTTAGGCGCCGCTATCGAGCGCGGCAGACCTTTGGTTGGCAGAGCCCGAAATATCGACTACATCTGAATAAACTTTGACTCCCGAATGAGCCAACGTTACACACGCTCGCCGCTGCCAAACCTCATGTGAAGTGAGAATATGAAATATAATGTCGAGCGAATTAGCCACAAATCAAATTGACAAAGCTGTGAATGTAGTTCCCCGATGAAACGTAATCCATATTGAATTATTGAAAGGAATCTCCTGGCGCTTTACCACCGACAAATGTAGCCCATCGCAGACGAGTGAAGGTCAGGAATCTTGTCCTCAATACATCCACAGTTTGGAAGGTTGTACTGTTTCATGTTTGCCAATAAAATGTTTCTGCTCGCCGAATTCTTTCACCAAAGCACCCCACAAACTTTCACTAATTCACTTAACCAGCCGAATCAGCAACTACGTCTTGCTGACTCAGCAATAGCTCTTTACACAGTCACTAAAAATCCACAATTAGCCTCATTAAAATAACTGCAGATGATGTTACCGAAGCAGTTATGTCACACAAAATGGCTCTTTTTTAGACGTCCAAATAAAGTTCCAGCGCCCAAATTGGCTTCTATTTCCGTCACCAAGTAAAGACGAGCTTCTAATTCCATGTTGTTTTTCCAGTGAACTGACACTGGTGAGGTTTCGGGAACATGTCAGGCAGACGTGAAGGGAGCCGCAGAGGGGGTGGCGGACGGCGCAGGCACCAGAGAGAGTGTTTGACTCTGATGTGACAAAGAGGGCTGACTGAGGAAAATACCAAAACACTTATCTCACTCCAGCTTGTGAGGCGAATTCTAATCCAGCTATTAAAGCTGAATCAGAAGTGCAGCAAGACAACACAAATGAAAGTTGTCTTTTACTTCCAAAAATCTATTACATGTCTAAAAGAACACAGAAAAAGTCAGATCCAGTCCACTAATAGTCAAGTCGAGGGGGCAGCATTCAATGTGAAGACTTCCCCCTGAAGCCTGTCCAGGGTCTGTCACCTGTCAAGTTTATCTAGTGTTTTGTGTTTAAAGTTTCTGAAACAAATTATTCATCAAAATGTTTTCTCTTTTTTGCTTTGGCTTTCAAATTGGAAACCAAAACGACACCGTTGGACCCCCAAAAGACCCTCTTGTTCCCACACAGAGAGCAGCACTGGGTGTTTTTTTAGGATTTAGCGGAGAGAAAACACGCACACACCTCCAGTCTTTGAAGACGACACCATCTGATATTACATGGCCGCATCATTGAAAACACATGTGCGTCAGATTACTGGGAGCGGGAGGAGGGGCAGGCGACCTACAACCAAAGCCTCATGGGAACCTGCCCGAGAGGACTGTTGACCAAAGAGTACGGGTCACATCTCTCCGCACTACTGTCCTTAACATCCTCCCAAAAATGACAATTAATGCTCCAAAAAGCTGCGGCTGTGAAAGTGTGGAGCGGCTGCACGGAACAAACACCTTTGATCTTCGGCCAGGAAAAAAGCAGCTGCCTTCTCTCCATCAGTCATCCACTCGTCAGGTCCAAGACACGCGTCAGTCTGGAGAGAGTGACGGGAGATCAGTCGTTGTGTGTTTCCTATCAGACGCTGCAGGGAGACGCTGATTAAAAAAGTTGCTCGCTTCTACTGGAGAGGAGAAAAACTTCAGCGAGGTTTTGGAAAAAATATGGAGCGACCCACATCATCTCAGCGTGATCGTTTCTGCACATTTTTGGTTCTAGTTCTCTCCACGCTGGAGTGTGTCGCCCATATTCAGGATGAGGATCAGCTGAGATCATGGTTCCCAAGTGGAAGAAGGTCTTGTTCACGAGTGAAAGAAGAAGAGACTCCTCCTTCTCAGTCAGCTCTGTGAGGAGCATACCCACATGGGAGGAGACCCCGGTGCAAGCTGAGGACTAAGCCATGATGTCATCTCTGTCTCCACAGCAGACTGCGACTATAGAACCATTGTGACCCAAAACGTGCAAACTACAGGACGATTTTATCAAAGGACACATCAAAGGACACGTACCTTTCCCGCCACATTTAGAGCAGTTATAATTGAAATAGTTTTGTTTACAAAACGCTTTCTTTTTTCAATTACTATTTTATACACAACATGTTGGAGTGCTCGTCCACCCGTACAGATCATATCCCGACTTGTTGACAAGTCCTTCCGGTAGTAGGTGACTAGTCGACGATGAAAACTGTTGTTAGTTGCAGCACTAGCGCCAACCAAGGTGAGTGGAGAGATCAAGTCTCTCAGCTCACTCTGTATTCCTTTAGGAGGTTCCATGACTGAGAGAAGTCTGGGTCTCTTCACTTGCACTGCTGCCTCCTCAATCCCACCCATGATGCCAAGTTTAGTGACGGACCAAATGAAAACAGAACAATGTAGTATTGGATCACACGGCAGCAGCCAACCTTCAAAACCAGCACGGCTGCTGATCAAACCCAGCACTGTAGCCACGCTCGTCCGTGTCTAACCAACCAATTCATTTCCGCCAAGAACAGACTCACCGACAAGGTGGATGGCTAATTATCCGCCTGGCTGACTGACATTACGCTTCAAACCGCAGTTTCACCTCTCCACAATAAACACAGTCTTCGCAGCTCGTCCAAGGCCCGTTCTCTGCTCATGACAGTTTTAACTTCCTTTCAGTTTATCCAAGCAGCGAATCACCTGCCGGCTGCTGCAACATCTGGATCAGTGGCAGCGATGAGTCAAAGCTGCTCCAACATTGCGGCGAGTTCTGCTTCAAGAGTCAGCTTTGGTGCCAACATGGAGATTAGCAAAGTTGTCAAGCCCAGATTGGCGAGAAGATTTCTCTTTTGGAAGTTGAAATGGAACCAGAATGAAGCAAGCACAGCGACTCGATAGTTCGACTGCCCCACTCTCCACCATCCGTCAAAGAAGAAGGAGGATGTGGTGACTTAAGTAAAAACGCTGTGGCTGAAAACGATGCATTTATGAGCAAAATAAAGGATGAAAAAAGGGACTCAGCAATTATGTTTCATCAACTCTTATCGATCCATTCTCTTAAGCGAAGGATGCCACAGCAGCCTCAGCTGGCTCGGCTGCGCTACTACTTTGAGTCTCTCCTGCATGACAGAGCTCAAGTCTTTAAAGGTATGTTATGCGCATGCCACTTGGTGACATTTGTCGTGCTACTTGAACCCAAGTAGTGGTCAAGTTTCCACTGCCACTGAAGCAACTTCCTCCCGCCCCTGTGGTTGCTGGGGGCGGGTCTACAGCTAGTGGACCAGCAGATCGGTGAGGAAGAATCGGTGTTGTGAATGCTAGCAACCGCTACGACCAGGTTTTCTCTCACTGCTTCTTGTTGATACAGTTCTACTCCCCACAAATGTGACCACGATATCTGGGCTCCCACTGGCTTTCACACCGCGACTTATTTTTCAGCTCAGATCTTTCAATTTCAGCATTTGACTGAGGCGAGCTGGCGCTGCGAACCTGTCGCCCCAAACTTGCCAAACAGCCCGCTCCCATATTGCAACCCAACAGATTAACTTGAGACATCAGTGGCTTCAGACACAACCTTCTGTACCTTCTGTCATGTTCTTTCAGTTATTACTCCACGCGTGTGACCACAGATGAGAGTCAGACTCACGAGTAAGTAGATAGTCCTTTAGCTCAGCTCTTTCTTCACCAGGACAGACCTCATTCTCCGGCAGCCTTCACTTTGACGTTACATTTTTGCTTTCTGATGACAATATGAATCCTAACTGTTGGGGGGATGCAACTCAAACTCCACTTTTAGCTTTTAGCTTGGAGGGCGTCTGGGCGTCTGCAAAACATGAAAAAATGGACGCCAGATTCTCGACCATAGCTTGGCCGGCAGATTACGCTGGTTAATGGTGGCATCTGCCAAGCTACAGTCGAGAATCGGGTGTCCATTTTTTCATGTTTTGCAGGCTTCCAGACCCCTCCAAGCTAAAAGTCTGGCCGTTGTAGAGCGCTCATAAAAAACGGCCAAAACAAACCCTCAACTAGATTACGCTATTATTCTGGGTCACGCTTGACAATGCAGTTGTACCGTGAAAGACGGAAAAGACAAGGCAATGACATCATACGCAAAACATTTGCCCATCTATCCACACTGGGACCTGGATTCAAAAAGTTCCAGATCATGTGACTTTAAGCCTGTATTTCAGAGGGTGAGGCCTCGCAACAGAGATCACATGATAAAGCTGGGTCTCACTCTATTCTATCCAGCTAATCCACCCTCGGTACAGTCGGACGGCGCGCTCCATTATTCCTTGAAAACTCTGTTGAAGCCTTTTATGATCTCATCCTGATAATAACGGACGGCGGAGTTGTTGTTGTTAGAAGGCAGACAAGCAGAGAGATGTGGGCGTCAAACCGTGAGCCATCGCTGCGGATCAACAGTCTTGCTCGTGAGTACGAGTGAAAGCTGTGGCACAATTGACTGGACAGTTTCTCCACACAGTGGAGAGATGAGCCCCCTCCCCAACCCCCTTTCCCTGAGCGACAACCCGCTCCGAAGCGAGAAGACTTGGCAGCCAACAAGACGTCAGATGTGATCTTAATAATCACTAATTATTATGCTCCTTCCACGTGTGGGCGTCGAGCACAAAACAAGCTGTTTGTTTAGTCAATGAAGAGCAACTTCACTGTGGAAAATTCACTAAAGAGACGTAGTTTGGTTTCAGAACCTCCTGGAGGGTCCCATTTGGCCCGGCGTTTTAGCGACAGCATCGAGTCAGAGACGACAAACAAACGCTGGCACCGCCGCCTCACGCTGGTTCACACTCCACTTGTGTTACTGATGACGAGGCCTCGGATGGCTCGCCGTAAAAACCGCAGGCACTCGCAGCCAGACACTTTGGAGGACCGAAAGACACATTCTGGGTGGCGTCTTCTAGCGGTGGTCCCTGGAGAAAATGTGTTTCTCATTCCTGTTTTCTTTTACGAGCGCAGCTTCGTCAACAGCTTGTGCGATCGAGCTCGCACGCTGCACCGCAGGTCTATGACATAAGCCTTGGATTATTACTGAAGCGCTGTCGGTCTCATTCTGCCTTCACCCGTCAGTGTTTACTCATGTTTGTTTGCCGGCCATGAAATGATGACGAATGGCTGTAATTGTCAGGGAGACTGATGGAGGCTGTCCTGAAACAAACCCCTTATTGATATTGATAAATAGATGAATGCCTGCTGAATGTAAGACATGAGTCATCGCCACTCTCGCTCCAGAAATCTGTTCGTCGATGGCGCTTAATAACATGCTAGCTCAAACTGTGGAGTCATCAGTAACAAAAGCGCTTCTGTGACGCGAACCGTGAACACACTTTTTTGCTTTTGTTGTAGGGCGTCAGGTGGTCAACAGGAGGCACCAATCACAAGCGTGACAACAGTTACGTTCTCAGAGTGAACTTTCACACCCGGTTTCGGAACGCAATTTTGAACCGGAAAAACTTTGGAACTTGAACAAACATAAGTTGCTTCATGCTTGCAAACCGCTGCATCATCTATGGGTGTGTCCTATTCTCTGTAAACCAACTTAGAAGTAAGTCGAGGAAGTGCTCAGTTTGTTCACTCTGTCAGACAACAGGGTCGCAAAGACGAGAGTCAGCAAAATACATCAGTCCATACGCACTTGCCACAGACCAGTGAAGTAACAAACGTTTCCAGAATATCGGATTGAGTCATTATTTTGCCGATGTGAGTGACACTACTTAGCTCCTCCCACTTAAGTTCCATTTAAACCTGAATGCAGACGGGCTGGTTCGAAAGAAAGCACAGAGGATTGGAGAATCTCGGACAGCACCAGTTCCACAACTGTGTCGGTGTGAAAGGCCCATTTATATTCACCGCAATAAAATAACTAGCATGCGCATCTTAGCCACAGAAGCAGCTAGTAACAGCATCTAAATAGATGTTTAAGTGTATGTTTATTCAGAAAAGTAACATTCATTCAGCACTGTATATGTTTGGTCGTTGTGTGGTCGGTAGTCAGAATCCTGTCCCGTCGGATCTCGCTAATGTACATCCGTCCTCTCTTAAGTAGCTTGGCAAATAAAAAGCACTCCGTGACACAAAAAAACTCATCCATATGTCATCGTACTTCACAAACTATGAACGGCCTTATTTGGCCTTCCATGATCCCAACCGTTGTTCTAGAATTGAAAGACAAAACAACTGTACAAAAGCGATAAGCAAGAGCAAAAGACTCGCTGAATTGCGAGGAAGTTTGCAGACTGTCGACGTGGAACTGACTGTGTATTTCACTGAAAATACCAAACCATTCATTGCTACTGAAGCTAACATTCAGAGAGTTGAGTGCAACTGTTGGACCTTGAGTGCACTTCTCTCCAGCCTCTCACTTTGTGTGTTCAACACTCAAGAGGGCTTCATGACACCAGCTACCCCGGTTGATACGGAAGAAATCAGGATTTGCCTAGTAGACTTTGTTACGTAGCAGAAGTCGCACAGTGGTTGTAACCTCTGGACGACGACAGAGAACCATCACTTAACCGTGGTGGCATCGGTTCTGAGCTAACACGGGTTGAAGCTTTAATCGCTATGAGACGAGCTTAGCTTCTATAGCTCCCCTGGTGGTCATCACCTATAAAGTGTAGGAAAAGCATTGTACCAGAGGGACCATGCCATTCACTCATGAGCCATCACAAGTTTTCATCTCATAACACCTCACAGTGACACCTAGTGGCAGGAACTGAGCACTACAGACAACACCAAACAAAGGCAGCTACACCAGCAGCAAGTGGCCATAATGTTTTGGCTGATTGAAGTATGTTGACCTTCAGATGTGGTCGAGACCAAGATCCCATCGATGGGTATCGTACGATCTACAACCCCTGTGTTTACAGGGGCCACTTGAAATAAAACCCTCCGTCCATAAACAGGAACAGAAGAGAGAGAAGATCAGTCTGGGCTTCCTTCGCTGGCCTCCTAAATATCCGAAAAAGCCATCAGAACCTACGGCTCAAGTGGAGCCCTGCAGAGATTTAATTGATTTATTAATTGGCGGGGGTGAGCGCCTCTTTGCACGGTCGCTGGCCCCGGGAGCCTCGCCACTGGGGTGCGAGCGGAGCGACGCGCACAGAGGTGAACAATGCAATAACTCACTGGGAGCGACCAATTTAAGAGGAATGTCTCGGAGGGGGCCGACAGAAGTGTGACATGACAAGGCAGTAAAAATTCCCCTCTTCACAAGACGAAGTATTTACTGCCAGGATTTCATGGTGTTTTCGCAGGTGGAGCAAATAAGAGATGGCCGCCTCTCTCACCAGTTACCTGCTCCATTTCGATTCGGGCGGTAACTCACCTCAACAGCCGTATCATTATGACCATGTGCCGATGAGCCGAGGCACCTTTGGAAGCTTGGGTGTTGCGTCAAACATGCCAGCAGAACTTAATGAATTCCAGCTTTAAGGAACCGTCACGTTCAGAGCCAATTCCCAGGTGGTCCAGGCAGGTAGGTTACGAGGGTCTCTTGTCATTGGTCGATCAGCTAAACAGCCCATAAACCAGCTAGTAATATCAGAGGTTTCTCTCAGAGGGGTGCTAACATCGTGCTTAGACGTGCTTCCACAGGAGGTTCCAGTCTGCGAGGGTCAGAACCCAACAAATGTGGCCATCACAGGTTGAAGACCTACCGATGATGAGAGGCCAGTCTTTGACTGACATGCTGTTCCGACTTCTTTCAATGAGGTGAGAGCAAGTATTTAAGGCCACAGCAGACTTTGATCTGCAGCCAGGAGAGACTAAAAGGCTGCTACTACTGTATGTGGGAGCGCTGGTTCAGTGGTGGTGGTGTCAGACTGCAGACTCTGTTTTTGAGCTCTGCCATTTGGAGCAATAGACGGGCCAATTTAACGGTGCTTTCTGTGTTCCTCTGACAGCTTTTGATAGCCACTGACCACTGCCGATCAGCAACACACTGGCGGTGCAGCAGGTGGTCATAATGGATCAGGTTTAACCCGCTCGCGCGTCACAATAGCATCCCAAAACGAGGTCAACTTGAGGAGACGCGATACTCACGCTCATCTGCTCCTGGTCTGCGTGAAGAAGCTCTCAGCAAACTGGACTCATAATTCCTTCTGGAGCAAAAGTGACGAATCCATCGCGAGAAAAAAAAAGGAAAAACTTCTTGGAAGGTTCGCCTCTGTTAGATCCAGTCGGGGTCCGAGTCCCGCAAAGACGAAGGCAAACTTCAGGGTTCCGAGAAGTTCTGAAGCGTACGAGGAGTAACGGGCAACACGCTGACTGAAGGCAAACAGTGTGTGGCCGAGCGGCTCTCTGCTCAAATCTGATTTATTCAACATGTGACGGAGACCCACCTCCTTCCCTCCTCTCCTCCTCCTCCAGAACCACGCTGCTGACGGAACTGCTTCGCCTTCACCGCGGGGACTCTGCTGCCACCATGCGGACGTAGTTGCCACTGCAACATGAGCGCTGCTGGAAAGAAGCGAATAAAACATCTTTATTCTGACGCAGTTAATCCTCGCAACACTCGCACTGTGCGTGCAGCAGAAGAAAGAACACACCTACCTCTTATTTCAGGCGCCGTTTCCATCATTTTACCACGTGAAAAACTTAGCAGTAGCAGACTCCACTACTTCACATCGAATGCGTGATTTAAACCATCATTTAAATTAACTATCAGCAGTAGGTACAGATCCATTTGAAGAGATTGTGCCACAACAGACAGTCGTTACAAAGCGCGTGACCTCAACACTGACCACAACACACTCTCATGCAAGCGTGCAATCGGAGCCGGGGCTCGTCACTGGGTTGAAAGTTGCTTGAAAGACACAATGAGTCGCGATAAATGGCTCAAATATATTAGGAAAAGGTCCGGTCTTATTCATGATCGCATCACAATGTATCAAAGGAGATCAGTTCCATCAGATATTGATAAAACCGTTCATTAGGTTTCATTGATGTGACAATGATAAAAATCGAGTTTTGAATATATATATATATATATATATATATATATATATATATATATATATATATATATATATATATATATATATATATATATATATATATATATATATATATATAGTTCAAAATGAGTCAACAATGACAAAATTTGGGGGAAAAAATATATTCAGCAACAAAAATAGGCCTGGCAGAAAAAAAAAACACTGAGTGATTAAAACTGTGAAAGACAAAAAGGGTTTGGGCGTCATTGGATGTCACATTTTAATGGCAGTTTCATGGCATAGTTCTGCACACGTTTCATCAAACACCGATGGCACCATCCCCGACATACCGCGTGGAAATCAGCTTTTGCCCTACAGATAAGAGCGAAATATGAATCACAATACAAACAGTTACTGACAGTTTAGTCGGTAAAATGTGAGTGACTGAATCAGAGTCACCAGAACAAACTTCCATGAGAGGTAAACAAACACATTTTGAAAAAGGACAAAAGAAACAGGGTTTAGAGTTATAAAGGAACAGAGATGTTCGAGGAAAAGGCATTCACCGTGGAATAATTCATGGGTGGACCTCACAGCCACTCTTATGACAGTTTGATTCAATTTCTCGCACAAACAATAGTAGTTCCTTGAGCTTTATTTTCCTGTATCAAAACAAGAGCAACGCGAGGGGATGATGCCACAATAATCTATTTTTAATGAATAAAATGAATTGACTGTCTGTAGTTTAATAAACCCTGAAGATGAGAATTATATTTGATGAAAAAGAAAGAAATGAGTCTGTTTCATTATTAATTTCATACAACTATATACTCAAACTACAGCTATATAAAATAAATAATAAGCGAAAACAGTAAACGTCAAAATGGACATGCTAATTCATCTTCTATCTTCTCTGGTCCTATGTGCCACAGCAGGTGCCTAGTCACCCCCTCATTCACCCATAAACCTCAATGGTTGCTCTCCTCTTCTTCTGTCTCCAACATCCTTGGACCAACATTGTCTCTACTCTCCATGTGTCCAAACCATCTATAACTTCAACCTTTTACTCTCACTTCCAATCTTGCTCCAATTCTGCCACCCTGCCTGCACTCTCCTCCTCGCCTCCCTTCATCACCGCCCATCATTGACTCCACGCACTCCAACTGATGTCTCCTCCATCTCCTCTAGGAGAGACTCAGGTGAAGCCAGGAGACACACTCAGGTACCAGGGAGGGATTTGCAATGCATCAACCTCCGCACAAAAACGACCCATCACACACTGCTGTGTCAAGTCAGAGACCTCCAGAGGGTGTTTTTCATCCCCCAGAAAGGAGGCATTGCTGCGTACAAACTTCCCATCCGGTGACAGAGAGGGACTCAAACTGACTCCCCGGAAAACGCTGCCCCGTTTTTCCTTTCACTTTATTTTCATGGTCAATTATTCAGAGTGGTTAAAATGTTCACGTCACTTCTCATTCCAGGCTCATACATAAGAAACCAGAGGGATCTTTCAGAGTCCCTTTGATAGTTCGAGAGCAATTGCCTGCGATTCATTATCCTCTTAGCTCCTCATCACCCCAGGTTATTGCTGTTTAGCTGGAAATGTACTGTAAGAGATTACAGAGGTTTTGTAGTAAATTACATCCACCGCTGAAATCATCTCTGTTTCTGTTGCAGCAGCCACTCCCATACACTGGGCTTCATGTTGGGGAGCCATCAGCCCAGCTCCACTGGGTCGCTGTGGCAGCAGCTGGAGCAAAGAAGCCTGGACTTCCCTCCTCTGGGACACTTCCTCCAGCGTGTCCTGGGTCTGCCCGAGGGCCTCCGCTCAGGAGACGCTCGTCCAAGAGATCCCCTGTAAAGATGCCACCCACCCTGACTTCTCTGGATAAGAAGGGGCGGCTCACCTCAGAGTCTCTCCCAGATGACAGAACTTGAATTTCTTTGACCATTCAGGCAAGCGGCAACTGGAGTCATATTTGGGACCAAGATTCTGACATTTTTAGATTTAGATTGGAGGACTTAAGAGTCGAAATGAAAGCTTCTCAGATGAACAAACGTCATTAAAAGTGCACAAAAATTCTCCCCCAGAAAAGCAGCATCAGTCGAAAAAAAAAAAAAATCGAACGAGAGTCCAAAAGTAGAGACATAAAGAGAGAGGTGCACGGGGCAAACCAAAATTCCAACAAATGAACAGGGATCACATGGAAGGCTGGTTCTGCGCATGGAAGTATAGCACACTTTTGAGGAGTGAAGAACTAGCCAAAGAAAAACAAAAAATATTTTAAGTGACAAAGGAAGGGAAACCAAAATGAATAGAGGAAGACAGTGGAGATACATCGCTGCAGTTTTGGGACCAGCAACACAACAAAAACAACGTCCGTGCAACAACAAGGGTTCAGAGAGTTTTAGTGGCACAAGAAGCTCAAATTTCACTTTAAACTAGGTGCTTCAAAAAACACAAAAAAAAGACAGCAAAGTTGTGTTATTCTCTAAAAACCTCTTCTGTGTTTCAATATTTGGGTCTGCCACAAGGGGCGCATCACTTTTAAACACAATATAACTTCAATCAACAAAATGTATTTTTACTACAGTAATAATACATGAACTAACAGTAATTATCAACTTTATTTCTTCCAGTGCCGTCCGCCCGTTGGCACTTTGGCGGCTGCAGCCGAACGTGCTGGTCTCGCGTCTCAGTAAATCAGAGCCGGCTACTTTTCAAATGAAAGTGCAGCACAAAGATCTCAAACACTCGCACCCCTCGGTGCGTTACAGTCACTTGATATTCCGCGAACATCTGGGAAACAGCTGCTCTGTTGTTTGTGCTGATAAAGAAAAATAAAAGTTTGCTCCAAAACAGAATTTTTGCTGGCTAAACCTTTTTTTTCCCTTCAGCTGACCCACTTTTGTGTCGGAGCTTCACTCAGAACTGCTGCATCACCGAGTGGAGGTTTTCATGTCGGCTGCTGCTCATTATTACTGTGACAAGAGGGAAGAGGACTCACACACACACACACACACACACACACACACACACACACACACACTGGTACACGAAACACACTTTTCTCTTCTCCAGGCGAGTCAGAGCTGATCTGTGTCAGAGCAGTTTCATCCCAACAGAGATAATTAACCATCACCTCTCTTCTCTTTTTCCCACATCGCTAAGTCTCAAGGTGCAGAAATACCACATGGAGAAGATCCAGGGCTCAACGCATGGAGCGATTTGGCTGTACTCTTGAGCTGTAGATCAGGAGATGGGAACCTCATCAGGTGGAGTACGCCATTGTGAGACAGTTGGTCCATAGCTGGCAGCTGAAACAGGGAATTCATGAACTGAAGCTGGAGAGTGAGAACACAGGCCGCTATGTATCGACAATGTGACTGAAGTGAGGCGAAGTGAGTCCATAAGGGGAGGCCAAAGGTGGGAGGAAATGTGTGGCAATAGAAAAATTGGTTTGAAGCCAGTAAAACAATGAGTAAAATACCGTATTTAAAATGAAAGGAGATAAATGAAAGAAAAAAGGCGACCCCAACCCCTTAAAAAAAAGAAAAACTCCAAAAGCCAATTATAGAAAAATAAAGCTGCAAAAAAATATATACTGTGGTACCTCGGTTTTCGAACGTCTCGCAATTTGAACAAATTGGAGTTCAAACAAAAATTTCAAGATTTTTTTGCTTCGGATTTCAAACGGAAATCCAGAACTCAAACGCCCCAGAAAAAAGCAGGAAAAAACATAACATGTGATCAGCTGAGCCACGACGCGTTTTGTTATTGTGTATAACACAGCTTCTGACTTTTTTCTTCATATTGAGGTGTAAAACCTTTCCAGAGGTACCACTGTATAATAATACATATATTATCAATAAATAATCATTTAAAAAAAGTGCATGCATTAGGATGTATTCCTATTTGGCAAAAATAAAAAATAAAAATAAAAATAAAAAACTGTTATGAAGGTCTTAACTCTTAAACGTCAATCACAGGGAGAAAAAAAAAGTTAACCATGGGAAAAAAGATATTAAAAAAAAAAAAAGTTGTGGATAATTTGGAAGAAAAACAAGTTGATAAATAAATAAGGTGGTGGAGAGAAAAACAAGAAAAACGCTTTTGAAAATAAATCACTGAGTGTGAAAGTGAATAAATACATAAATAAAAACGCTGTCTGAAATAAATGGCTGTCACTGCATATATATAGCTGTATAGCAGTTGTGGCTGTGGTCCAGACAAAACGTAAACTATGACATAAAATATGACGATCCTCAGAGCAGAATGAGAAAATGACTCTTTCAAGAATTCCTGATTTTTGCTGTGTCATCGTGGGCCGGGGAATTGCAGATATTCAGAATGTACGGCTCAGTTTGTTTCCAGAGGCTCAGTTTCAGTGTGAAAATGCATCTCTAAACTTAACTTCCAGCCACCCAGCGACTTGAAGGTCACATCACTATTCCGATGAATATTTCATGTCGTCTCTGCCGGAGACTCTTCTGTGCATAAATTCATGGCTCGTCCTGCTTCCTGCCCGGAAAGTGTCCGGATCGCCAGGGCGAAGATGACTATGATTTCACATCGCATGGTCGTGGGCTCGCTGGTTTGTCCAGTGCCGTCCATTCCACTCTCATCTGACCATGGAGGGGAGGGAAGCCAGCTTTGATCTGAACTCTGCACTGAGGCTGGGAGTCTCTGAGAAACTGTAAAGAAGCTCTGCCACCCTGGAGAGATTGAAAGAACAGGCGCTGCTCCTCCAAGAGAAGCCCGTGCGGTGATCTGGGCAACTGGGAGGAGGACCCGGGGATCAGAGTGATCTCCGTCAGACGAGGTTTCTTGAGGTGAGTGAAGTCCGGGCCTCTTTATGTATGCTGCTGCCCCTGCGACTTGCTTGAAACGCACAACACAGCACCTCAATTTCCTTCAGCCCTCAGTCATTCATCTCCTTTACGCTCTCTTTCATCGGGTTATCAAACATGGTTGTACAAAACTGCATGTCATTGGCGATATATATCCCATTTTGTGAAGAAAAAAAACCCCTCCAACTTCCATCGATCATGTAAACATGGTGACAGACGGACTCATAGACCTCGCCCACCGATCCGGGAGAAGAGCTTTCAACAAGTTGAAATTCAGTCTGTCCTCTGCCACTTTCAACACAGGCGACTCTGCCCACACTCAGGCCTTGAGGATGAAAGGAATCATGAATCATCAGGGGCGTCCGAGTGCAGCATCTGGTGTCAGCGCACAAGGACGCGCGCAGAAAATGAGACAGGCCTTGGTCGGTGCGACTCACCTGAGACACACGCCTTGTTTGCTTTTAATCTGTGTGAGTGAAGTGTTCGGTATTGATGAAGTCTTTGACTCCCACCTTCTCAGCTGTTCACCAGCACTTTTGTCACGGTCACAACTGCTCAGCGACCGAAAATCCGAAAAATGCACTCAGCAGCACAAGAGTCCGTGGTGTGTCGAAGCCAACAGCAGATGGGGAGAATGGTGGCATGTTTCCACCGGGAACTCTGTAGAGAAGTTTCCCGTATATGTAAGGACGTTCACACCATCCACACTGGCCTGAAGAACCGACCCACCATTGCTGGGTCTGCTTCTTTAGAAGACCCACGGGACACTCTCATGCGTAGACCACCCGAGACAAAGCTACCCGAACCTCACAATGGAACCACAGCATTACTGATCTTCAGAGGAACAGTTAAAAGGTTGGGAGTCTGCAGTCCTTCCAGCAAGTCATGGAGGTGATAGATCAGGACAGCCGGTCGCCGTATGAGCTGCCATCGTTGTGGCAGAAGAGTCAAAAATATAAAAGCAAGAGGTACAACACCTCGCTTGTAATGATATTAAAAAGGTTCTTTCTCTCACACAGGAAAACTAGCGTCGCTCCAGAGCCGATAGTCAGAGTGGTGTTTAAACTTCTGCTCTGCACGGCTGCAGCCCAACACCACACAGTGATGGAGGGGGAGGCAACGCCAGGATCTGGTGAGCGAGGTGGAATTTCCTTGGTTGATGTGGGGACATCTTGCCTTCCTTCACACGCTGATGTTCGTCTCCCATTTCAGAAGGTGTCCAGTGAACTTCACACTATTAGCTGGTGACCTCCAGACTCTCCACTGAGCGCAGTCTTGCTGCCCCAGGTAGCAATCCGTCCAAGTCAGGGGTCTGGTAACTCAATCTGGGAGCAGCTTCCTGCATGACAAGAATCACTTTAAGCCCCTTTGTAGTCCAGTACGCCCCTCACTAGGAGAGCTAGGACCATGATGATGCAGGTGAGGGCCACCTCACCAGCATTTCAGGACGGACTCGAAGCAGACGACTTGCGTGATAATCCTGACAGTTTCACTTCCCCTCAAAGGCGAGACGGCAAGACAATGCAACTCTTGCTGTCCACTGCTCACATCTGAAGTCGCCACTTGCTCATCTCTCCATCAATATTTTAGCTTGACTCTCCATGTGCCAGTCACATCATGAGCTTTTGTCATCTTGGCCTGACCATCTAACAAAGACATCCATACTGTCACTGTCAAACACATCCTCTGAGTCAGTCATTGGGTTTCTGAGCTGTTTACTATGAAGTCGGTACAAATGTTCTGTGAAGTTCCTCTCACGAGTTCTCTGGGTCTGTTTCAGCAGCAGGTCCCCACATTAGTCTCTCTCTCCACAAGACGGTAAGTGTCAGTGATTAATGGACGGCAGCGACAAAAGCTCTCAGCTGAAGAGCCCTTTAAGGAGACTGTCCCGCCCCTCACACTGCCCGGTCGCCGAGGCAACAACACCCACCTACTCACCACCAACAAGCAAGGTCTTGGAATCTTAAAAATGCAATGTCTAAGACGCCTGAGCCAGTCATGAATGATTAAAGGAAGAAGTGAACGGGTCGGAGCGAAGGCGTTTTTAGGTCAAGACTTGAATCAGCTCACTCGGAGTTGCTCTCGAGTCCGACGTTTTTGATTATTAAGTCAAAGCCTTGTTTTTCTACCTGCAACGTTCCCCAAATAGTTGACTTTAAACAGTTCAGAGGATTAAAGGGGAGCAAGCAAACCGTCAACACTTCAAATCTCCTTCTCATGGGAAGCAAAATATATATAAAACGGAGCAAACTCAAAAATCCGAAACCCCCTGTTTCTTTTGAGCCCCGCAGCAAAGCGCTTCTGTTGTACTGATCTGCCGAACTTGAGAGGGCCTGAGAATGATTCAGCATGTCAGCAAATGGGTTTCACTCGCCTGCAGAAGCATCCATGAGCTGGTGAGAGAATTAAACTTTGACGACGAATCCCGCCTGACCTGACTGCTAATGTGGGAGCAACTTTTTTATACAGAAACTGATGCGCTGAAGACCATCCCAGAGATCCAGGACTGGTTCCTGAATTCATTATAAGATTCCATTTCATTTGACTTGACTAACATGAATGCAATTCTGGAGTTTAGAAAGCAGCTCGGGAGGGGTTTAATAAGGTAGAGTGGATTGTGCTCGGATGGGTTGGATGTGAGGGATGAGTATAGTTGACAATGAAGAGGGGCCCGGAGGAGGAGAGTGAAGGAGGATGGCGACTGCCCTGCACTGCTGCAGTCACGGAACAAGCTCAGGGGCTTTTCACACTGCGGGCTTTGTCTCGGGTGACCTGAGTCCGATTTGCCCCCTACCAGCTGCACACCTCAGTGTTCTGGGAGTTTGAGAAGTTGTTTATGAACGATGTTGTGCGCCAAGACAGCGATCAAACCCTTCACTGCCCGGAATTTATCATGCCTGTGTGGAGTCGTGCTGTACACATAGTTACCAGCATCTAGCGTTGAGTCGCCCGAGGCGAGAAGCTCACTGGCGGCTGAGAGTTTCCCAGGACGAGGTGCAGGTCTCCAGCTGGGATCAAGTCCATGGCCAAAACCCGACTTTTGAGCCGAAAGAGCTTTGTCTCGAGACAGAACCCGTAATGTGAAAGCGCCCTCAGATTAAAGTCTATATAAACCTGTGTCGAAGTCAAGGTGGGTGGGTTGGGGGGTGTTCTCAGTGCGACACATCATCAGTTGTACCCCCCAGAGCCACCGGGTGTTTCATCCTTCACACCTTCGCCCAAGGCTGGGCCAGCACAGGCTGATCAGACCTGGGTGTGTGTCACACTAGGGACTCCTTGAGCAGCCATATGGTCTCCCTCCACTTCAGCCACAGCTAATGGCTGCTTCTTACTGTGGTAGTTGGAAGATCCTTGACAATCTGTAATTCCAACTGCCTTCACTGACCTTGTGGTCGGCTAGAAGAAGAAGCTACACGCCGTCTTTTCTTTTTCCTTTCATACAAACACTTGATGCAACATTTGAAATGAGAATGAACAAATTTAAGTAGAATCTGTTAAAATATTAGAATGATATGTTTTTGGCGCTTCTGTCCATTTTTATATCTTCAACATGGCTTTTTTTTGCTTATGACATCGCACACTATGACGCGGTGGACCTGGAATTGGTGATGGAAAACTCTTAAGCTGTTAAAGTTCCAGCCCTAATATTATTTAGACAATGACTTCAGAGGATAACACGAAAAAAACAAACCAATTGACACAATAGACAAAGGCAATGTTTCGCATTCCTCTTCAAATGCACTTCAGGTCAAGACAGACTGTATCTGTACTTCAGTGTGAGGACAAACACCTCTGGGCTGGATTGTCCACTCAACAGCGGTCAGTCTGGCAACAAAGCCGCCCACTTGAGCTCCATCTTTTGGGCTGTCCGCTCTCAATGCGCTCTCATTAATACACTATCAATCACGGCGTCCGGCATGTTGCTCTCCCACGGGAGCACATTCCTCAGACATTGTCGGGAGTCTAACTCATTCTGACGGAGATCACCTTTATTCCCCAGGAATGCATTATGCCGTCGAGGAAAGGAATGTGCCACATTGAGCGAGAGATGCCCCGGAATTTCCAAGCACAACAATTAAATTGCTCAAGCAAATGTTTCTTTGAGGAGGAGCAAAAGAGCGACGTCTTTAATCCCATTAGTCTGCACGTCACAATGCTGTCAGCGGAGTCGGGCCACGTCCTCACTTTGTTGAAGCGAACAATCACAATCAGGTTCAATGCGGAGGGACCTGGAGGAATCTGTCGTTCTGCTGAATCACATTTTTTACATCACAAAATGCATCGGTTGGTTACTGAAGCGGAAACCTTACGCACGCTTCGCAGAGCAGGTGAAGGGGAGTCGCTGGAGGGCCTGGAATAACTTGGAGACCATTATCTTGTCAAGTGCTTAAGACATCAGTCGACATCTGTTGGGATTTGTTCCACTGAAAAAGTGCAGATTAACAAAAAGTTCTTTTTTCCTTGGAGAAGTTCTGTAAAGTTTGCTGCAGGAGCTAAGCAAGTTATTCCTCAGGAATCCAAGCCGACATCAGCCCGAACGGCCCCGAAGTATGAAAATCCTTTGAGCAATGAAACTGACCCTGGTGGCACAAAGAAGGTCCTGGTGAAGTTATGAAAGTCAGTCACACAAGAGCCCAAAATTGTAAACACAGGCTGTCAGGGGCTGAAAAAAAAAGTTTATTTGCTGCACTATCCAGAACTGGTCCGAGAACCAGAAAAAAAATGTAATGCCTTATGTGACTCTCCTCTTCACTGAATGATCGTGACTGAAACGCACAGCCATTTGAGAGGCTTTAAATAGCAATGGACACATTACATGAAGTACGGAAGAAGCGGCATCTCATAGCGTACCTAACCCCAACCTCTGTCTTTCCTTTACTTGATGCGCTACCCACTGCGTCAGGATATGCCGCGGAAGGCAGAACACGTATTTCAGTTGAAAAACCCCTTCTGCTTCCTCGGAACCACCATCACTGAGGACCTCAAATGGGAGCCAACCATCAGGTCCCTCATGAGGAAGGCCCAGCAGAGAATGTTCTTCTTGAGGCAGCTACGGAAACTACGACTGCCGACAAAGTTGCTGGTGAAGTTCAACACAGCCATCATCCAGTCCATCCTCACCACCTTTATCACTGTCTGGTACAACAGCGCCACCTCCAGGGACAAGACCAGACTGCAGCACATCGTACGTTCTGCTGAGAAGGTGATCGGTTGCAGCCTGCCACCTCTTCAGGACCTATATATCTCCAGGACCCAGAGACGTGCAGGTCGGATCAGAGCCGACCCTTCTCACCCTGGATATAGACTGTTTGTTCCTCTTCCCTCTGGCAGGAGGCTACGGTCCATCCAGACCAGAACCTCCCGTCACAGGAACAGCTTCTTTCCCTTGGCCGTCAGACTGTTGAATTCATTATTTTATTTTATGACAGCACTTTATTCCAAAGCATTTTCCTAGTTGCTGGGATCCCCACTGACCATGGCAATGAATTTGATTCAGATTCTGATTCTGACACACAACGCAGGAGGCTGCCTTCGGCTTGGGACTGAGGATGTACTGACTGTTTTTGTCGCTAGCTGTGCTACAAAGAAAACTGACCCCTTCAACGTTGCATAAACATAGGGATACTCTACACTTACAATGCACGAATCCAAAGGATGGATAGATTTAGCTTGCTAGCACAGCAGGTTAGCTTCCTGACTGCAGAAACAGAGACGATAGCCGACAGCTGATTGTTGAAAAGGTGTCCTCTTGAATGGTTGGACCAAAAACCTGCACCGACTGTGGCCCTTTTGAGGATCAGTTTGAGACCCCTGTTTTAACAGAAAACAACAACACACAGTCAAGCTGCTAACCATCCAACAGGCCATTTAAACTGACTTGCCTGGACAGATTTGGCCCCCGGTCCTCGTTTGGCATGTGATATAAAACAGGGGTTCTTTTGATCACGGGGCCCACCTTACCAAGAACAAATGGGCCTGGGGCCCATTCAAGTAGGAGAACGGATTCAGGACTCTTGATTTCATTGGTGATCTACAACTATCTTTATTCAACTTGCACGTAAACAAACCAAAACCTTGTGAAATGACATGAGACCACATGATCATTGCAAAAGATATTTGTCATAGAAAAGTCCAACCAGCTGCAGAACCAGGTTCTACAAGTTTACTAAAGAAAAGAAGAAACAAAAATACACTTGATGAAAACTTTTGTTAAATTGGAAAAATAAAATAAATATAATAAAGCAGTGTCTAAATATCCTAAAATAGACATCATATATTTTATTTAAACTCAAAAGAAGATATAAGTAAAATGTAAATGAAGGTATCGACATAAAATGTTATACTAAATAAATTTTCAAAACTGCTTCAACAGGTGGCATGAACAGTTTTTACTGTTTTGGGGGTTTGGGTGTATTAAAACTGCATCTCACGGCCCTCACTGCCTAAATGTGTAAAACAAAAAACTTTAAGCGGCCCTCAAGGAGGCGCTCACGGCCCAACCATGGGCCCCGATATAGATGAAGAGTCAATGTTTTGAAGGGAATCGTCGGAAATGCAGGATTGTTGGGCTTATGGAAATGTTGAAGACACTAGTGTAACTCAAGCCGCACCAGAGCAAACATAATGAGTATGTTCTTCCACTACTACTGCAGAGAGTTTCTTCCCTCTTTCAGTTACACACAGACATCACACACCCTTGAATATTTAATCGAACGCTGTTTCCACTGATCTCTGGCTTTTGAGAAGCCTTTTTTAGTCACTCACACAGAGGGCGGTTTGCAGGAGATTATTTTTCTATTCGCTGGCAAAGAGAATTGGCTCCACTTTTAATTCCTGCCTCCAGTTGTCTAAAATAGCAAGACAAATGATGTGCGGGCCGTCCTGAATCATCGGAGGAGACGGCGCTTGTAACCCCGCTAACCCCGGCGCACAGTTCATCCATCAGTCCAAGACAATAGCTCGCAGGTTAGCACCCAGAGCTGCGCCGAGCATCTCATGGTCTTGTTCACACTCACACAAGAGTGGCGAGTGGGCTCTTCTCAGAAGATAGTTCTTTCATCTATAGTTCTTAATGGCAGAAGATGGACCAGTCAGATTCATCGGAATCAGAAAACTTTATTAATCCCAAAGAAAATTATTTTCCTAACATGCTCTGTACCCGACATATCACTATAAAATAGAAATAATATTATAAAGTGCAAAAAGCAATACAAAAGAGCTTAGAAACAATGTGCAAGAAAAGGCAGATTCAAGGACAGAGTGAATAGAAAAGATGTGCCAAAGAATCCTTCACTGTAGTTTTTTTCAGGGACGAATTGTACAGTTTTATTGCCACAGGAAGAAAGGACCTCCTGTGGCGCTCCGTCTTTGACATGGGTAGTCTCAGTCTGTTGGTCCATGTGCTTCTGTATTGGACCAGGAGCTGATGGAGGGGGTGGGTGATGTTGTCCAGGATGCTCCTTAGTTTCAGGAGCGTCCTTCTCTCCATAACCATCTCCAAGGAGTTCAGTTTCACCCCCACCACATCACCAGCTTTGCGGATGAGTCTGTTGAGTCTGTTAGTGTCCACCACCGTCAATCTGGTCCCCCAACAAACTACAGCGAAAAAGAATGGCACTGGACACCACCGACTCATAAAACATCCTCAGCATTGTCCTGCAGACGTTGAAGGACCTGAGTCTCCTTAAGAAGTAGACACGACTCTCTCCTTTTTTGAAAAGTGCCTCAGTATTCCGAGCCAAGTCCAGTTTATTGTCTATGAGATTAGAAGAGAAAGAGATTAGCATGCTGCGCAGCTGGATCTGTAGGATTGCAATCCGAGACAAGGCTGCTCTAGTCAGCCCCAAAACTGGACCGCAACACTCCTCTAGAATTCAACCTTCACTTGTTTACTTTTTCTTCCACTACGTATATGTCATGTGTTGACACTCAACACCTGAGAAAACTGGTCCATGCATTCAGAACTTGAGAAATCAGACCGAGTCACGACACAAGTCGGCGTAAGAGCTGAGTCAACATCGGCGTGTCGACTCACAAATTCCTGGATTCTGAAATACTGCGAGGGAAAACAGAGGCCCGCAGGTGTTAAACAGCTTCTGTAGTTTTCCATCACGGCCACTGACAGCCGAAGGTCAAATGTCTTTTTTAATTGTCCACGAAGAAGAAGAAGCGCAGCTCAGACGGACTCACACAATGGACCTGACCTCTGAAATCCCGTGCTGCTCCTGCGTGAGCGATGATGCAGCAGCATTTATTCTTCAGCTGTGCGTGCTGACAACTCTCCACCCAGGCTAGTGAGTGGAAACATGTTGGAATTTATGCAGCGTATAATTTTATTGAACACAGTTGCCCTTTAAAATCAGTTTTCTTGTGTGTTAAAGATAACTGACCAATGACTAGACAACAAATAGGATAAATAGAAGGTTAAATAATTGACAAATAAATACACGTAACATCCGGCTTACAACCGATTGGTCGGAACCGATCCTGGAGGTAAGTCGAATGCCATTCTAAACAGCCGACGCGAGGGTTATAGGTGCTACTGTAGTGGTAGATAGCTGTGTGAGAGTGAGATGCTGGGGTACTGTGCTGCAGGAACTTTCGTACACGATGCCAGACATTGAATTTTAACAAAAATTAGCACCTGCTGGCATCTGCTGGCCATGGTCTTAAGTACGGATGGATGTAAGTCGAGCAGGCTGTAAGTCGGACGTTATGAGTAGCCAAATACTCATATAAAGAGAAACCAGGTTAATGGCCAAAATGGTGAAGAAAATAAGTCATAAAAATCGAATAAGTGGATGTACAGTTACAGAAAATCATTTACAGCACCATACACGAGCATGTCTTCTGGTACTTCGGTCCAGGCCTGCTGGCAAGGTTTTGCCAAGGTTTGAGGTGACCACGCCCCCACAAGAATCAAAGACTTGTAGTGCTTCAACAAGACTTCATGCCTTCATCACTCTACTTCATCTATCCTTCCTCTTCATCTGCCAAAAGTAGACAAAGACTCAGAGGTGTACGGTTCTTTGGAGCACAACATACATGGTGGCAGATCTCCTCAATGGTCTGCCCTGAAAAGCAATGTCCTCTATTGACTGATGGTTGTCACGCTTCACTAGGTGAACATAGTGTTCTAATAACTGAGATTCGTCTTGGTCTGGAGACCGGTTTCAGACCACATTTTTTGGGTTTCGGTCCTGTCTCGGCCTCAAACGCACCGGGAAAGAGAAATCAGAGGAAGCAGTCATAATTGGTAAAAGAAGAATTCTGTTTTTTTGTTCAGTTTTGTTTTGTATATTTATCAGGGGGCACAAAGTGATCCACAAGAGGTCCACGGTGGGCGCATGTTTCTGTTCCTAACTAAACAGGAGGATACCCAAACACCAATAAGGACTGTTAACTGTCCTGACTGGTGCTGACACCTGAGTGTGTGTGTTTGTGTGTGTGTGTGCCCGCAACCCTTCGACTCCTTGGTCTTGTCTCGGTCTCGACCTCCAAATGTCTTGGTCTTGTCTCAGTCTCGATACTCTTCAGTCTCGATAATGTCTTGGTCTCGGTTGGTGTGGTCTTGACTAAAAACCCTACAGGAACAATAGAAAGCTCAACCTCAGTGAACTACATCTCAGTGTAGCGGTTCAAAAACTCCAGCACTGGGGAGAACCCTGACTTATTACAGTGGAAAGTAGTCAAAAGGACTCTTCTCCAGGTCCAGGTTTTATCACGCACACCAGGAAACATCGACGATTGCTACGTGTCTGCGAAGGTTCCACGCCTGACCGGCGGCTGAACCGGAGCGGCACACGAACTCTCACATCAGCGTGGATATCGGAGGATTTATTTCCTTGGCCGGACTCTGAAAGTCGAAGTTATTTTTTCATGACAATTGCACGAGAATTTTGAACATCAAAGTGGAATATTCCACAGATGTGAACAGGCACATCCAAGTCCGGATCCGTCATCGGATATTATCGGAGCCACTCATAACAAACGCAACAAAGCCTGTCAATTAAGTCCATTATGTCTAAAAATAATTGTTCCTCCTGAGCAACAAAACATGGCTGCGGAAGAGCGATGAGGTGGGAAGAGACGGGCGATAAATCTGGAATATTATTTATCATATTTCAACTCTGTGAGCCCAGATGTTCCAGTCCACATGTGTTCTGGTTCTGCTTTGCACAAACACTATAATCAGTCTGCCAGGCCATGACTAAAAATACCCACAAGGTCTCACATCGCGAATAGACGGTAGGCGCGAGACGCACACAGTCCATCACCACATCCTCTCATTCACCTTCCACCACTCGCTATTCAACTCCCTGACTGATCATCCTTGACCCCCGATGGTTGACAGTCCAGGATTATTGATCTGGACGGTGCTCAAGAGCGGCAGGCAGAAGTCAAGTATATAGTTTTAAAGCTTGCTGACTCATCAGGATGAATCAAAGGAAACATTTCAGGCTCCAGAGTGTTAGCTTGAGGCTTAATTCACCACATACTGCAACAGTACTGCTTCCTTATAGGGCCATTTCCTCCAGTGAGTCACCAAGTCAAGAGAGCATGTTGCTCACTTGAGAGTGGAGACTTAATCCGCGCACTAGTGGAAAAGGTTTGTTCGCACGAAGTGAGATTAAACTGACTGATTCACACATGAAGTCAATGTTGAGGTTTGACTACATGCAACAAACTGTTGCTCTGCAATGTGGACACACAGGATGTGACATGACTTGAAAATGATAACAGAGAGGGGGAACTCAACAAGAAGAAGAAGTGAAATGAGGGTGGGGAGTGTCATTTTGATGGCCAGAAACAAGCGACTTCAGGTGCAAGTAATGTTCCCAAGTCATGTATGGAGAGCTCTGGCTCATCTCAGATAAAGACCTTTGATCTTGATAAACAGTCGAAAAGAGCCTGCTGATCGAGTTCAAGGTGAAAATTGATGGACATCGAGGAGGACATTGAAGGGGGGGCAAGTCCGACCCAACTTCAAATAATGGGGGGAGATTGATTCACAAGTACTTGGTCAACAAGGATTATATATAGTAGATGCCAGCAGATGCTTATTTTTTAATTTTAATTTTAATTTTTATTCAATGTCTGGCACCGTAGCACTTGGCAGCCCAGCAATGCATACGACAGTTACGGCAGCGTATACATATATATATATATATATATATATATATATATATAGCGAGCATCTTCAATAAATAGACCGAAGATTTGAAACTGGAGTAAGTCCCAGCTGCTTGGGGTGAGAGGCAGGCACCAGCACAAAGAGATCCATTAACCCCTTGTGTTTTTGGAGCATAGAAGAAAACTAGGAAAAAAGAGTAATGGATCACTGTTCTACTTGTATTTTGGTTTGAATAAATTCATCGTTTGTGTGCTGCACCAGCTCACGCAGTTCTAAACAGACTTCATGAACTGACGTGCGTATCGCCAACAGCATTATCCAACTTCATAGCATCCTATTTTCAAACTGCATCTCGCAGTTTTCCGTTCCCATTTTAATTTTCAGTGAAATTTAAATCCACCTCAAACATCAAGGAGGAAAAAAACATCATCCTCATATTTAAAAAATAGTGATTGAACTGTTTCATGAACTCTCCCTCCTCATTTAAATATCTCCCTATACATACACCATGTCAAAGAACTGCTTAATAATTCAAACACTCCGCTCACATAAAGAAATCATGAAATATTCATCTGTGATAGGAACAGTGACTACATTTGAAGAGCAGGAGTCTAACTAATGTTCCTCCACCACATGTACATGCTGCTCGGCACTCGACCGAATCACGCGTACAGTGGGTTGTTGACATGAAAACGAAGGTTCCCGTTGTGTGTCAATGTCAGATAGCTCAAGTTGAAGCGCACGACTGCCGTGCTAACACGCGGACGCTGCAGACAGATGCGTCTTCAGTGGCTCCTCGCTGAGTCTAACACTGTGTTTATTGTCATCAATTCAATAAATGTCAAAACTCCCCGCTTTTTGCTCTGTCTCACAAAACCATCGTCGAAAACAACAAAGAGTTCACCGGCAGGCTACTTCACTTCGGTCTGCTTCCGTTGTCATGCTCGCTGAACGTGGGCCAGAGGAGGGGAAGAGGACGCGGCGCTCGAGGGAAAGAATAACAAGGTGTAATATCACCAAAATGTTTTTCTAATCCCCGCGGGGAGTCTGCCGTAGCGGAAGAGCCTCTGTGGACCGGCCCAGGTCTGGTATGGACATCACATCCACTGCATTAATATGAAGTGGCTCCTGAGGTGTCCTCTGGTGTCACTGTTCCCCGGGGAAATTTGCTTCTTTAGATCCAGGCTAATTATTTGTCATGAATTTTGCTATTTGAAAACAAGGAAGTCTACGACCAAGTGGAGTGATTTGATATGGAAACAAAATCTAAAATAAAATGTATATGATATCGACTAAGTAAATTTTTTGTATTCTTAATTTGAAACATCAGTGGATAAAGACATGCAGCAACGTCCAGGACTTGAAGGATCATATGACAACTGCATGACTCCAGTTGGTTGTTGGTCACTCTCGCAGTGCCACGCCTCCATCACATGACCAGCAGGCTGTCGTGTCATTGGCTGAATCCACTGTATTTTATTTAATGTATTTTTTTGCATGGAAATTTTGTAACATTTTATTTTCAGCACCAAATTTAATTTACATTGAGTCTTTTTTTTATTCCATTTTCAGAAAATTCACTCTGTTAATGCTCAGAATTCAAAGCTTAACAAAAACTATATACATGTAATAACAATCAAAGCACTTAAATAATTCAAAGTCTGGTGAGACAGATTTGTTCCCACAGCGATGCAGTTGCATGATGAACAGGGAGGTGGGTAGAGATGCAGGGAGTGGAGGTCATGTTTTAGGTTTGTCATCCAGAGTGATGGACAGAGATGGAAAGTGGTGAAGAAGAGAGTGCGGGCAGGGTGGGTGACGTAGACTGAGAAGCCACAAGGATGAAAGCAGAGCGTCATAAGACAGCAGGGGTCACTGCCATGATGATGCGGAGGAAGCAGAACAAAAACCTTAGCATGGTAGCTCTACTGGACGTTGGCTCCACCAAACTATCCACATTCTCTGACACATTACCTTTCGTCCTTCTATTTCTCAGTGAAATTCTGAGCCGACGTTCCTTGTATCACTATATCATCTGCTCTCAAAAATAAGAGACTCCAGCCTTTAAAAACAGAGTATCATCTTATTATCACGACCATTGTAGCCATACAGAGACGCTTTAAATTGATAGAAGAGCTGTGGGTCGAGGACCCCTGGCGGCTAATGGCCTCTCTGCTGAGAGTCAGAGTTGTGGATGGAAAATGAAGACAGACTATTACTCACGTTCAACCGAGACAATGAAGTCAAAGCTGTATTCACGTCCTTCGCTTCAGCTGAATATCACACATCAAAGTATAACTTGGGGCAGGAGTGCCTCGGATGCCGCACGCTAACTTTGGGATATGAAGAGGTTCAGACTCCATTTAGAAGACACATGTGTCGAACCCTGACAGTCCACAGACCAGAGGGATTTCCTGGGGCACTAAACCGGGTGCAACTCAAACCCCAAAGTTTAATTGCTCCCGCGAAATGATCCGTCCCAGCGTGAAGGGAATCCGAACTTCACTGCAGACCGCATTCACATCTGGCCCGAATCCTGGCCGTGTCAGGGGCGCGGGCATCCGCCAGCAGCTGCCATCAAACACTCCCAGATGTGCTCGACAGGGCGGGCGTCTCTGCGCTTGTGAGGCGTGGGCCATCTTTGATCATCGGCCGTGTTATCAAGACCACGGCCCGACACAGTCGACGGAAGCACCCAAACCTCACGGAGAGCGCTGCGGTGAGAAAAGTGTCTTCAGCTGCGGCAGAGGGACCTTCTGGAAGCCACCGGCGTCTCCGGCGGGGCTCGGCGGGGCTACTGGTAACCCAGGCTGCTCTGATGTTGACACGCAGTGTCTTGAGTGAGAGGAGAGTGTCTGTTAACTCAGGCCTGAAGGACTTAACACAAGCTACACTGCAGAGTTTGTCGACAAACAATAACCATCTCTGGTTGGTTCAACATCTGCAAGCTATTGCCGACAAGCAAACAGGCCCACGTTATTTCGATTTGTTTTGACACAAGTACACATGAGCGATGCATTAGCGACTCTAGCTATGTTGAACAAATGATCTGTTAAATAAGCAGCTCGGCAGCTGATTGTTATTGAAAACACGGCTATAAAATAGAGCTGAACAACCAGTTGCAGTCGCATTTTGTTTGGGTTTTATTCACTTGCCAAAAACACAATCACATATGGGCTACGGTTTATGGTTAGCTTCCTGAATGTAGCCATTAGCTCAATAATGTTATATGACGTTAGCATGTTTTCTTTGCTAAAAGCATTTTCATCTTGAGGTATCATGGAACAGTATCGCAGGGTCGATGAAACAGCATCTTAATTTTCACAGGCCACTAGATGGCGCTGTTGGTTTTGAAATGATGTGAGGTTTCAATGAATTAGGTGTTCAAGTGAAAATCTGATAATCAAGACACTGTTTCATGAAACCTCATTGACATCAAATACGAACAGGAATACGACAAAAAACAATAACGGGCACAGAATCATCAGCAACATCTATTCCTACCACACAACACATCAATACATTGACATTGAGAAAGTGGATTTTTGCGTCCTATAGTGACGCAGAAAGTTAGCCTCATTGATGCATTAGACTTTCAATTGAAGCACGTTTGGCCTTGTACAGCATATCCTGACGCCGTGGGCAGCGTGTTGCGTAAAAAAAAGACGGAGGTTAGGGTTGGCCATGGGAGGGAATATGGTTTGACTCGTACATTTCTGCTTCTGGAATGGAACCATTTTCTACACTGAAGTGACTCCGAATATTCATCTGAGAAACAATGAAGACGCCTGTATCAACATCACGTTTCCACCTCGTCGCTACAGGGTTCTGCGTCTAAACTAAGGATGTTAGCATGGTTGCCTCAGAATACTCCGGTTTCCTCCCACAGTCCTCACCAGTAATTGATAGTTCACACTTTAATGTGTTCAAGAGAATACAGATGAGGGAGTTAAAACACAGCTCCGACATCATTGCTAATGGCTAGCCTTGCTAGCGGAGCAGTTGAAACAGTCTTAAATCATTTTCTAGCATAAATATGTGTCTTTAGATATGTATTCACAGCAGTGTCTGTCATCTTTTCAAAACTTCACCCTCATTTCGATCGATATCAAGACAGTATTTCTATCTTTATTTCTAGCTAAGTAGCTAGCTACGGCAATTTGAAACAGAGCCGCAAATGAAAAGTTAATATTGCTGATATAATTGACAGTTTTATCGCACAGAAGGTGAATCAAAGGCCGGCTGCCCTCGCACACATGGTCCTCTTCATCGTGTTTATTTAGTTTTTTTCAATTAAAACTATGCAGATTGGCCGTCTGCTGACAGTCTGCGACCGCACTCCCTTTGAAATGAAGAACATCCTGCTGCCGGTAACGCCGTCCCGACCGTCCCGGGCTGAGCTGCGACAGGCTTTGTACGCCCACTATTATGATTCACTGGGATGGTTTTTAAGGAAGCGGTGGACACCAGGCCAGATCTTCAAAAATAAACATGGAATTTATGGAGCGGAAAGGGCTTCACACAGCCATGGCAACCCAGCTTCCCTTCTGGAAGAGTACTTTGGAAACTAAATTTACAGTCTAGCTGATGTTTTCCCTCCGAACAACTCTGGCCTGAAGCTCACACCAATAAAGAAATTATAAGAACGTTTGAAGAGCGGCAGGTGGATTATGTCGTGTGCAGTGCTGTGACCACAGTAATTTTATTTCTGTCCACCTCATGTCTCTCCATGAGTCGCACCTCTACTCTTTGTTGTCCTCAGCTTCTTCTTTTCTCCATGTTCTTGGTCCAACCTTCGCCTCTCCACATGTCCAAACCATCTGCCCTCTTTGTCTCTCTGCGAACTTTGTCACCCAACTGCTCCAACCTTCACCTAGGAACACTGACGTCAAGTGACTGTCACCAATACAATTGTGGGCGCTGGACATTCTTTGTGTTGCTGCGGTTCCTCACTGCAGCAGAACCTGCTTTGTTCTACACACAGAGTCAGGTACATACTGTATATAAAAATACTCTTTGTTGTTGCCGTGACTATATTTGTAAAAAAAAAAAAAAAAAAAAAAGTTTGATGACTGTTATTAAGACTGTCTGTGCATTCATTAATCAGTTGAATGAAGAACAGGGTGTCCCAAAAATGACATATGACATAAACTGTTCAATTTCATTGCGCTTGACTTCCTAGTTTTCAAGCTTGTTGCTTTCAAAATGATGTGAAATTTCACAGGACACCAAAGCTCTTCAAAGTTCTCTGTAATAGATAACAAGTACAGACAAGTATTTCACATTCCTTTTCAGCATTAAAACAAGAAATATTGGCAGGTAGATGAGGTTTCATCTAACAGTGTCTCAATTCAGCGGCACTGTCTGCTGGATAATGTCAGGGTTTGAAGCACTAGATCAATGAAACAACACACAGTTCCTAAACCAACAGCGCCATCTGATGGCCTCAGAAAATGAGGACACTGTTTCACCAACCCTGCAATACTGCTCCATAACACCTCATCTACCCATCACTACATTTTATCACTATGTGTTGTCACCCAGAGTCGAGTGTAAACTGAGCTGCATTCATGTGAGAGTCAAAGCACTGTACAAGAAACTGTGTCATGTGACAATGACAGCATGTAACATCACTACGCAGTTCGGCGCTCAGTTTTCCTCATTAAATGACACTTCAAATGACCATTTTGAAAGACATTTTCACTGCACATGAAGCATTTCTATCCACAAAAAGATGAGCCAACATGTTTACAGTGAAGCATATGGTTCATAGCTGACAGTACAGACAAGTTTGTGGGCGGGTGAACAGCAACATTCGAGTCCTGGTCATCAAATGAACAATATGGTCCAGTACTCCTGTCACCATGGAGCAAGAAGACCCACAAAAAGTGAGGTCCACCACAGCAGGTTTCACAATGCAGACAGCCGTTTCACGGCGGAAGTCCCTGCTGAGCCAAGTCGGAGTCAAGTGAGTCATAGAACAGTGATGAAGGTGAGATGGAGCTTATATCCGTAAATCATAAACTGTAGCTGTTTCACCACAATATGCTTGTCGTGCGAATGAATGATGATTTCATGAGGCTTTGTAGCATATAAAATGTGAAACTCTAATCTCTGGCCTTTAAAGCTGACTAGCCAATGTTGAGGTTGGGGAACTTGTGTCGGCAATTTTAGGAAATTGGAGTCAAATATTTTGTGTGTTTCTGACCACTAACAACAGCACACTCTCTTTTTTACTGTCATCCGCAGTTATCCCTGGCATGCAGGCTCACGAGAGGCAACTATAGCTCCTGAGTCATGGTTGGTGCAGACCGTGTTTTTATCAGGTAAAATACTACCTCCACCCAGTTATGTGTTTAGTCTATCCAATGTTACAGAGCAATAAAGTTGTCAGGAGCAGTTGATAAAATTCCAGGTGTGGTAGGTCCTGGATGAGGGGAGCGGAGAGTGAGTGGGCTAGAGGTGTCAGAATGGTCTTCTGAGCCAACGTGTCGGACGACGTACGACATGAAGACTGGTCAAGACTGGTTTAGGACTTGCTGGACCAAAAGTTCTCGGGTCAAAAAAAGTTGCAAGGAACTCAACTCTGAAGGGCTTTATTTTGTTTAGGAAAGCAGTCGTAACAAAGAATACGTCTTTAATCGAGTAAAATCTGTGGAGTTCTGAGACGCTGCAGCTCAGTGAAGCCACACTGAATGGCATCATTGATGGCTGTAAATGTTTCTCCATCCGATTGAATGGAGGCTGGAGAATCAATCTGCGCTTCAAAGAAACCCGTCTTTGTTAGACAGGTCCTCGTCACGACTCGCTGGAGCGGTGCCATGAGACCCGGTGCGAAATTTGAATAAAGAAGTTTCACAGTCAGCAACTGTCTTTCTCTCTTTCGCATGAGTAGACGTCGTCGTGGAGGGTTTTAAACGGCAGGCGCTTGATGCTTCCAACGGTCCGATAAGAGCGCGGAGACCACGAAAATCCAGCTGTGAGAACATTCAGACGATGAAAAGGTTTTTGACCTCTGACCCCTCGTCTTCCTGGATGATGGATCGGCCATTGCAATGAATAACTGACCAATTTCGGGATGTTCAAAGAGTCTTCCTGATGTTCCCCTTCATGGTTTCGGATATGATTTAACCAGCTTCTATCATCATGAGACAGTTTGAGACTCGCATCATGAGCCATGTTCCTGCGCTCAACCAACCAGGCGTCTGATTCCTGAGCTGATCTGTGCGTGTGGGAGTCTTGTGTGTTTGTCATCTGTCACCAAATAGAACTGAAACTGACGCTATGTTATCATTAATATTCCTATTTTGTCCAACGTACATCGCAGCTTCAGCTGGTGAGGAGGAACTGTGTTATACTGCCCTCTTCCGTCCGTTTCTGACGCAGCGAGACAAGGAACTTTGGTGAGGATAAATGCAGCGATCGCTTTCATCAGACTGCTTCTTCACATGACTCATATAGTTACATTTATTCAGTGTAAATTATAGCTAACCTGCAGCAAGATGTGTCCGAACTCGCCTGTTTCCTGGCAATACTGTTGACAAGATGTGTCAGATCAGATTTCTAGGTAGTAAATCACGAGTCACAGGATTTTATTACCGATTTTTTTAAAAATGAAAACTTTCCCATTTTTACGAGTTTTCTTTTTCATGTTTTTATTTATTTTTACAACACATTTTACACGATTTGTATTCTCATTTCATTTATTAACTCTTCATTTTTCAAATATTTTTAAACTCGTTTTTTACTGAAAACTGACGTTTTATCAGATGAAAACATACTTCTAATAACTATAAGAATTGTTGGAAAGAAAGAGTGATCGGATCATTTTTAAAAAATAAATTATTTAGTATTTACAATACAATACAATACAATAATTTGAATATAACAGTAAGTTGTTATGGTTGCTGAATGATGAATCTGCTTCAGATTTAAATAGATTTCATGTGGTTTAAAAGTGGATAATAAGGAGGTCAAGATCATAAAACCATAAAATACTTTCATTTTAGATGGTTTTAATTCTCTGAACCTCAGTCCTCAAACCACAGAATCTACAAAACGTAACCATATTTGCAGAATTATTTCAACATATTCATATCCAGCAATACAATCTCTTATCATTTGTTTCCCAATCAAGACGAAGCCCTATGATGAATTGAGGAAAACCATTTGGAAACAATGAATGAAAGTGGATGAAAAGTCATACTTCTTTGGTAATACATTTGAAAGCCATCTTCCCAAATGATGCAACGATCTTCTTGACAAGACCATCTTTGTTGATCATTTCACGTTGCATGGGAAGTTTCCTTCTGTGATTCATATTATTACAATATATTGAGGTCAAACAACACTTGTAACTGGCAGGTAAGGTGTGAAGTTATTATCCGGCGACTTGCAGAAGCTTGTTGTGCGAGCCACATCACCACTTTACAGAGAAGAGGTGACGACAATACGCTGACGTAAAGTAACATAAAGTAACATAATCGTTTCCTCAAACTGAACTGAACAACTTTCAACATTTCCCGATAATTGTGATTTATTGTTGCCCAGCATACACAGTAGCTTTTTCGACCCTTTACTTTCCTTATATATATATATATATATATATATATATATATATATATATATATATATATATATATAAATGAAATATTTAGTTCTTGTGTTCAGCAAATGATGAGGTTTTAATTTGAAGAATCTGGGGTTAAACATGAAACTTCAGATATAATGTTAAGTCAAATATAGTATCATATCTAAATACATTCCTTTTAGACATTTTGATTCCATTAACTGCCTTTCTTCTCATTTTCAGAAAAATGGATTCCATTAAATTCATCATTTGTTTTAGGATTTAAGATGAAAATAAAGATTTGAGTCGGGAAAATGAATCCTGCATGAAAAAGTACAACTTTGGCAAGAGATTTGAAAGTTGTGTTCTCAACTAAATACTTCGTTTACTGTACTTAGACACAAATGTGGAACTGAAATAAAAGTGAAAACAGTTTGGCTAATAATCAATATCTACTTCTTGGAAATGTGACTCAGAGAATAAGTTCAAGTGTTGCGTTCAAGTGTCTCTCCTTCTACGGGAATTTTTCATTTTCCACCAGTTTTCTGGACCGACAGTGAATCGCCCTGTACATTTAACAGTTCCCATATTTGCTACGGTGTAAGAGTAACATAAACGTGTAGGTGTATTTCCACGTTAATGTTCAACCACCGAATGGCGGCTCTATGACTCACATAGGCGGTAGTTCAGGGATCAACGTGTTTGATTCTTCCTGATGAAACGACAGAGAAAAGTCAGCCGCTTCGACTGAAAAAGAACAATTCAAGTGTCGACGTTTGATTGTCGACAAACACGTTTTTAAAGGGGTCGATCCTCAGCAGCCCGTCGGTCGATGGCGTCTATAACCCCGCCGGCTGACAGCGGGGTCCCGCAGGAAGGCGTGGGCCACTTCACTGGGCGTGTCGCCTCCGCGCAGGTCCCAGTCAGGACACGCTGACGGTCCGAACCGGCGCCAGTGAGCGGAGCGGAGCGGGCGCGCGAGCAGCATGGCGGACGTCAACAAACGTAAGTCAAGGAACGGAGCTGTCAACAATGCTAATTTGAGTTAAGAAACGAGGCAAAACGGCGACGTTTTTACTTTAAAAAATGCATCTAGTGGAAGTTCAAAATACGAAATAGAACCCTGAGTACAAAACCCACTGCTTAAAATGACTTATTTCCGCTGGTTTTTGATGAAAACACAAGTAAATTAGCATTTTATTAGCCTCGGCTGTGTATTAGCGTCGCTTGTTATTTTTATATGAAGGTGTCCATCCTTTCGCAAAACTACTGACCCCGAAGAAAGGTGTTCCGATTCGACACGCACGTCACGAGTACGAACCTGTGGAGTCATTTCTGTGAGAAGAGTTTTGGAGTGAACTTGGTTTTCTGAACCACACTCGGTGACAAGCTTTCACCTCCGCGTTTCCGCTTCCTTTTCTTGGTTTACCTGCTAAATCATAAAATGAAGCTGTTTCATGACAACACCCTTTGTTATATTGTAAACGAGTGAGGATTTCATACGTTTTTATGACTTAAATCAGACTGACCACTAGTAATGCTGACCTTTGAGCTGCTGACCTGTGACTGGTTTTTAATCCAGTTTGTTCGAGATCTGCTGTGTTTTGGTAGACAGAGGCAACATTCTGGGAATTGAAGCGTTTGTCTTTGAATCACTGGTTGACTGTCATCCGTTTATTCCCTGGACAGAGGTTTTGGGGTCCAGGAGTCTGTCCCTGTTGGCTACAGCCAACTTAGTGATGCATTTTTACATCACTAACTGTCTGAATTTAAGGCTCTTTTTGACGCTTGTTTGCAGAAGTGCAACTTCCCAGTTTACGTAGTAGAACACATTTAATGTTACGCTTTGGCCATGTTTTAACTGACCTGTATATTGTAACTTAAACATTTGTAACGGGCTTCATTGAATACATTTTACTTCATGTTGAACATGTATTTAAACTGATTCCAAAGTTAACATTGCGTAACTGTGAATTTCAAATCTTAATCACGACTACTTATGTCATAATACTGACTAATACGCTCTCAATTATACATCATTTCAACCCTTCTGACTCATATTTGCTTTTTAGTTTTTTTAATACTGATGTATCCTCTCATTTTGTCCTTTGCTGCCACTTTGTTCAGTTTGGCCTGCTTATCTTTAAGTATTATATACGTCACCCATTTAAGGATTGTCCCACCATGAAATGATGAAAGGCTTTGATTCATGTTTTAGACTTCATTACTACTGAGGCTTACACGTATAAAATCAGTGAATACATTTTCCAGTACGGAACGTTGTCCTGCCGCTGTTCAGCAGTTTTGTTCAGTAAGCTGAGCCTCTTTATTGTTGACACTGATGTTTCTCTCTTTCAATTCTTGCTCAAGGTCATTTAAACTCTAGACAAACTCAGGCGCGACTAACTTGATCTGTACTTTATCAGCCTAAACTACAAAATACTGTCCTGGGGTTGGTCTTCAGTGAGCTACCAGCGTAAAGTGGATTGCATTCGAAGCTGGAGCTCCGGTGAAATTGGTGGTTTCTGCTGCTTGAAAGCTTGAAGCAGATGAATTTCAGCCCCATTGTAACTCAGGAGTTCCACTCGGTCCATCTAAACTACAAGCGCTGTGCGTTCCAGTTTCACAAGACTGGCAGCAAAGCTAGACACAAATAAGGTTATTCAAATTTACATGATTCATAAAGATAAAATGTCGTCCAAAGTTTCTTTGTTGACTATTGCTGTTGTTGTTTCCTGTTTAGTTTGACTGAAGCGTCTGGATTTAAAATGTCTGACTGAGTCGTGATCTCGAACCCTCTGCGAGGATCGGGTCAAGAAGATGCAGCCAGGATGTACCCCGGCCCCGCCACCACCTCCCCCTCCACCGCCCCCGCCGCCTCCCCCTCCTCCTCCACCACCTCCAGCGCCAGGAATTCCGCCGCCGCCCCCTGGTCCCGGCTTCATGGGCAAGATGGAGCGTCGGCGCTCCAGGTTGCGCAACTTCAACTGGGAGACTATTCCCAAACACAGCGTCATCGGGAAGCACAACATTTGGACGGCAGATACGGCGGATGGGGAGTACGAGCTGGACACGGACCACATGGAGGAGCTCTTCAGTCACCAGCAGCAGATCAAAGCCCTCAACCGGCAGAGCGTCAAGGGTCTGCCGGCGAGTGCGGCGTCCGGCGAAATGGTGAGTCCTGCGCCTCTGTTGGTACTCGCTGCAGCCTCAGGGATGACAGGCACCTTTGATGCAACACTGCAGTGAGCTGGACCAGTTGATATTGAATAAATAAAAACTGTAGGCAGAGATAATGACACACCTGATAAGATAGTGCTGCATCTGCTGTTTGGATCCATGCTACTGCAGTGTTTTGGCTTGTCACCAGTTGTGAGGCCAAACAACTTAAAAAAATTCTGATTTTCAGTGTTCTATAATAAGTTAAGGAAATGTATTTAGATTCAATATATCAAGCCTTCAAACAGGTTTGAATTGAGGACATGTGATGTCTGTGTTTTCATTCCGGGTGACTAGACTGAAAATCCCACGCTTGTGTCCCGAAGGGTGGAGCGTCTCTATTGTCCATATGTTTGCCAAAGGCCGGCGGATCTGTTCTGTCCCTTCAGTATAGCTCAGAAACAGAGCTGTTACAAAACCCTGCCGCTGACCTCTGCTCCTTCACAAGCCCTTAAAGAGCATCACTGGTGTAAATCCATATCTCTGTCCTGAGCGTACAATCCAATCAAGGCAAATTCTTAACCTTTGGAGCGGCGAGCCTGTGTGTATACAGAGCCCAGGTATCTGTGAAGCCCCAAAAGTCAATGCCGGAGACATTCTTGAAAATATCTGCGCGACTGACGAGGTGATTGTGTCTCCGCTTCCAGGTGTCCATCCTCAGCTCCAAGAGGAGCATGAATATTGGGATTTTCCTCAAACAATTCAAGAGGTGAGTGAGTGACGTCAGCGCTGAAGTCGGCACACGATCGATGACCAGTCAGGGTTGGGGACGTGTTGCGACACGTCGGTTAGCCTGACACCGTTGCACAGACCCAACAGGTTCCCTCCCCGGTGACTGCTCAAGTCGCAGGTAATGCAAAACAGGAAACATTTTCATAAATAGAAACATGAAAAGTGCTCGAGGGTGTGAGCGTTAAGATACTTTTAAAGTGATGGGTTGTGATGTCACTTCCTGGTACCAACACTTGCATGTTAAATGTCATTGTAGCTACACTGTGATGGTGATTCTGAGAAGGAAAGGTGTTGACAACTGCTTCTGAAATGTTTCCCTATTTGAAACATCACTTGTGGTTGTTGAGATGATGATGATGAGGAGGAGGTTCTCTCAGCTATTGGGACTAGAGGAGCTAAAATAATAACTTCTCATGAGTGAGCCGACACAGGGTCTGATGGCCTTGACTCTTCCACGACTGTTAAATGAACGTTGACTGACAGGTGCCAAGTATGACAGGATTACCGTTACAGCATTACAGCATGTGTTTTAAATCACTTTAACAATCCACTGCCACATGCGCATTAAAAGTTACGCTCACCAAAATCCACATTCCTATTTTGGTGGTGACTTTTTCTTGTTTTCAATGGTTTGGTTTCACTGTCGGCAGCAACCCAGGCTAACAGAGAGAGTGATTTGAAAAACAGAGCAAACAGTCGTTCAGTTCGATGACAGTTTGCATCAAACACATGATATCAGTCTGTTGGTTTAAGATTCCGATCAGTGTAATACATTCCGGCGGCCCTTCTCTCCTCCCTCGGCAGACTTTGTTCCAAGCGCGTGCCTGTACTCTCTCAACGGACGCAAATCCATTCATCGCCACGGCATTCTTGTCTCGTGAATTAGAAAAGACAAACCACAGAACCACTTGAACGGGTCGAGGCCTGTCGGCGACAAACTTGCAGTCGTGGAATCCTACTCCAGAGTGACTCAACCAAACTTGAACCCTGCCCCTCTGTCGTGTGCTTTCTTCACAGGCCTGTAGCAGACATGATTCAGGACGTCCAGTCAGGACGCGGGCTGGGTTTCGGGTCGGGGAAGCTGAGGGAGTTGTGCAAGATGATGCCAGATGAGGGGGAGGTATGACGCAGCTCATAATCCATTTGAACAACTCAGTCCTAGTCATATCAGAGGTATCATAGGTGCCTAATGTCTTCTACACATCGCAGCAGTGTTTGGTATGTCATATCACCTTGACTGGCTATAGTATGACGGCCCCCTTATGGCATTACCTTGGTCCTATTCGTAACTTTATTCACTACCACAGCAGTAGTGTCTCCCCGACGCTTCCATGGCACGTCTCCAGGATGAGTGTGTCGAGCCTGGCAACAGCAAAAAGACAGCAAAGCCAGGGCGTCCACCCTGCCCTGTTAATCGCACCCTCCTTATTAGACAAACATGTGTGCCGTTCAGCCAGGCTCATGCACGGGCAGATCTCTGTGTTTGGACACGGGCAGCACCTTCCTTGCATCGCTTCATCTACGACGCTTGAGGTTGGCCATGGTTATTCTCTGAGAGCGCTTTGATCTTACGCAGAAGTCAAGGACAACAAGCTGCCACCGCCTCTTTCCAAGTCTCCAGGTCAAGCTGATGCTTCCATGCAGGTTGGAGATTGGGCAGGTGTCCGTACGGACCATTGCTTCTCAAACAGGGGTGCGCCACAGCTGGGCTGTAAGTCTGAGGAGTAAACAGTACACTCGTGAGAGTCAAACCACCAGAGAAGACGTGATGAAGGCCACATGAAGATGTGATATTATTGACGTTGGCAGAGTGAGACGGTGCTTAAGGCTGAATAAGGTCAAGGTCCTTACTTGCTGTTGATCAATAATGGAACTTTTACTTGGAGAAAGAGCCCTGTGCAAAAACCAAAAGTTATTTATTCAAGGCTTTTCAATTTCAGTCTTAAATAAAACATCTTAATAATAAATAAAATAAAAAGAGACTCTCTGTACAATATACAAGTCCCAGTTTATAGGCCCAAATCTTTGTGTTACGAAGTATATTATTTCTATTTTTTAAAGAGAATGCATTACTTTTTTCTATATTTTATTTAGTATACCTGTGCAAGTGCAAGTCACTCCAGAGTTCAAGTCACACCAGTCAAAAAATCTACGTAATGAAATCTGAGACCAAGAACAGACCTTTCATCTTGAAAGGCAAGCCTCAATAATAACTGTAGAATAAAGGTCATTAGGCTGAATTGGTGCACAGTAAGCTAATGTGAAACATGAATGGTAATTCAGGGTTTCTGCTACATGTAAATGGTTGCGGCGCCTCGCCACGACAACATCCGGATATCTGAAGGAACAGACAGTCTAGGTCTGACATGTTTACGCAGCACATTAACAGTCATTCAGGTGGTGTCGATCACATTTGCCTTTGCAACCTTTGCACAATTGACTTCTGAGTCTGACCTCCCACCCAGAAGCCCTTCAAATATCATCATGATTTCAGGGTGCCCAAAAGCACCCGGCTGTTGAGACTCACCTCTATATTCAAACCAGCTTTTGTGAGGTTGCACAGGGTTGCAGTCTGGAGATCTTTGGCTTCAGAGCTGTTGTTGTTCTGACTGAGGCCTTTCGGAGTCTCCAGCCATTAGTTATGTAAGACGCCTGCGCTGCGCTGATGATGAAATGACTGAGCCGAGGGTCAGCTATCTTGACCTGTGTGACACCGTCTGATCATTTTGTCTGTGTTTGCCTGTAATAAAAACACCACCCGACAGAGCATCAGGAGCTGTAACCTGTACGTCTTTTCTGTTCCATGCTGCAGACCAAACGGCTTGTCACGTTCAAGGGCGACGAGTCGGCGCTTCCTGACGCTGACTTGTTCATGTTGAAGCTGGTCAGCATCCCCAGGTTGGATTACGGTCATCTTTTCACGGTTCACGTTCCTGCCACTTGTGTTAAATCCGTTTGTTCCGCCAGCTACGAGGAGCGTCTCAACTGCCTGGTGCTGAAGGAGGAGTTCTTCCCGTTCATGGACGAGATGAGAGGCTTCATCAGAACTTTAACTGCTGCTGGAAATGGTATATTGACTCCCAAATATCCGGATTAAACGTGACGCGTCTGGTTAACCTGCATGTTTTCTTTTAGAGCTGTTGCATTCTGACAATCTCCACTCTGTGATCCGCCTGGTGCTAAAGACCGGCAACTACATGAACGCAGTGAGTGTTGAGTGATGTGAAAGTGTGGGATTATTTTAACAAGCCAGTGAAAGCCCACGCCTGCCGTCCTCAGGGCGGTTACGCTGGAGGTGCAGTCGGCTTCAGGATGACCTCACTGCTCAAGTTGGTGGACACCAAAGCAAACAAGCCCGGCATGAACCTCATGCATTACGTCGTGATGGCAAGTGACCCGTCTTGTTAATCCCAGTTCAGTGAAGAGTGAAGTTGTGACTGAAGTGATCTGCCACGCAGCAAGCTCAGAATGCTGGGGAGGACCTGCTGAAGTTTCCTGAGGAGCTCGCGCACATCGAAGCCGCAGCCAGGTACCAGTCCTGTCACTCTCACCATGACCTTCAGAGGGAAGGTGGTCGTAATGTTTTTGTAGATTTGTGTCTATTGGGCTTGTGTTTTAAATGTGAGTCAGTGTCACAATGCAGTGTCACTTTGGGATGTGTGATGTCATCAACAAGAGACAGCCTGGGTGTGTTTTCAGTAATGAATTCATGCCCTGGATTCATCTTTTTGTGAATAGAATATTGTCTGGTAAAAAAAAAAAATATTGTCGAACGTCCCAAAACTGCATTGCGTGACATCATCAGAAGGTGGCGCCCTCGACACATGTTGCTCTCACACTGGTCCAAACGCCTCAGATGACTCCCACACCAATATTGTTCAGCCTGACGCCCTCTAGCGGCCGATAATAGAATGCTGACTCTGTTCTCAAAAATCTCAACGACCGCCGTTCATTTCTAACGGTCTGTGATTGCATTTCAGGATTCATAAAAGCGACTTGGAGGCAGAGTTTGATCGTCAGGTGAGGCGAGTGAAAGACGCCACTGCTGACACGTTGAAGCAGGACGACCTGAAGGCCCAGATGGAGGACTTCCTCAAGGTGAGGTGGCAGGACAGAACCTGTTATCGTGGCAGCAGCAGCAGCGTCGCTCAAGTCGCCCACTCTTGTGTTTGGACAGGAGGCCGAGGTCTGTCTGGAAGAGATAGAGACGGACCTCCAGGAGCTGCAGTCCGTCAGTGACTCTGTGGCCGACTACTTCTGTGAGGACCCGGCCAAGTTCAGGATGGAAGAATGCTGCTCCATATTTCACTCTTTCTGCGAGCGCTTCATGAAAGCCATGCAGGTAGGCGACCGCTCACGCCTCTGAAGACTCCACCTGCTCAGATGTTTTTCCCTCTAGGAGAACAAGGCCAGGGAGATGGCGGAGATCAAGCGCAGGCACCGGGACCGGCTGCAGACGGCAGCCAAGAGGCGATCCACGGCCACGTGCTCCACCAGAGACAAGGAGATGGACGGCGTCGCTCTGGAGTCTATGCTGAAGAACTTCTTCACCGAGTCAAGCCGAGTCTCTCGAAGAAGACATGGGCGACCCTCCTCCACACACGGGAGCCCCAACAGAGGAAGCCCCAAAACCGGGAGCCTGACAGAGATAACCTCTCACGCCAACGTGAACGGACGCCATGGTTCGTTCAGGGCGAAGAAGCTGGGAGGAAAAGAGTGGACTTCTTCCGTGGAGCTGGCCGAGAACTCCATCAACAAAAACAAGCAGTCGAGTCAGCAGGACGGCAAAGTGGAGGAGATAAAAAACCCGGAGCCTCAGAGCGGTTCCAAACCAGTTCGGACTCCCAGGATTTCCTCCACTGGTAGAACCTTGTCCATCCCCAAAGAAAACGACGAGGAAGCCGTGCAGGACAACACTGAGGCTGAGGCCCAGAAGCTGCGGGAAGCCTCCAAGAAAGTTCTCAAGTTCCAGAACAGTCGCGGCAGCGTCTCCTCCGTGGAGTTCCCTCTGGATAATCCCAAATCCCCCGCCACGCACAGCCCGCCACCGGGGCACAGCGTGGAGGAGCAGCGCTACCCCGGGGACCCCACCAACGAGGAGCTGGTTCGCTTCCTCCTCAACCCTCCGCCATCGTCCAAACGCAACATGGGCCGCCGCTACACGCTGCCCACCAAGGTGCCGAAGACCGACGCCGAGGAAACCATGTGGGCTCAGCCACCTCCGAGAGACGCTGACGCTCTAGCGGAAGACGGACAGCACGGCGACTTTAAAGACTTGTCTCATAGGAGAAGCAGCCAGGGCGCCGGAACAACCGAGTCGGCGCCGCTGAAACCCGTCCACGAGCCAAAAGAGCAAAGCAGTCCTCGCAAGAACGCAGGGTTTTTTAGCTTTTTTAAACGGCTTGGTGATTTGAGCAAGTAGGACACCAGAGCGGAGATGTTTTTATAAGTGACTTCTCAAGTGATTTGACTTGATTGTGAATAAACTGTTGATTTGTTATGAAGTGATCTTAACAGAGGAGCAGAAGGCGAGACGGTAGGTTGAGTCTGTTGTTGTCGGGGAGTTGAAGCTGATGCTGGAAGGCGCAGGGTGAAGTGGATCTGAAGGGAAGTGTCAGGTAGCATGTTGCTAGAAGGGAACACTGGGAGGTCTCGGGCTGCACTAGTCAAGTGCTCGTTCCTGGTAAAGTCTACAAGCTCGTGCACCCTGAGAAAGTCATTCGGCGGCTCAAAAATGATGGTTCGCGTGTGCCACCACTAGAGGGCAGGGTTCGCCATGGATAGTGAAACGTGACTGGGCAGAGGGAAGTCGACATGAGATGCGTCCTACTTTATTTTTGATACAGTAATCTCTCATTATTGTCCTTATTTTTGCTGCTGTTTTTTGACGACTGACTCGGCCGTTGTGTCGATGGCTTTGAAAGCAGCCGGTGTGTGAGATCATTTGTGATCGTACAGTGAGGCGACGCTCTGAATGAAATTAAACTGAAGGCTGATTCTGGGGGGTCAACTTTGTGTTCAAGCTCTCTGACTGAAGCGTGACTTTTTACCCAATAAAAAATGATGATGTGTCTGCGTACGTGTGGAAGTTGTGACTCCCTGGAATGACGGCACGACCCGATTAAAGAGAAATCACACAGCGCCTGCGTCGGCTCCTCTGTTACCTGCAGCGATTGTGCTGCGCTGCTGCAGCCATCTTGACTGATCTAACGTGGAGGCAGTTTCCATGGCAACGCCACACTGCAGAAGGATGCCCACCCCCACACGACTATCTCCCCCACCATCTGCATCACTCCACATTCAAACACCATGACTCAGGCTTATACGCTGAACAGTCAGAACATTATGACCACCCCTCTAACACTGCACTGCCTACTTTACTGAGCACCAGTTTGCCGCTAATGTTCGATGCTTCCCTGCCACCTTCAAGAATATAATAAGACCTAAACATGTGACAAGCTTATGTTCAATATTTTGCATCTAAACTGTGCAGTTTTATCTTAACCAAGACTGCAGACGTAGCGACGAGTTAGCTAGCGATGTAGCGGCGGTGTCAAAGACGAGTCTTCATGATGTGTAGCGTCTATGTTGACATCCTCAAATTCATTCAAGAGCCACGGTAACAGGGGAACTGGGAGGCGGATTTGCCCACAAATGTTGGGGAACTGAGCACACATTACATTAAAAGAAAGGTGACGGGGGCCATTCTCAGTCTGTGGAATCCCCTCCCTCCTTAAATAAGACAGGAACCATCATCATAACGCCTCTTAAAACACGGCTTCCATCCCACAGCTGAGCTATTTAGTCATTTTACTTCCTTAGTTCCTGTATATTTTGGTTTTCTTGCTGTATTCAATGCATGTTTGTATTTTATTGGTGTGTTTTATTCAGAGTGCCACCTTAACACAGCACTTAGTGACGATCTGGTGTTGTTTTTAAGGGCGACTGTATAGAAATAAACAGCACAGAAAATAAAGCTAGTGTGGAGGTGGGTTGTGAGCTGGAACAATTTGAATATTCGCTATCGCTCAGACTTAGATTTAGCAAGCAGATGGCGTCGACCATTCCAGTGACCCTGACTCTGCATCTGTGTTGGTCTGCCTAGTTATCCCTGTTGAATGCCATCTAAGGCATCAGCTAGTCAGAAGGCAAATGCCAATTTTCGGGTTTCAAAAAATAGCATGAACCTGCTGCTAAGATAAAAGTAATGTCATGCTTCTGTCCGCTACAAGAGCCTGAAAAGTGAAGAGGGCACCTCGAACAACGCTCACATCAAAGGACACGCAGACAGAAATGACGTGTTTTTCTTGTTCCATTTGAATCACTGTTTTATTTCAACCTAGAAACCCACCAGTTAATGGAACAAACAGCATCCTTTGTCCTTTTATGGGAACTGGGTGGGCCGGTTGAGGCCCACCCCCTCTGCAGCAGAATCCCAACAGTGCTCCCTCAGTCAGTTCCTGAGACTCCCCCTCTTCTGCATATTCCCTCCCCCCCCTCCGCCAGGCCATTGGCCCGCCACACTCCTCCCTCCTCCCGGGCGACCAATGCTGTGCCTGCAACTGCTTCCCTAATCTCCTCCTTTCGTTTGGGCTGCCTTCTCTCCCCAGACAGACCCTGCCCTTTTCCTTTCTGTCCTCAGTCTGTGGATTGTGTCCTGGAGCTTTTTGGGACGTCTACGATGGGAAGCTTCTGCCCGCAGTGCTGACACCGCACCGCCTCCATCAGGAGTACATGTGAGTCCCGTAGACCAGTGTGCAGATCTGAGCGTTACATGTAATCCAGACGGCAGCTGAACAATGGATGGCTTCATCTCACATCTGCAGATCACCGTGGCTTCAGAATAGATCTCAGCGCAAGTGTTTGCATATGTAAGAGGCTTCCCACTGCCCACACGTCCCTGGTAGCAGGTGGGCATCGGTGCTGCAGTCTCATCAGGGCCGGGCTCCGTAAACAGCCGTACACTCTCTTTTGTTTCCAGGATTAGTGACTGGTCACTGATTTCTCTCCTCTGAATATGTATGGAGCATAACCGCGTGAGTGTGGTGGCTGCCCCCGCAGCAGCGGAGTCCGACGCCGGACGCGGCAGATGCTTCGCTAATGTCTTATTGATTGTTGTTTTTTTGCTCTTTGTTTCCTGTCACAAGATGCTTGGACGTAGAGCCTGTAGAGGGTCCAGATCAGAGCCCCGGGGCAGGTTCGCCCTCCATGTCAGGCTTTAGATCTTCCTCTGTCCATGTGGAGGTGATTTAAGGTGGATGCTGAGACCAGCTCAAGAGATGTGGGCTGTGTTTATGAGAAGTATCAACGCTCACCGTCTGGTTTTAGGGGGATGTTTAAATACTCCAAGTGAGAGGCCTTTAGAACAAGCCAGTGCAGCCTAGAATACAGTCAAAAGTGCGCAGCGAACATGTCTCCCTGAGGGACCCAGTTTTCAGAAACTGGAGGATTTAATTCCTTTGGATTTATTTTCACAAAGCTACATTGTTCTCTTGGGCCACAGAAAATGAAGTGGCGGGCTGAATTTGGCCCCCAGGCCTCGAGTTTGCGCTGTGATTTTGTCATACACACAAAGAGAGGATGAGCAAGAGTGGAGGTGTGGGAAACAAATGTTAGCGGTAGCATCTAGATAGCTAGCATGGCTGTTTAGGGCTTCACAGAACAGTGACAAAACACATTACAAGTGATGAAGCTCTAAACTTGAGAGTCTCACTTGAGAGCCATGGAGTCACATCACAGCAGATTGACAGGTGAAGTTCTCTCGTTCCCTCGACTGTTAACAAAAAAGGGCAGAAGACAAAAGTAGCATAATGCTAACATTGCTTTAATAACGGAATAACAGAACGCTACAGAAGCTTTTAGGACGCCAAGGGACACCATAGACCGTTTTCCACGTTAGCTACCGATGCTACAGTCACGTGGCACCTTGGAGTGTGTTTTTCACGCGACGACATGAAGCAACACGGCCCAACAAGACAAGTCGTGACGAAACTTGACGTGACCTTTCACTGCAGCTATGCATCGATAATGACGGCCATGTTGGAACGCTCCAGCGGTCAAGATCAATATGCTCAGCACAAGATCAAAATATTGACTTGTAGAAGCTCAAAGGAAAATATTGTCTCTGCTGATCAGACACTTGAGAAGCTGAGGAAGGTCATGGAGTGGAAGTATTGTTGGATGTCAACACCTCAACGACACTTGAGATCGCATCAGCGTGTCATGTTAAATTAAATACAGGATTAGCACGCGACTGCTGGTGCGACTTGTAGTGGACAGATATGGGGCTCAGTTTAGGAGTGAAGAAGGTCAAACTCAGACCAGCTTCACAAGATACTATCAGTTAGGAAACTAAACATGACTCCAACATTGGCAGCTGACTTGAGTCTTGTATCACTTTTATCCACAGCAGAACAGTTTCAGTGCTTCAGACACCAGGATGAGCATCCTGACCTTTACACCTGTGCCTTCACCTCAGGTCAGAGCTCAATATGGTTCTTGCTCGAGTCAAAGGTGGAGCAACAAAAGCGATGCTCCAAAATAAGAAGCAAGAGTTGCTGAAGCGGATGACAGGGTCAGTGAGGTAAAGCTAACTAAGGAATCTGGTTATTAAAACTGTTCATTCTCTCCAGAGAATAGTAAAGTTAAGATTGACATTAGGTTCAACACTGGCAGGTGTTTCTGTACAACTGTAAACAAGGTGCTGCTGTTTCATTTCACAAGTGCAATGCAACAACCTTAGTTCGACGCAGACTTGAATCACTCCTGCTAAACCGATGCTAATGCTAACAGCTCCTGCAGTACACTGCTATTTTGTCACTGCCACGACAACAGTGACCGCAACAGATGTGCGATTGATACTATTACAAATATGAATCACTACAAAAACTACAAATACTGTCTTATACAAGTGACATCCGACTTACGACCCACTCTCACACAGCCATCTACCACTACAGTAGCACCTATAACCCTCGGGTCGGCCATTTTGAATGGCATTCGACTTACATCCAATCTGAGTTCCGACCTGTCAGAACCGATTCCAGTCGTAAGGATGTTACATATATGGAGTTTTCGGTCTAGGTCGAGCATTTGTTTTGTTTATGTAAAATAAAGGAATATTTGTTATATAACTCTAAACTGAAACCAGAAACCAGAGTCACCACAAGACGGGACGCAGGTTCTTTTCTAACCCTGCATTGCTTTCATGTTCCGTCAGCGATGCAGAATGATGCTCAGATTTGTACATGGAAACGGCAGCGAATCATCTTCCAGAGGAAAGCGCGGCCGGCGTCCAGCGCTGGTACATACAGTTGAGCAGGCTCCCGCAGGCAAGCGCTCAAGTGTTCAGAGGAGCTTGTTAGTGTGAGCTTTTTCTGATGAGTCACGGTGGAGTGAGACGCCCTTCATGGCCGCACAATAACCCACTGACACTCTCCCAAACACGGACATGGATTTCCACGCAGGGCTGTAGCTCGCAGCAAACTGGACGGTCCACCGCTTCGGTTCCCACTCCGCGTCTCTATGAGCCACCGTCGAACACTATTTTTAGTGCGCGGTGACTAGCAGTCTATTTATAAACATGTTTTGGCAGCAGTGTTTTAAGAGGCAGCCTGTTTGAAAGTTGGGGGCCAAACTTGTCTCCGCTATTCTTAACACTCAGGCTATAGTTGAAGCACATATACAACAACACCAGGCTCAGATTGAGTCCGTCCACATACTTCCAGTCGATATCTGGCGCCAGCTGTTGGTGACAGAGGAATGAAGGGGCTCAGGAAGGACACTCCAGGAATCCTGCTAGGCCAACAGGAAAGAGGAAGTGATGTCACTCTTGCTGCTCTGCAGGCTCATTGTCAGGCACTAATGGTAGATGGTTGTTTATTTTTTTGTTTTCAAGTTTGTTTCTTTTTTATATATGAATCTATATCTATCTGTCTATGTATCTACCCATCTATATATATATTTTTTTTCATTTTTTGGCAACACACTTCAGCATCAACTGAACATATTTTTGTAATTATCAAAAAAAAAGATTTTTTTTTTCATATATTATTTCATTTTTTTTCTATTTAGCTTTCTTGTCATATTTTTGGCAGATTAAAAATAAATAAATAATATGTATAGTTATGAGCCATAATTTACAGTTCTCATGAGAAAGAGGTTTTTTTTATTAAATTTATTTATACTTTAATATTTATTTATAGTTTATGCTTCCTTTAATACTTTTTGAAAAAAAAAGATTTAGAATGTACATTTATTAAAAAAAAAAAAAATATATATATATATATATATATATATATAGCTGACTTTCTGCATAGATTTTCCCCACTATTATTTTGGGGATCTTTTGGGGAGTGTGATGTGATTTCTCCTTTAAAGGTCAAGCTTTTCTTTGTCTCCAACAGTCGAAATAATTGATATCAACGCTGCTATTTTCAGGTTTGCGACCTTTTTGCAAAGCTATCTTTTTTATTCTACAGTGGAACTGATAAACAACGTTTGCAGTCGACGTGTCACACCCATCTGGTCGCCAGTGAAATCAATAATTCAGCTTTCCTGAAAGCAGAACAGAATTCTGAAGTCTGATTTGAAAGGCCACAGTGGGCCGGGTCTCCCGGCAGAGCCTTGCATAACAGAGCCCATAAATAATGAGTGCTGGTGGGAGTGGATCATCCGCTCAGCTTTTGGGAGGATTACTGTGACTTTCATAATTCATCTGATGCACCAGGAATTTCAACACAAGCCAGAATCCACCGCTCTAAAGTTGAGCTGGAGGCGGTTCCTTCCTCTTCACAGCTCAAATATACATTACAGCTATCTCAGCATGAGCGTGTCCCACTGAATACCTCCACTACACCACAAAAACAACACTTCCTCTCTCTGAATGTCGACCCCAAAACATGGACTGGGTGCGACCCAGGAAGTGACGTAAATGTTCGGACGACGCTGCTCCTTGTGTGTGCTGCAACTACTTATTAACTTGCTGAAATCGTAAACCGCTCCTCTAGCATTCATCACCAAGCTACACGGAAGAATAAATCCGGAGCGGCGCTCGGGCTGCTCAGACTGGACAGGAGTGATGACATCATCAAAGGACACATTCATCCCGCTGACTCGCATCATGCTGACATGAGAACACGAGCGAGTGCAATAACATTCTGATTTATATCTCCAGCCACTCGAGAAGTACAAGCCTCAGTCGCACGGCTGTGGGAGAACTAGCATGGCTACAAAGTGCTGATCACGCACTTCTCCTGACCGAGGTTTGAGTCACATGGCGCTAGAAGATTTAGGTCACTTGTGTTTGCTCAAATTCTTGTTTTAAGAAGTCAGCGCCGACTATTTTTGAACATTGTTGTTCGCTGGATATTGACTCACACATACTTGAAAAGAATCCCAGCGTCCTTTGATGTTCATATACTGGCCTGTGGGCCAAGTGGGGCCCTGCAAGCTGTACTTTAATTTTCACCTTAATACTTTTGTGAATTTGAATATTTTGATCAAAACCACCTCCTCTTCAAATCCGACTCGTAAGCTGAAATAGTATTATGAATTCTTTTGTTAGTCATTGATAATAACATTCAGATGGAAACAAACTTCACTTGATCAAGGCAAAACCTGTGTTCAGGACCTTGAGTGATTTGGACTGTAGGTAGTTTTGTAGTTCTCCATTAAGGGAAGAAAGAAGTGAGTAGATGTACTGAGGTAAATCCCAAGTAACCCGTGAGTCATTCTTCTCAACTTCAGTCCGTCTGAGTGACACATCACGCTGTTGTTGAGAGCAGCTTTGACGTGTGAGTGATGCCACTTCAACAGGACGTGGTTCACAGAGCGGTAAATACAGAGAATATTAGACCCAAGCAAAGTATTTTAAGTCGTCGTACTTGTCATCAGCGTTCAGATTTCAGGCGGTGATTTGCCGCAGAAGTGGGATACAGTGAGTGAAGGGAGGAGGCGGAGTCGCTCTTTGGCTCCGTCCTCCTCCTGATGTCACTGTTCAGCTGCTGTAGACTCAGGCCATGTGAAGCTTGTCAGCCTACATGGAGGAGGGAGGGGGGAGGGGGGAGAGGGGGGCGCGGAGGAGCTGCCTGTGCGGCCAGTGAAGCGACTGGCCGGCTCACTCACTAGGCCTTTTTAATCACTTGGCCAGGACCAACAGGAGAAGGAACCAAATCCCCCGGTGGAGCGCGTCCGAGATCCCGACTGCAGAGATGCGGGCGAGGACAATGGGAGGAGGAAGAGGCACTGGAATGTCATTGTTAGCCTGGCTGTGCTGTTCTGCACATCGAGCAGCTGCTTCTGAGGCCTCACTGTTCTGACCAGCGACCCCCCCCCTCCCCTCCGCTGTTACACTCAGACAGACGGACAGGTGGTGGAGCCGCAGCCAGCTGGGCGTCAAGGGAAGGAACTGGGAGTCCAACGGGAGCTCGAAGCTTCCTCTTCCCCTCATCGCAGCGTGAGGGAACAGAAATGTTGGCTCCGAGAAATAGGTGCAGTCATGATCAGACATGATCTGGAACACGGAAGACACCAGTCTGAAGATGCAAAATAAATATGAAAGGTGGTAAATGCTTTAGTCGCCAAAAACACTAAAAAAAAACAGTATTTATATTTCATGAATATTTTATAGTTTTTTCGGCAGCACGCATAACTGAGATGACTATAGAAATGATCGCAACGTTTTAATTTTGCCCCAAATACATTTAAACTACTGTATCAAGACGACACTATCATTCAGAACGGGGTTGACTTTCACTTTCTCTGCGTCTTTCCTCCTCCACTTGACACAAGCAGTCAATTGACAAAGATGAAATATTTCAGATTGTGCCAGGATCAGTAACTTGAGTATAACTTGAGCATTGCATGTCACATGAGCACGTGTGGATAAAAATGTTACAGTTTTCTTCTGGAAATTTACAAAATTAAAAAAATAAATTAAATAAAACATCAAGAGGTCATTCAATGAAGTGTCTTTTGTGTTGTGAGTTGGTGGTGAAGGAGTACGAGTTATGTATTTATCACCCTAACCACTCACAGAGTTTGACGCCTCTGTTACACAAAATACAAAAACCTTGCTGACACAGAGTGAAACTGCGGCTTCATTAAAACATAAATAAATAAAATAAGACCTTCAATTTACACTTTTGAATGTGAAATCTAAGAGAAAAATGTTCCCATCATAGCCCCAAAATTGTAATAAAAAATATGTATTTTTTGAAAAGTTTTAGGGATGAATTAACCAACATATATATATATATATATATATATATATATATATATATATATATAATGCCAAAAAGTGTTGTTGTTGCCACTAGGAGTGTTGAGAGTGGTGAGACCTGGGATTCTATTTCATAGAATAAGTGCCAGTAAGTGCCATTACAATATGTGATTGTGATCCAGCAGTATGTTCCAAGGTTCAGGGTTCAGGTCCACTGTGAGGTAATGCTGAATGTATGGCTGATGATGATATGGACGGCAGCTTGTCAGTGAGTTGACATGTCTAATCCCACGTGTGATGATGACAGATGTGCAGTCTGTCATGGCTGATCGCTGATAATCCGCTTGACCCAGTGATACAGTTTCAGGTCGCCTGTGTTTATTGTGAGCATGAAATATAAGTGATGATGCGCAGTTGTTGAAGCCTCGCCTGATTTATGAGCATACAGATGCTCACCCCGTAAACACAGACACGGCGGCTCCGCCTCGGTTCTGACCCACATCGCCTCGCATAAAAAAAAACACTTCTAGTGAAGGAAGCAGATTCTTGACTCCTCTGGAAGCTGTTTTATAATCTCAGCTGCCTCATGACTCATTTCTTCCTGCCGCCGGATCGCGCCTTCTTCGTGCACTTCCTCAACCCTCCGCTGACCGCTACTCTGTGTGCAGGACCCTGCTTGCCCTTTAAATGTCCGTCACCATGTCCAAACGCGAGAACAGCAGCACCAGCCCGGTGGTCAGACAGATCGACAAGCAGTTCCTGGTCTGCAGCATCTGCCTGGACCACTACCACAACCCTAAAGTCCTGCCCTGCCTGCACACCTTCTGTGAGAAGTACGTGGTCCACCGCTGCAGATCTACTCTCCATTCCCATTGGATACTTCCTTCTTTGTTCCTGTCTGGAAAACACTGAGCGAATATTCTCTTGTGTTGGGTGCAGATGTCTTCAGAACTACATCCCTCCCCAGTCCCTGACACTGTCCTGCCCAGTCTGCAGACAAACATCCATCTTGCCAGAGAAGGGCGTGGCAGCTTTGCAGAACAATTTCTTCATCACGAATCTCATGGAGGTGCTGCAGAGGGACCCAGAGTGCAGCCGGATCGAGGCCTGTAACGTCCTTGAGTCGGCCAGCGCTGCCACCGCATGCCAACCGCTCTCATGCCCCAACCACGAGGGCAAGGTCAGTAAACACCAGGGGTTATGAAGGAGGCGCTGTTATGTGACACAAATATGGGTCAAAACATTTGCTGCTCCTCTGCACCACCTGCAGGTGATGGAGTTCTACTGCGAGTCATGTGAGACGGCCATGTGTCTGGAGTGCACGGAGGGGGAGCACAGGGAGCATGTGACTGTTCCTCTGAGAGACGTGCTGGAGCAACACAAGAGCGCCCTGAAGAATCAGCTGGACACGGTCCGCAACAGGTCGGCGTGAGCAGCGCGGGGGAGGCTTTTTGGCAGCGACAGCTGACGTGTCTCCTCTTGGCCGCAGATTACCTCAGCTGACAGCTGCCATCGAGCTGGTCAACGAAATCTCCAAACAACTGACGGACAGGAAAAATGGGGCGGTGACAGAAATCAGCAACACCTTCGATGAGCTGGAGAAGGCCCTCCACCAGCGCAAGACCGCGCTCATCACCGAGGTGGAAAACATCTGCAGCGCCAAGCAGAAGGTGAGTCAGCAGGCTAAGACTTTTCACGCCACGCCACTCACTCTTTTCCGCCTCTCTCTGTGCAGGTTCTCCAAGCTCAGTTGGCCTCTTTGCTTCAAGGTAAAGAGAACATCCAAAGCAGCTGCAACTTCACAGAGCAAGCGTTGAGCCACGGCAGCGCCACAGAGGTGCTTCTGGTCCAGAAACAGATGGGCGAACGGGTCAGCGCCCTCGCGCGCTACACTTTTCCCGAGTACCCCCATGAAAACGGACATCTGGAATGCCAAGTGGAAACGGACGGCTTGCGACGATCCATCCAGAACCTGGGGGTCCTGATAACAACGGGGGCAGTGGGCCACACTAGCGTTGCTACCGGCGAAGGCTTGAGGCACGCACTGGTGGGTCAGCACACCACCATCACCGTCACCACTAAAGACAAAGACGGTGAACTGGTGAAGACAGGCAACGCGGCTCTCAGGGCAGAGATTGTCTCGGTAGATGGGAGCTCCACTGAAGCCGAGGTCGTGGACAACAAAAACGGCACCTACGAGGTGGGCTACACCATCCGCTCCGAGGGGGAGTTCTCCTTCTCCTTGCTGCTGTATGAGCAGCCGGTGCGAGGGAGCCCGTTCCGCCTACGTGCAGTCAAGCCGTCAGACGTCCTGCAGTCGCCGGAAGATGTGAAGAGGCGAGTCAAGTCCCCGAGTGGAGGCGGCGGGCACGTGCGACAGAAGGCGGTGCGCAGACCTTCCAGCATGTACAGCACGACCAAGAAGAAGGAAAACCCGATCGAGGACGAGCTGATCTACAGAGTGGGTGGGTTCCTGAAGCGCCTTCCATTCCAACATCAGAACCACTCAGAAGTGGGTCATGAAGTTGCTAAGACTCTTCTGATGGCGTTGCTCGCACCCTTCTGGATCCATACCTACATGAGCTCCCGGCTTTGCTTTCATGATACAATGCACCACCAAGCGTAACTGGGTCAGTTGCCCTGGATCACAACCAGGGATGGGCGATAACTTATCGTACACGATGTATCGCCAAGCATCTCCACTATGACAATTCTGCATCTCACGATAAATCCGATAGACATGTGACACACTCACTGCATTGGACCTGCACACGTGAACATGACGAGACCGCGACGCCGCACCACACTCTCCAGCTCTGTGGCGTTTGACAGCCGACACCAGCGTGTGAGAGTTGTAGAGAGTGTGGTGGCTCTGAGTCTCTGGATCCGTGTTTATTTTATTAGATGGAGTGGTCCTCATAGGTTCGTCTGCCTTGGTTCACATCAACACATGCAGGTCTCCTGCTGCATCATCAAGTGGGCTTTGCTTCCATCGGTGACACAGGCGTCAATGCAAGCGTTCCCCTCCTGTGGCATGTAACAGTTAAAACAATCGGGGTGAGGCTGAGCACATTCTGGGGGACCAACAGGAGATTTTGTTTTTAATCCACTTAATGGTCACGTGCTTCAGTCACGGCGCAAACACTTTCACATACCAAGTGACATGCATTGTATTTCATGAGCAAAACCTTGAGGAGCGCCACCCCATGGCTACAACCCTTCACTCCAAACACTTCCTTTTGTTTACATGGACCTGGGACACTGACAGGTTCAGCTTTCACCAGTCGCCGGGGTCACAATAAATAATGGCCCTGCAACAGAGGCTATCGACCGACGCTATCCTTGCCGAGGTTTTGTTCACCAGCATCTAATGACCAAAGCGTTGACTGTTTTCTTTTTTTTTTTTGGCTTTGACAGGAACTCGAGGGCGAGACAAAGGGGAGTTCACCAACCTACAAGGCATCTCCACCGCCACCAATGGCCGGATTGTGGTGGCCGACAGCAACAACCAGTGTATACAGGTCAGAATCGGAGCTTGACATCACGCGCATAAAAGACGCCAGGAAACACGCGGCGACTCTGTTTCAGGTGTTTTCAAATGACGGGCAGTTTAAGATGAGGTTTGGCGTCCGCGGGCGCTCGCCGGGTCAGCTGCAGCGCCCCACTGGCGTCACCGTGGACATGAACGGTGACATCATCGTGGCCGACTACGACAACAGGTGGATTAGCATCTTCTCTTCAGACGGGAAGTTCAAAGTAAGTCTCCATGGCAACTGATCAGAAGGCAAACTCGCGTACTCAAGAGCGTATTTCGCAGAGCAAAATTGGCGCTGGTCGACTGATGGGACCGAAAGGGGTGGCGGTGGATAAGAACGGCCACATCATCACGGCTGACAACAAGGCCTGCTGCGTCTTCATCTTCCAATCCAACGGGAAGCTGGTGACAAAGTTCGGGGCCCGGGGGACTCTGGACCGACACTTCGCAGGTACTGCTTCTGTCGTAGAGGGATTTCAAGACTGAAGGGTTTTCGATTCAGACGAACCTCAAGAATGTGTAATTTTACAGTTGTTTAACTGCTTGTACTAGTCAGTACTGCTTAACCAACCCGTGTTGAAGTGCCGCGTCAGCAAGGTCAGCTCAGTTCCAATACAGATTGTGGCGTTTGTTGGTTTGGAAAGTTGCGCGAGCCAATGCTCTCCCTCTGATCTGGTTCTCCTTCTCGACTTCTGACGTGGACCCTCTCTCTTGTTTTAGATAAAAGTGGTGCAAACATTGAGCAAAAGCTTAGTAAATCTGGCCCTGTCTTCAGTAAGTAATTCATCCTCCGTGTGGAAAAACAAAGTTTTATGTTCTCTGTCTGTCTTTCCGTCCATCGCCTCGTCTCTTTCGTCACCATCTTTGTGTTTCTGAAAAACGAGCGGAAGGCCGTGACTTATTTGAAATTCTCGTGCAGGTCCCCACTTTGTGGCGGTGAACAACAAAAACGAAATCGTGGTGACGGATTTCCACAATCACTCCGTCAAGGTAGGGTTGACTTGAGTGACACCTTGTGGCCAGTTAGTAGATTTAAAAAATCCAATTGTGGTAATGAAATGAATGTTCTGATCGGAATTCATCACTGGGAGTTTTATAGAACAATAAATCCCAAATTCTTCGACGCCCCTCAGGTGTACAACGCGGACGGCGAGTTCCTGTTTAAATTTGGTTCCCACGGTGAAGGGAACGGCCAGTTCAACGCTCCCACTGGAGTCGCTGTTGACGCCAACGGCAACATCATCGTCGCAGACTGGGGCAACAGTCGCATCCAGGTGAGCCCGGAGCGAACCCTCCCTGTAAGGCCCGCTGTTCATTTCCCTTCCCACCACCAGGTGTTCGACAGCTCCGGCTCCTTCCTCTCTTATATCAACACATCTGCGGACCCGCTCTACGGCCCTCAGGGTCTGGCCCTCACCTCCGACGGTCATGTGGCTGTGGCCGACTCTGGCAACCACTGCTTCAAGGTGTATCGCTACCTGCAGTAACACCGGGGCGGCGTGTCGCGCGACGATCTCCAGGGTGGTAACGTCAGATGCAAAGGCTACAGGAAGCAAACAGATATGAAGCTGGTTTGACGGAAAGTTGCTGGTGGATTTGTTTTAGTAACCTTTAGAGTCATGACCTTAGATCAAGAGTTCCTCTCCTCGAGTGGGTTTTTGCTCTCAAATATTGGATTCGTGAGCCAAAATATGCATCATAATAATACGATAAAAGGCTAGCGCTGTGAAGTTTCAACTCAAAAACAATGAGCTTCGACAGTTGTAAACACAGCATGAAGGAGAATTATTAGCTGGCCAAGTTTCACCGGGAAATCAGGGTCATAACTGTGTGACGTCTGGACACGACGGTGTGTGGCGCGGATTATCATTGCTCCTCATCTCACACACCGGAGGAGGCTGCATCCTGCTAGCATGTGAGACCCTGCAGTCACACGCCAATGTCAACGTGGTTCCTGAAGAACATCATCGCAGCCATGGGTCTCAGTTTAAGACATTCAGAATCTGATCTGTGGTCACTTTCAGATGACATGGTGGACCTCAATCCGGCCCCCAGACCTGGTGTTTGGGAGCTGGGGAAGAAAAAAAAAATGTAATTCATGGTTCAATCCTGTTTCCAAAAGAAAAACATGGAAGCAGAAATAACAGAAAAAGAATTAACATTTTTAAATGAATAAAAATGAAAAATAAAGACTGAATAAAGAATAGGATTCACTCGGCCTGAACTCAGATTATTGACGCTGTAATCCTCAATTCAATCTCAGCTACAGCCAAAATGATCGAATATTTCAACAAAGAATTTAGGAAAAATTCAATAAAAAATTTCAGTATTTAACCAGTGTGGTGAAAACACATAGCTGAATTCATCCATAAAATCTGATGTGAAAATATTTGAAAAAAATAAATAGAGGTTGAGGAAAAAAACCCACATTGAAATCTGAGCCATGGAGAGGTTCCACTGTCCAGGGGTCCACGTCACAACTGTTGGGCCGGATTATACAGCCATATTTGAGAACAAAATCCACAAGCCGTTGGTGAACAGTAAACCCATCTTACTCTAGTTTAGGAGCAAAAGAAAGCCATCGGATCAGTAGACAGTATTTACTGAGCCATAACTCGCCCGGAAGCATGAGAACTTCACAGTCGCTTACAGTGCTACCAACACTTAACCAGCAATGTTAACTTCAGTTGCAATGTCGCCGCCATCCGTGCATTGAGTTGCTGTATGTATTGTACAAACATAAATGTATATTGTGTATATTAGATCGCGGCGTATCTACGTGCTATGATTTTTCTGAAGCCTGTCTTCTTGGGGGGAGGGGGAGGGAAGTGGGCGGGGCTATTCCACAACACAGGATTCCAGATGTGTGAGGGCAGCTGCTTTTTCAACCAGCACATGCTGATATTTATTACAAGTGTTAACAGCACAACCGTTCTTCTGTTACTGTTTGAAAGGGAGTCTAATTTATTCTTATTTTATAAGCTATGTCAAAATTATTTTTCTAAATTAACGTGCTCGTTCTTCATTTCACACTCCGACAGGAACCGGTTTTTATGTCAGATTCACATTCAGGAGGTTTTGATATGCATGAGCAGCCTTTTTCACAGCTACGATCGTGGTCATGTCGTGTTTGGCCATAAACGCACAGTGGTTATGGATGGTCTTAGATTGCAGCAATACACACAGAGTGACCTGCAATACTGCATTTGTTATAGAGAACTTCCCGGACGATTGTCGTGGAAGCCTGTTACACTCACAGAAAAAAGGTTGGAGAAGCCGAATAATGAAGTTGAAATATTGGATATTAAAAAATGGTTTCAAATGTAATAAACAAAAAATATTGGGAGGAATTAAAGACTGACATTGTACAATGAAATCTTAACTAGTAATCTCGACGAGTACGTTAAATTTTGCGATAGAAAGGCACAATATTGGCCAAAACTAGTAACACATTAAGTCAAATTAATAAATCAAATAAATAAATAAGAAGATTATCGGTTGAAATATTAAAATATTGAATCAAATTGGCAAGCAAGGTAGAAATGTAAAAATTATTCAATCACAAAAATTCACAATATCGTCGATATATCGACTTAAATCGTCATGTCAAACATTATAAGGCGTTAAAAGTTACATGTAATGAGATCGAAATGACGAAACGCAAAGTAAAAACCAGAAGCTCTGGACGGATAACCAGGGCGAAAATACTGGCAAAATAAAAAGCCTGTCAGATAATGTAATAAACAAAAAATATTGGGAGGAATTAAAGAATGACATTGTACAATGAAATCTTAACTAGTAATCTCGATGAGTACGTTAAATTTTGCGATAGAAAGGCACAATATTGGCCAAAACTAGTAACACATGAACTCGGATTAATAAATCAAATAAATAAATAAGAAGATTATCGGTCGAAATATTAAAATATTGAATCAAATTGGCAAGCAAGGAAGAATTGTAAAAATAATTAAATCACAAAAAATCACAATATCGTCGATATGTCGAGGTAAATAGTCATGTCAAACATTATAAGATCGAAAGCTCTGAACAGACAACCAGGGCGAAAATACTGGCAAAATCAAAAGCCTGTCAGAAATGACAAGCGAAGCGCGATGTACGAGTGAAGCGTGACTTCAAGTCACTGGTTCCTCCGCCTTCCAACCGTGAGTGGAACAGCGCCTGCGTTGATCTTCACTGTAAATGAAACACATATTTAAAGGGTGCAATTTGAATACTGCTTCACTGTCTTTACTTTTAGGCTTGAGACATGTTGTATATATTTATAAATATATATACAAAAAAATCAGTTGGTAATACATGTTTGCGATCACATGCGTCATTTATAATTCGCGACTCTATAAACTTTGTGAGCTGTAAATCAAAGCTGCTGCTGCTGTGGCGCCTCCTGCTGGTCATCATGTGTAACAACATCGCAGATCCACACGATGAGGGATTCGACTGCAGCACTGTGCCAAAACTTTCACCCGATTTATGGCATTTAATACAACTTGCCGTCACACAAACGGTTTTGTTTTCTCTATAAATATGCACTGGTAATAAAAGCACATGGTTTACTGAGAGGTCTGTCTCTTCTCTTACTTCCTATAATCGACGTTACAATACTAAACAATAAATGTAGAGGTTTTTCTTTTGTTTTTCTTTTTACTTCTTATCTTCTACGTTAAAATATAAAAAAATAAATGTATAGAGGTTTTTCATTTGATTTTTTTACTTCTTATCTTCTACGTTAAAATAGTAAAAAATAAATGTATAGAGTTTTTTTTATTTGACTTTTTTATTTCTTATCTTCTACGTTAAAATATTAAAAATAAATGTTTAGAGGTTTTTCATTTTTTATACTTCGTATCTTCTACGTTAAAATACTAAAAGTTATTTAGCATTAGCTAATAAACACAGCGGACACCAATGGCATGTTGCTAACGCACGAAGGTCAACGAAACTCTCCATCTAAAGTTATAAACCACTCACAGTAGTTTTATTCTTACAATCGAGAGTCCAAACAAACGCACCAATATTCCCAACATAAGCTTCATCGCTCACCAATGCAGAGTATCGTAGGCGGAAACGTCGAGATGAAACTACAAAATAAAAGCACAACGATTTCGTTGACAAGATTCGGATTTTTATAGATAAATATTCATGCACTGGGATTTATAAGATGATATTCTTGCTATGGTGTTTATAATATGATGACGGAACATTTTATTGTAGAATCTAACATGCAAGTTTTACCTCTAAACGCGATTTTATTTATGTGTTTAAAAAGTAAGATAACGAGTATTATAATTGATTATTTTTCAATTGCAATAAAAAGGGGGACGTTATTAAATCAGAGATGCAGTAATATTAGGCTAAATTTTGATGTGAAATTGAATGAGATATTTAAATGAGATTAATCTGGTTTATCAAAAAATACTATAAAAACATACCTTTATTTTTTCAAATATACCATTTCGGTTGCACGTCACTCACACATTCTTAGTACATACATGACACATCATAATGCATTCACAAGGCTTCATCAAATATGAATGAATGAATGTTTCTTGAAGGATTATTGAGTGTACATAACTGAAGTGCACAGTTTAAAAACTTGCCATACATGTCTTATGAATGCATCATGATGTCTTATGAATGTCCTGAAGATGCATCATATATGAGGCCTCCAAGTACGGTAAAGTGCTGCCAATATTTAAGGATTAACTGAAAGGAGTTTCATAGTTTCTCTACAACAAAATGATGAAGATATTTGAACTGAGAAGTAAACACAGCAGCCAACATTTTTGTGTAAAAATCATTTATTTGCAGACCACGTTTGTCCTCTGGCCTGTTACAAATACTTACAGCACGTACAGTGTCGAACAATAGCCATTCCCGAAACATCCAGACGGTATATTCATCAGTAATACACAGGTATATACAAATGTGCATTTTCGAAAAAAAAAAATGTTTGGGTAAATAAACATACGAACAACAGACGTGTCGAGCAAAATGTGCAAGAAAATCAAATTCATGGATGTTAAATATCACAGGTTGCATAGATTTATTCCCCCAAAAAGATCAGTCTCTGATTGAATGGCAACCCAGTGCCTTAGAGAATTTAACACATTTATTTGAGAGGTTTTTGTGAACAAATGTGAACATGGAGAGTCCAAAATAAATACACGGCTTCTGGCAGACTGTTAATGAATGAAAAGCCCTAAAATCCAATGAATCCAGCTCCTAAATCGTGTCAACATTGGGCCTCAGTGGGTGCTGGAACTGTTCATTACAGACCAGCTGTACTGAAAGCGTCAGTGTAACTAGCTCTTCCAGTTTAGACGTAGAGATATCACACATCATTGTCTTAAAGGGGCCATAGGATACGTTCAGCTACACTATACGCACATGTTTTAAGATAGCATTAGCAACTCACATACAGACAAAACTGCGTTCCAGTTATTCTCAGACCTGCCAAGGAGAATCCCCACCATCCCAGGTACACAAGCCAAGATGGAGTCCCCGAATGGAAACAGGAAGTAGAAGTTTGACAATGACAGCAAAAGAAAATAGCACATTCTCAAATTTGCATTTCCTCTTCATCCTTTTGTAGTTGCTAGAAGTTGGTTAGATCCGGTAGAAACGTGTGAGAATAGCTTTCATGGACACCACCATCTTCTTTTCCGACTTCGATAACGTACCGAACTCATCTGTGACGTCATTCCCAGCTCCGACTTCTCACGTCAGACGTAACTGAAACGCAGCAAAAATGCCATCCTTACTGCAATAGATGTTTGTGTTAGAAGCCACCGAGCAACTACCAACTCATAATTTCCATTTTCACACAGTTTAACAGCTATAAAAACAGAATTGTTTGCCTTAGCTGCCTTTCGACACAGAAAGCTTGTGTGCCTTTTTTGTGAGCCTTTTATCTGTTAGCAACAGCAGCACTCTCACACTAAAGACGCTACACTAGCCGTTGTCCTTAGCTAGCTAGCTTTATGCACTTTCCTGTTCCCGAAAACAGATGGCCCCTGACGCACATATGGGTTGCGTCACAATCTCTGGTACAGAAAGCGCAGTTTTAACACGTTTTCAAACAGAATCAAATACAAGTTCAGGATTTGAATTTAGCGTTTGTGCTAGCAACTGCATTTGTTCATACACTTCTACAGCATGAACCAAACTAAATGAATGTTAGCTGACACAGACAACAAACAAATGCATAAAGCTAAAACTGAACAGCGATTCTACGGCCCCTTCAGTCAGGTCAGTGTTACAAAACGTCACTCCTCAGGTGAACACTGCTAACGGAGAATACTGCCATCAAAACCAATGCACTTCCACAAACTCATTCAACTCGTCAGCGCTTTACAAGGTCCAACAATCTCTGGAACACCATGCGTGAACACAACCGAATAACAACGGTGAAAATATAAAATGCAAATTCTTAGGCACAAACTGAATGGAAGGACCAATACTGGATAATCTCTCGTGACGGGCAGGTTTTTGGGCTTGAAGGCAGGTTAGTTTGATTTTCAGGGTCATTTTAAGGAATTCTCTTATGTCTCCGACTGACCCACAGGTGAGAGTGTGAGGTGCTCCAGGTGTTCGATGCCTTCAATACAAGCAGCCTGGTCGCTCTGTCCCTGGTTCTATGTCATACGCGCTTCGCCCTCTAACGGCCTTCGCTACTGGTTCATTCACATCGAGGCACTGGCCTCTGTGTGTATGAACCAATATTCATAGAACTCTGGTTACATTAGGTAACCAGGATTTTCAAGTCACACCCCAAACTGAGACCAGATGTACTGTGTGTTGTATCACTTTCCTGTGCTATGATCAGTTATATAGACTTGAGGGGAGTCGACTCCTCGTCCACTTTTTGCTTTTCACTGACTTCCTTTTATTTTTCCTCATTTAATTTTATTTTGGGGTCAAACATCACAACAGTCTTTAGCTCTTCTTCGTGATGCAATCGTTTGTCAGTTCAACTTCTAATTTCTACGCTGTTTTATATCATCAGAAAGAAACCAGGGAAGATTCATGGTCTCCTACAAACTCTGGAGTGGAGTTCCCACCCACGGGTGGATCAGGACCATCCGTGGATGGCTCTTGGATGACTTGCTGTGACAGACTGCCGAGACTCGAGTTGGACTGAGAAGAGTCGAATGGACAAGATCAGAAAGGAGGGCATGCAGAGAAGTTGGAGTTAAGGTTAGGGAGGACAAATGTTCGGATACGTGAAGAGGAGAGACAGAGTTGGACCCAGAATGGTGTAGATAGAAGAAGAGGAGGACAACTAAAGAGGTTGATGCTGAGGTGAATAAGGAGATGGTTGAGCAGACTAGGAGATGCTCAAGACAGGTGAAAGTGGAGGACTTACTATGGTAACCTCTGATGAGAAACAACAGGGGAAGTAAGATGAGATAAACAACTGTGATTCTCAAGACTTTCCATCATTGTAATCTCTATAATAAACTTTCTGGAAGTGAAGCATCATATTCCTGAAACGGTACTGAGGCACCTCACATGTCACCCAAGTCCTGTCCCTGGGAACTCACAGACAGAAACTTTGATAAAAAGATCCTATCCATTTGAAGATTTAAAACAATTTTTGATCATAATTCTGGTGTTCAGAAACAACCTTTAAAAGGGCCTCTTCAAGTGGGCAGAAGCTGGCGGTGAACCTTCAGCTACGGATAGCTGAAATGAACAGAGAAACCTTTGACAGTGCTGTCATATTCCTGGACACAGAACCACGAATTGGAGGAATCTGGAGCAAGAGAGTGTGGGCAGCTAGTGATGGAACAGGTGGGAACATCAGGGGAAACAAAACCAAAGTAATCTGCCCTCAAACCATAAGTCCTGCTGTTGGGTCAGTATTAAAACTATTAAAGTTCTAGTTTCTTCGATGTACTGGGCTGACGCCTCTCTAACAGACAGGGAAGGTCCCTAGCACCTTTGGAACAAAAAACATCAAAACATAAACACATTTTTTTGGATCAGCAGCGAATCAATGAATGGGTGCTGACGATTTTGACAAGCGCCTTTTAGCAAACGGGAACACAGCCAGTCACCACTCAGTGTCTGTGGAAGTGATATTTCAAGTAGAATTCCGAACAGAATCGAAGCTCCTTCGGCGTTTCTTCACACACAACCTGCTCCAGACATGAGGCACTTGCAAAATAATGGGAAAGAACTAAAAAGTGGGCGGGTGTTAAACCTCCGAGCTGTCCGCGAGGCCTCCGCTCATCATAGGTTCTGTGCTGCTGGAGTTCTTGGGCACCTCTTTTCTATCACGCTTGGACCTCAGCATCAGAACCACCACGATGACGATGAGAGCCAGCAGCAGAAGCCCCACAATGACCCCGATGATCAGCAGCAGCCCGTCGTCGCCCTCGCCCCTCTGGTTGACCTCGTGCGGTACCATCCCTTTGGTGTAGACCTTCCTGTCCGGGCTGGTTCTCCGCTGGCTGCTGCGGTCCAGCGTGATGTGGAGGATGTTGGTGCCCCGGTTGTTGCTGGCGCCGATCTCCTCCACCATCTCTGTCACGCCACTGGTCGACCTTCTGAGGCGATGTGGACCGCTGGGGGCCGCATGCCTGCTCATGACATGGTACTCCAGGCTCCTCTTCCCGATGCCACGGTTGGCGTTCTCCCGAGATCGGACCGTATATATGGTGTGGATGAACCACTCTCTCCCTGCAGACACCTGCGAAAAGAAACACTTATTGTTTTTTTTTACCATTTTATGGATCTCAATTGTTCTGTTCCACCTGAGCCGGACGACGGAGGAAAACACCATAAAGAACTTTTTAATGCTAGAGATAAATCTGCTCCTGGTGTAAAGTCCCTCCTCAGACCCATTTTCATTTTGAGTCGTAAAGTCAGCTCTTCCCCGCGGAGCAGTTAGTTCCTGGAGTTTTCAACAGCGGCAGCATACTGGAGATAAAACACGAGTTTTGACCTTAAAGAGCGAAGGTGCAACACAGTTAGCGACACCACAACAACAAAAACATGTCACGTTGTTTTTTTTAATCTTGTTTTTTCACTTGTTTTTTAATTTCATATTATGTTTTGAGGGTCAACCAGCACAACAGCCAACAACACCCTTATTCATTCTCTTGATGCAACAGTTCCTCAATTGAAGAAGTAATTCCTACTGAAACACAAGGTTCTTTTTTCTTTTGTCACTGGGAGTGACTCGACAGGAGAAGATTAGAAACAAGAGGGAGAAGCTTGGAGACAAAGTTAAGGAGATGTTTGGCTTCGTGGAGAGGAGAGACAGAGTTGGACCGACACAACTTAAGAGGTAGATGATGAGGTGACTAAGGACATGGCACAGGCCATTAGAAGACGACCATGACACCAAAAACATAATGACAAATTCATCCAAAAAAAAAAAAAAATCTGAATTTTTGATGAATGATTTTCAAGCAACAGCAAACTTTGCATTTCTTTTTTTCTTTTTCAATTCCGTTTTGAAAAAAAAAATTGAACACTTCCAAATCAAGAATGCAACAGTGAAAATGAAAAACTGAAAATTAATTTCAAACGCCAGATAAATGAAGAAGGTCATTCGTGATGAAGCTCCTGGTTTGTCTTCTTTAAACAGTACGCCACATAAATATCAGTCAAAATGAAGGAGCGAACATGGAGGAATGCGTCGTCATAATTTACCTGATCACAGGCTTTAAAGTTTAATGAAACCATCTGCTGAACAGAATGACTCACTGAAGCCTGTCGGATTCTTCTGCTCTGCTCCACCGTTTTTAACTACAGCCTGACTCTTCAAGAAAGCTGCAGTACAATAGCATCCAAGTTCAGGAGAAACCCCTCGCCCCCGTGTTTCTCTGAACGACTGAGCAGGACAACACCTCACGTAGAGTTTGGCTGAATGCAGTGTCCGAAGACACAATGGTCTTCAATGATGTTGTGACTCAGGCACAAAAAACGTAATATTTCCCTGTGGCACCATCAAATAACAAGACTAGCCCAGGTGTAGGGGCAAAGTTAGTTAGGTTAAATTTTAAAATTCAACTTTTGGAGTGTTCCAGTTTCGACACAGTAGTTTCTCATTGGAATTATATACTTTAATATAAATAAATATAAAAAATATATACATTTTAAAAGTTCTCCTGAGCACATGCCCACTTTAGTACTAAGATCCGTGCCTGCTACTCTCAGGGCACCTACTCTCAAAGTAGTATCATGACTGGCACCATGAGGGGAGAGGTGATTTGATATGGAGGCTTTTGAAGTCTGAGCCTTTAAATACTGTGGTCGCATGGAGCGAAGACAATTCCCAGCATCAAACATCAAAGTCTAACCTGGAATAAAGCAGAGGACTCCATCCTGAAACCGTCTGACCCAGGTTGTCTCACTAGGGCCAGTGCACCGGGGTCGTCCACCGCCAGGATGGCGTTGAAGGGAATATTCCCGAAAGACCTCGCCTGAGTCTCCGGCTGAGCCTTGTCCTGCAGCAGAAAGAGAGCTGTAGATCCCCGAGAGGTGATGATCCCCCCACCCTCACTGGACTTACGATGATCTTAAACCTGTACAACAGTGACGAAGCGTCTGCCAGACAGCCGAACTCAAAGTTGCTGGGGTTGTACTTGGGAACGTATCCGTCGGCCCCAGTGCAGAGGAAGACCTTCTCGATGGTGCAGAAGAAGGAGTCGCCCAAGTTCTGCACAGGATCCACCATGACTCTGCCGTAGATGACGTCCCCTGAGGAGAAGTAACCAGTTCTCAGGAGGTTTTTTGAGTCATCTTTTCCTCAATCTCAAACTAACAAAGGTTGTGCAACCATGCTTCCAGAGTAGCTTCCCACCCAACAAACTGAAAACCTTAAAGATATTCAGTCACATTTAGTTCTGTAAGGAGCTCATGAGATGACAAAACAACCATGTGACTGCTTTGGTTGCAGCAATGGGAATTGAGGCAGAGCTTGCACACAATCATGAGCTCACTTTGTGACCTCTGCTGACTCCTGAAATCATCTAGTTGGATCCCTACTCATTCTTCCTCCCACTGGAGAGGCTCCACTCCTCCATCACCTTGACCTCCCACCTACCCTGAACTGATCCTCACCATCTCACCCCGCTTCCTGCTACTCACAAATGAATCACTATTTTCTTCGCTGCAGCCTGCTGTGTTTGTGTGTCCTCTTGACACATGATCAAGTGAGCGAGAAGCACAGAAGTCCTCAACAACCACATTACTTTTACTGAATATTTTAAACAGTTTCATGCAGTCAGAACCACCCACAGGGAGACCATATAAACACACTGGAAACACAGCACTGACGTTCTGTCGTCCTGTGAATATGGGAATCAAAGTTGTTCACTAGATCAGTCAACTAAACCATCACACTTTAGAATAGGGGAGATACATTACCATAAATACTATAAATAAACCACTGTAAATTCTGGACTATAGAGTGTACCAGAATATTAGCCACACCACTAAATTTAAGAAGGAAAATAAATCTTGTTCATACATAAGCCGCACCGGTCTGTAAGCTGCAGGTGCAACAGCGTTGTCTGCGCTGAAAATAATGCATGAGGATCACTCCTAAACTAGTTTTGAAAACGAGGTTCAGCATCGAGACTGACTCATGGAACAAACTCGGCAGTGTTCTGAACTTGAATCATGAACTTCTCCTATAAGCATTTTCTTTAAGAAACTAAAACCTGAACTTGAAGCTCAAGGATGTTTTTCAATCCACTTCTTCTGACCTGAGAAGTTTGGGGTTAAGCGCGCAACACTGAAGGAAGACAGGCGTCTGCACTCACGCTGCCGCAGAGGCAGAATGTAATGGAATAATCCGCCACACCAAACACCTCACGTTAATTAAAACAACAGAAGCATGTGAGTCTGTGAAAATGGAAGCGGTACCCTGCGAGAAGGCCGTGTCGCTCTGCTGCCCGAAGCCCATGGAGCCGTCGGAGAGCCACAGACTTCGCTTGGAGAGCAGGAGCATCTCTGTGTTCAGGCTGAACTCGGCTGCCACCGGATCGCTCACCTAAAAACACAAAAACATGATTCACTTGTGCGGAGGAAACGATCTGCTTCTGGTGACCTTGTGTCGAGGCAAAACTTAATTACACCACGCTGTTGCGTAAGGAAAGGAAACGGTGAGTGTATCTTTTGCTTCTAGGCACCTCACGCTGTTTAGTCAAACACATTTGGAGAATGGTTTATCCTGTGTGCATGTCTTACACTGAACTACACTTGTCCCTCTCACTTTTACCCTTTACCCAGCTCTCACTCCTGGCCACCTGCCCGGATCCTGGTTCTCTTGAGGGTTCTCCAAAGACGGGGTGTCACCCCCCACAGTTGAGGTGCTAAATTTGAAGGAAAGTCAGGGGCGGTATTTATTAAAGAGTCTATATTTGGTCTCCTTTGATCAGAGATGTTTAAACGGAATCGGATATCAGTGTCCCTTTTAATTATTGACGGCTCATCTTGGCATGTGCAGTTCACTCCTTCACCACTGACTCATGATACAGGAAACAGTCTGGTTTTCTTTTTCATACTCATCTTTCATCAAATTCCCTTCAACCTGCATTCATTTTTTTGGTCTTTTCCAAATGAATTCTTGACAGTTAAGATCACCACCTGCCAGCAAAACCTTTGTGCGTCACAATACCGACATATTTGGTGAACTTCAAACGTGATTTCAACTACTATATATGTATTTATAGCCAACACAACTCACTCCTGAGGCATCGCACATTGACGGTAGCTTAGTGCACGTTAGCCTCCCCGGGTGACACAGGAGTCATGGTATGGATTGGTTCTCTTTCAGGTGCTACTCATGGAATACAGTATCACTCAGAATACGTGGTACCTCATGAGTCCAGCAGGGTAGTCCACATGAGGGATATATATATATATATATATATGGCCGTCAGTTTGACACAATAATAACTATATAGGGAGTCCTCAGTTGTTCCTTAACCACTCACCCAGATATTGTTTGATATTCTATCATCCTAAGTTGCATTTCTTTACTGTACCTGCTGGAATCGGATGTCTAGGTCAAAGGTCACGGGCTCCCTGGGGTTGCAGACCGGTGGGATGGTGTATTCCAGACTGGGCGGCGATGTGCAGGGTACCAGCTTGACTGTGTACGTGCCGGAATAATCTCGCACCTGGAGACGGAGTCAAGGCCAGTGAGGACTGGGCTCCTGAGAAATCTGGACTGTGTAACCTTACAGAGAAGTCGGAGACAAAGGTCCACTGCTGGATGGGCTGATTGTAGGTGGGCTCACTTCTCACCAGGGTGAGGTTGAAGGTCAAACCGGGGTGATCCGGACACATGACCATGGAAGTCAACGAGGACGCTGTCGATCAGGAAGCGATGTTAACACGAGTGAAGACCATTTCATGTTTGGCTCAGAGCTACCTGGATGAGCGAACACAAAGAGCCCTCTGAACCTGGCTTCAGTGCGGAAGTTGACGACAAGTCGTCCCAGCGAGTTTATCCGCATGCTGGTTGGGTACAGGGCACCTGCCAACACCAGCACATCCGTTAGAACATCTGATGAAAGTAGCTCGAGTTCAAGATCAGACCTTGAAGCTCTGCCTCTGGTGGGCTGCCGATACCGTCCCTCCACAAGATGGCAGTGTCGTACACGAATGTGAGGCGCAGCTCCGACTGCAGGTCAAAGTGCTGCCACCCCCCAACACCCACAGGTGAGTGGAAGACGTAGGACACGTGCAGCGGGACGCGCAGGGTCACGTAGGACTGGACCAGGTTCAGCACCTGCAGTAGTGACAGCCCATCAACACTCAACCCCGCAATAACACGCTGAGAATGAGACAGTTGGAGTTATTCACGTTCATTAAACACACTTCACTTTATGTTGTAATATTCAGCAACTTTCACAGCCTCCCTGCAGACCTGTTTTTCATTATCTAGAATCTATATCAAGCATCAAAGGAGATCATTTATTTCGTTTTTTTTGGTGTGTTGTGTTTAGTTTCGTGTCTGAGTGATTTATGTGGGTTGTTGCTGCAACACAGCAATTCACCCCCGAGGGTCAATAACGCAATCTAAATGCACAATTTTGCACGCTGGGTGAATACTGACAAGCTTCCTGAGCCGTGGTGAAATGGTGAAAGTTCTCGCAGCAACTCTGGTATCTGCACTTCCCTCTTGACCCGCGGGCTGTACCTGCCTGCACTGGTTCTGTGAGCGTGTGGAGACTTGCTGCCGCCTGCGAGCGTGGTGAGCTCAGGCAGATGATTTGCAGAGTGGCCTTCCTGACACGACCTGCTGGGCCTTAATAGATTCCTGTGGTCTTGTTAAGCTGTGACATGACACCGGGGCCCAGACCCACACAGTCAGCCGCTCCGGCCGCCGACCCACTTAGACCGGGTCATGGGGTGCCGGCAAACAAAGACAGCTTCTTCCAGTGAGTTTGTTTCACGGACCCTGAAACTACAATTTGGCGTCAGTTTCCTTTGTTCAGGGGTTGCCATGGAAACCACATCGAGAGCCCAAACTGTGGTGAGGATCATTTTACAGAGGGATTTGAATAAAACTGGGAACAGAGTGTCTAATTTATTTATGAAATGTGTTCTGAATACATTTTCAGAAAACAAGTGCACTTCAGGAAGGCAATTCAGCCCACATGTGGACTGGGCATGGTGGGCACTCGGCTGGGATCCTTGGGGGAAGCGATGTCAGCCCAAGAAATGTGAGGTCAGAGACTGAAGCATAGTCAAAGCCCTTCACACCTTCTATACAGTGTTGCCCCACATCTAATGAGTCCAAATTACAGTTGAATGTTTGGATGGATTAAAGGCAACCAGGGAGTCTGGCAGATAGATGAAAGCATGATGGATGGACTGGTGAGGGACAGGTGGTTGGTGGAATGTGGAGATGACGTTTAGTGGATGGACACGTTTTTGGTTCATTTGGTGGCTGAGAGGATGAATGAATGCATTGATAAGGACGGGTGGATTGTATGGCAGGAGATGAAAGGATGAATGGAGGAAGTGGTTGGATAATCACAGAGTTGATGACGGGTTAGTGGGATGATGACATGATGATGCATAACAGATGGATGGATAAAGGTGAATGACTGACTTGAGGATGGATGCTGTCGATGAGGTATAACAGGTGGTGGACTGATGAATGGGAGCAGAAATATGGCTGGTTGGTGGTGTGGCTTTATGGAAAGCATGTGAAGGAAGAAGAATGGATGGCAGGATGGACTGATCTAGGAAGGAAGGGATGCATGATAGGTTGTTTGGATGGATGGATTAGACATGGAAGGACAGATGGATGGTTAGAGGCGTGGTTTTAAGGAAGGCTTTATTAGTAGCACAGATGATTGTGGCGAGAGATGGTTGGATGGAAGTTAAGATGGGTGGCCACAGGAGTGGTTTCATGGAAAGGATGTGAAGAAGGACGATAGATGGATGGCTGGATGGATAGATCAAGGATTGAGAGATGAATGCTGGGTGATGGATGAGTCATGGAAGCATGATTGGTAAAAGGATCGACAGACTGTTGAGGTAGTGAGTGGGTTGGAGGGGGGAATGGATGAGTGCATGGCGTATAATGAATGACTGGGATGAATGCTTGATAGAGGGATGATAAGGCGCAGGATATAGATGAATTGAAAGATGGAGGGATGGTTGGATGAATGACAGATGAATGGATGGAGAGATGGACCATGAGGGAGAGAATGGTAAGGGTGAAGGGTTGGTGATAGAATATAGCTATGCAGGGATGGATGGAGCACTGTACTATACACGGGTGCCATGGTTACAGGTGAGCGTGTTTCAGGTCTCACTCTGATCCACAGCTCGGGTGTCGACGTGGCTGCAGAGGTGAACCAGGATGATTAATTCAGGAGAAGAAGAAAGCAGCAGCTCCTTCACTCCCACGACTTCAGGCGGCACCGCAGACGGGCCGGTGATACCTGTGAAGCGCTTGGTTATTAAATGAACTCCAGCGCCGGAGGGTTTAATGAATCCTCCTCAGTCAGGGGGAACCGGGGTCCTGAGTTCTCCTTCTCTTCCTGAACACTCTCCGATAATTAACACCACGGCAACGAGCGGGAATCACAAGCGGCCAGGAATGTGTGTGAAGTCGGAGGCTGGTGTGTAAACCAGTGCCGAGTGGCTGCTGGTTATTGACTCACCTTCCACAAGACAAACGACTCCTTCTAGCAGAGTTGAAGGAAAACAGCTAAATCACTGATGTCGCAGTCCAGACGGCTTCACTGAGCTCATCTGCTGCAGACTGAAGCAGCCAAATGTTGTTCTGACTTTCTCCACATTCACAGCTCCTGCACTCAGCTGAGACCCTCAGCCTTTCTTTACACCAACCATCAATCCCTAAATGAAAGTTTAAAATTAAATGAAGGGAAATGAAAAATATGTTCATATTTTTTTACATATTTTATTTTTGTACATATTTCTCCAGCTGTATGAGAATTCACCAGAAAACGTCACTATAGTGTGAGCATGTCTGGCACATCAACAAGTGAGTTCTTGGAAGTTGTGGTTTGTCGTTGCCCTTCCTTTAGTACCACACCCTTTTGATTTCAGGATGCATCTAATATCTGAAAGGAAGCGTTTTATGTTTGCAAACATTCAAAAACAAATGGCTGTTTTTCCAAACCAGCAAGTGCAGAACCACTATGTTCTCGATTAGTTGGAAAGAAGTGCACTGGGCTCACTGTTGTTCCCTCCAATGATTGGTGACACCTCTGGTCATAGTGTTTTATTGTTATGGTCAAACTGCACTTACACATCATGATACGGACTGACAAAAACACACCCCCATCATGCTGGTTAGCTTGCTGTTTGCACGACAGCTGCAAGGAAAACATGGAGAGCTGAGATGTCAATTCACTTATTCTATGAGGTCGAATCTGAGGAGGAGGGAAAATAATTGGCACAATATGTCTTACCGGGCCGATATTGCTGCTTTTATGGTGCTATAATGTAATTTTGTGACAACATCTGGGCTCTGAAACGTTAGCCTGTGCTTCCCTGCGGTTTCTACTGTTAAAATAACCACGTTGAACCATGAATGTTTCAGTTTTGTCTGTCCAGAAAACCAGGTTCTGAATTCAACAGCCTTTATTTGTGTTGCGCATCAGAGACTACAGCAAGTTGGACTTCGGGGTTTGGCACTGGTTCTCATGGACCAGGAAGTCAAAGGTTGGTGTTGTTCGAGTGTTTGTGACCTCTGACCTGTGGTTTGCCTCGCTGCCTCTCACAGATGAGTTTTTGGGGCGTCAACTGGTTGGCTGGTTAACCAGTCAAGCATACATAGTTCAAAGCGTCATGGATGCAGATCAGGATTATCTCAAGAAAGATAACTTTCAATTTCCTTGTATTTATGTTTTAATAAATTAATAATTCATTTTGAATAATTTGAATAATTTTCGTGATTTAATAGACATAATAATTAAATAATACTAATATTTTTCTCAGATTTTGTGTAGCTTAATAGCCACTTTCATGCTTTTCATGGAATAATATTGTGTTTAAAATAATAAATTGAATGAATCAGAACTTATAACATCAAACATTTTTGCCACAAGAGATATTTTTTAATTTCATTTTACTATTATTATTATTTGTAGATTTTCTTTAAAAAAAACAATTCCCTGATTCTTAAAAAAGAATTGGGATTGTTATGTTTTAAACCAAGTTTAATATTTTCTTTAGAACTAAGCATGGATTTTAAAAGGGAATAAATAAATAATATTTAACATTAAACAGATGATTAAAAACACAGACAATGCAAACCATCATTTCTCATTAATTTCTGCATAATTAAAAACTAAAAAAAAAATTTAATAAGTCATCGTAGCATTTTTTAAAAAAACCAAACAACTATGCTACTTCAATAACTGATTTAATTTGGATGGCTAATTAAACAAATATAAAAGCACTGTATTGTATATCATTCTAATTTTAATTATAATTTCCAGATTCAATTTCAGTCAGCAGTGGATATTCTGCCATTTTGGAGTGCACTCATGCTTCTCCCAAAAGCAGCTTGTTAACAATTATACTTCTGTAGCTACAAGGGTGAGAAGCTTTCAGGATATTTGTTCTTGTGTGTGAAATATTGATAATATATTAATACTTCATGGTGACTTTGCAGCAGGGTTGTCTGTTCTGAGGTCAGAGGAAAACACACATTCCTTTAACCAAGGTGGTCTCGTGTTTCCTCCCTCAGACTTAGTGTCTGAAGATGAAAGAAAGAGGTGAAAGGTGAAGCAGGTGATGGAGGGGGCCTCACCTGTCCATCAGTGCCGATGTTCCCTCCACAGTCGCTGAGCAACTCCGACATGTCGTAGTAGCTGTTGAACTCCCACAAACAAGCTTCCAGGTTGAGGTTCCGGTAGAACCGCAGGGTGTTGGCTCCCCTCAGGGTGGCGCTGTACTGGTACGGCGCAGTCTCTCCGATGACCTCAGTGTTCTTGGTGGCGTGGGTGAGGAAGCCGTAGCGAGTCTGGATCTCGGTGAAGTCCAGCAGATTGGAGCAGCGGTGGTTGCCAACACGGGTGCCGTCAGGACTCAGTGTCAGCTCGAAGTTGGAGAGCGGGCGGGTCGAAATGACGGGCAACATTCCTGATGGATGATAGAAGAGTTACCACGACTTTTATGTTTGCCACGTATAAATTCAAGCCGTCATCATGGCAAAATTAGACCAGCCAACTCCCATCAGCTCCCAGTACCGGGACCTGATGGATGAGGCTGGCGTCGTGAGATAGTTCCAGCCTTTAGGGTTGGCTGTCAAAAGCTCTCTGCAACATTAGTGCCCTATTTCTTGCAAAAGATCGATGCTAGGTACTAAATAACTGCAGCAGTCTGAAACTTGGCGCTGGAGCTGCCAAGGAGTCTCAGCTGGAACCCAGGTGAAAGTTAGCTTAGCCTCTGCTGCCCCACTTAACAGAGCAGGTGTGATCAGTACAACTTTCTTGAGCTGCACCTTTGTAGCATCCTGAGTTGCTCTTGGGGTGTCACTCTGTATGTGCTCTTGTCATGGATACATCTAGGGTGACCCGCCTGCCTCTCGCCCCAAATACTAGAAATCTATTGAGTGAGGGGACGTGATCCTACCATCCATGTGAGGCATTGTGACAGTGAGCTTTATGAGGTTGGGGTGTTCCGAGTCTTCGGCTCCTGTGTAGCGAAGTTTAGCTGAGAACGGTTCAGCGCCAACCGTGCCGGGGACCCGGGGCTGGCACATCCCTGCCACCACAGAACAGGATTTTCAGGCAAGAAAAAACACATGAATACAATTGACATTCTTTTAACTTTTAGGATTAAACAAAGACATTTTATGAGGAAGAAGAAGTTGAAAGGACGCGCACAGTCTACAGTTCCATCAAAGTTTCACTGACTGTATCGCAAATGAAAGAGGGGGTGTAATGGCAACAGTTGGCCACACGGGTATAAAAAGCATGCAAATACAAGGTCTTAAACTATTTTCTTCTCACCCTCTTCACGGCTAATGGACACGATGGGGCTGCTCAGCTCCAGACCTTCATCTCCGTTGGAGTTGACGGCTCTCGCAGCGCACTGGACTCTAGAGCCGGCCTGGAAGTAGACCGAGTCCAGAGTGATGAGCTTGGAGGACGTGAAGAACGTGTCAAAGTCGACTTCTCTCATGGGGCTGGTCACGCCGTCTCTGCCGGTGGGGGCGCTGACGAGCCAGCGGTATCTGGTCAGTGTGTTGTTGATGTTCTCGCTCACACAGATGGAGCCCGTCTTGTCGTACTCGGGGTACTTGGGGTTACAGGCCTGGAGGAGAGAGCTGAGCTTAATGAAATGGACCAGTGTGATTCTGTGTGTAAATAAAATGGAGAGTAAGTCAATCTCCTACCGTCACACAGACGATCGGGTATCCAGCCACAGGCACCAGTCGGGTGCTCCTGTCAACAACATCGTAATGCAGCAGAGAAACGACCCGCGGCACCGAAGGGAAGGTGACGTCGGCCATGCTGTTGCTCTCTTCAATATAGATTATGGCTTTGCTCATCTGTTAAGTGACAAGAAATGACAATTAAGAAGCCAAGAAGGCTGAGTAACGATGCCGGTCTGTCAGACTAAATGATCCCACCTGAGTTTCTGCCACCATGTTCTCGTCAGGCTTGAGATGCACAGTGAAGGCTTCCCTCATTTCTCTCACGCCGTCGTACAAAACCTCCACTTCCACAGAGTGCACGGTGTCGCCCTCTTTGAACACCAGCTCTGTCAAGAAAAACAAAGAAATTCGCACCAGCTTCTTTGGCGAACAGACAAAAGCAGCTCAAACGTACCCTCGGAAATGGGGTGGTAGTCTTCTCCGGAAGTGGCCGAGCCGTCCTTGGTGTGAACCCGCACCACCGAGACCTTTGACGTGTCGCCGACACGCAGCACTGGGATTATCACCACGGACACTTGGCCGCTTTCTTTTGGTTCATTTACGCTGAATTTAGTTTCACCAAACTTGATTATGGCCTCTGAAGACACAAGATTTAATGATGCAAATCATGTGAATAATAGATCACAAATGCGGCACTGAAGTCTCTAGGTGGCGCACATTACCAATTCCATCAAGAGAGCTCTAAGATGATTATGTAACCACAGATGGACCAACACCAACTAGTCTTACTCCTAGGAAAATGTGCTGCTTTTCCAATGCCACTTCAGGCCAGAACTTCCAGTAAATCCCCTGCAGCTGAGCTCATGACAATTGTGAAATTTGACGTCAGACCGACTGAAATCTTAAGTTAAAGAACAGGACAGGTGGAACAATCATAACAATCAGAACATGGTAGTAAAATATAGCTCAAACTGATGGACAAAAATTCTGCCGTGACTCTCTGTGAGGCGAGAGGAGCATTATTTACCAGGGGGACTCAAAGCCAGGGAAGTTGAGTAAAAAGTCTGGTTTAAAAGAATGTTTTTCAACCCAAATGTTTGTTTTGTTTTACTAGGCTGTCACAACAAGTGTTTTTGACACAGAGCAGTTCAAACACTTGTGACACTGAGCATTTCAAAGGCAGGCATTGTAACATAAAAACTTCCTCTCGTGTGAAAGCAGCCAACAGTCACCCTTGGTCTACACTAGCTTTGACATTGATTTAGTTCCCCAAATCAGAAAGTTAGTTATCAGAAACCGTGACGAAGGTTTTCCCCTAGAATGACACCATCAGGGAATAAGGTCTTTATCAGACCAGAGAACCTGAGCAGCTGCTCAGTTTGCCTATTGGAAGGGGCAAAACTTAAATGATATTGTTTGTGATCCAAAGCTGTAACAGTATCACGACGAACGTACTATCAGCGTCGTCTTTGATCTTGATCAGCGTTTCGTTCTGCTTCCCGACCGCGGCTCCGAACGGCGACAAACTTTTTGGACTTCCCAAGACAAGTCGCAGCTCCTCATTTTCCTCGTGCTCCGTGTCATCAACCAGTATCAGAACACAAGGCTTTTCAATCTCGCCTGAAGGGGGAAAAATAATTAATATCAGACAGACCTTTCATCCAGAGCTCACAAAGTGAAACACTTTAATAAGTAAGAACCTGGAAGGAACGTGATGATAGAGGCGTCTGTGTTGGGCCTCTCGACGAAGTCCATCATGACCTGTGCCGTGCCTTGCCTGCTGTAACAGCGGACAGTCGACCTGTGGCTGATGTCACCGCTTCGATATACCATAGCCGAGACCTGGCCGGAGTTCTCACTGCCGATGTGCACGGGGTGCCGGAACTGCATCTTGGGTACTTGAAAAAGACATCAACACTGTGAGTCCCACAAACCTGCTGATGAACCCCCGACGTTTGGTCCTCACAATCCGACAGCGAGTCGTTGATGACGATGAGCGCCTTGTTGGGCTCTCCCAGGATCCCGTTCATGGGCATTTGGAGCAGCAGCTGAAACATCTCTGGTCCCTCCAGCACCGGCTGGCCCAGGTCATCCAGGATGTTCACTCGAAACGTCTGCATGGTCACCCCCGGTGCAAAGTCCAGATTCCGGCTGATGCCGACATAATCCACGCCAGCTGTCCCACAACACAGAGGCATTCAGGTTTAAGACAGAAGCGAATGATCTCGCACGTCACGCCATGATTTGTTCATGTCCATCAGCAGGCCAGATGAAAGGACGCTCGTCCGTCTCAGTGTCACTATGCACCAACAGTTGCAATATGTTGAGTGAATGGAAGAGCACAGCCAGAAGTTGATTCCACCCTGCGCACGCGCCGGTCTTTCATTTGACATTCTTGGAAGAGATGAGGAATTCACAGCCAGCCATTTGCCCGCAGGCTTCTCTCGTGCACTTGTGACCCAGATATGCGAGGGTTTGAAGCTGGTTGTGATTCCCTCTTGCTATTAATCAGTTTGGTTTGCATGCATGCGAGCGCCCAGGGGTGGAAGTCAGTCGGCAGATGTCCACAATGGAAGACATTCTTGAAGCTCTGTCTTCACTCCAGACAAGGGCCCAGCGTGGCTTCCGCCACCTAAAGCCTTGTTTACATTCCTCGGGTCAGCAACAACATGTCCCCGGAAAACAAAGAGCGACAGGGTGACGACTTGATCTATTGTTGCCTGCTATGTTTGGACACGTACCCTCGGCCGAGACGGGATCTGTCTTCCTGGAGCGGACTGTGACCGTTGCTCCTTTGGCGAGGTCACTCCCGGTCCTCCACACCTGCACCTCCACAAACGCGTCGCTCTCGTCCACATGGTAATGTGTGTTGCCAAAGTAGAACACAGGCACTGGGAAAAAAACAGAGGGGAGAGATAAAGTACGTAAGGACACAGGAGGATGTGATGGGTAATAATTGTTTTGCAGTTTCACAGCAGGATGTTTGAACACCTGATGTAATTGCTCAGTTGAATCTCTAATAGCAGGAATCCTTGCTCTAATTACAGGAGAAATTAAGGCAGTGTTTTCACCGCTGTAATTGTAACATGGAAACACACTTTCCCAGTTCCTGGGGCCGTGTTTGGAGGGGATTTTGACATCTGCACATATGAAGAGTCGAGCAGATGAGGATGATGCTGACGGGTGTGAGAGGCAGGCAGGAGGCCTGACAGGAGGTCCGGGGGATGGAGCGCTCCATGAGCCAGCCCGGGCCTGCCTCACTGCAATTACGGTTTCTAGGATTCCACTGTCGCCAAACTCACCCACCGTGATCCGTTTTAACCCATTCACACGTCTCCTTCTCAGAGATCCCACTCTGGTGATGTAAGTAATGCATCAAACAAACTGAAATAGTGTGTCAGTAATGTCTGAAATGCCCAAATGCACACACAAAACGAAAGGGATTTGGAGAATTTGTGCGGCTAGCTGCCTAGTGGTCAAGCTACCCTTGTCTGGGCTACAAAGTCATCATGGCGGATCGTATCAAGACACAAGACATCATTCTTGCTGAGATATACAATAATATCCACAGTCTGTTGTGCACAACTAAAATATTGTTTCATCTGTGTACACACTTATCTTTCATGTGAGTGGCGCATGTAATATTTGGAATCTACTGTGTCAACTTGAAGGAAAAAACTGTTTGTAGGCTCAATCCAGCGTATTAACTGAGTGGCAGTATTAAGGCAAACAGCTACATACGAAGAAGACAAATGTAGAAGAAAGTGTTGAACAAAGATAAGATTTCAATCGCGTACTTTCGATAAAAAAAAGGTAATGTTGCAAGTTTAAAAGTTAAACGTAATTTTACAACCAAGTGAGTATCAATCTTTCAGCTCTCACAAATTACCAATATAATGTGAAAACATTTGGCATTTCCGAGCCTTTCATGATCCACGCCAAGAGCTGGTCAGAAAAGAATGTTTCGAAGTTTCGTCAACATTTGTCCGTCAGTTGGCAAAATATCTCAGGAAGATATTTCAATGAAACTTCCAGGAAATGACAATGATGGGACGAGGAACAGGTGATCTGAATTAGCATTTGGATCCCACAGATTTGGTACAACCATCTTGCCCACCTTGAAGTGGGACCTTGCTCAGTTTTTGCTGGGCTTGGGGAACGCTACCGCCCCCCTGCTGTCCCATATCCCTCCTTTGAATTAGATTTTTAATTGTATGATGGATCGGTTGTGAGCTGCTTGCAAGCCAGGCCCGAGGTCCAAACGTAGCTTTAATGCGACTTAGATGAAATGAGTGAACGTGCTGACTGAGGCAACCGACTCATCGCGAGTCGAGCCAACAGATTTACAGACACTCATCCGCTCTGAATTGAGTGCTTCTGCCAAACAAGTTAACGACAGAGAAATGTTATCATGTTTCATCTGCTGGCTTTTATACTGATGATGCTCACGCCCATAAAACACAGAAACATAACACTCCGTCCAGCTAAAAAAACATCTGCGACTAAGTGAAGAATAAATTCAACAGCTCTGAGCAGATCAGTGGTTACCATGACGATAATACCTTGCTGCTTCTTGTGTGACATTAAGCAGTAAAATGTAAATAATTTACAAACGGCTGGGAGCGATGACCACATTGAACGAATTCCAATACACAAATGTGTGACGTGAATTATTGAAGCTTGGAAAATAGATAGTACGGCACAAACTGTACGTCTGCCAGCCACTGACTGATCACAATGAAAGCATTTTAGAAACTATTATTATTCACCCATCTTCGTGGCGAGAGGGACGACGTCTTGTTTTCTCCCCTGCTTATTATTAGCAAGATAAGACATGTTTGGAAAGTAGTCTTTCAAGTCCAAGCCTGGAAGTTTGTGGTTGAGGGGCCAATCCACACGAAGGCAGTAATAATGTTCCCCTGTAGAGCAAGTGAAGGGAGAAGAAAGTTTTATGCGCCTCCTGAGAGCTCTGCCAGGACAATAAGTGCTGCATCAAGAGGGAGGCAGCTGCCAGAGTCGCTTCCCATTGAGAAACCAAACAATGATTTTGGCAGCGAGCACCGGGTCGCCAACATGACGAGTAATCAGATCTACAAGCTGGAGGTCGGCAGCCGGGATCTCCGGGCCTGTCGGGCAGGGACAGTAATCAGATAAGGTTGCACAGCAGACACAAAGTGAGCTTCAAAGAGTTCACGCTCTGTTAAATGAAAGGTGAACCTGCCGACGCTTCAGTCGGGCCAGACCGAGACAGCAGCTGAAGCCACACGACCAGCGGAACACGGGCGGGATTTGGATCTCATACCCAGGTGTAGCAAGCGTAAATACACCTTCCAAATTGGACAAAACTACAAAGAAGATGGTTGTTTCTCAAAAGCAAGTGGGAGTGCATCAGAGTGTGGCCGGTACAAAGCTGTCCTTCTGGCACACATCACTATCGAGTCACTGAAATATAATACAGAGTGTGTCACACAATATCTCAAATTTGTGGTACATTAAACACAGTTTAGACAAATGCATAACTGCTGCCATCTCCTTGATCCTGTCTGACCTCACACAACAAGACGAAAGCCCAGATGGCACACCACTCCTGGTCTGACCACTGGCAGCTGTGCTAGTTGGACATCTCCGTCTCATCCAGTACTGACGGGAATTTGTATTTCAACAATGCCACCTGAAGGAGTGCCTCACCATGGCATGACCCTAAACCCAACCTTTTCTAACAGTCAGTACCATGAAGCAGTATCTCTGCATCAGGAAATGCCATGGAGAGAACACGGTTAGCTGACTCACCCAGGGACACATAAGTCCTCCCTTAACTTTCCTGCCAAGGGCCAGTTAACAAGTGATTATTTGGAGTGGTGTCCCTCAAGGTTACGTCCTGGGTCCTCTAATCTAGCACTTTTTTATTCCACCAGATTTCTCAGAATTAGGTTTGTTCTGCAAACTTTGACCCAACAAAGACGGGAAACAGCTCCACGATGACCACCAGTCTGGGACTCCTCTTCTTCGGCTGCAGTGTAAATATTCCAAAATAAAAATCCCTGTGTGGACCGTGAACCGTTACCTCGCCCACCCCCCACTGGCAGCATTGTTTACTGGAAGTGGATCTGTAAAGCTCTCTGATGTGCATGAAAACTTTTGTCTACAAACAAACCCCTTTTTTACCCAATTAGTTCTGCTACAACCATTTTGAAGATACTTCTGGTTCGCTTCCACACTACTGACTCCAGCTCTGAAGAGACTGCCAAGCAAAACCAGAACACTGATGTCTCTCAGTTTGGACTGGCTCGGGTGCAAAGGAAAGCAAAGTTTGTCGGTGTGAGACGATGAATGAAGACGATCCAAAGTTTCCCAACAAAGTGCCATTAACTTGAAAACTTCATTTGCCTTCCACATAGACAGACGGAAACTAGTCTCAGACATACACAAACTATTAAAGAACACATCCATATGCTAATTTCTCCGGTTGATGAGCAACTTCGAATATAAACAGCGACACTGGTTCTCACACGTGTGAGACTCGGGAATCTCTAAGGAGAGTGTTGGACTTCGCCTGACTGCTTGATTTCACTTGAACTTCGCATGACATTCCCATAGCGCTAAGTGGCTTCTCTAATGGTGAGATTCAGTCGAGCTCTTCACCCACAACTTTCTCTCCCGCAGAAAATTCATATTGAATGTTGAGTGGTCAAAAATGCGCGTGAGATGAAGTCAGATGAATTCTGAACCTTTAAAGGTGAATGTGTGGGGATGAAACCTTGTGGACATCTGTTTGTATGCGAAGTAAGGAGGAATCCAGGTGAGAGATAATCACATGGTTCCTACAGGATGCAGACGTCTTTAAACAAGGTTGTAATCTCACATTCACGACCTCAGCAAAATTTACAGGAGAGTGACACGAGTCAGGGGAAGCACATGTCAAGTCCTGCTCCGCAGGAATCCTCTCGCCTTCCACACCATCAAAACATCTCCCCGGATGCAGAGTCAATATTAAACAGCAATTAGCTCTGCAAGAGAAGACACGTCTCCCCATCTCAGGTGGAAGCCAGAGTGGAAGGATGTGACCACTTAGTGCTGCGAAAAACAGCAGGGCTTTCTGGGGAAGAGGGCTGCCCATGCATGCCTAACGCTCCGGCTGCTGCAGAGGCTCTCGCACTGAGAGTGTTGCGGTGGAGGTCATTAAAGAACTGAATACAAGAAACTGTTCTTAATAGAGGTGCTTCAAACAATCAGTCCAAAAGAGATTAGAAATATCCATAATCTCGCCTGCCCTGGGTCTGTCCTGGGACCTCCTCCAAAACACCTCACTAGGGAGGCGATCACTGTCAACCATCCTTTACGCACTAATCTTGCATTAAGATACTTGAACCCGCTGCTTCCTGATGGGAACCATCATTTCCAGCGAGTCTCGTCCGGGCCACAAACTATTCCCGTGTGCACTGAGCATTTGAGCATAATAAATTGGTTGGAACAAAACGTTATAGAATAATAAGAGAGTTGCAACACAGAAATAGGTTTGGTAATCTAATAAAACATGCTTTGTGAATACAGAGCCAAATAAATTACAATAAATAAATAAAGTTTCAAATCTGAAAAATTAAAAACAATTCTTAATTATTTTTTATTTTAATTTCTGTATTGGGAATTTGTCTTCGAAAATTAATAAAGTATTTATCTATCTAGCTATCTGTAAATTGTAATTCCTTTTTCCATCCCTTTTCTGTCTTCTCACTGAAAACTAGTAGTCGAATATGTGCCCATGAATGTCAGGGAAAACACAGACTTTTTCACAAAACCTTTGGTGAACCAATCCAAATCCAAAAATACCTTTTGGATTTCATTTCCTCATTACATTTCTTCTGATAATTTCACAGAGCTTTGAGAAAATGTCATGTAAAAAGCCATTGGTAGAACCAATGGAGAGGATTCTGTTGCTTCTAAGCTTGGCAAGGCTAAATAATACTGAATAAGCACAGCAGAACCATGCAGCTCCTTCACAGTTCTGTTTATAGACGATGACAGAAGACAGGAGAGTGAATATTTGAGAGAGTTATTGAGGAAGAAAATTAACATTTTGGAGAGGCATCAAAGCTCAAGGTGGGATTTGGTTAAATGGAGACATAATGACATTAAACAAACATCATCAACGATTGTAGAAGAGGACAAGAACATTCTTCCTCCGGGTGAGTCACCGACTCACTTTCCCGCAGTTCTAAAAAAAAAAACTTAAAAAAAAGTCGATTTAATTCCAAACAAAGCTGATTTTAATTGCATCGTCCCTGCAGGTGACGGCGGGCTAATTATTGAAATAAATGTTTTGGGTGGAGGTAAAAAAAAAATGTATCTGCAGACTTGCTTGTGGATGCAAAGCGAGACTTGGCTCATTTGAATACAAAGCTTATTAACATTCTTCATGCAAACCACTGCAAATTGCTTGATTAAAATCAGACACTTGGCAGACAGTACCACAGCCTTCGGAGTGTGTGCGAATGTGTGTGTGAATGTGTGTGTGTGTCCTCTTAAATGCACACTGCACCTGCATGGTGAATATTGGTGTGACCTCCAGTTTCATCACCTCCTTGGCAACTGTGACGCGAGTGTGTGCTGACTTATATTTTTGCTGATGCCACTTGTGAGGTGCTGGAGGTGGTGCATGCAAGAGACCCCAGCACAGACCCTCCCAGGTGGACACAGGTGCAGCACCAGCACCAGCTCCAGCAGAGTCGACAGAGAGCGATGCAGTGCTCCTGTTCATCCCTTACACATTCATCCTCCACGGCCAGAAATACGGCTAATATATAACCAATGTCTGGATTGTGAGGCCGCCTCTCATCTGAGAGTCACCTTGCTTTACTACCTATCTGTTAAACAAACTTAAATAGCAGCATTGGAACTTTTGTGAGAGCAAGTGCTTTCAACTCACCATTTGAAAACAGTGTTTACCAAACTTCTTCAGATCTTTGGGCCCCTCACCTGATAATAAAGTCACGCCAACAGCCAAATATCGCAAACAAAGCTTGAGGCAGGATCATGCATTTTCTTGCTATCAGATGAATCCAAACACCAGTTTATTCAAGAGATATTTATACACAAGATACATGATAATAACCAATATGATAGAATGTATCTATGAATGGAACAGAAATATCTATATTTTAATAAAAAATAACATCAAGGGACACTTTTTCTTTTTAAAATCGTCCACAATCAATATTCCCAGAAGGCACGATACTAGATGAGAAGCTTGGTATGAACCCAAAAACATATTTGAAAGTGTTAATATAATGAACAAAAAATGCCTTTTATTTAAGATAAGATACGACTGTTTGTTGTAAAAAAAATCCCTATTTTAGTTTTACAAGAGTATTTTTTGTTAAAACTAATTTTAGTAATTCCAAGTCCAGATCTGCTCACAGCTGTCAGCAACACAGCAATCCAACAGAGAATCAGAACCATAACTGTTGCTTTATAGTTCCCATCTCCAGTCTTCAGTTATTGATTTGTAAAGTGTCTATTGCGACCACATTCTTCTCCTCAAATTGATGCCTCCATAAATATTTAACAAAGCAATAAAGGCAGCCACCAGCACAGATTTCTGCATGTCATTATCTTGTTTTTATTTATCAGCAGTGTTTCATTATCGCCTCCTTCAGAGCGGATAGACAATTTGACAGCATCTTATTCCTGTTTATTCACTGGAAACTGGGAATTAATTCACCTCCACTGATCGACCAAATTACATATGAGATGGGTCACGGAGCGAGTGACTCATGTCAACAAGTCCAGTTGGTAGGAATTTAAAGCCGTAGATGACGCAGAGTCGCGTCCCTTTTCGGTGAAACAAGTGGAAATTACAAACGTGAGAACAAAGAAACACTTCTCCCACAACAATACTGTGAAGAGGCAAGATCTTGTTTGTCACTCTGACGTTCCAACAAAGCCGGCAGCGATGAAAACATGATTGCAGATAAAGCAGGAATAAACACAACGTTAGCGCTGTCAGTCTGAGTGAAGCTAATCCCGTGACGCTTTGTCGACTCCTCCGCTGCGCCGTGTGATAATACAGCGAGGCGCTCAAGCACAGACGCCCACATATTGATTTAGAACAAAGAAATCTGCTTATCACCTGTTATTTGAAAGCTATTACCGTTGAATCACTTTACTGCCTCGCAGTTCTGATCGCTTTCATGACTGCCAGTGTGTTTTTAATTGTTTAAATTGTGATCCGTTTCTCTGTAAGTTCCATTAAAACGTTCAGGAATTTTGGAAGAGGAGGACATCAACAAGGTCACGACCAAAGAGGGAAGAAGACAAGCAATTCCAAGGTCGTGATTTTGTCAAGATGTGATGAATCAAACAAAACTTTCAGGGGATCAAAACGGAAGGAAAACAACATACAGTATAGTTAAAGACAAAGGACTTCAAGGGACCCAGATGTCCAGAGGTCTGGAACACTGCAAGACCAAGTCTGATGAGACAAGTAGGATTTATGAAGCGAATTCTGAAAGGATTCAGCAAGGTCATCTATTAGCTTTAGTGAAAACTGAACCTCAACTACAATAACAGTAGAAATGGGCAAAAAAAAACTACATGTTATTGATTAAATAAATAATATGAACTAAACCAGAGTAACATCACATAGCTCACGTGAAGTTAAAAACTAGGACAAGCTGAAAACATTTGGGTCAAGGCCAAGAGTAGTTCAAAACATTTCAGGTCAGTTCCAAGGGGAAAAAAAAGAAGTACGAGATCTTGATACCAAGAAGAGTCAAGAATCAAAGTAGAGATCAAAGTTAGGGAGTCAAAAGCAAGACCACATCAAGACCAGAATCCAGTCCCTTAAGAGTTCAACCAGTCTTGACCAAAACATGACTGGGTCAGAAGAGACAACAAATAGGCTTAGCCACAGAACCGTAAGGGTTATAGGGGGAAGAAAAACTAAAATGTTGGATCCATATCGTGGGTCCAGAGCCAATATTTATTTTTTTTAAATAAATCAAGAACTGAAATGAATTCTTTGGATCACACTAGTACAATACTTCAGTTTAGTAGTTCAGTTGTTGTATGCTCTTGGTTCTGGTCTTGAGTCTGTCTCAGGTTACATGTAGATGGTCTCGACTACAAAGCTAACAGGACCAAATAAATTCAGGTTTAATATTTGTAAAAGGTATAGCTTTCACAGAATTAAAACCAAAAACACTAAGAGTCAAAAGCAAGAGTCCAACACTACATGGTTTGTAGTGAAAAAAGAGGGTCCAATAACCACCCAGAGCTCAAGGTTGAACCCAGACCCATCGAGAAGATTGATATGATACAGGATTTGCAAAGGACCTGCCTATTAGGGGTTAAAGATTGAAGTAGATTTCAGCAGAAAATTAAAAATCCATTGAGTACAAAATGTTGAGGACTCAAGAAACCGTTGAAGACAAGGATTTTATAGGAGTTATATACCCAACAAATGCTGTGCAGAACCCCACAACATGGATTATTTAGGGTGTAGAAAGAGAAAACACCCGACTGCAGGCGAGTTGGCGTAAACTCATCTTTGTTCCTAACAGGTTCAACGCCGACTGTTGTGAGTCCAATTAAAAAGCTGTACGTCTCAGCAGCAGCTCGGAGTCAATACCCAGGAGCAAGGCGGGTCAAAAGGTCTGCACAGCTTCAGCTCAGGTTGCTGCTGCAGCAGGAAAACATTCCAATCACGTAAGCCCCTCCCTCTTTAAACAGGTTAGATGATTGCCTGTGTGCGGAACAGGAGCCGAGACAGACGAGAAGGTGCCCACTATTTCCACTGTTTGTTGTCACAATGCATTCCTGAGAGGAGTTAGGAAATATTTGAGCAGGTCGTGTAATCAAACGCTCAGAGGCGTCGTGTGCGACCACTGTGTCTTTACAATGTTGACACAAAGTTGGCAGGTTAAAGGTTGAAAACGATATGCGACAAAATGCTACATAAGAATCCCAGACTGTATTCATTCTGTCTTTCCTGGACTCAGGTATCTGCGGCTGCATCCAACCTTCTTATCTTCACCCTCTTCAGCCAGACCCCTCAAGCGTTTGAACTTATCTTTTGTGTCGCAACGCTGAGCAAATGAAACGGCAACACACGATCGCGCATAAATCTCAGCTTTGTCTTGTCAGTGTGCACGGCAGCTTCTTCCTTTTAATCATGATTTTTGCTGCAGTAAATCACACGTTCTTTCACGACACACTGCCTCGTCGATGTCTGTGGAAGCACTTCTGTTGCACCAGACTTTGAAATGTATGCGACAATGAATTTCTATCACCAACAAAGTATGCTTTTAATGATAGAATTTTACACAATGTGGTATGCATTTTATTTCAAAGTGTAAGTGGGATAAAGCACAATCTCATTTAGTGTCCAGGGGTTCCACAAGGATATTTTGAAACTGTGGCGCAACAGAATGAAACGAATTGAGAAGTGACGGAGAAAGAGAACGTTTTGTCATTTACTAAATTGGTGACAGTAACAAATAATGTGCAGTGAATCTGCTTCAAATCCAAGTCATCGTCACACGAGAAACGGACTTCTGTCATTATGTTTCTTTTGGGATCTTTCTGCAAATAACATGGTGAAATCCCTGGTCAAATCTGTTCAGTTACAACATCTGCTAGTAGCAATGAAAACTCCATGCATCAGCCAATGATCTTGCGGTCTGTTGGTCATGTGCCAGCGGAGTCATCTGGTGCTAATAGTGAGCGCTGAATCTGTCTGAATCAGCCTTCAATCCTTAATTGATGGATTCAGAGTGAATTAATTCAGAACAAAAATATTCAATGACAGAAATTCACTCACATGATTTCAAATATTCAGCGTGACAGTTTTACTTCCAAAAATGTCATGCATTTAATGAACATTTTATGCTGGTTAGTCAAGAGAAGATTGAAAATAACTGCATGTTCCTTCAATTCAAACAGCAACTGGACTCATATTACGGCATCATTCTCTCACATCAAGAGGTAGCAGCAAGCCACACAGAGACTAGAACGTATCAGCCTTAGGGGGATTTGGGACTCACAGGGAGGCTGCAAGCATCATTCTGATCATCTCAACTGAGGGAAACAAACTGAGTGTAAGTTGAACCAGCAAGTCAGTGTGGCTCTCGAAAAAGCTGAAATAGTGGTGGAAGACCTTGGTGGTCTCAAAGTGTCCTGCTGTGCCAACTCAATTTTCTTCCCAAGTGTCCTCCTGTGTCTGCATCGAGTTTCTGAGGACCACAACCTTTTTAAACCACCTCTGTTCAGCATGGTTCTATGAAGGTCTCAGAGTTTATTCTCTTCCTCTGTCTTTCCTTGGCAGCTAGAGTCACAACAAGCTTCACCAAACTGACCACAAGAAGGTCAACGATATACTAAGAAGGAATTTGGCAACATCTAGCTGTGTTTCGCTGGCGATTTTTCAGTTCACACTCTGCTTTAAGCCAAAGCTGCACTTGTCAAACACACTTATCATTGTGTTAGCTATTATATGACTAGAGTTTTATACAAGCAGTCTGGTTTCAGTTCGATTTCATGACAGTGGAATTGATCGTTTTTGTCCCTTTTTCAAAGATGAATTACACTATCATTACTGTGAGTTTCTCACTGAGCAGTAACAGTAGAAATGGGCAAAAAAAATTCACTCTTGCACTTTTGTTACTCAGTTTTTCTGGCTGTTGACCCGTCCATGCCCAGAAGCCTTTAGCTGACTTGAAACTAAACAAAAACAGAAACTAAGATTACTTCTTTAATACATAACAAGGGGCTTAATTCCTTTTTGTGACGCTTTCAGATCTGTAAAACCCCATTGAGATGGACGAGTAGCTGTTGTATTTTTGCTGAAATGTGGGACAGAAATGAGCTTTTTGTTTTTCTACAAGCATAGTTTTAAGTGAGACTCAAAATTGTGAAACAGCACTGCCTCGGAAGCCTACTGACTAAAATAAAACCACAGTCTGACTCACTTCTAAACTCATTAAACGCTCAGCACAGCAACTCCACTCTCTCTTCAACTCGCTCCCTCTCACTTTGTGAGAGTGTCTCCTTCTTCCACAAACCAAATTTCTTTCATCGCTCAGAATGTTCAGGAACTATTTCTCTCGATCAGCCTACTGGCATTAACTGCAAGTGCAGGTGACTGTGGTCTGCGTTGGGGTGGTCCAACTGCAGGACTGTAATGATAAAGCTGCTTGCAAACAGTGTTTGCAATTTTCCAGCTAGGATAAACGTTGGAGGAGAAACATGCATGTCAAAGCCTGTCAGGAGCGTCAATAAAAGGTGAAATGACTAGCTCGACAGCAGCGCTGGTTTGAAGTGCATCCTTTCAGATGACACAGAGGCCAAATGTTTGAGAGGAGGTTTTTACTGCAGCTTCCAGACAGTCAACAGAAGTAGCATGAAATGTAAAATATGTCTTCCGTCTTTAATTCCGCTGGCTTGAATAGAAGGTGGAATTTAAGCTGCGTGTAATGAGAAAGCAGGTGAAAAAAAGCGAGTACCCACATGTCTTCATCATCCCTCTTATCTCCCTGTAAATGGAGTTTGATTCAAGGATGAAGATGAACAGCAGGGTTTTCTGCTGCCTGCGATCGCTGCCTCTGATTCCACAGCAACAATCCTGAAGATGGTGCGGGCGATTGGGAGCAGAATGGACAGAAGGTGTCGGCGAACAAAGCCAGGTGTGTTCTGGGGCATTATCAGCCTCCACCTGCAGATGTCAGATTAAGTTCTGCCTCCAAGGAAGGAGACAAACAGACCGCCCGCATGTTTGCTGCCTCGATGGCTCTTGCAGGATCAGGTGACATGACGGAATTATAAATAATGTTAAAAAGCCGAGACGCATTTCTCATCTAAAACTTTTAGAAGAGAAAAGTTGGTAGCTGAATGTCACCCAGTCATTCAAAAGTAAAAGCCCTATAACTCTTCACACCTGCGCCGGCCGCGTGACACTTTATTGCGTTCCATTTAACACTTGACGGTTGCTGAAATGAGATCTTACCGTCATCCATATCGGCGATGATGGTGATTCTGGCAGACGGGAACTCGGAGCCCAGGCGGCCACCCATGGGCATGCTGAGTGTGACATTAAAGCTCTCCTCGTCTTCATACAGAGAGTCATCAATAATCACCACCCGGCAGGGCTTCTCCACCTCGCCCTTGTCGAAGCGCAGCACGCTGTGGTGGTCTTCAGGGCGGGAGATGTAGTCCGAGTAGGACAGGACGGTGGTGGGGACCGTTCCTGTGGCTGAGACTGAGCAAAGAAACACCAAAGGTGAGGTTATTAAATGCTATCATTGAACATAGATCGAATCATTTACCTTACAAATAATACAGTTATTGTTAGGATTTGAACTCCTTGGACCCTTTTTTATTATTATTAAACTTTGACTTATGAGCCACATTTAGGGAAACTAAACTAGCTGCAACATCCTGTTTTAAAAGCATAAAAAAGTAATAAGAATAAGAATAAGATTAAGAGTAAAAAAAATAAGAGGTAAAAGGAATGTGAATAACCTCAGATCAAGTGACTCGGATGAGGTATGCAACTCTGATGATACCCCTGGTCAGACCGTGACCTCCAACACTGTCATTGTCTAGCTAGATGCTCTACTCTGAATGAATTAGGGTGAAGATGCTCATCACAAGAGCAAACCACGGTAAACTACAGTCGCTTGACTTCAAACTCCCACACAGGATGTCACGAACTTTGTTCAAAATAAATTCAAATTCAAAATAAACAAAAAAATCAAACTCTTAAAATGCTACAACACAGTCATCGCCCCCTTGTGTCCTCTCCATGGAACAGTACAGGTAAACCCAACTCAATTTAGGGGATCCATAAGTATCTATTGGTTCCATGCTAAGTAAACATTTCCACTCTGACTCTCTCTGGACGGCCCACCTCCACAACCGATCAATTAGGAAGACGAGCGTCATGTGCAGTGTCTTGATTAGCTTTTTATGAGACAGAACATCTTCATCCACCTTCATTTCACAGGACAAAATTTCAATTCCGATAAGTGCCTTGCCTGGAGAAGACTCTCTAATCATGTCTTCTGTTGCCAATGCCAGCTATTTGGGGCGAGGGGCAGGTGATCGCAGACCACGTGCACCGGCACACGCACTGGGACAATTTAGACTCATCAGTTAGCTTCTGAAATCTTTTGTAATGACTGAGGAAACCAGAGAATCCAGAGGAAACTCCACATAGAAAGGTTTGACCTTTCAAACTACTACAACTACTTCCTTGTCAGTAGAACTGAAACAGCTGGTCGTAGTGTTTGGCGTATAGAGCTACTTTAATGTTTCAGAAATCATGCTTTCTCAACTAGCTATTGACTAAAATGCTCTCGGATTCATCACATCCTGATGCACTACAGCAGTCGACAAGAGAACATCTGTACGCTGCCCCACCACCTGCCTAAGAAATGCAAACAAAACCTGCTGCAGACAAACTGATGCCGAATCTATTAGTGTGCTGTTTAAAGAATATGTCTCGCTGCCTCCTGCGCCCCGGACGCTCCCCGCGCTTCCGTCGAGTTTCAAGTGCTCGTCATGAAGCCTGATAAGTATCGGAGCGCAGAGGGAGACAAAGACGAGGAATAATCGCTGTGTGATCAGAGATTTGGTGTCAAAACAAGACGTAGAGATAGTTAAACAGACATTTATCTCAGGCTGTGATGAAATCCTGCTCAGATTTGTTTACGCACCTGTCGAACAGGCACGCCACGCCGCAACAGCTTCAAATGAACCGGAATGCTGCTGTCTTTAAAAAGCATTTAATGGCTTCTGAGACTTTGACATAAATCACTCCACAGACCCGGTGACCCCACACAAAGCCAGTCGGCCCCACAGGTCAGTGGGCCTGAGACTCACCAGTAAAACTGACACCTTAACTACGAAACCATTAAAGTTGAGATGGCACTTATAGACATCCTAAATATGTTGCTTTTTTGTCAACGTCTGCTCACCTTGCTGTGTGTGGCAGACGACCATCATCTCCTGAGCGACGTCTCCGCTCCGTCTCACTGGGACCAGCAGCTCTCCGACGTCCTCCTCAATGTTGTACACAGCTGAAGGGATGAACACCGTCGACTCTAGATGGAGAGAGTTATCAGATTATTAGCTTCTTTAATCTGGCACTTTTGTCTTTCCTGTTCGGTTTTCCGCTAATTGAAAAAGATAAACTCAATGTGAAGCAGGGGAGCACAAAGCTGGGGGTCACCATGGACTCAGTCAAGATAACCGGTGTTATGATTCCGAACACAGAGCAGCACAAGAAGAGGATTACCAAGCTGCTAATATGCTGTCAGAGATACAGTAGAGACAAAGTTGGAGGTGGGAAGCTTTGGACACGCAGAGAGGACAGACAAAGCTGGACCAACACTGTTCGAGGTGTCCATGCATGTGTTACTGTCGCTCCCAATGACAACCTCAGTATTTTTCACTCTTGATCCATCAAGAATGAATGTGGTGCACCTGTGCTACCCTGGCTGCACTGACTGCATTCCAAACACTTCCTCTACTCCCTGCATCTTCCCTCTTCCTATTGACAACCTCTTACTCTGCTCAACATCCATCTCATCTTGACTGCAAATCACAAGCAGACATCATGGTCCATGACTATATGACTATGGTGGAGGAGATGAAGGACTGAAAATGCCAAAAGACAAAGATGAAATTAGTGTCTATGATGCTGGACTTGAGATTAGGGAACATACTGTATTTATTACCATATGTAAGAAATTATTATATGTATATTGACATCAAATTTTATAACCAAGCTCATTGCAGTCAGGTTATTATTAACATAAAATGAATTGATGAAATATGTGTGGGACAGTGATTTTGCTGAAAGAAAGCAGCATGTGGATACAAATGAGAAGCTTGGCGTACACAATGTAACACTGCCTTTCCAGTACCATTTTCATACAGGACAAAAACAAAAAACACTGAAGAGGGGGTGAACAATTAGCAATGGTATGTTCGATGAAAAACATGTTAAACTATACCAGACAGATATCAAGTGTTATCATGCCGTTTCTTTGAAAGAGAGATGAAAGACTCAGCAAAAATCCAATGCACAGTTAACTGCCGTCTCACTCGCTTCTGTTGAATCTCTTAGTTCTGTCAGTTTCAATGGCAGCCTTCCATCGCTCCTCTCCGAGCTACACATCATTCACAGACGACCGTAATGAGTTTATCCCAAAACTTCACAGGCGCAAACAATAACGAAAATCCTCGACAGCCGGTTCAACTCCACCCGTCTTTCCAGCACAATCCGTCTCCCGAGGACGCAGCGGACAAATTGCATTTATAATATGTTTTGACAACAACTTTTGCTTCTCTTAAATAGCTTTTCAAAACGCCAGCGTGTTTCCCGTCACCTTCGGAAGCCTGGTCTGTAAAAATAAATACTAATTTCTTTTCCACAGTTTCAAAAAAGCATCCTCAGGGCAGTGCTATAACTCAACTCAAAGCAAAATAAGCAGAAACAAATGCATTTTTATGAGCCTTCCAACATTCCTCTGACCTTGAGAGTCCTTAGAAAATCAGTAAACAGTGTAATGATATGATAATAGACAAATAGCATGGAAGTAAATAGATCTCAAAGAGGAAGTTGACAGTTTTGCTGATTGGCCTCCAGAGACAGATGTTTTGTGAAGGAACTAAACACGATAATTAGCAAGCATTTCTGACAGCAAACTCATCCGTCCTCTCCCAACACAGCCTGGTGGGACGGCGCAGGGCTGCATCCATATTTATACGCTGCAGCTTCCTTCGGCTCCATCACAGTCACGTTGAACCGCTCAGATTCCACAAACAAATGAGGTCATCGCCTTCACCTCTCGGTCTTGTTTATCATGAAAAGACAAATAAAAACCAAACTCCAAATAATGGCTCATCGTGGAAACAGTTTCGTGCCGTAAATCCCAGAGTGTGAGTTCAAGGTCAAACTTGTCTATGGTCAGCAAATCTGGATCATTCTCATACTCATTTACATGAACCTCCATTGTCCGACTTCTTCCATCTCCAACATACTCGTTCCAACACTGTTTCTCCTCTTCATGTGTCCAAGTCTCGCATTTGTCTCCACCTGTTCCACCCTGTCTGCACTCTCCTCTTCACCTCTCCTGTTCAAAATACTCAAACTCATTTGTTGTCACTACCTCGGAATTTCTTTCAAAAGTACTGATACGCTGAAAATAAGTATTGACACTCAAATGCCGGGTCTGGATGCAACTCTAATTTGTCATGGTATCGATGCACAGCCGCAGCAGCAGACATCAGCACTCTGACAGGTTGTCATTCACCTTACTGCATTAAACGGAACTACTTAAATTTGCATTCATGTCCAGGAAAACACCACCAGGAAAATGTTTCGTCCACGTCTACTCTTATCTCTTCCTCTTATCTGCTGCTCATAATGCTCAACTCTGATTACAAAACACTACATCATCAGCAAACATCATTGGCCACGGAGACAACTCCTCATCTGTCAGTTTTTCACTACTGCAAACAGGAAGAGCTGATCACTGATGCACTCCTACTCTCTCCTTGAGTTGCTCAGTCACTCCCACAGTACACCTCACCTGTCTCACCCCTAATACCCCCATACCAGACAACATCAAGCAGTGATCAGTTGAAGAATATACACATCAAAATGTATAAAGGTGTTTGCAGTAACAGCAATGATAATTTCTTTTTTTCACTGACCATCATCAGGGTCCAGGATCTCCACGGTAGCAACGTCTGGGAATTCAAGAACGGCCATCACAGGTTCCGACAGAACAATCTGGAAGGTTTCCGACACTTCGTACTCCGTGTCAGAGAGTATCCGGACCTTCCAGGTGGCGGTGCTCTGACCGGGATTGAACTGCACTTGTTTCTGGGACTTCCCTCGGAAATCTCTGTCTTTCTTTGCACTGCCGTCTGTCGTGGCGATACCTTTGAAGGAAGAACACAGAAGAAAATTTAACAACCTCATTGTTTGAATTACATTAAACAACAAATGTGTCTTTAAATTAGTCTTGGAGTTTACAAATTAAATCTGTAAATTTAGAAACAATTTCCGGAACAGAACAAAGTGTCTTTCTTTCCTTGCCGAAAATTAGCATTAGCATCTTTAGCAGTGCTATGTGCAGCATGCAACACTTACCTTTAATAGTACTTTTGCTATTGCTCTTTGGTCATGTTAGCATCTTAGCATATTGTAGCACTTGAATGAGCCCCGCCGACAAATAATCACAAATTTTGCTGTTAAACTTGACTTTTGGATTGCAATGAAAAAGAATGTAATCAGGCGCTACGACAGTTTAGCGCACTGGCTAGGCAGACTCACTGGCTAGGCAGACTCACTGGCTTTGAGATTTACATAAATTGGAACTCAAGATACTACAAATGAACATGACTGCAGAGTGGCACTTTATTACCTTAATCACTTGAAATTTTGTGGAAAATCTGCCTTCAAACATCCAAGCATTTTTGAGCATTGAGCAAGCATTGAGCATAAAAAATCTGATTCCAAGTAACACAGCAAATAATGTTACACATCTCTGACTCTGTAATGAAATTGAAATGAAAATGAATTTGTTTCATAAAAAGTTCAGATATGCTGAAATTGCTGTTATTTCATGACTCCATTTGGCAGTTAGAAACTGGCTTCTGGCTTTTATTTCTCCAAAATTTGAACCACCTTGACAGTGATCTCCGCTCACAACAGGCAGGTGGCTGGTTCACCCCGGACAGGTCATTAGTACAAAACACAGGCAGAAAAAAGTCTCAGGTAAATGTCATTGAAACTTGATCAACTAGATGAATCCTGCTTCAAAATCATCTTCGCATTCCATGAAATACATGCAATCGATATTCCCATCTCTTAATTACGACTGGAAATGTCAGATCCCGGATGATTTGACTCTCCATTCCAACCCATCGCCTGCCTGTATAAAGCCAATTATCTCTCATGTCAGTCCGGTCCCAGCCATGCTAGCAGGCGCGTGTCTGACCTTCAGAGCCAGTTGATGGGTCTGACGCTGCGACTCTGGCAGCCGAGGTCGGTGAAATGTCACCCAGCCTCTGCGTTGTCTTTGCTAACTAGCAACACAAGGCACAGCGGGAGGACTGGCGGTAAATCGACAGAACATGCCTGCACAGCTCCAGGCAGTCGCAGACAGTAACCTGGAATGTTGTGGATCAATAGGAAAACCGAAAATATCACTGTATGGACTTCAAATGTGGAGTCCCTTTTTGATTTTTGCCAATTGCTTTCAGTGCTTTGATGAGAAGAGGGACTTGATATGCGAGTGCAGGACTGTCCAAACATAAAACTGCTCAATGAAGATTGAAAATCTGCTTCAAAGCGAAGCTGGAAGAGTAATTCACGGCTTTCTCTGTCCGCTGCACAATCATCGGTCTGACAAAGTGCCAGCAGTTTCTATCAAATCCTAGCCGGTGGAAACTGGAAGTAAAAACTGCCCCACAACACAAGAAAGGATGTGAAATATTAAAGAGAACAAACCGAGCCTAATAACCCCAGCTCCTCTTAGCAGTTCTGCTGTTATTCTTTGACAACCCAACAGGGGAGCACACATTGAAAATATAACCTGGAGATGAAGATGACAGTTTTAAAACTCCACCATAGCCAATGACGTACTACATTTTTATAATTGGTTTCTAACCAAGAGGCTTCTGGGGGTCGTTGTGACCCCTCGAGCCACCTCCAGTGTGGACTCTAGAACGCAGATCTACAAGGAGGGTGGTAGAGCCTTACTCCACTCTCTTGGAACTTATTGTGGAGTTGGAATGGTTTATTTTAAAAGCAGAATCTTCCCCATCGCCACTAGTGGAGATCTAGTTTGAGTTTATGGCCAATCACGTACATAACTAAACTGTTTTATTTACCGTGTCTTCTTTACGTCCGCTGCTAGGTTTCCACTTTCACACACATTTGTCAGCTTTTTGATGACTTTGGGAGGTTGTCACAGTTGCAATCTGACTACATGCAAATATTGCCAAGGAACTCAAATAACCGAAAGGAGTTCTTCTTTGGGCCGAGTATTCGGGAAGTGATAACCCTTGCTGTTAGTACACAAGGGTGGAGCGTGAGATTGGCAGCTAGATCGGGGCGGCGTCTCCATCCACAGACCACACGAATAGCACATACACCATTACTAATTCATTCCACATTCACAGCAGTAGTGGCAAGCCAGGCCCATAAACACAGCTGTCAATGTGTGCCAAACAGACCACCATGACCATTCATATACCATCCCAAAATGCAAAGTCGGAAAGATGTTTTTTACCCAGGACACAGTGACAGTGACGGAGAGGGATTCAAACCGCAAACCCAATATACCAACTGAAGCTATGCGGTGGAGCTCTTCCATTAACGAAAGAATGAAAGTACGACAGATTCCCCTTTAAAAAGAGGACAGTTGAGGTGGTCTGTGTCTTCCATAGCACTCAGAGCAGCCCCAGGTCACTCCAGGGAGCCGACGTGTCTCAGTTTGGAACACCTTGTTATTCCCCTTGAACAGCCTGAAGAAGTTACTTGGGAGATGAATGTTAGGGCCCTAGACGATGGATGGATGGACACCAACACATTGTTTCATCTTGCATTGTCCTAAAGAGCTAAAGCCAGGATCTTCGTCACTATCAAATGCTTGTTAACGCTGGTGTTTGATTAATTAAAGCATGCCAGATGAAATATGTTTTTGAAATGGAAGAAGAAATCAGCCTCCATGCCCTCCAGACCGGAGCCACCTGTTTGGTGCATATTGACTGACGAGGAAGCAGCTTGCCAGAGCTCCAGTCATTAGCATTTCTTCAAGCAGGGAGGGTTGCGGGAGCTATTCCCAAGCTTCACCAGGAGACGCTTTCTGGGATCAGACGCCGTCTCTCTGCAACGCTGTGGCAGATGGGTGGATTGGAATACCTAACAAGCTTGGGTGGCCCATTTATGCCATTAATCAAAACTGCATTTGTTGCTCCGAAGACGGAGAAGGCAATAGATGCAGTTTCACTTTGGTAAGATTAGATGCTTGTTATTGGGGTGCGCTGAGGTAAACCGCAGCGGCCTCTGAGAGATTAAGTGACACAACACATTTGTGGTGACTGCAGTTAAACTCGAGCGAAACTCAAATCTTTAAAAGTAAAATGAGACTTCTGTTTCAATCCCGGGCCTCTGAGGTAAACCTTCCTCTGTCCACAGCAGCTGAGGCCGAGAGATCGTGATGTTCCCCTTACAGAGGTGAGGTCCTCCCTGTTCCAGGCCAATTTATTTGGACCAAAAACAGACAAATTGACTTTAATGAAGGCAATTTTGGGGAGCTCTCCATGAAACAAATGGCCTGGTTTTGAGTGGTCAATTTGAACTGCAAGTGCTGAAGGTTAACAAGTTATTCTCAAGTGAAAGAAATGATTCCTGCATACTTAGATTAATGGGCACAAAGATTTGATGTCCAACACAACTGAAGGAGTTTGACATCTACCCACTAGTTCAACAATAAAGTTGTGTTGGTTTGTGTGACGTGAAAGAAGATGCATTCATCATCGTTGGGGCGTTTCACAGCGCATTAAAAATAGACTTGTCAGACCAACGGCATTGCGTTTTATCATTGCACCGCCACTGCTCAGGTTGAAACAAGCAAAAAAAGCACTCAAAGCATTTTCGATACAACAGACCTCAGGGGAACATTGTGGCAAACAATCTGCAAAATATAGTTCACATCAAACATCCTGTTTTGCAAGTTTAAAGGAAATTGTTATCAGTTTCCAGACGAGGTAAACACTTGAATCAGGAGCACAAAGGACGCTTAACCGTCAGCAGCTGACAGAGGTAGATCTCGCACTGATGCTTTTCTAGGCACATCAGAGGCCGCTGTCATCCGGGTTTGAGAGTGAATCGGACTCATTACATACATGAACATGCAAGGCCTGTTCTTCCCAGTGCTGAACACAGAGTGCAGCACAGAGAGCAACCAAAGTTCAAACTGGCGCTTCTATCATTAAATAGAATGCATTAATAAAACAGCAACACAGCTTCTTTAAGAGCGGGTCAAAATGTCTCATCACTTTCATTATACATACATTTAAAAGGAAGTGGCCAGAAATATACAACGCAAACATTGTGCCATGTTTACTTCTTATAAATAATAATCTTGTGTTGTAAAATATATAAAAATACATCATTCACATTTAGTTCTTATTATTGTGATTACATTCCCAAATTTGACAAAAAGACTGAACATTTTGATGGCAATTTTACAAAGTTTATCTTTCTCTTTATCAATCTACCTAATAACTAATAATTAATTTATAAACTTATTATTATTGAAACAAAAACATTAATTATTAACTGTAATTATTTTAAAAAGTATTTTAAAATTCATTTTTGCAGACTGAACAATTTCATTTTAACAATTTTAGTATGTTGTACACTTATTTATTTATGACTAAAAAAACAAAGCACGAAATTACTGTTTATTTTACACCCACATGAGCTAAAATGAATTATGACTGGCAGTTGTACTAAAACACCCACTGACTTGATTTGAAAAGGACATAATAAAGGATTGAATAATCCAATAAATTAGCATGATTTAATCCCCGAAACTCAGGAGCTTTTATCCCTTTACAAGACTCTGTGTTGCGTTCACACTCTCCAGTTCATTTGTTTATCAAAAGTACTTTCTGATTTACCAGCAGCATATTCAGAATCTGCCAAAACATTGAAATGATTCCACAGCTCACGAAGCCGAAGTACTTCCGCGCTGGCAGCATCAGGAAAGGTCACTGGCGATTTGCATATCACCTCTGAGATGTTGCATTAGATGGGGGCCTTGGGGCGTAGGCGAATACGGACAGCTTCGCTAATGATCCCACAGGAGATCACCTTTCACACCCCTTCGTTTTAATTACACCTCATTTTACAGTCATAATAAACAGCAGGAGGAAAAGGCCAGGGCCGCTCGTGCCGTGGAATTCTTAACTCCCATAAATTTAAACGGAGAAGACAGTTTCTTTTCACAGGCAGCGCTAACAGTTATTGTCCGTTTAGTTGCAGCCAATAAATCACTCCACTGGCATTTGGAACGGCTCCTGTCCACCGGCCACCCAATTTCTCTGACTGGCCGTTGGCTGTTGTGAGATTGGAGCGTGAATAGAGAGGTGAAAGGTCACTACCTCAATCATGTTGAGCCCAATTTGTTTCTGCACGCATAAATTGCTTACCACTGTCAAAGGCTCAAAACCTTCCGGTGGGGTTGCACATGTTTGAGGAGGAAGGTTAGTGAATCCAAGGTTACCGTAGAGGTTATGCCAGAGATCAAATTGACCTCACAGTTAGAAGGTAATGAACTGTGAGGGCGAGCCATCACTGTACAGTCCACTGTGCTGCAGAACTATTCTATTTATTAGCATCTATTTGTGGTCAATCTGTGCCCTGATACATTATTCATTCAGTAAACCAGAGTGGCCAGAGAAACCCCATGCAACCACACGGAGAACATATAAACTCAACACAGAAATGACAAAGGTTCCTGTCCAGGCATTGCCAGAAGAGGGAGTCTAACCTACAACCTTTTTGCTGTGAGGCTGCAGCATTAACTGCGCACCACTATACCATGTACTTACTACTTATTACTTAATACTTGGAACTTAAAATCAGTGCTGTCATATCCGTAACTACTTTGTCTGTTTTAACCTCGGTTCACCCCGCATTGTTCCATGCTTTTATTTTGTTACTCTCGGTTGCTCCTGTGTTTCCTTTTCCTTCCTTTCTTCCAGCTTCACAAGTGGCGCAGCTGGTGTTCATTTGACAATCAAGCCTCACATGGATTTCAACACCTCAACACCAGTCTGCGCCGCCAGAGGATTGTTTCGCTTCCACATGGTAAACTCTTTCAAGACTCTCTCGCTTCGTTCCCCTGACTTTTCTAAATTTCTCTGCGCGCTTGATTTCCTTTTCAGCCGCCTTCTTAGTTCTCGTTCTTCCTCGCTCCGTTTTCTGTTTTCCCCTCCATTCATATAGTCGACCCGCGTGTGGGCATTTAGTCTCACCTCTTTCATTTATCGTTTATAGAAGTTGATTCCTCGTGTGAGTTTGAGTTTTTTCTCCTCCACGCAGCGCTTTAAGTTATTTGGACCTCGTGAGCTTATCTCCGAGCGTGTTTGTGTTCTCCTCGTTTTATAGGCCTGATTCTAATTCGCCTCTCTTCTGTTTTCAGATTCTTCCCCAATCCCTACGTGTAGTTCCCGGTCCGCGTTCTGGCTCCGGCGCTTTCTGTTCTCCGTACTTGTTCGTCTGTCTTAAAACTCGCCTTTTGTTGAATAAATTCTTTAATTTACTCTCGTTTCGGAGTTTTCTGTCGACCAGCACTCACTGCACCTGGGTCCAACTTACGCAGCCATGACAGAATCCTCTGGCCACGCCCCCGACCCAGCAGTGGTTGCTAGTCTGCAGAAAGCTGTAGGCATTCAGGGCTCGAGAATCTCGACTCTTGAAAGAGCGACTCAGAGCGTCCTGGAGCAGCTGCAGAACATTACTTCGGTGCTCGATCGTTTGTCTGTCTCCCCAGCTGACTCGGGCGCCTCCACGCCGGTGTCAGCAGCAATTTCTGCAGCTGACTCAGCACACCCTGATACCAGCGGACGCGAACCAAACATCCCCACGCCGGAGGTCTATGCTGGTAAGCCAGGGTTCTGCAAGAATTTTTTTATTCAATGCTCTCTAGTCTTTGATTCCCAACCGTCCCATTTTAGGACGGAGAGAGCCAAGGTCGCTTATTGCATTAACCTCCTGCGTGACAAGGCCAGTCAGTGGGCAGTCTCCTTATGGGAGTCAGACTCTCCCATCCTTAACAATTTCAAGAGTTTCTCCTTAGAGATGAGACGGGTCTTCGACGCTCCATTTAAGAGCGGACCTGGAGCTTCTCAGCGACTCATTTCCATGGTTCAGAACTCGCCAAGCGAGTCTGTCTCCGAATACTCAATTCGTTTCCGCATAGCAGCCGCTGAGGCTGGCTGGAACGAACCGGCTCTCATGTCCGCGTTTTATAATGGTCTTTCTAATTGTATCCAGGACCAGCTTTCCATACGCGACGAGCCCAATTCCCTGGAAGAGTTAATCCTTCTTTCCATCAGAATTGACAACCGCATAAGAGAGCACACCCAGCGGAGACGGCCCACTCACACGGTTCCTCCAGTCCCGTTCTCACCACCTGAACCACCTTCCCAGTCCGAGTCTCTGTTAGACCTTCATGAACCCATGCAGGTGGGGAGGACGAGACTAACACCTGAGGAACGTCAACACCGGATATCTCGCGGTTTATGTCTGTACTGTGGTCAACCGGGCCACACTATCCGTTCCTGTCCAACCCGTCCCAGGGGCCCTCGTCTTCCCCTTGTCTCCAACAAGAAGGTTAGTACTCCTGCCACCACCACAGTCAACAGAATTATTTTCGCCGCGTCCCTGCGGGAAAATAACAAATATTCTCCTGTAGAAGCCTTTATTGACTCAGGTGCTGATGACAACTTTATCGATGCTGCTTTTGCTGAGTCTCTGTCTCTCTCTCTCACCAGACTGGACACTCCTCGCTCCCTGTCAGCAATTGACGGCAGTTCCCTCCCTCGTGTCACTCACCGCACCGCACCTTTAACCCTCACCATATCTGGAAATCACACTGAAGTAATTTCGTTCCTGGTCCTTCCATCCTCCTCGTCTCCACTGGTCCTTGGTTTTCCCTGGTTGTCCCTTCACAATCCTCACATCGACTGGACTTCTTCCAAGGTCACAGGTTGGAGCACTCACTGTCACGCTCACTGTCTTCGATCTGCTTCCACTGTCTATACTCTTCCTCGTCCTCAATCTCCTCCCGACCTTTCTCGTGTTCCATCCTGCTACCACGATTTAGAACAAGTTTTTAGTAAAGATCAGGCCCTGTCCCTTCCCCCGCATCGCCCCTACGATTGCGCCATCGACCTAATCCCCGGGGCTCCTCTACCCTCAAGTAGACTTTATAATGTCTCCCGGCCTGAAAGGGAGTCTTTAGAAAGCTACATCAACGAGTCTCTGGCGGCGGGCCTGATCCGTCCCTCCTCCTCTCCTCTGGGGGCTGGATTCTTTTTTGTTAGCAAGAAAGACAAAACCCTGCGCCCCTGTATAGATTATCGTGGCTTAAATCTGATTACAATCAGAAATCAGTATCCTCTCCCTCTAATTGACCCTGCCTTTGAACCTCTGAACCAAGCTACCATCTTTTCCAAACTTGATCTTAGAAATGCTTACCACTTGGTTCGGATCCGTGAGGGAGACGAGTGGAAGACTGCTTTTAAAACACCCCTGGGACACTTCGAATACCGGGTCATGCCTTTTGGGTTAACTAATGCACCAGCCGTCTTTCAGGCATTGGTTAATGACGTACTAAGAGACATGATTAACCATTTTGTCTATGTTTATCTGGATGATATCTTGATCTTCTCGAAGGGGGAGGAGGAACATCAGGAACACGTTCGTCTTGTACTTCAGAGGCTGCTGGAGAACAAACTGTATTGCAAGGCTGAGAAGTGTGAGTTTCACGTGAAACAGGTCAGCTTCCTGGGCTTCATCTTAGCGGAGGGACGTCTCATCCCCGACCCAGCCAAGATTGAGACTGTTGTCAACTGGAAGACTCCCACCAACCGCAAACAGCTCCAGCAATTCCTTGGGTTCGCCAACTTCTACAGACGGTTCATCCGCAACTACAGTAAGGTTGCCGCGCCTCTAACTTCTCTCACCTCCTCTAAAAAGGAGTTCAGCTGGAGCCCTGAAGCTGAACAAGCTTTTGAAAGACTCCGAACTCTATTCTCTTCCGCTCCCATCCTACGCCACCCGGATCCCAGATGCCAATTCATCGTCGAGGTGGACGCCTCAGATTCAGGGCTGGGCGCGGTGCTCTCCCAGAGGGACCCTAACGACCAGAAGGTACACCCGTGTGCTTATTTTTCAAGGAGACTGACCCCTGCAGAACAAAACTACGACGTTGGGAACCGCGAGTTACTGGCAATGGTGGCTGCGTTGCAAGAATGGAGGCACTGGCTTGAGGGCACTGAAACTCCCTTCTTGGTGCTTACAGACCACAAAAACCTCATTTACCTGCAGACCGCTAAACGCCTCAACTCCCGTCAGGCCCGGTGGGCCCTGTTTCTTGGACGATTCAACTTCTCCATCTCTTATCGTCCAGGAAGCCGTAATGTCAAGCCTGATGCACTTTCTCGTCTCCACGACCCATTTGTTTCATCCGACAAGACAGAGACCATCCTCCCCGCATCCTGTGTGATCCGAGCCGCCAGCTGGGACGTAGAGAAGGCTGTCTTAGAGGACCAGAAACTCCATCCAGCTCCCAGTCCCGGTCCTCCAAATCGCCTGTTCGTCCCGGTACCCACGAGACCTCAGATCCTCCATTGGGGCCACTCATCCAAACTCGCCTGCCATCCTGGTACGTTCCGCACCTTAAGTCTTATTAATCAACGTTTCTGGTGGCCAGGCATGACTCGAGACATCAAGAACTTCTGCAAGGCCTGTACGACCTGCAACAGAGCAAAGTCCTCCCACCGTCCTCCTGCTGGTCTTCTGAAACCGCTGCCGCTTCCTGGTCGCCCTTGGTCCCACATTGCAGTGGATTTTGTGACTGGCCTCCCCCCTTCAGCAGGAATGACAACTGTCATGACGGTGGTGGATCGTTTCTCCAAGATGGCACACTTCATTCCCCTACCCAAGTTGCCTTCAGCTCTCGAGACTGCTAACCTTTTGGTCCTCCACGTTTTCCGTCTCCACGGAATCCCCTGCGACGTGGTCTCTGACAGAGGACCACAATTCTCCTCCCAGGTCTGGCGTGCCTTCCTTAAGGCCCTGGGAGCGTCCCCCAGCCTGTCCTCCGGCTACCATCCCCAGACCAACGGACAAACGGAGAGAACGAACCAAGACCTGGAGTCCGCCCTCCGATGCGTCTCTGCTCAAGATCCCTCCGCCTGGGCCTCCAATCTCCCCTGGGTGGAATACGCTCATAACTCGCTGGCTTCTTCTTCTACGGGCATGTCTCCTTTTATGGTTGCCTATGGTTATCAGCCTCCTCTTTTTCCATCCCAGGAAGCTGAGACCTCCGTCCCATCTGTTACCCAGCACTTGCGTCGCTGCCGGGAGACCTGGTCCCGGGCCCGCACAGCTCTATCTCACACCGCCGAACGCAACAAGAGACTGGCAGACCGAAACCGGATCCCAGCTCCGTCTTACCATCCCGGCGACATGGTCTGGCTCTCGACCCGTGATTTACAGCTTCCGGGTGAGTCTCGCAAGCTCTCACCCAGATACATCGGTCCGTTCAAGATTGAGAAGATCATCAATGACACGGCTGTAAGGTTAAGACTCCCAGCTTCTCTCCAGATCCATCCCACGTTCCACGTCTCACTTCTAAAACCAGTCTCCTCGTCCCCACTCCATGCAGCCTCTGAAGCTCCTCCTCCTCCCTTCACCATAGACAACCACCCTGCATATAAGGTTCACAAGATCCTAAACAGCAGAAGACGTGGCCGAGGGGTCCAGTACTTGGTTGACTGGGAGGGTTACGGCCCAGAGGAACGATCATGGATCCCTCGGTCACTCATCTTAGATCCCTCTCTGATTTCAGAGTTCCATGCCAGTTTCCCAGATAGACCCGGTAAAGCGCCATGAGGCCCTCCTTAAGGGGGGGGTACTGTCATATCCGTAACTACTTTGTCTGTTTTAACCTCGGTTCACCCCGCATTGTTCCATGCTTTTATTTTGTTACTCTCGGTTGCTCCTGTGTTTCCTTTTCCTTCCTTTCTTCCAGCTTCACAAGTGGCGCAGCTGGTGTTCATTTGACAATCAAGCCTCACATGGATTTCAACACCTCAACACCAGTCTGCGCCGCCAGAGGATTGTTTCGCTTCCACATGGTAAACTCTTTCAAGACTCTCTCGCTTCGTTCCCCTGACTTTTCTAAATTTCTCTGCGCGCTTGATTTCCTTTTCAGCCGCCTTCTTAGTTCTCGTTCTTCCTCGCTCCGTTTTCTGTTTTCCCCTCCATTCATATAGTCGACCCGCGTGTGGGCATTTAGTCTCACCTCTTTCATTTATCGTTTATAGAAGTTGATTCCTCGTGTGAGTTTGAGTTTTTTCTCCTCCACGCAGCGCTTTAAGTTATTTGGACCTCGTGAGCTTATCTCCGAGCGTGTTTGTGTTCTCCTCGTTTTATAGGCCTGATTCTAATTCGCCTCTCTTCTGTTTTCAGATTCTTCCCCAATCCCTACGTGTAGTTCCCGGTCCGCGTTCTGGCTCCGGCGCTTTCTGTTCTCCGTACTTGTTCGTCTGTCTTAAAACTCGCCTTTTGTTGAATAAATTCTTTAATTTACTCTCGTTTCGGACTTTTCTGTCGACCAGCACTCACTGCACCTGGGTCCAACTTACGCAGCCATGACAAGTGCCACACATTGAAAGAGCTCTGGGAGCACAGAAACATGACAGAAGGGCAACAAACTTTGACTGATGGGGAACTTCCCAAGAGAGCGACACAGCAAGGTTCATTAGATGAAGGAAATGGAGACGTCAAGTCAGCTCAACCAAATGACAGATGGTGCGCATACAAGACAAATAAATAATTACAGTGATGAGTTCTTGAAAATATGGGTTAACAAACACTCAGAGGCTATGTTGGGCCGTCGTGTACCCAAGAGGTGGGCCTTGATCCAATATTATTAATATTTAAAGCAAATACTGGGACACTTACAAAGGGTTATATAAAGCCTTGAACCGTGGTCACATTGTGAGCTGTCTGCAGGGCCTTGGGTGGCTTCAGTACTGACCTCATTGAAGGAAGTTTCCCTGCTCCCCGCAGTGATGTTTCGTTTGCATTTTTATCGGGTAACAAAAAAAAACACCCTACATTGGTGATGGTGCTACGAATAGTGATATTAGTTAGTGTAGTGTAGAGGTCGGGAACCTATGGCTCGAGAGCCAGATGTGGGTCTTTCGACGAAGGAGATTGGTTCTTTGGAGGGCTCTTTGACTTCAGAAATCGCAGAAACAGCAAGCGTGACTTCCCATGATGCTCCACAGCCCAGTCAACTAATCCCAGACGTCACTATATTTTGCGGGCAAACAAGCTTCATGCTGCCAAGACTGTGCCTTGTCACATAAGACCAATGAAGTTGCAGGCATTTTACTGACATTTTGTCCATATTTATTCCTATTTCTTCTTCTTCCCCCTTCTGTTTCCAGAGTGCCGCAATGCTCAGCTAACCGGCTGTGGAGGCGGAGCTATGTTGTAGTGATCAACCACTATCATTGGTTGACTGGACTACAAAGCATCATGGGAACTATTTAGATCACTGTAGCTGAGTTTATTTTTGAGAGTGAGTGACCATATATATATATGAAAATATGGGTTCCCCTGCACTGATGCATATGCACCAGTCCAGATGGCACCAAGGTCACTAGTCTAAACTCACCTCATCACCAGGGTCTCCCAGAGAAAACCAAACCAAGATGATAACAGTCACAACAGCGGTCGAAAGTACGCTACAGTAATAGCGAGTGAAAAAGGTGCTTACTGACAAACGAAGTCTCCCCGAGGTAGCCCCGACGTTTTAACACCACCTCCAGGAACTTGACCTCCTCGTCCACCACGTAGCGCCTCTTCTCCAGTGAGATCCAGGCCCAGTTCAGTCGAAACTGCTGCTTCTTAAGTCTGTTGCCGCCTGCGAACCAAAACAAAGAAAACGTCAATACCAGAACCCAAATAGCCTCCGTTACTCTGTAATCTGTGTTTTGAAAATGAAGCGAACTATTTGCGTCTGGAATGAATCCGCTGGTTAGTTGAACTGCATGGATAGCTGGAGGTCTCAGCACTCAGTGGGCAGCATGAGGGGGGCACTGCCTTTTATGCAAGAGGAATGGTTTTGTGCCATCTAATTGCTTCATTTCTAATTAAGATAAAAGGTGTCTGTTTCCTGTCTGAACTGGGTTATTTTAGCTTTTGAAGTGGGATTCAAAGGAGGAGGCTGCAGTCCTGGAGGGCATTCCAGCTACCGTAAAAAAGTCAAAGCCATGTTCTTTTGCAGACATCAGACACATCCAGATATGCAAAAGCTGATAAAAAAGAGCTTTTTTCTTCAAGAAAGCTCAGTGGGCTTCAATGTTGCCGTTTCAAGAGCTGAAAATCTTTACTCTGAAATTACCAGATTGAAGAGAGGCAGGTTTAGAAAGAGGGTCAATGTTCCATGGCTTCACTCTGTTTGTGGTTAGCAGGACAGGAGGCTTCGCTCCCTCCTTGGTTTCATGGTCGATAAATCCATCACCTCTCGCTGACCGCTTCACTGTGCCCTATTTGTTCTTTTTTACAGGAAACTGAAGCAGCCTGCTTTATGGCGTCCGACTGTGAGTTATCTAACGCCCCAGCAGAAAATGAAGATAAACTCAAGCAGCAGTTCATTTTATGTTTCGCATTTATATAACAAGTTTGCTTTTAGCAGTGAAGCATCATGACAGATAATTCAAGAAAACACAGTGAAACAAAGATCTCTGAGCGGTCCAGTTCATCACGGCGGGCCAGTATCGAAATCAATCCAAGATTTGGCCCTTGGCTCCAAGATCCATGAGAGCCATACGGCAGACTCCAAGCTGAAACTTCCGCTTTCTCTGACAGAGTCACTAAGCTAATTCACCAGACCCTGAAGTCCAAAGGTTTGTGGTGACTTGAGGTATGCCAAGCTGGGATCACCTGACAGACCTTGTTAGCCTGCTTGCTCTTCGTCGCATGGTTTGGTAGGAATAAGGGAACTCGACTTGGGTTTGGACTGTTAATGCGTAAACAGACTTCGGGCTAGAAATAACCAATTAAACTATTTAGCAAGGTCAATTGTTAACTAGCATCAGTAGCTTGGTCACGACCACCAAATCTGAGACCAAGTCGAGACCAAGAACTCAAGACCAATCCGAGTCTCAAGACCAGTCTGCAGATGCATTTTCAAGCTCTTGGCATTGGTCTTGGTCACGCCCCTCAAAGTCTTGGTCTTGGGCTTTGTCTCTCCACGCAATGGTTTTGACTCAGTCTAGAGTGAAGAGGTCTTGACTGCAACACTTGTCGATCAAGGAAGAGAATGTGTCTTGCACACAATTTCTCTTTTGGTGAGTGGATTCACAATCCACATTTGTTTTGTTAAAAAAAAAGAAAAATGACAATACAAACTACTGCTGTCATTAAGATCATGACATCATATGAACATCACAGACTTGGAGGAGGAACTGACTCAAACATCAATCAATGTGAGACGTTGCGTGCTCTGACTCTGCAGTTCAACTATGGACTTTATCCAAGAGAAAATGAAAGCTACAAGTCACCAAAGCAGATGCCACCTTTCTCATCGTACTAAGCGCTGCAACATTTACAAAGAGAGCAAAGTGGACTTGTTAGAGACTCATCACTTTGGCAAGGCTTCTGCGACCCCAGGGACCATTTGCGGCCCTTGATCAAATTTCATCCTGGCTCTAGAGTGTGTAGCTCTTAAGCACCGACCACCGGAGAACGTCGAATTAAGAGCAGCTCTAAGGGAGTCAAATGAAAGAACAATTTAATTGAGCTACTAAGAGACAACGACTAAAGCTAAAACTGCTACAGTTTAAGATATATGCACTTCTACTTTTTCATGACTGCAATATGCCGCCTGAGAGTAATAACAGGGAGCTCTACTGACCCTTCTGCCTTCTTCTCCTGCGCATACGGAGCTCAAGAGGTGATGTAAAACGCACTCGCCAATTTGAAGTTCACCTAAAAATCAAATCAAACCAAGGAGTCTCAATAGCGGTCTCACTTTCATTTTACTTCTGTGTGCTTTTAACCAAAATGAAGCCATTTACTGTCAGCATGACATGAGAGAGAGGGTGAGAAGAAAGCATTCTTTTAAGCTCATCTCTTTCAAAATCCACAAATGGTCTAAATCATATAGTGAAGAAAAGTCGACTCATCTGTAATGAACAGGCTCAAGGAGCACTTTGATGTTTTTAACAAGCCTAGCCATTGAAAACTTGCAAACATCTATGAGGAATAAAATACGTCCATGAATGGGGTTCTTTGGAACGAGGCGAGAACTGACTGAACCTAAATATTTCACTCCAAGAACACTTCAGACGGACTCTCAGATTTGAATTGTAATTGGGACAAAAAGCGGCGGAATGGGAAAATAAAAATCTGCTGCAAAATTAACCAAATCAGAGCTTCACTCATTTGCACGCTGTCCTGAAATGTCTCTGCCTCTGAAAACATGTTGTTAAAGGTTAAATACTCTGGTGGCGACGAGCGTTCTCAGTCGGAGCTTGATGAAATAAATCAACTTCCAATGGTTTCCCCAGCGACCCAAAAGTTTCTGCAGTTAATAAATCATGTCAACCGGAAATGAAAACACAGGAAAAATAAAAGGCGAAACACCTTCTTTAGTTTGCAGTCATTATTACTTATTAATGTCTGGAGTCTGCTGAACAAGACAGCACACTTTTGGAACGCCCTACTTCTCCTGCAGGAATGTGCTTTTGTTCTCCAGTCTACAAATGCAGTTTTGAAAAAGTGGAAGTTGTTCACGAGTGAGAGAAGGATGGAGAGTGAGATCAGACGAATCGGTGCAGCGTCTTCAGTCAGGAGGATTGTGTGGAGAAGAAAGAGCTGGCCCCTCAAGTTACTGGTCAATCAATTCCTACTCTTGCCTGTGGCTATAACCAAGAACTGGATCGCAGAATCCAACTAACAATGGAGTTTTCCAGCAGGGCTCCTGGACTCTCTCTCCCTGAGAAAGCATTAGAAACCATCAGGTAGAGACTCAAAGTAGATCCATATCAGATAGTAAAGGCAACTCCAAGCATCTTGCCAGGGACTGCCAGCAACTGGGAGGAGTCCTCAGGGCAAAGCCACAACATTACACATTAGCGAGAGATTAGCTGTGTGAAGAGTCTTTGCTTTAGCTGCTGCCCCGTGACCTCAGACTAGCAAGAAGAAACAAAGAAACACACCCTTTGCACTTTTGTTCAAACAGATTCAGACGACTTTGCTTACAATGCTCATCCATCAGCCGTCTTAGCGTGTGACTGAGGTCAGGTCAGGGGGGCTCAGACCTGAACCTTTCTCTGGAGGGAAGTGCTGAGGCTTTCTTTTGACAATCTAGAGAGGTAGCGTCGCCAGGAAGCCCTCAACCAGTTAGGAAGAGCCATCCACACAAGCTCCTCACCATGTGAAGGACGAATGCAAAGGAGTCATTTGTGACATGAGGTGAAGATCATAGCCTGGTTGGTTAGCAGAGAGACTTGCCCTTTGGCTCACCTCTTTCTTCACCACAAGAGACACATACAGTCCTCAAATTCCTCCCTGTCAATCTCCTGAACCAGACCCACAAACTCTTCCCCGACCACGGCCTTTCGATTGAATCAAAATCCACTTACAACCTCCACACGAACACCAAATCGTCATTTGCAAACACTTCTTCTCACTTGTACAAACAAACTTATCCATCATTTTCCAGTTCATCCGATTTGAGCTGTTGTGTGCTTTTAATTATTCATCACATCAGCCTTGTGATGAATTCACTTGCTACAAATAGGCAGCTATGAATACTGATGGCCATGTTATGTGCGGAGAAATTAGCCGGCTGATATGTCAAAATTTGCATAAGCTACAGCCTGATTATCGAGAGGGAAACTGAATTAATGAGCGAGGCTCCGTGGGAAGAACAGTCAGTCAATAAGAGGCAGCTTATTATTGCCAAAATTAAAATAAATAATCTGGTAGTATCTTGAAAGGCGGGCTCATTGATTGGCCACCCTCAGGCAACAACCAACAGAAACACCAAATGCATCATCAATAGCTATCTGTATCATATTCTCAGTTCACTCTTGCTCAGTTTTCACAGGATTCTGAAACGCTTCCCTTCACCTTCCTTTCGTCTCTCCCACGGTACTTAAGTCATCTGTATCCACTTCACACAGAACACCATTATTTGCCCAATTATTTCTGTGGCTGTCAGGATGATAAAATAAGCCAGTCATATTAGGAATCTGGGACACGGCTTCCTAGTTGTGGCGTCCAACACCGAAAGTGTCCGAAACCTGAAGATGAAATCTTGCCAGATAAAACAGCCGCAAAAGTTGGAAAACTTCAGTGAAATTAATAGATGTGTGAGCGAACGCGGGTGTAATGTAAAAAAGAAATCTCATTATTGCAGTGGTGAATATTCAGCTGCGTATAGGTGACATTTTATATTTCAATTGCATTTGAAAAACTCATCTTTTAAGCTACACAAATGATACGTTTTGAAAGTCTCCCGTGATTCATTAAAATGCGTCCTGGCTTGTTGATGTGTGCAGTGGGATATTTGCGTCTTGTGTGTTCCACATCAAGCCTTGAAAGCCAACCGGACCTCCCGGTGCGCCATTTGGAGAGAAGCCAGCAGTACATATACAACACCCTCTGAGTCGTGAAGACGCCTGTCCTCCTCCGAGGTAATGGAAGAGACTTCTGCAAAGGTATAGTTCAGCCGCACTCACACTTCACACTATTGTGCTCATGCAGAAAAGACTAAGAAAAGTGTTTCACTTCTTCAGCAGCTCAAAAATGAGATTCTTAAATCAGCAAGGAACAAAACCCAAAAGTAGAACAGCAGGTAGCAGCAATGAAAGAGGTCACTGTGGCGCAGAGCTCACAAAGATCATCATTATAGTACAGAGATGATAGTGATAGTTCAGGACTCATGCAGATTATCTTTTCTGCTGGACTGACTTGAACTCTTTGGTTTGACTCAAGGTTGATCTGAGGCAGTGAAACCTGCAGTTGTAAATCTTGTGCTAGGACACGTTGTAAGAGTCACAATTGGCGAATCATTGATGAGAACACAGGGTGACTTCAGTTGGACTCATGTTTGACTCAAGCCTGTAAACCATACCTTATTTCAGGAAGGACACATTGTTGCTCACAAAGTATGAAGGAAAAACTTGCTTAAAAGTTCTGTTGGACTCTCAACAAAGACAAACACAGGGACTCAGTTAGAGTGGAGCTTACATTGGTGGCAGTTATAAGATGATCACCAGCATGACAACAATCTTGTCCCCTCCAAGGGCTAGTTTGTTACAGATGATCTGTTTTGGGGTGTAGCAATATTAAGAAACATTCAATACTAATTTATCACATTTTTTGGAAGATAGTTTTGGGATGGGCTACAGCCTCCTGTGCTCCCCCTGAACCGCAATGGTGACTTCATGAACTAAGGATCGAAAGATAGAAAGAAACTTTCAAGTACACACTCAGACTGAGCTTGTGTTCGCAAATGTGTTTTTGTGAGCTCTGAATGTGTTTCCATTCACCCAAGAGAGCAAAACATCACCGAAAGGACTGGAACCCTCAGCCTTTCTGCTGTGAGCTACAGCACTACCACGCTTTAAATGTAATAAAGTTATCATTAATGAGCAGTGAGGGAGGTTGACCTCTCTTGAATTATTTTTAGTTTTGTTTAGGTCGTGCTGGAGTGGCCTCCTCGGACCAGCAGCTCCCCTAATTTCCTTTTCTTCAAAGGTATTCTAAAACATAAGGAGGATCAATAATTCATCTTTCATAGCCAGAAAGGTCTGAGGAGAATGGCTCTCCGCGCGGTACTTCCCCTTCACTGCAGCAATAACTCAGGTCCACAGTCACCGCTACTGCACTCTCCCGCCTTGATGTGGGAAAATATGAAGTCTGAAGTTCAGCTGGAGCCGTGCAGTGGCCTTGCAGGAGCCAAGGACTGAAGGTGCTCATTTCCAGAGGACCACTTCACTCCTCCAGATTTCTGTCTAATTAAGATAAGCAGGGGTTGAAGTAAGTCCACTTCAAAGAGGCCCAAAGGAAAACTGAGTTAATCTTTCACCGCTCAGACTGAATTTAGTGGACAATATCTCCTATATTTGGATCTTAGCTCAGAGTTTAATGCTGGAACATGCATCACTGGTATGCAAATACAATCATTAGGCTCCCATAAAATATATTAGATCATATTTTTCCACAATATTCCCAGCAAACTATTATTAGTAGTCCCACAGACGTTATTTTACTGTCCCGTAATGGTGTTTTACACATTGATTCTGTGTGAAAACAACATACTCGCGGAAGAAAAGGAAGCGTCTAGAGGCTTAATGATACATGCATGAAAGATTCAGCGATGTTGGTGCCACGTTTAATGGTAGTAATGCATCACAATATTCATTTATCAGTGCCCAGCTTCCTTTGTTATCCACTTCGTTTTAGTTTACCAAACATCCCTTATACACTCCAACGCAGATCCATGACATACCAAAGTGAAAAGGTCTCAAGTGCCGGCTCATTATTTGATCACTTTTTTCTCACCATGTGTTGTGGCTTTCCAGTTTCCACTGGCTTCCTAGTTTCTAAGATAAATGTCTCATCACCCAGTGTCAGGTTTCAATTACATCATCACACTTGGTATGACAACACGGTGCTCTTGGCACTGGTTAGAAGAACAAAAATCCATTTCAAAGTCAGCACAAAGTGTGGTTTTCATCGACTGACCACCTGCCTGTACGATCCAATCAACTCCAGATTGACATGGTTTCATGCAGCAGGGATCAAAAATAGCTAGGGCTGCATGCTTTAGTGGTACGAAGCGTACCCACCTGGTGCGAGCAAATGGTGCCATGAATCAAGGAGTAATAGCAACTTCTGTCAGTCAGATTCTGGGCTAAATTGTTGCAGTGACTGACAGCCTGCGTAGCCAAAGGTGGGTTTAATAACCAGTCTCCAGCAAATAAGCTTAAGTTTTTCATTAGCTTTTATATTCAGCACGTCTCAAAACTTCTCGGTGATAGCTTCGAGACAAGATGGCATCTGATGGCATATTATGAAGACACAAAAGACATGCTGTTGGTACTATGAAAAACGTCTTGCTTAGCTATCATTCTCAAAACAGTAGAGAGAGCTATTTATTACTCCAGCCTCAAGAAAATATATAATACATATCATCGGGCTAGGAACCAAAGACATTCCTGGCCTAGTCTTTTTGTCTCTTGATATGTGCTATGTGTTCAGATGCTCAAAGTCCACTCCACTCATGAGACATGGAGAAGTTGCCAATGTGTCTTAGCAAGGACACTCAGAAGGGAAAATGTATTTTGGCTGCAAAGAAAAGATCAGCAGTTAAGTCGCTAAGAGTAATTTGGGAATTTTGGCCTGAAACGCTCCAGGACTTTCATCTCAAAGCTCAGACAGGCTTTTATCCACTCACCCGATATTTAATGAACTTGTTTGTATAAATGAAAATCAATCACGTTTTTAAACCCGACTCTCTGTCCATCTGAGTTCCTTTCACGACTGTCACCCAAAGCCTGGCTGCTGACACCCTGAAAGCCTGATGAGTGAGGGAAGTCTTTTGAGGAAGGCCAGAGAATTTGGGATGGTCTCAGTGCCAACTCGCGGGCTGGACTCCGTAGCGACTACACGTTTCAGACGGCCCATATTTGGTCCGTGTCGTGGGGCCACGCTACCCTTACTTGTCCATTCAGCTGGGTAGACAGGCAGGCGGCCTCTTGCCCAAAAAGACAACGGCACGCTGATTAGTGTGGATAAATTGGGACTGGACAGAGAATCCTGTTGAATAGACAATACGTCTATAAATACTGACTTTGTGAGCTGGAGGTTTCCATGAGGTGACGGGAAATGTGCAGTAGCTCATCAGTTCCACTTTCACATGTAATAGACAGAATATAAATGCAGCAGTTAATAAGGTTGGTGACTTTGTAGATTTGATCACTCCTCTAATACATGCAGGGATTCTGCTGCATATAAACATTCATGGCGCATCACCACGACTTATTTGAGTGCTGTCATGGGGTTCAGAAAAGTGATGCGTTTTTAAAGATGAAATCTCTCATCGTGGAAATATGAAAAGAAGCGGAAAAGCCATAACTCACCATGGAAGTGGACATGATTATTGTGTTTTTTGGTATGTTTTTAACCAAAACTTCCCAAAAGAAACGTCATAATAACTCAACATGTCCTTCGCTTGTGGAACTAAAGACACGCATCTAGCCAGACATATGTCAAGTATCAGATTTTTGTAACATAAGATTTATGATCTTGGAAATATTTTATTTTATTCCCTTTCAACAGGGATCATTTAATTAAATATATTATATATATTAAATGGTTGTTATTATTATGATTATGATGATGTGTGTGTGTGTGTGTGTGTGTGTGTTAAACACTGGAACATGGACATACACAAGTGGAGTGATATCATCCCAACACAGGTATGAAGTGAACCCGGTGCTCAGAGTCTGAACTAGTTTTTGGACATGTATCCCCCTGAACTGAAGGCAGCTCCTCTGAGAGGTCAAAGAAACCTAATTCAGTTTCTTTCTATCTTTAATCAGGACATTTCACTGCAACCCTGGTGCGAGCAGTTTAAGGTGAGTGCAGTCCAACATCGCTGAGCTTCATTACCACGGTAATTAAAGTTAACTCACACACCAGCTGTTCTGTGATTAATCTCCTTGACTAAAGTACAAAAAAAAAATCAGCAATTGCAACAGGTTTTCTGTCTGTATCCTGATCTGCATCCATGACGCTTTGAACTACGTATGCTGACTGGTTAACCAGCCGACCAGTTGACGCCCCAAAAACTCATCTGTGGGAGGCAGTGAGGCAAACCACAGGTCAGAGGTCACAAACACTCGCGCAACACCAACCTTTGACTTCCTGGTCCATGAGAACCAGTGCCAAACCAAGTGCCCCCTGTAGTCTCTGACGCACAAGACAAATAAAGGCTGTTGAATTCAGAACCTGGTTTTCTGGACAGACAAAACTGAAACATTCATGGTTCAACGTGGTTATTTTAACAGTAGAAACCGCAGGGAAGCACAGGCTAACGTTTCAGAGCCCACATGTTGTCACAAAATTACATTATAGCACCATAAAAGCAGCAATATCGGCCCGGTAAGACATATTGTGCCAATTATTTTCCCTCCTCCTCAGATTCGACCTCATAGAATAAGTGAATTGACATCTCAGCTCTCCATGTTTTCCTTGCAGCTGTCGTGCAAACAGCAAGCTAACCAGCATGATGGGGGTGTGTTTTTGTCAGTCCGTATCATGATGTGTAAGTGCAGTTTGACCATAACAATAAAACACTATGACCAGAGGTGTCACCAATCATTGGAGGGAACAACAGTGAGCCCAGTGCACTTCTTTCCAACTAATCGAGAACATAGTGGTTCTGCACTTGCTGGTTTGGAAAAACAGCCATTTGTTTTTGAATGTTTGCAAACATAAAACGCTTCCTTTCAGATATTAGATACATCCTGAAATCAAAAGGGTGTGGTACAAAAGGAAGGGCAACGACAAACCACAACTTCCAAGAACTCACTTGTTGATGTGCCAGTCGGTACGTGCTCATACTATAGTGACGTTGTCTAGTGAATTTTCTTTACATTTAAAAAAAAATGCATTAATAGTCATACACATACATGTTTGTCAAAGAAGGTTATTGTTTAGATGATGAATATCTTTGTTTGCTTTTCAAACAATGATAATAATAATAATAAGAAAATAACAATTGTTAAAATGCTGACAATGTAAACAGATGGCTCTCGATAGTTTGGTTGAACACTCATTGCAATTCTATTTCGCTCTCCAACACCAAGACCCAAAATCTTGTATTGTACTTTGGATCACGCTTAGCACTGAAGCCATGGCGATGGTCAGAATCAGCCATGCTTAATACTTAACACCAAGGACAACAAAGAAATGTTGAAATAAAGATCAAATAATGGGTCAGAAAGTCAAAAAATCATTTGTGTTGTACCGCTCATGTTCAGTCACAAGCCAACCAGGCGGTGCTGTCACCACTGAAGTGGAGGATTGTGTTGCCCCAGATATTTAGCAAGAAAAATTAGCACGCAGACCTTCGAACAAAAGAGCCACCTCAACCTTAAGCTGGTGGTCTGAAGATCAATGCAACCAAGAGCATCTATCAAATGAGAACGAAACAGCAAAAAGCTTTGTCAGCTGAGCGCCTGAGGAACACTCTCTCAGGTTCCTGGAGGGACACAAGACAGATCTGGTTCTCAATTCATCATTTAAACTGAATCTCATCCTCACAGTACACGACCGAGATTGAGATCCATCTCTTAAATCAAATCCAGTCTGGCACAGATGAATAATTAAAATCATCACTGCAAATACATTGTTTATTGTTTTTACTCTCTGGTTGAATGACGCTTCACTTTGTCGGTTGGCGACAGCTCAACAAGCGGGTGACACTTTTGTTGAGTGCATTATCGTGTAGCTACCTGCCGTGACTAAAAACAGCACGAGTTGCAGGGGAACCAAAATAGCTGTAGGATGGACAGCCAGACAATGAGCTCATTATGAGGCTTAGTGTTTAAAGACAATAGCTGTGGGGACTGAGATCCTCTGTGGATTCACCGCGGCGAGTGCTGACGGTGTGACAGAGATATTGTTCCAGCTGCTTGAATATCACAAGGCATAAATCAGTGTTGTCCAGGAAGACAGTCGGCATGTTTCTTTCGGCATTCTCTTCAAATGTGCACAATCAAGTCTTTGACTGACACATCTTCAGCTTTAGTTCGATGCAAGAGAACAAATATAGAGAAATGCTGCTGTTCTGTATTACAAAATAGTGTGTCGGCTTTCACCTTCATCTAACCTCATTGCTACCTTCAGGCAATTCAGGATAACTCTCGTTTATTTTTCTGAATAATTCCGAGCTGGACTGGAGTGTAATCTTGAAGTAAGACCTACTTCATTTTTTACTAGGCTCCGACAGACTACAGAGCGTAAAGAAACCCATTTGCTGGTCTTATAGACATCTGTAACATAATTGGCGGCTACATAAAGTTCAGATTAATGAGTTTCACTGACAGTGACATGGACCTACTAAGCTACAACAATGGGAATGTTTTCAGTTTTCGAATCCAAATACGGCAAGCAGAATGACGAATGTTGTCCAAACATCCATCCATTTTCTTGCAAAAACACATCACATCAATAGTAGCGTTATGTTTGAATTGTTCCTGAGCTTTTGTGTGTAAACAGACAACGTTGACAATATATCACTGCCATCATGTGCTTTATGTTTCATTTTACCCAATTATACTTCTAATTTTAACCAAGTGTGGCGCAGACTAGGTCACAAATATTTCAGTGTTTCAAACAGCTTGATCTTAAATTTAGCAGAGTGCTTTTATTTATTATTTATGGCGATAAGGTTGCAGCAGCGGGATGTGAGCAGAGACTATTCAACCTCATCACAGAGGGTTTTTCTGTGTAATAACAAGCACACTCATCAGGATAGCTAGTCAAGCTCCCTGGTTTCTCAAGCATCTGTGACAAAAAAATATATATATATTTTATTGAGAGCCACAATTCGATCCATACAGGACCATGTTGGAAAATAGGACCAGGCCAGTATATGTAGAATACTGTCCTACATATAGGACATTGCCAGGAAGCTTCAGAACAATGGACTGAGACATCTCACTGAACTTAATAGCTATCGTTTAATAAGGATAACATCACACCATAACTACTAATTCTCAATGACATCTGCGAATGAACTCATTAGTTCCAGCTAATATCTACGTTACCCAGCAAGCTGGGCTGAAGGCTACAGAACAATTCAGGACAAACAGCTGTGAAGGTTTTAAATGAACCCTTTAACAATGTAAAGAAGCTGTGAGGTGAAATCCTCCTGATTCTATTATCTGCAGGTCCATGCCGGCATACTTCTCAGCTCTCCAATTACAGAGCAGTAGATATGATAATCCTGCTGAAGGAACGAGAGCACATGGCCGAGCGGAGCCGGAGCTATATGGTCTGATCACTCTAAGCCCCATATCAGCAGTAATGAGTCGGGAGCCGGCCTCGCCTTGAAAGATTTAGAAGTGTTGCGATTCCACAGAACCTAAAACCTTTTTCTTCCATTAGAGTCTGAGGGGGAATTGGTCTGTGTTACCACTCCACAGCTGCACCGCGTCCACTCAGCCCACTCCGCCGCTGTGGTCACTTGGAGGCGACATTTGAGGCGCCGCTAAGAGGGGCCAAAGGCGCCTCGGAACAAAAGTGGCGGGTCAGAGAGCCGTGTGAAGCTCAAAGGAAGCAAGTCTTTTAGTCTCAGTCAGGAAAGTTCATTGAGATTAACATCTGAACCAAAACCAGTGAGGTGGTCGAACCCTTAATGCTTTTTCAGACCGGCTCAAGCGTAGCTTCGTTACTTTGTGAGTTCTTGAAACCCAACAGGAAAAGAACGCTGACACACTAATCAGGCCGCAGTTTAAAGGCAACTTGACATATTCAGCGAGTCAAGAGTTAATCTGATAACTGAGGACTAGTTTTACTCGTATTGGCAGTTTTGCAAAGCCCACCCAACATCTCATTTAATCGATGACTCAGCAGACACAAACCGAAATCAATTTCCACAATGTTATATCTTCACCAATGGACATCAAGCCATGAGGGCAGTTTCTGAGCACAAAGGAGCCCCACAAATATCCTTCAAAAATAACAACTGACATATGAAACATATGTGTGGAAAGACAAGAGCAACTTATCGGTAAATGACACATTTTGTATCTGTTCTAAATGAAAGAAGATGTTATCTACACCAGAATAGAAAAAAATGTTGACAATGTTATGGTTTAGCATTCTATTCTAAAGATACTTAACAGTATCTGTTATGTTGGGTTTATAGGAGTAAACAAATGTTTGCATGAGGACAGCAGTACTCGCCACTCTGGTGTTGAGAACATCTTCCATTAAGTAACATTTGGAGCAGAGTTAACTCAGTTTTAATGCAATGAATTGAGATTAACATTTGATTTGTACCTATTTGCAGTAGCCCTAAGAATAAAAATACAAGCATTAAATACCATCTATCTCTCCATCCACCCACTCACACATACTCGCCCACTCACCCATCCATCCATCCATCCATGACAGACTTTTGCGATTTCACCAGGACAACAAAGACCACTAGACAAAAGTGCTTTCTCTAGTCCCTTTGCAAAGGATCCATCAAAGTCTTTCCTGAAAGTTTCATCGGAATCCACACACAGCTATGAGTAATTTTGCGAACAGACAGACTGCACGCAAATGACCACATCAATCCACAAGGAAAAATGTTCCTATTTTGCAACCACAATTTTTGCTGCCACTTTGTTGCTCCAGCAGTGGTCCAGTCCAAGGTTTTAAAATCTGCTTCAGACGGACCAATGTCACTGAGTAGTCCTGACGACCAAAGCCTCCTCTTACTAAAAATAGTGCAGATATAAAAGGGCATGCGCTTTTGCACTTTGATTTCCACTCAAACTGATAAGTAAAAAGCTCTGAGCTTGAAGAGGATATTGAAAATGTGCTTTGTTCACCATTTCTGTGTATGTACTTCCATGTATTCACAAACATCCCGGGAACTCAAACGTAATCCTACTAGTTCTGCCTGAAAGCATTCGCTGCAACAGAATCATTCCAGACACCTTAAGGATTAGTGGGAGGGGGGAGTCTGGATGCTCAACTTTGCCGTGGATCTGCTGTAGTTTGCTGATTTAAAACCCAGGGCACGGTGTGACCTGCCAGGCAGATAAGATCTGTTCTTAGCCCGGGTGGATACATCATTACCGGCAGAAAACAGACTGTTCCGGCTGGTTTGGCGGCGAGTTATTAAAATCTTTTTCATTCCCAAACCAGATATATTATCCTGGGCGAAAGCTGCTCTGCATTCACCTTTAAAAAAAAGCACTCTGCATTCAGCTGACATCCTCTCTGACAGAAATACTTCATTGTCTGGCCGCGTTCAGCCAGAGAGGAACCTTGAAAATGAAATTTATTAAAAGAAAAACTCACTGCTGAGTGTGAAAATCACTCAATTACACGACCCTGAGTTTCAGGAAACAATCCAAAAGAGGGGGGGGCTGTGCTGAAGGGAGCGTATCTAGGTGAGGTCAACGTGTTCCTCCCGTGCCCTTGAACGGCCTTCCTGTCCGTCAAAGAGGAATCCGTCTCCAGTGTCTCAATTAACGTTTGTCCGTGTGATTTGGAGAGAAAATAAAGAACTCTCGACGATAAATAACAACAGAAGGCCGAACAAGCAGCTTCAAGGTTCACTGTGAGAAGGTCATCGCGCTGTTGAAATCAAATTTAACACTTGTCACTTGTTAGCACTGAATGAAAGCACTTCAGCCAATTACAAAGTCGGCAAACAGAGCAGAGACGTGACTTGAAAGGGTAAAGCTGCAAACTATCGCCTCGTAAATGGACAACGGTTTACTTATTATGGCAAGAAAAACGATTTGGTGCCAGAATGAGTTCTGTTCCACACAGATGGTATCACAGCAATAAAGCAATGTAGCATAACAGCAGTTGAATAATGACAGTAGAGGTCATTGTTTAGTGTCACACTGCGGAGAACGTTAAACCTGGTCAACAAATGGAGTCCACTCTCATGCATCCCAGGCCGAGCTAGCAAAGTGACTAAAATCATCTGTGTGACCAGAAAATCTATCATGATTGTGCACTAGTGTGTGTCTTGCACACTCCTCCTGCTCTCATAGTTTAGTAAGGGTCGCCCTTCATTTTTTTTTTTCGATGAACTGGAACGGAATGTCGCCAAAAGTTGTATATTTCTGAGGGGCATGTTCCCAGACAGCACACAGCCACAATTTCCCCCAAAATAAAACTGACAAAAAGTGAAACTTAGATTTAAAGCTTCAAACCGCCATGAAACTACAGTGTTGGTTATTTATTTCCCCGCTCTTATAATTCTCTCTGTACCATGGTTTCCCGTAGCGCTTTAAAGCTACGACTTTGTAGACTGAAGTGTATCACGGATGTGAAGGCATCATGGATGAGCTTATAACACCTAGAAATAATTGGACAATAAATGACTTCATATAATCCAGTATTGATGAAAACTGAGAAAGAAGATTCAAATAATCGTGACTTTAATTTTTGCCATAATCACCATAATTGTAATGTCACAAAATAATTACAGTCAGTGATGTCACAACACAAAATAGAGACCTGGATTGTACACAATGGTCCTAATAGCTTTGGGTTACAGGCATTTCAGGACATGAGAGTCTGTTCAGAACCCAGAGGTTTCATCCTGCGTTTGTCTGTCTGCCAGTGAGAAAAAAAAGACAATCCTGATGAGTGTATTTCAGCACAAGTTAATGATGGGACAAGGAACAGATGGTGGAACTTTGGTGGTGTTCATCTGTCTTGAATTTAGATGCTGCACGGCCACTTTTGTCTTCCTCTCTTTCTACAGTGTTGTGCTGCCTAGTACCGTAACACTGCTGCCACCGGCAGTGCCATTCACCTGCTATGACTATTAGATTAGATTCATTCAAATGCAGCAAAACCTTACCTAGTTATATAAACGTGCTCTCTGGAGTCGCTTTGTAGTTTTTTTTTTTTTTTTATTTTTGCTTCATTTGAGTCCTGTGATTGACTGGTGACCTTTTTGAAGGCAGATTTTTAACACAGCCATTTAATTTAATTTTAATTATGTCTCTGTGACAGTTATATTTCGACTCCAAACAGCCAGAATGATGATGCAGAGCTTCTTTGTGCAAAGCTAAGAGATTTTTTTTTTTTACAGTTTCTGAAATAAATCTTTTCATTCTTCTCACCCAGAACAGGAGCTCAAAAAGATTGTACCGCAGACTTGCATCACTGCAGTTGGCTGTATATATCTTCCTTTTAAAATTGCATCTAAGAGAACGACACTCCCTCCTCCTGTCTCCACTCCAGTAGCTAAAACAAGTTATATTGTTGAAACATTTTTTAAGAGCAGCTCCTGCTGGGATAGAGAAGTGGCAGCGGTGCGGGAAAGCGAAAGTGTAAAAATGTAGTCGAACACAAAGCGGGATGACAGGACTCGACAGAGAAGGGGTTACATGCTTTTTCTTGACCCATGAACATGCACTGTTTGCTCACTTGTCATGCTGAATAATGGCAGACTGTTTGCTGAATATAAAACGGCATCCCACTTCTTCACGGCAGCCATACTAATAAGAGCCGGGATATTCTCAAGGCCGACCTCCAATCCCTTTAATTTATAATGTTCCTGCTGCATTTCACAGTTGTGACTCTCAAATCCTGACTTTCTTTTTTCTTCCCTTTGAGGGAGAACGCCTGCCAGAAAAGCTTGAACTGTAATTTCCGAGGAACGACTTCATTGTTTATGAGCAAACCTTCATACAGAACCTGCACACAGCAGATAAGCATGCAACTGTGTGCGTTCGCTGAGAGATTAAAGAAAGAGTCTGCAGGTTTAGTGTTGGTATTGTCTGTTAGCTTGTAATATTGAACCAAAAACTGGCTCGTGTGCGGTGGAAAACTTCAAAAGAACACTCACGAAAATTCATTTTAACACAGCGAATCGTGAGAAAACATTGTTGATGAATTTCAAACGAGCCAAAGTCTGACACTTTATTTGATGCAGACAACAATGAATTAATTATGTGACCTTCGTGATGAAATGCAAGGCGTGCCAGCAATTTGGAGGCACATTGGTATTCATGAATGGAGTTAAGAGGAAATGAAAACAGCATAATAGAACAATGGAATGACATGAGCCATTAAGACTTGCTGCAGCAGAGTGATGGCAAAGGCAGGTGAGCATCTAACCACCGGGCCACCGCCGTTAATTTTTCCACATTTTGTGTCATGACCTACATTTATCCCCAATTCATCACCCACCAATTTCTCATACCTTGACAAGATTGGAGTGGGATTCACAGTACGAATCCTACTGATGACGCTTGACTGCCTTTCTATACTTTCCAGCTTTTGGGATTTTAATTTCTCATTTTGTTGAACATATTATCCGGAAACATTTTGAAATGTTTTTCTGAGTCTGATTTCTCCGGGTACCACAGGTCACCTGGGTAGAGGCCCAGGACACATAGCAGAGACTATTTGTCTGGGAGTCTGGGCAACCAGGAGCCAGCCACAGATCAGCAGTGGAAAATCATCCTGATTCAGGTAAGTTAAACAAGCTCAATAACAATGGCTCAGATTTAGCGCTTATATAACACTTTTCAAGGCACCCAAGACACTTTACAGAAATCATTATGGGGTGTAAACCCAGCCAAACCATCTACTTCTGCCTCAACAAAAAATATGAACGAGAGTCAATACAGAGTGTTATTTTCTGATCTACAGTAGCTTGAAATATGCCATAGATCTCACATATGATATATGTGAATTTGAAAGACAATACCGTGAAAGCACTCCTTCTTGGCTCTCACTCGATATGCGCACTTTCTCCTTGTAGCACACGTCCGACAAAATTAAAAATGCTCCATTCGTGAGTATGCTGTTATTTCTTCTAAACAAACTACAGTTGGCTAGTCTGCAGGCTAACGTTAACGTCGACATACCTGTGACAGATGTAACATCGCAAAATAGCTGCGAAGTCGGTTTTGACTGAGCCCATTCCTTCTCACCAAATGAAGTAAGATTATCAGTGCCGATGCAGAGGTTGCAAAAACACTGGCGTTTCCAAAACATCTCGATATACAGTAAACAAAACACATCACGGCAGCCAATGACAGTTACGTTGTCTTTATGCATGACGTAAGTGAAGCGTAACGTCATGAAGTGCTGCACCAATTCTTAGGGACGTCAGTCACTCAGTGGAAGACACTCAGAACCAAGTGTTAGTGTTAAAGGTGAGAAATGGGATTGGGCCAAAGTGTCACGAGAGAGTGCTCACAGGGAAGGGGAGTAACTTATCGCACATGTTGATGTTGGAGTGTGACTCCTCTAATGCACAGAACAGACCTTCCAAGTTAGTAACTGGTAAGTTTCATCAAAAAACTGTTGGACGTCATGAAATATGAAGCCTCAATTCAAAGACTCTACTTAGCATCCCAACCAAATCCAGTGTTTTGTCACGGTACTTAAGGACTTTGAGTCACAAACAAAAAGCTTTGCGCTGAATAAACCAATCTTGTCCTTCCACTGAGTCAAGCGTTTCAAAGATAACATAATTACTAGTGAGCTTAATTGCTGAGATCCCAAATCCCTTTAATGAGCTCAAACTTCAAAAGCGTCTGTGAATTAACTCTTTTATTGGCTCAGAATTATGTTTGAGTCTAACTAATTGAATATTACTTTAATGATGTAGCTCTATTTTGGACTCCACTGGCCTTGACTTGTTCCTTTGCTTCAAGGTGTGGAGAGTTACGAAGCACCTCAGACCCTGTTGCTCTAGTAATTGCTCAACACAGCTCATAAATAGTTCATAACGATCCAAACGGTGAAGTGAAAGCTCTGACTTTAGTGGTCAGAAGCAGCACTGTGGCAGAGATGCAAGGCAAAGACTAAAGGTATGTCAATGTTAGTTCCTTGAAGAATCACTTCAGTATTAAAGGCAATTAGAATGTTTTCTTATCCTGGTCAGCATCTCGATTCACACTGTCTCACTCTGATGTGTGAGACTCATTGATCCGAGGACACAGATCTACATTCTGGAGGAGTATGGAGGATGTGCTGTGCGCAGTGGTATGAGCCAAAATCGCTTCCTGTCCTACAGCTGGAGTCACACCGCCTCACTTGGACGTGTGTGACTCATAGATTTCTACATATAGATCCTCTTTTTACAGTATCATGAAACTCCATTAATGTGCCATATTCGCTGGGAATTGCTCCTCTGTGGCACTGTCAAAAGTGGACACACAGCTGTTGAGTGAGTGTTGTGTGAGTCAGAATATCTTTCTGGCCAGCAAGCATGAGTCAGACCCACTCAGGATTCCATCACACCATGAGGTGTCAAGCCATCTGCCCTAACTCTCAAGTGACACTGAATCCATGAGTCTCTTCCCGTCTAATATTGTCATTTGTTCGATTCATCATGAGCACAGTCCAGAGATCAATTTTGTTGTACTCTGATACTGAAACGCTGATTCAAAAATACGCTCTGCTCTCTCAAATGCATGTGATTCAGTGATTTTATGAGTTGGTAGTTCTTCCTGTCTAGCGTTCCAGTTGTCCTTGGAACTGAGAAATTCCCAGCTCCAGCCCCCCATGACATCACGCAACGTTGGATTTCCCATTTCGAAGGTGGGAGAATTCTCACCTCCCTGACTTCGCAATCCAAAATGGCTTCCCCGAATGTAAAGACGACATGGAGGATAGGGGTAAATGAAATTCACCAAGGGAAGCAAATTTGTATTTTCTCTTAATCCTGCAGGTTTTCTAGTTTGAAATGCTAATTCATGAAGAAGTGTCTTATATTTGGACAATGCACACTTGAGAATAGCATTTGTGGACGTGGAATTTGTAGAATTTTCCACCTCGATAAATGAAAAGCAGTGGGCTGTGACGTCTTTCCCAGCTCAAACTTCCAAGGAAACTGGAATGCAGAATTCGACTCAGATGTGTCAGACCACGAGGGTCTCTTCCTGTCCAGTTCAGAGTCAAAGGGACTCACTTCTCGACTTGCTTTTTAACTTTATCAGTCAATGAGACCCACACCACAACACAGGAGATACAAGATTGTTCCTCAAATATTACTGCAAATGAGATTACGCACGAGCAAACAGTAGCTAACAAAACTGAGCTGCCAGCAAACAGGAATCCTCGCAAACAAACATGAATCTCATTAAAGGCGTAATTAACAAAGACACGTCCGACAGCGTGTTGACAAAGTGGCAAACTGGAAGCAGGAAGCCACACAAGCTGAGTGAATTTGATAGCCAACCTGGCTGACAACGCGGGGAGGACCAGAGATGGCCGTCAGGTGTAAATTAACGCAAGGCAGGAAACCAGTGAGGACTATAGATCTAGGTGAGAAACATCGCACACCTTTTTCCTAAAACGATCGGGTGTCTTTTGATGGTAAGTCAAGTGCAAATTAAATCTGCCAGCGCCGCCTCCCCAGAGGCTTGCAGGGAACTAAACGTTCCAGCGGCCGAATCACACACACAACGTTCTGAAAGTTCACACTTTCACGCACGTGACTGATGAGAGTGTGACAGCGCCGGAAGAAGGCTTCAGACCTGCACATTCCTGTGGTGCCCCGTTTCCTACATTGCTAATATGTAACTCTTCACTACGCAAGATCATGTGCTGGAAAACTAAGATAAACTGGGTCGGTTAATTTTCAATGGTGGGACATTCCTACTGTCAGAGGGAGAGGAGGCCCACAGCTCTGGACTTTATCCTTCCTCGACCAACTGCCACTAGAAGTTAAGTCTGCGTTTCTGCTTTTTATAAAAATCTAGCTGTGTGTTCAGACAGAGACAGAGTCTCAGTCAGGCAAGATGGTAAAATATGGATTCAATTTTGTTTTGCACCGATTGTTCAAGAGGCCTGTTGAAGAACTGTGTGGATTTTAAATGACACATTGGATGTTATTATCAGAATTTGAGACTGAGAATGTGGTGATTCAACAGGCACAAAAAAATGACCAGGAAAGAATATTTGCAAAGTAATTAAACAAAAAAGAAAATATAGCTTTCTGTTTTGACAAAAAAAGGAAAAAATAATAAAGAAATGAAAATACAAATATACGATTAATAAAAATAGGAAGACAAAATGTACTAATACAAAATAAACAAGTTATTGTGATAATGATAAAAACAAAATATATAATAAAAATAAGTGGGTTTGTTAAACTGCACAAAAACATTAAAGTGTGACATTGAAATTCATTACTAAATTATTTTACACTTACACAAAAAATTAAAAAAAATTAAAAAAGAAAGCTTCATATTTAGCTGAAAATATAAAATTTATTTTAGTACAATTTATTACAAGTAATGGATAATGGGGTAAATAGCATGAAAAGAACTAATATATATATAATAAATATATATATATATATATATATATAATACATTAAAAATAAATTAAATGGGTTTCATTTTTATTTATTTTTTTGGTCACACAACTATTCTATTCTTATTCAAATCACAAAACACTAAATAAGGAGCTACAACCACTCAATAGATGCATTAGCAGGATTCAACCGTGTTATGTCCCCAAAATGTTTATGATATCTTCAATAGGCAGTTCAGATGAAAGTTAAGAGAGTGACTTTAGTCCTCACTAGTGCATCTAAAACTGAGCAGATTAGTCATTTACATCGCTCTGTCTCTCCGTCTTTAAATCCGCAGTTCTGCTTGCTAAAAGTCGACTTTGGGACAAAACGTAGTCACTGGAGGGAAACATGGCGTACCAGATGTGAGCTGACTTAAATAACGGCGGCGGTTGGCATGTGTATATTTAGATGCAGAAAGCTGTTGATTCACATGCAAGCAGTCGCTACAGTTTCTGTGTGCAGGTAATCAAGCCCATGGCGGGAATATAAAACACGGCTCAGACGGAGGCGAGGCTGCAACATCCGCAGGGCTCCATTTGATCCTTTGAGCTTCTCGTCAACACAGCCAACATTCCCTGCGTCTCTACAGGTGACAGGAAACAGCTTCACCCCACCACTTCAATCTTTCATCTGACTGCTCTCCCCTCCCATCCATCACCTAAATGACTTCTCATATCCTGCCCATCACGCTCAAGGTGGAGAGACTAGATTCCCCCGAGTGGCTCAAAGACACCTTTTACCCGATAAGATCCTAAATTCTGGAGACGGCACCTTTCCCCGGAGAGTTTCTCTCTCTCAGACTCCCCTTCGCTGACATGCATGTTCCTCCCTAATCTGCTGATGATGTGAAAATGAATACACATTTCTTCCCTGTAATGAGGACAGACAGCATCTTGATATCAAAGACAAAGCAGATATCAATTAAACCAACAGCTTCTAAGCTTCATCTCTGATAAAGGAATCTGGCAGCTGGTCCCAACATGGACGGCTTCAAGTTTTGTGTTAATCATGCGCAGCATACACAGACTCTCACGAGCCACGTGTAGCATCAAAACAGAAGCGACTTCACCCTCGACCACCTCCTTAAAAGACACTCAAGCAACATGTCATGATCCTATTTTGCTGAACATAAAACTTCTTCCAAAAGATCACAAATGCACTTTTCATGGAGGAACTCCATCACAGAGATGAGCAGGGCAACGAGTCAGAATCTTGACATCTTGAGTCACTCTGGCAAAAGCTGACTTGAGCTACAGTGAAAATGCAAATTCAACACAGCTGTTCAGTGATTTCATGAGTCAGAATAGCTTCCTGGCTCGCATGCATGAGTCAGAGAGGCTCACTGAGGATATAACACCACAAGGTGTCAATCTATATGCTGTGAAGAGACAGGATTCGGTGTATCCATCAGCCTCTTCCTGTCTAGTATCTTAAGTCATTGGGGAACGTGTGATTCATCTATCTTCCAGGACACAGTATCACATCCAACCATTAGGTTCAGGACGTCGAGGACTTATATATTCATTTTTTTATTTATTCATTAGTTTGTGAGTCTGTAGTTCTGTTCTGCTGTTATCTAGATTGTCTCTTGCTGTCCAGATTTTCAGTTAAAATAAGAGAAACTGCTTCCTTGGCACTTTGAGTCTAAGACATTTGATTGACAGATCCATGAGTTTGTAGACCATACTGACTCACAAGAAGTACCAGACTTGCTTTCTTACTCTAAAATGAGCCAATGTGACCCATACCATGATGAATGCTTTATTGTCATAGAACTCCTGTCCGACAAGACATAACAGACAAGACTTAACAGGGAGGACAGAAGTAGCGATCATAGTGAGAATAGAGTTGAAATGAATCGAGCTGGAATTAAAACTATTAAAATTAAAGAGCAGATCATGACAGTGTAACCTAAAACTTGCGTGGCCAAATGCACTGCTAGTATTGGCTCCTAGTTACGGGAAGACCATCTCAATTCCTGGCTACAGAGGGTGACAGTCGGGGGGACACCCTGGAAAGAACACATTCTGTTGTTGAGAGGAAACCGGAGTGCCTGGAGAAAACCCAAGCAAATTTGTAAAGGGAGAAAATGCCACTTCTTTCCCAACAACTCTTCCTGACTCCAGTTTTTGAATGTCGAACTAAAGAGGGACCTTCTTTTCCTCTTACATCAGAATTAAAACAACCCTGGAACGCCACAGAAGCACCTACTATTGAACTTGGCTTAATTGATTCCATTTTCAATAAACTTAATTATGTCTTTGTGAGCAATTTGTTTGTCGAAAGCAAAGGGGATGGTCAACAAAATAAAATTATAAAGTAGTTAGTTAGACATTAGTCTGTTTTTTATTACTTGAAAAAGTCACAAAATTATCCTGACCTTTTCAAATAGCATCTTATTGTTTGTTAAACATAACAGTTAATTACATTTTTAAACATTTCTTTTGCTGGAAAACAGTGAAACTCTGTAGATTATACCACTAACTCTAACAAATAAAATGTTATTTACCCAAGAAAACATCTCAACCTGGTGTACTTTCACTACTACTTTCCTTCCTATACGCAGCCGTTAAACAGGACAAAGTAAATTTGTAAAACAAAAACTGTGTTTAAAAAAGATAGGAAACTATCATTCAAATTTTCTATATAAAATCTATTCCAAACACAATCGCGTGAAAGGTAAATAAATAACAAAAACTGACAAAATTAAATTGGAAATTTGACAAACACATACTTGAAAATCCAAATTTAATTAAAGAGAAAACAAGAAAATAGCAGCATTTTTATCAATAAGAGAGTTTGTAGGAAAAGTAACAGCAAACACAGTATGGTCCATCTGTTGACTCTCCTCCAGAGGTGACCTCAACTAGTCATTTCTTTTGTCCCCGGCAAATGATGCAAAATATACAAAAAAAAAAATTCTCATTTACAATTCTTGAACAAGTCATCACTTTTTCGAGATGAAAAAACCTCAACTGAGTTTTGTCCAGATTTTCGAAATGCTAGACTGCAATGTTTAATTAAACTGGGAAGCGAAGACACTGTTTGTAGTCAATGCAGCTTCCGCTGGAATCGCCTCACATGCACATCTACTCAGTCGTGCAAAAAGTTTCTGATTTTCTGGGAGAAGGACCAGTTTGTTTTTTGGCATGATCAAATCTGGAATCTCCAAAAAGTGTTCTCCACTCACAACAGCAGCAAAAAATGGACCTTGGAGGGCTCATGACAGTCCCCCACAGTATCCAGTGGGTGATGATCCAGAGGTGGGATACAATTTAATGGCAATTCAGTGCCTTTATAGTTTATGAAGTTCATAATGCACCCATGAGGACGCTGCATTGTTCTGCTACGTGAAGAAGGGGTTCAATTTTCTAGTCAATTCTGGGGTGAGCGCAGATGTCCCTCGTAATTTGACAATTAGTCCAGCTATACAAGAGTCCCACTTATGTCACAAGCTTGTGAAATATCTTCAAACTCGAAGCACATTGGAGAAAATAAGAATTCTTTCTATCAAAGGCTGCAGACCTCTGCAGATAGTTGGTACACATCCTCAGCCCTGCTGTCAGGGGAGAGACGGCGAGCAGCTCCGGTCCGCTGCTGAGATTTGGAAGCAAGAACGCATTATCCACAGTGATTTTGCAAAAATGGAGCAAAGGCTGTGAGGAGAGAGATGTCACTGCCACGTCTGAATCGCAGCTGCTGCTGCTTCCAGGACGACTCTCAATCCTGACATGGCCAAACATCCAACCAGACGAAGACAGAGGCTTCATAGAGTGGTCGTCTAGACTGGTGCTGAGATACGGATCTATATGTTAATATCCATTCAACCAGAAGACAGGGGCCAAAAGAAAATACATCGATCAGTGGAGGGGAAATCAAATTCAATTTCACCAGATAAATAATAAAAACATTGATCCATAAATTAATAACAAACCTTTGATGTGCTTTATTTGCCTTTCAGCTCGACTGAAAAAACGAAACCATGCTCATCGGCATAACGGTACAGTACAGTTGGTGTAGATGATGATGACTCTATTCTGTTTTTGCCAGCCCAATGATCACATGTGCAAAACTCTGCCAATGTTGGAGTCAGTGAATCGGATTCATGAATCATGTTAAAGAACATTTTGGCGTTAAATATTTGGACAGCTCGAATAATAAACACTTAAGAAAAAAGTCCCTTCCAGGACCAATCGCAACGCTGTATTTTTTGGCTGAGGTAAAGGGTGTTTCCTTATTTTAAACCAACACAATTTTACAATTTTAGAAAAACAAGAAGAGAGGAAAGCTCTTTCTTGTAAAGACGTATAGACATTATTTTGAGTCAGCGATGACCAAACAGCTGATGGCTGCAAGTAAGTGAGTTTAACTCTTGAGTTACAATTCTAATGACTGTCTTCAAGTGAAACCCTGAGGAAAGAATTCTTCCTCTTCAGTCAGCCTCGGTTCTGCTACAATGATATCCAAAGGTTGGTATGAGGACGGGAACATCTTCCCGCGAACAAGCCTGGACCTGGAGTTTTCTACGCTGGTGGGAATTCATCTGGCCTCTTTGGTCCCAGCTGTGCTCGCTGACTTCACACCACATTAAAAGCAGCTAATGCAGGTAATGAAGCAGAGATTCTCTGTATCAATGCTGTGAATGTTAAACTCTCATCTCCATGATAAATTACATCTGAAAGCAGTTGGCGAACTCGCTTCAAAGCACTCGCTCAATGTGAAACTTAAATACGTTTCTGATGAAAGGTTGAGTCATTGATTCTCACGTATGCTTCATCGTCGCACCTTTATACAAATTAATATTGAACTCGCTTTCATCTACATGTATACTTTTTCATGATAGCATGGGTAGCTGTCGTCCCCTAAGATCTCAGTCGGGTAGTGTTCTATCGACACCCATGATCCTGAGCAGTGGTTCTATGCATTGAACTTTTGGCTCCACCTCCAGACCACACCATTGTTCAACCAAGAGGAGCGCTGCCGAATGCCTCTACCCAGGCCACAAAATACTGAACTAATGGTGCAAACTCCTGTGAACCATCTTCTAATTCTGGCCTCTTCCCAAACCACATGACCATTGTCATGTCTTTTTTAATAAACTACCATTAACCTTCTACCTCTGTAAAGTCTCAGAACCAGATATAGCTGACCCTTCTGACTTCAACTAGGGAACTGGATGGTTCACGCACTGAACGAAAATGTTCACTCTTATTGTTCGTCAACAGAAATGTGACATGCCTTTATTTATTAACCACATCGAGCAAATATGACGTTGTTTTGGTTCAACTTCCTGGTCACAATGCGAACACAATAATTTCCAGGCTGAGAGAAAACATTTAAGTGTTCAGATAGTGAGAAAAACCAGCAGATGATAATGTTCCAGCTGCACCAGAAAAACCATCCAATAACATTTATCCAACAGACAGAGGAGTGGAAGCCCGAGCACGGAGAAATGAGAACGTGTTGAACACAGCATCAATAAACCTTCAAGCATCTTGTTTCAGCCTTGTAATAGGGACGGTCGCTGTTTTTCATCTTCGTCTCCAGAGATCGTTTCACGTGCTGAATTACAATAAACGCATCATGTTGATGAGCACATTTGTTTGCTAAACCACAGGGGGCCCAGAGGATTTGCGTCTGTGGTCGGCAGCATAGTAAATCACCGAGAGAAATCACCTTCTCACGCTGAATGGCGATAACTACTGTGTAATCTGAGCCACAAATGCAGAGCAGTGTGGAATTACAGTCGCAGGAGACGGAGGACTCTCCGGTGATGGAGCTAAATCTTCTCCTTGGAAGGAGCTGTGGCCCGAGGATCGCTCTGTCATCGACACCCCGAGGCTGCATCACAGAAGCGGGACACGCTGGACCAGCCGTGTGATTCACAGGAAGACTGGCTGACGCACATCACAGCCTCCTGGGACGGAGGGATCCTATTGTCCGGAAGTGACATTCAGTGGAGGACGAAAGCGTAGTCATCATGGAGAGCTAGGCATCGAATCTTCGCAGCAACAGGGTTGTGGGTTTGAATCCAACTGAAGTTTCCTGGGCACTCTGGTTTGCTCCCACAAAGCAAAAAGGTGTTATATGCCGACTCTAAATTTCCATAGTTATGAGTGGCAATCTGTCTCCAAGTAAACTGTGATGGTGTCCCGCCTCTCACCCCAAGCAACTAGGATACACTCAGAATACTTTTCTGTTGTTACACTGTAATAAACTCCTTCAATTGTTTTTTTTTTTCCCAGATGTTCGAATGTCTAAAAGATTGTCATCCAGATGGAACATATCTTGTTACTCACATAAAACACTGATTTTGTCACACTATATTTGACTTTTATTTGTGACAGGAAAGAACAAGATCAGAGATGAGGGTCACAGCTCATGTTCCAAATAAAGTTGTGGGGAGAAGATGGGTCAGGAGAAACAATGAGGTTGTTCATTTCAGAGGAATAAAAAAGTATGCTTCTAAAATCCAGAAATTTTACATGGACACTTTTATCATAATTTTAATAAGATGCAATAACGAGATAAGAAAATCATGTTTTTTGAAAGTAATACTTTTAGTTTCTGCATGTATGAATTGTCTTCAATCGCCTTAATTAACTTCCCCATAATCTTCACTGTTCCCCATAAGCTACCCTCAGTTTATCATGGGATAATTTGATCACCCTAATATTGCAGCACCTGCTCACTGTTCCTCCTAAAGCCCCAGCGATAAATGAATTCCATGAATCTCTCCTGAACTCACATGTACGTTCCTGCCCTGCCTCAAAGCTGATTATCCCCGTTAGAGATATGATCCTGAGGATCCAGGATTTACGTGGAAAACTAGCTGAACCTTCATTGGATCCTAGGTTCAACAGTGTCCTTAACTTGAGAGAGAGCGAGATAACAACACAAGGAAAGCGAGGAGAAGCACTCTTCAAGGTTTCAGGGCTACTGAGTGAAGAAATATGTTCTGTTTGACAGTTTGAGTACAGATCTGAATTATTGATTTCCAGCTGCCTTTGCGTACTAAACAACCCGCACCATTCAAGTGAAACAGTCCCAAGGAAAAAAAAAAGGACTTTTGACCTTCACACATTTCTACCAATGACATCTGTTGGCTTGTCTTTCGCCCAGGAAAGAGGTGGAAGTGGAATGGAAAACAAGGGACACAACAGCCTGTCTGTCAGTCGGAACATCCCTGATGATGATGGACGCGCTGCAGGCAGACAGGGAATCTGCTCCACAAACAACTGGCTGGGAATGCCATGTCTTGTGCGTGTGTGCTCAGGTAAGCTCACCTGAAAGCTTCCAAATCCTCAGCAGACAAGAGGAGTGCTGGACTCCCCAGAAACAGGGCAATTAACTCTAACTGAGAGTGACAGCAGCAGCCCAGCACCCTTCACAAACACAGGACACTCTTTAAACCTTAAAAAAAAAGCCTGCTGGTCAAAACCTGAGAGACTTTTCTTCACAATACTGCCTTGTATTTGGCCTGACAAGCAGGTTTTCCTTACTTTCTCCCATTGTTCATCCAGATTTATCAAGTTATGTTATGCTATTTGCCTTTTATGAAACAACTTTTCCTCTTCTTTAATACTTAAATAATTCCATCTGAAATAGGAAGACATGTTTTAACTGATTTTAGGTTGCAAGGATATGCTCTATGAAAGAAGCCAGATTCCTCTCCTTTGGTGGTGCCCTACGGTGCTCCAAGGAAGCATACTGACTCATGGATGTGTCCCAAGGCCTCCTCCCAGTATCGCCAAAACAGCCCATGAGGGTGGCCTTCGGGACACATCCTATATATTTCTTTGGTTCCACTCTGAGTGCCTCCGAAATGACCTCTGTGTGACTCCAGACACCCAGGGGAGAAAACTCAGTCACTGAACCTGTAATCTTGTTCTGTGGGTCACTTCTGAAACCTCAAGACCACAGCTGGGAAACACTTCTATTTCCTGAGTTATCTTTCAAATTTTATAGTTCATTGAGGAGGAAAATTTGGAAAGGGAAGCATTCTCTTATCAAAGTCTTCTCAGAGAAAATCAGTATTGGCTCTCGACTCTGCCCCAAACCCACTCCAGATATTCCTCTGATGCTAGGATTGCTGAGGGCGTGATTAAGTCATGAAAATACAAAGAAAGAGGGGCAATAGGTTCGTGACGGGGCTGCGAATATTTCGGGAGAACAAGAATATTTAAAACAGTTTCTGTAGCTCAGCATTGTTGAGATGTGAAGGTCAGCAGATAGATCTTCCATGACTATAAAAGCTTTTCTCTCCTCATGCAGGAGTCCAAAAAAAAAGAATGATGGGGTTCCTTTTCAAAACTGATGTCTCAAAATAAAACTATTTTCTGCTGGCAATTTCAGACCTGGTTGAAAACACACCGGCTGTCGATGGCACAGATATGGCCTCGACATCCACCGATTGTATCTAGTTGATGCATTGCTTTAATTTGCAGACTGCACCGAGTGGCTGTTAAACAGGCACCTTCAGATCCAGGTTTCAATGCAAGCCTATTTACGAAAATACCTGAAACCATGAGGCTCGAATGTGAAAAACAAACACACATTTCTCAATTAGAAAATCCTTAATTGGTCCCCCAGGTGGATATCAAAGTGTGGGGAGGGGGAACACAGGAAAACAACCAGGCGTGAAACAAAGACTGCTAGTTAGGCCTGGAGTAAACTGAGCCTCAAAATGACATTCGTGGCTGAAGCTCGACAGAAACAGCCTTTCACGAACATAGATCCCAACATTCCTCCGTCTTCAAAAAGACATTTGATCCATACATGACTGCAATTTCTCTGTCGCCAAGTGAAATTTGGCTCCAACTCCAGACACCAGCAAACGACTGTGAGTAATTCCAGTCCTCTGTGATGCATTCGCTGCTTTGACAACCTTGAAGAATTATGTGACACACCAGCAGCTCCAACAAAATAACTCCCGTCACCTCAGAGGAGAAAACCCTAACTTCAGCGGCAGGACTCAGCCGACTGCTTTATTTGTTGATGAATAAATTGGGGAGGAAAAAAAGCCCATAAACTCCCCAAATTAGCCGTCATCAGGAAGTCGGTAACCACCACTAAATATATTAGAGTGCTTTTAGCGTTCCACCTCATCAGGATTAAGAGGAGCTGAGATTTTGTCATTAATTATTTTCCTTTGAGATGGACTAATTAAAAATAATAAGTATTTTGGGATGGTGCCTAATAGCCCTGTTTTTATTTGTGGAGAAAAAGCCTGTCTGGTGTTTTTATGCAGCCCAGTTAATTAACCAAAATTCCCTTCAAGTTTAGATCACATAAGCGTAATCCCCACAGCTGCGGTTCTATCCTGCTAAAAATGCTAATTTATTTGTGATTCAAGGTCATTAATAATGCTAATGAAGAATTATGCAAGAGTTCAAGAAACAGGAGGTCGTGTGAAGGTTGGACTTGAAATGCAGGATTAGTTGGTTTGTCCATCTGGATCTCTAGTTAAGGATGGTGGCAATTCTTCAGAATGTTGGCCTGCTGCTGGAAGATCTGGATTCATGTGAGCAGGCACTATAGTAGCCGTGACAAATGAAGTGGTCCAGGGCCACATCTACAACTAGGTCGATTTATTCACAATGTTGCATCCATACACATACATACACAGGAACGGGGAGATGAAAACCTTGAGCATCTACCTTTCGACGTGTCCTTTTGAAAAATGTATACATCACACAAGAAAAACGATTCTGGTTATAGCAATTCAACAAAGTCGGTGACGTTTTGAAAGTGATGTGAATTCTTGAATATAATGAATCAAAAGAGTTGGTCTTCAACAATCATATATTGTAACATATTGTCAATATTTCCATTTTTAAGAGTTTCTTATTTAATTTTCTTTTATTTCATGTTTGTCACCATTATTTATTTCTGCTGTGTTCTATTTGTAATACTTTTTCCCAATCATATTTCATGGTATGCAATGTTTTTCCTCTACATATTGTATTACTTAACTTTCTAACAGTAGAGTAATTTTGACTAAATGTTTCCACAGTTTTTATTTATTTAATTATTCATTCATTTACATATATTATTATTATTATTATTATTATTATTATCATTATTATTATTATTATTATTATTATTATTATTATTATTACCCCCTGACAATCAGATAGCTGTTTTCATCTCATATTTTGAGCTCGTAATGTTTAGGTGAAATGTTTTCAGTTTACTTGTCAGAGCCGGCATATAACCTGATTGGTTTCCAGTAAGATACAGAGTGGAATTAAAAGAACAAAGTGGAGCAGAGAATGGTGTTGGATTTTATGAATGGAGCAACTTATCCAGATTTGAAAAACATTTCCACACCAAATTTCAAGATCTATATAATAGTCCGTTCTGCTTGCTCACAGTTGCACTGCCTGAAGTCTGGGTTAGGTCACGTTAATATATACTGAACATAAGTATTCACCTCCGGAAGCCTCACTGCTGGCCTCGTGAGTCAAACTCTCTGACAAAAGAAGAAGGTGGATAGATGGATATTCACCTCACTAGTGCAACCACTTCACATTAAACTCCATGAGAAGTCAAGTTGCAACTGTATAGAGGCAAAGACATTTCCATCAAGTTGAGAAGAAAAGCTTTTCCATTTGTCTACCTTTTCTGTTTGCTGAAGGACACAAGGGTTTGACTACCTGTTGAGACGTGCAATAAAAAAGGCAAGTGTTGTATTCATTATACAAAGTTTGAGGACTGGAATTACAGTGGAAAGTGCATACAGACTCACATGGGAGGTGATAATCTACTCAACTCCATCTATGCTGGAACAAACAAATGCAAAACATATTCACATCTCTGGTTCACTCCAGCTGTTGGCACAAAGACCACACATCACAATGGACACTGGCGGTATTGAGAGAGAAACCTTTTATCGTGCACAACTCCTGTTGGTGACTTTCCCAGTGAACCTGAAGTGAGAAGGAGACTGTTTTCCAGCGCCGAACATGACAGAGTGCAGCTGTGTGCCAGTTTGAACCTCTCAGCTCCTCCCCAGCACAACTGTTCAAAGAGCTGGAGGCTCCGTCGGGGGAATTAAAGCAGCCACCAGCGCCGCTTAAATCTTATTAAAAAAATATTCACCGGCTCCCCAACAAGCTGCAGTGCAGCTTGTGTTCAATGTGCCAGCCCAAAAATGACTCTTCGTCAACTTCCAAAGCACTTTAAACACTGCTTTGAACGGCAATTCTCATTTCAGGCATCACCGTATAATGATGAATGTACGAGAAAAACGGCCATCAAAACTAAACATGCTCTTTTGAAACCACGTCACTTCTCGGAGCAATAAAAAATACTGTGTACATGCGGAAATGCAAATTGGATTGCCCCTTTTATAAACAGGAGACAAAAGGGATGGATCCTCAGTGGAGGCAACAGCTGAACGAAGGGCTCTTCAGCTCAGGTGAAAGCAGTCATGCCTAATCCACCTGTTGCCACCAGGCTGCTCGTCTTTTACTCAACTATGACAACGGATTACAAACCAAGCGATGAGATTGTGTGTTCAGGGGCCCGCTGAAGTGCTTGTGGGAACGGGGGGCCCCTATTTATAGAGGCCTTTTGTGCTCCTTCATCACCGCAGACTGGTGGCAAAAAGACACCACTGTCAGAGACGGTGATTTTGCTAATCAACAACAGCGGCGTGATTGCTCACATTATTCATGAGGGCTGCTTCTGATTACACTGCCACCCTGGAAAGAAGTCCGTGCTAATCGTTGCACTAATTGCTGGCTTGCTCAATCAGTCATTATTGTCTGAAACAAGGGAGGGGGGAAACGGTGTCCTGTCATGGACCGGCTCCTATTTGGTTCTGCATGTGACATTGCACATGGAAGTGTAGGTCCTAACACAAACGCATTCAACCGGCGCCTATTATGATTCCTGCGTCTTCACGCTTTGTAGCACTAGCGCTAGTCTGTCTGTGCAGATCCAACGTACCGCTCTGTCAGCAGAGTACATGGACATACTCATTCACATTAGTGCTCTAACTCTCTTTATTAAGAAAAATGCAAAAGCTAAGTACAGCTATCCTGTCAGACTGCAGGGTAGGGGGACTCAATCTGAGCTCATAGTACACGCTTTGAGAGGATGAATTCATTCTTATCTTGAGCAAATGATGCAGACTAAAATTTGGTCAGAAGTGAGACTAGTGTAATTGGCATTACGCCAAAAGACAACAGGAGGAAAAGAACATTAAATGTAACTTCAATTTCGCTACTTCAGTACTACCATAGGAAAGTGTAATGACTAATCACATTATATGCTTAAAATATGTCATTTGTTTCCATATATTCTTCGATTGTTATACATATTATTTACATATTCTCAATATATTAATAAATTGGTGGAAACAATATCACACAAAGGCAGTTTTATTTTCTTGTTTCTCTTGTTCTTGTTCTCGTTTTGTTTGGAGGGTCAAAAAGATACTGTTAAAATATGCATCACCCCTTGGACAAATCCAATTTAAAAGGGGAATAAAGACCTAAAAAATAAGTAATGATGTTCTGTTTAGAATTTCACAAGAAATGAATGATGAAAAACAAATATTTTGTAGTTTTGCTCATTAGGGCCATATAAATACAGGCAAAGGGTGCATGTGAACCTACCCCGTGCCTTATGGAATACTGCAATGTGATGTTCATGCAGATGTTAGGACAAACCTAGTTTTAAACATAGGTCTAAAGAATAAGTTTCCTTTTAACAAGTTACATGATCTGCAACACGCCACCCAGGACAAAAACACGACGGACGGAACAGGCTTGATGGAAAGAAATCTCCACAGAATAAGTGTTTTTGGCTCTCTCCACTACAAAGGCTCAGTGGATTAAGTGTGCTTCTCAGATGGCCATGCCATCTTCAGTCGCAGTGGACAGTTTGGTGGACATGACCCATCACATTTAAGGAAAAAAAACGACTTACTGTATGCTAAAACTTTTCTGCTGACATTGAGGGAACATGTAACAAAACCCATATAAACACCTTTAGGGATCAGTAAAACAGCACTTTATGTTATGTCCACAACATGAATAAGAACATAGCTGAGGGAGGGATCGGGAAACAACACATGGTTATGGGTTGGGATAATGAAAAAACGAAGAATAGAGAGTTCTAAAAATAATTCAACAGTAGCTTCAAATTAATATTTGAAGCTACTCAATAGATTTGACCCGAAAACAAATAGCACCTCTTTAAAACAATGTGTTTCAACAGTGGGTTGGCATTAGCAACCTTGTAGCAACATGAAGCAAGAACAGCTATTCAAGCTACAGCACAATTTAACCAAGTCCCAAGGCACAACAACCAAACATGTTCCTCTGTTTCCTAATACAATATAAATAATGACGACATAATCTCACAATATATTTATTCTCACTCAGTTCCTTTGCAAAAACCTCTCCATCACTGTCAAGAAACCCCCGATGCTACTGTGTCCGCTGTCACCAGTTGCTTGCGAACGCCTTCTCAGACACATAATTTCAGCCCAAATTAATACAGACAGAACAAAAACATCGGCACTGAAAGCATAGCAAAAGTGCTATCATGCAGTCTGGAGAAAATTGCATGTATTTTGTGAAAACACTTGACTATAATGACCTATTATTTGCAGAAAATATTTAACGAGGTTATTAAGTGAAAGTAGATCAATTCCTACAACACACCTGAAGAACACACGGCGGTGGAAAACATACTGGCTCCAAAAACCAGTAAATTGAGGGCTAACCAGAAAACCTGACTCACCAAATTTGGTCCAAACCATAGAAATTATATCGAATATATATAGAATTCACTACACATTTGTAACTAGAGTGCCAACCATGTCTCTGAGAAAGTTACCATTCTCCTGTACACTTGACTTCCTTTCAGTCCTTCAGGTAAGACAAAGAAACTTAAACACAAGCCAAAATTGATAACTTCATCCAACAAAGGAGGACTGATTCTCTTCCAAGCAACCACAAACAAGTGAGTCTGTGTGGATTCTATCATCTTTGCCAGGTTGTAAGCAGCTTAAATGCCTTGCTCAAGGACACACCTTCTGATATAGAGCCAATAAAGAATGATTCCTCATGGGGATAACTCTATGTACCCCCAGCATGCTGCCAAGTGAATCAGTAAAGTCATTTTAAAAGCTCAAACAAAGAGAAAATTGGGTGTGATTCCCTCAACCATCAAAATTTCCAGCAATTTATCACATATTTTATTAGACACTTGCTGATTAGGGTTTTCACCACATGTAGCATGGCAGTGAAGCTAGGTGGTCAAATGAGAGCTGCCACAGCAAAGATGAAATATCATATGATCGAATGAATTAAAACAAAGTGGAAACATGGGAACAACGGATAATGCATAACACATCATGGAGGTGGACATGAACATGACGGTTTTCGCTGTGTTATTCGTGGAAAAATCCCCCCCAAGAAACCTCATGATGACTGAAGTCCTTTGCGTTACAAGATGATGATGAAAGTGCGAACCACACATGCTGCAGAAACCATTCCAGACCTTGCGCTATATAGGGGTCAACCATCGTAAGGCAACTTACCACTGTCCTCAATGGAGAAGTGGAAGATGTCACTGGTAGCATTGGCACCACTTTTCAGGACGTAGCAGACGCTCATGTCATCAATATCCGCTGAAACAGAGATGTGTTTGTGTCAATATGGCCTGGTGTTTATAGCATACTCAGATCATATATATTCAAAGACTTTGAATTTGACCTTGCAAAGTTGCATTTGTTGATCAGGAATTTTGAGCGGTTGTTAAATCGACGCAATGACAGCACTGTGTGCTGCATTGTGCAGGAGGATATGAGGGGACCGTTCTGGGCAACAGGAGCTTTAAATCTGTTTGACTCAGGAATGACACTGAACATAAAAAATTGCTTGATTCTCAGGGCTCTTTCGCAAGGGCCTTGTTTGTCATCCTGATAGCACGTTGCCAAACAAGACACTTTTTCAGAGGCTGCGATCAGAGAGATTGTGAAGTTTAATGTCCTCACTGTTGTCAATGTTTAATGTCAAAACACTTCCCTTTAGAGAAATCGATGCATTAAAGTGCCACAATTTTTCAAATGCCCAAGAGATTGTGTCTTTATTTACTGTCTGTTTACTCTAGTGAAGCCTCTTGAAATACTGAATGGGCCTCAGGAGAATCGCATCTCAGTATATGCTATGATGCTGACTGTATATTGATGCCGCAGCTGTGATAGGTAGGATTCAGCAGCGGTCAGGGCTCTCCGTCTGACACATTCAAACCTGCCAATTATCTACAGAAACCTTGCGGCTTCTGTATGAAAATATCACTCTGATAATGAGCAGATCATTTATCCCTCAAAGAGAAATGTATGAGTCTGAGTTCTAGCAAGCCTGAGGCGCTGCCATATTTCATTTCAGTAAATGATCAGCCTTGTGTGTGTGAAAATAAAAACATTTATGGTTGAAGTGAGCATTCCTCAAGAACCAGAGGAGAGTAAATTTAGCAAGCAGTGTGAATGTAAAACGAGTGTGGCTCCAATACTGCTGAGATGTACGAATCTCTGCGGCACATTAATTTCAACGAGTTAAACAATATTGCAAGGCTGATAGAAATCCTGCCGCACTCTTACCTTGTGTGAAGGTGCTGATTGTTGCATTTCCTCTGGCCAAGTTGATCAGGTAGCCGTGCACTGGAGCCGCGGTGATCCGGAAGATTACGGACCCCTGGATGCTGTCTCTGTCCTCCGCCTTGAGAGTCTTGCTGGTGATTACAAAGCCAAGGTGACCCGTATCTAGCACCCTCAACGTTGGGGCACCCTTGTTAACAACTATCTGTGGCACTCCATTATCCAGCGGGAGCACGGTAATCTTCATCACTTGGGGCCTACGGGTTTCAAACACTGTATTTGGGAAGACGTAAAAGTCAGTGTGTGTTCCGTCTGTGACAGTGAAGGAGAAACTGTCCTCCGCGCTCTCGGTGCCATCATGCCTGTAGCTGATCAAGTTCTCATTCAGGTCCTGCTTTGTGAAGGAGGTGACAGGGCGGGTGTTGTTGAAGAGCAGGCGACCATGAACAGGAATTTGAGTGACCGTGAACTTCAGGAGGCGGTCAACAGTGTCTCTGTCTTCAACTGTTAGCTCAAAAGGAGTGATGAGCTTGTTTTCTCCCTCCGTCACCACCAGGCCGTGCACCCTCACCACGGGCTTTTTATTGTCTACTCCGGCGATAGAGATGCGGAAAGTGCGGAAGACTGGGTTGTACCCATCAGTCACTTCAAATTCAAAGCTATCCATCTTTGCTTCGTCGTCCGCAGTGTGTATATAGTAGATCTTGCTGCCTGCCAGCTGGAGCTGTGAGAAGGAGGAAATGGGCATCCCAGGGGTGTCTGTGCACTCCAGGTGTCCCCTCATAGGTGCCCGTGTGATAGTAAACACCAAGTGTTCATCTGGGCTGTTCAGATCGCTAGTGCTGAGCAGATCTGTAGTCAGAGTCACACGGCCGCCCTCTTTGAGAGATACCCCTTTGCTGATGACATCCGGGAAAACCATGTCAATCCCATCCACTGTGACGTAAAAGTATCTGTCGATCAAAGGGTTGATTCCATCGGTCACATCAAACTTGACAAGGTCCCGGACTCCCTCCTGTCCGTTATGCATGTACATGATGAAACCCTGGTCTATGTCCTGCTGGGTGAAGTTCATACCGACGGTAATGTTTTGCAGCGACCCGGTCGGCGTCGTTTTTTGCAAATACCCTTGACTTGGCCCATAGCGAATGATATAAGTTAGCCCGCTATCTTCCGAGTCCAGATCGGTGGCTTTTAAAATGTTGCTGTTTATCACTTTCACCTCCCCCACCTCAATGTCAAGGCCGTCATTGATTATCATCCTCGGGGTTTCGTCGTCCACGGGGATGATCATCACCATGACTGTTTTCTCCACGCTGAACTTTCCATCTGTGAGGACGATATCAAAGCTGTCCTCCGTGGTCTCTGAGTCATCGTGCTCATATACGATGCTGGAAGCCTCCCGGATCTGATCCAAGGTGAAGTTTGAGACCTGGATGGTGCCCGTTGTGAGCTGATTGAGGATAAATCCATGCCTCGGAGGCTTAGTGATAATAAAAGTCAGATGATCTGAGGGGAGATCTGCATCAGCGCCGTTCAAAATAGGAGTGTCAATGACTATGTTCATGCCCTCCATAACCACAAACTCTCTCATGTAAATCTCGGGCTTCTCATCATTAGAGGGGATTATGGAGATGGGAAAAAAGTGCCTTTCAGAGAAATTGATGCCGTCAGAGCATCTGAATGTAAACCTGTCCTCCACCGGCTCCACGCCTTTGTGAATGCTTTGAACATAATAAATATGATTTAGTCTGATGTCCTTGATGGTGAAAGCACTAATAGCAGTTCCAGATCTGGATTTCTCTGATCCTGGCGCAGGGGAGATATTTTCCACATAACCTGACGTCGGCTGAACGATAATGGTGCAAAGCAAGTCCTCATACGGGGTGTCGACATCGTTGGCGCTTATGTGACCAATCTGGATGGCGTTTTTCTCGCCCTCCGCGACGGTGAATTGCGGCCCCACGAAGACCTCGGGAGCCTGGCTGTCTAGAGGAAGAATGGTGACGTGAACTCTGACTCCAGTGATCTTATTACCACCGACGGTCCACTCATCTGACATGTCAGTCAGTGTGAGATTAAAAAAGTCCTCCTTTGTGGAAATGCCGATTTCTCCGCTTGTGTGCGTGTACACCACGTGGCCGTTGATGACGTCCGCTTGGGTGAACAAATCCGACGGAACACCTTTAACCAGAATCTCTCCCAGCGAAGGCGCGTCTTCGACGATGAACGTCAATCTAAGGTCATCCGTGTCTTCGTCTCTACCCTGAATAACATTGCTTGTTATTTCGGTCGCCCCATTTTCCAGAACATCTATATATGATCCGATCGTACCGGCCGGCAGAGCGATGGTTGGAATCTCGTCATCAACAGGCTTCACGCTAATTCTAATAGCAATTGGGACAACGTGGACCCCATCGCTGACATCAATGTGTATTGAATCTACTGTCGACTCATCTCCATTGTGGATGTAAGAGATTCTATTACTTTCGATATCCTCAAGTCGAAAGCTGTCTCCTCTTGACATGTCGGAGAATGAGAACTGAATTCTGCCATGCAAAGGAGGCTGAGAAACGGTGAAGGATATTTGTTTGCTGTCAGTGTCTGTGTCTGTGGTGTGTAGCTCTGCTGATGTGATGACATGCGTGCCTCGCTCAAAGACAGTGAACCCAGAGTTGGTTATTTGAGGGGGCTTATTGTTCACAGGCTTCAGGAATACGGTGAAGACGCCGTCGGCTCTGTTTCCTGAAACATCTTCCACTTTGTATTTAAACTGCAGAACACGGCTCGTGATCCCTAACTCCAAATCAGGTGGTTTGTAAGCTATTTTGTGGTGATTTATCTGCGCCTGGGTGAAAATATGAACCTCAGTGTTTGGATTCTCGGTCAAAACTAGAGCTCCCAGTATGACAGGGTTATTCTCATCCGTGTCGGTCGGGGCCTGGACTACAGTGTACTTTAATTCCCTATCTTCCGAATCCAGGTCAGTGTAGCGGAGGAATTTCTTGCGAAAGTAGGTAAGCTGATACTCGTGTACAGTCATCTGCAAAGTGGTTTCTGGGTGCAGCTCAGGCGGGAGGTCGTCGATGGGCAGAATCTTGATGATAAATGAGCTCTCGCCTGATTGGTTCGGCGGGTCATTATCATCCTGAACTCTAAACACAAACTGATCAATGACGGTGCCGGTGCTGTGGGGCCCAACGTGTTTGTAAAACAGTTTGCCGTCAATAATATCCTGCTGCAGCCACTCCGTCACCACTTTCTCATACACTTCATCCTCTGTGTTAAACTTCCAGGTCGATGGGTCCTCGGGGGCGTCCGACTGTCGCAGCAGCACCTTCCCGATCGCAGAAAAGGGAGGCTGCATGGTGAATTTTATGGTGGAATCCTCTGAGTCAATATCAGCTGCGCTGAGGATGAGCGAGGAGATTGGCATCATCTGGTTTTTGAATAAAACTAAACCAGTGTTGGCGTTGATTATGGGCGGCTCATCATCCATTGGCACGACGGTGATCGGAAAGAGAAATTCCACTTCATGCGCGCCATCTGTCATTCTGAAAATTATATTATCGCTGTATGTGTCGCTGCCATCGTGTTGATAAATGACACCTCCTGTGTTTAGGTCTGCTGGGGTGAAAAATTTCCTTCTGGAGCCAAGAGCAGTTAAGTCTCCGTGCCGCAGGCCGTTAATGACAGTGATTCTCACTTTCTCCAGATTGTCCTCGTCACTGATTTCCAAATTTTGGGAACTAGACAGAGGCCTGGATTGACCTTCATATAATAACTGCCCTGTATTTTTGGTCACCACAGGCGCTAAAGTGTTCATCGGCTTAACAACTACCATGAAAGCGAAGGGGTCTGACACGGCCCCCTCGGTGTCCACCACCTCAAACTCAATCTGGAAAATCCGCTCGGTGTCTGAATCCACAGCAGGGGGTTTGTAGGCAATTTTCAAGTCTTTGAGGTCTCCTTGGTGGAACGAGGTTATTGGCAAGTTCCTATCATCCGTGCTAACAATGTACCCCTCCTCATAGGACATGGGGGACGTGATGTTAAAAACTAACTGGTCAGGATTCGACTCCACATCCTCGGCGGCCAACATGTCAGTGGTGATGGCTGTCATCACAAACTGGTCCACCTCCATCATCATCATAGCCACAAAGCTGGGCTTCGGGGCAGTGTTTTCCTCTCCCTCTCTAATCCTCACTAAAATTTGGAAATGTTCCTGTTTGAGCAAGTTGCCCTCTTTATCGTGCAACTCCAAGAACATGGGGATGTAATCTCTGTTGGGCGACTTCAAAGCAAAAGTGTGCTGATAGCGAATGTTCATTTTAATGAAGGAGTCACAGTCCACCATTGTTCCCAGTCTGCTTTCATCCGCCAGTTTGCCATACCTGGGCAGCGAGCTGCTGCTGGACAAGGAGGCGATCTTGCATTCCTGCGTGCTTCTATCATAGGTGAATTCCAAAATCCGCCTATCAATAGGGTGGCTGGTGCCCAGCAGTCGCTCTACAGTGAGCGGCATGTTTTTGGTCAGCACCTCCAGCTGTGTGAAAACAACTTCCACCTCCACCATGAACGGTATGATGATCGTGTCCGTCTGCGTGTCATACCTGAGTTGCAATTTCACTCGGTCCCTGGGAGGACTCCTGGAGCCGAAGTGGGAGTACTTGACGTCGTTAGGGCCGAATTCACACGGAAACTTTTTGGGCGACAGCGAACCGGGTCGTTGGGAAAGCGGGTCGTTATCCAGGACTGTTATACTGCACCGATCCCCGGGCTGAACTTGGGTGACCAAATCATTGATGGGATCGATAAACACGGATCTTCCAAAAGGCACGCGGATCCCATTGTTGGCGACCAGGATGGTATCCTCAGACAGCTCGGACCTCAGAGCGTATGACAAACCGTAACTGTCAAAAACCGGCGTGAACGCATCACTCATCACAAGCAGCGCGAGTAGAATCCAAGCGGTCCTGTGCAGGTGCGGCGGAGGAATAATCCCAGCCATTTGGAGCGTCGACTCACTCGGACTAACCACAGCGGTCAAAGTTGCGGGGGGACGAAGCAGAGTTGGAGAATGTTGCGCACCCGCTGGCACCAAGGTGCACCATTCTCTCGCAGCAGCAGCTGTTGTCCACTGACGAGCCAAACTTCATACTCCTGCCGTGATGGAGTGAACAAGACCCCGCCTCCTCCCGCCACGATTGGCTGAGGACGGCACAAGAACGTCTTTCAGGTCTTCTCATTGGTCAGATCTGCTTGTCAATCGCCCTTTAACACTTTCATTTTTTTACGTCAAATTACATTTACACGAGTAAAAAATAAAGAAGTGAAGAAATCGACAAATATAGAGCATCATACATCATGAAATACAATTACAGATTTAAATTAAATCCAATAAATGTCTTATAAAACATTGTGCAATATTCGTTAGGGACTAATAAAATAATAATAATAATAATTTATTATGAACGCAAACGTCTATATTTACTTTGTGTTAATGTGAATCCTGTCGAGCAGCGTCCGTTTGTCACAAACTGTAGAATAGCTTTGTCTCCCTCTTTTGGCTACTTTTGCATAGTGTTGTCTAAATTTGAGTTCTAAATTTTTCTATTTCTTACTGCTAAATAACCAACACAGATCAGATTCTGCATCGCTTGATTTCCGTATTCAATAATGTCATTTAAATCGGTCTCCAAAATTACATTTTTGATCACAACCCCCCCTGTTTTTCGTTTCTTTCGTTTCTTTTAAACAAGATTATCTCACGAGCCAGCTATGCTAACGGCTAAGTGAGCTACGTTGCAGGATAAAATTCAATTTACTGGTGTTTTGGAGATTAAACTTGCCCCCTAATGGATTTAATTCAAGAGACAAGAAGACTGAAGCGGTGTAAAAAGAGCAAGGCGTGTAGCAAAGGTGAGTCACACCTTATTATATGTTATATGTTGAAGTACATACATGCTAATGTGTTGCTAATGCCACCAGTCATTTTGAGGACTATGGCTTAATTGTAGCTAATTAAAAATAAGTCGATAATATGCAGTGTATTTCAGGTGTACAACTAGTTTTCACCCAGCCCATGTTTTATCTGTAAAATCAAGCAGACTGAAATGAAGGCACGATTCACTCCACACTTGTCCCGAAGTAGCTTCTTTTGCTGCGGCTGTGTCTCTGTTATTGAGTGAAGCCTTGTCATCCTGACTCTACCTGGCTAATATTAGTTGTCAGGTAGCATCAGATCCTGAGATGGAGGAGGGCTCCTCTGTGTTCTGCTGCCCCCCTGCTGAGTGCTGCTTCTCCACAACTCTTGTCAGAGTGTGTTTGTGCAAATTGCTTAAAACCTGGACGAGATCCTGCTGAATTACTATTTGATAGAGCGCAAAAAGGAAAAAGCTTTCTGTAAAAACGCTTGATATTTTATCCCCGGTTGTGTTATTAAATGTGTGTCGGCTGGATCTCATTTTTTATTGCTGAAAATTGCACCACCTGTTATCGCTGTGCAGATGAATTCAACATGAACAATTATCATTCTGGTGGGGTGTAAGATGTTTAAGAAACAAACAACTGTTCAGCATGATAACTAAGCAAGTCACTCTCACTTTTATATTTCAAATACACATTTAAAACCATTAATACTGAATATCATGTTCATAAATATTTATCAAACATGATAAATATCACATTATTTTGTGATGGTGGTCCATTTTCTTCACTGTTACCACTGTGTCCTATTTTTATAGTTCCGATGCTTGTGCTTGCGTGAGGCCTTTGCGTTGCCCTAGACATCTGCTTACTTTGCCTATTTGAGGGACTGGCTTGCAGTCCATATTTTTCTTTCTATTTTTCTATTTGAAATTTGTATCTAATTTCACTTAAATGTATTCAGTGTAGATGCGTAGGTAATACAAATACAGTGACATCTAATAGGTACTTCATTTTGAAGTACATACCTTTGAAAAATGGGTGAGTTTTTGACCATTAAGTCTTCAGGCTCATCTTTCAAATTCTCACCAATGTATGAATAATATGACCTGGTCTATTCTGCAAATTTGGTGTGTATTGTTTGTGAAAGGCTCTGTGTCAAGTTCTTAACACACTTTTGTGTTGTGTTATTTATTTTGCTCTATGTTGCATGATGGGAATTGAATTGGGCTACAATTTGTAGCTCTGCGTACATTTTTGATACCTGCCACTTTTTCCATTGCAACACGAGCGGAATAGGTTGGATGAGTGAAATGTTATCTTATTTATGAAATAAAATCTTGCTTCGGAGAAGTGCAGTTTTCTGTACCTCGAATCCTGTTCATCACACAAACCTTCACAATCTTGTCTTCCATCAGCAGCCGGCAGTCGATGACCCGACTGGAAATGGGTCAGCTCACCGTCTCATCACGCATGTCGACCACGTGTCAGGCACTTTTCCCCCCTGAAGCCGAAGAACATTCTCCCCTTGACAAGCCCGGTCATGATGTGGCGTCTCACCGAGGCCATTGGAATCAGGCTTGATTAGATTCGAGGACAGCCTCACAGATTTGGTTCAAAACTTCAGAGTCAAGATCGCAATTATCATGAAAGTGTCTACTCATTTCGAGTACCACTACACAGGGAGGGAAGTACTATTGATCCCATTTGTTTCAGGAGAGTGTGAGCTGAACAGGAAACTGTCCAAATAGAGTCGGGAATTTCCAAGACTCCTATGAAACATTTTTTTAAATAAACTTCATTATTACATTTTTACTATTGATAAAGACGATCGAATAAACACCTTCAGTCAGATTACAAAAACACAAGTGGATCTCAAGCACAGAAGCAGGAGGACAGCGTATCTGCTGACCCAATTTCAACCAGGAGCCTCTGCCATAACTTAGTTGTTCTCACTGCTGAAGCCCTGTCACCTTTCCTTTTTAGCAAGCCTTGGGAGCAGATAAAAGGCATCTGTGTGCTGATCTCAGACTCAGTTCAGGCTCACAAACCACTAGGACACTGAGGTTGGAAGCTCTGTGCTACATTAAAACCAAAGCACCACATTACTGGAAAACTGTGCAACTGTGGACGGAAGCTTTAAAGCAGATTTGGTGGAATTGTAGTGTGCAGTGAAGTTAAAAGGCTGAATTCATGGTGCTGCTCAGCCGGCGGATGATCAGGGAAGTGCAAAATTGCAAGGGTTTTGGTGTGAGCAAGCACATTTGAAGCTCTGGCTCATTTCTCTTTAGATTTTTCTTTGCTTTTATGTAGCTAAAGTCCTGAAAAACTGAATTCTAATGCGCATGAGTGGTCAAAAGCTATAACTGAGCACAAAATAATGAAATGGATCCGGAGAGCAGCACCACACATGTAAGATACTTTTTGTCAAGCGTTGTTAATATGTTGCTTTAATTTGATTTTAATCTGCACCAAGTAATGATTCGACGCCCCATCAAGCACTTGAACACTGATGGGTTGGCAACTGATCTCCATGTTCCGAGGGGTAAAAAATGGTTTTGGAACCTGAAAGGTTGGTTTGAGATTGTGTACCCTGACATTGGTGTTGGGCATCGTAGCAGGACACGCCTGCGAAATATGCGTTTAACGTAATCGTCTTCGATGTCTTGTCATCACAAAAAGTTGTTTAATTGTTGGATGAAAACAAATAGTTTCACTCAAGCAAGAGGATGTCAGTGCAACCTGCCATGTTGTTTACTGAGAGAGCAGAGAATAGTTCCAGTACCGGAACCGTGCTGGTGTGAAAGGTCTTTTGGCGGGACTGGATTTGTCCCCTGAGTCGAAGTTTGAAGTGTTTAACTGGTGGTTGAATGGTTTATTAATAGACCATCCTTATTCATGATATACTGTTTGTTATATTGAAACAGACCACATTTTATGGAATTAAGAAGGACACGTGCATCATCTGCATCTTATGAAAGTAAAACCCACTTGTAAATGTTGAAGCTCTTTCAACTGTTCTTCATCTTCTGTCTGCTTTTCCAGTCAGCCTCCACTTATACCTGGATAGTCCTCCCCAGACACGCCTATCCACGGCAGTCACCGTAAACCTCATTGGTTGTTTTCACCTTCTTCTCTCTCCAACAGTCTTGGCCCATTGCTGTCCCTCCTTTCCTATCCAAACCATCTGTCCTCTCTAGCTTGACTCCAAACTAAGACAGCCTCTGTATCTTCATCTCTGACTCTTCTCCCTCAGCTTCCTCTGTAGCACACATCACATTAGTGACCACTGCGGTTCAGTGAAGCTTCCCTTTCACTGTTACTGCCAAGACACTGATCAAACTGTAATGCAACTGTAGCAACCGTAGCTCCATTCTTCACTGCTTGGACCGGTCTTGCACCAAGACAGTGTCAGAAAATTAAAATACAGTTCATGAGCAAAGTAAAAAAATAATTTTTTGTCTTACTCAAAAAATCTTTTTTGGACCCCTCGTGTACTCTGATGCCATGTATCATGATTCACCATTACAATAGAATAATTTATGATTATGTTTGAATAATTCATAGAAGTCTCATGAGTGTAGAGATGTTTTCTGAACTGTGTGAATAACATAAATAAGAAAACTATCCCCTCACCTAATGAAAAATATAGTGCCCTGCTGGTCAGATTTTCATGTCCTCTTTGCATCATTTTTATCCTTTGCTCTCAGTGCAGGTTTGTTTTATTCATGATGAGCCTGTGATTCAGATCCATTTTTAATACAGAATAACCTCGTTATTTGCGCGCAGTTGTTCTGGCCGTTTGACTCCTGCAGTGTGATGATGTGCACACATGCCTCTATGCTACTGTGTGAAACATCTCCTGAGCTTTATCTCGTCTGGCAGAGATCTATTTCAACTGCACCAAGTCCCGTCTGATCTCCTTTCAGATGTTTTTCCATTCCTGGTTGGAACGCTCGGGTGCGACTAATGTATCTACACATTCCAATAGGCTTGCTTTAATGACCCATCTCACAGGTGGCATGTGTTGAAATTGCTACACAGTTACAGCCATAATAAACATCATAGCTGCTCTGTTGACATGGAGCAATTATAAGTGTCGCCCAGTAAACTGCAAAGGCAAACCCCCCCAAGGCCTGGACAGCTCCCAGTTATAGAGAGAAAATGAAAAAGATGATGAATTAAGATTTCTGACAGGCATTGGTGCAAGAGGGAATTGGCCAATATCCCAGCTGCCAGGTTTGTTTTGAGGCAGGTTTGATGATATCCCGTCACCTCACATTTATTTAAAATGTATTAAACATGGCCGACCTTGATGGAGAGGACCGTCTTTAAAGAAGTGAGGTTTGGAGTTAAGCCTCCAATTGTAAAAGTCTATTTACCTGCAAATTTCAATTTAGTTTGTGAAGTGCAATCGACTGAGTTTGTGTGGTTTGTTTTCGCTGCTCCTTTACTTCTGTCTCATGCACAGGCGTAATGAAACATCGTTTTACCACTGAGACAAGCAAAAAGCGTCTTATCCAATCTAAATTAAAAGAAATAAATCTTATCCAACTCCACAATGAATTGATAGTAATTTAATGAAAGAGTGACAAACATCACCCTGAAAGTCGGAATGAGCGGCTGGAGGCTTGTGTAAAAGCTTTGGTGTCCATCAGGAAGTCAGTTGAGGTAGTCTGGGTTATTACTTAAGATGCTGTACAGTCGAGCCCTTTGGATATTTTCTAGCACACCGAAAGATGAAAATCAATATTTTTATCCTTCAGTTAGAGCCAACTCAGGAAGGCAAAGCTCGAGAGATTAACCTTTGCACTTAAAAACAGGAAGCCAAAAATAAAGCTGAGTGGTTTGATTCAATTTAAGACTTTCCTTTGCTTTGTCAAGCTGGACTTTTCCACCACTTAAAGTGTAACTCAAATTAAAAAACGGGTGGCAAGATATTTATTTTACTGAGACAGTATATGAATCACAGCCATGTCTTTCCTCCTAGTTGGGGCAGCCTTACTTGCCTGTGATGGGAGCTGAGGATTTGGGGCTTTAAACACACAGATGAAACACTGCATGTGTCCTTGAGGTGCTGCTGAAATGAAATCCCAAAGTGAGACAAAGGGTTTTTGTCCTTACCTGACATCCCAGATATGACATGCTGAGAGTCCTGGAGAAGTCTGAGTTGGCTGTTGTCTGTCCATTGTTGTTAGGGGTTACGGTTAAAGTCGGCTGGCGCTCGGAAGATTCTATATTTAGATGTTTTTTGAGTCTCTGGCTGTATTTCCTGGCAGAATTGTTGTTTGTAAAAAGGTGAAAGGGGACCTTTGAAATGTCTCAGTAGATCCTCTCACTGCTTTTTGAAGAATTTGAAAAGAGCAACGCTGCCAAAACAGAAATCTAACATTTGTTAACCTCTTGGGCCACCATCCCAATCAAAGTATTTTATCCAGTGTCTGATAAAAGTTCTGTATTGTGTCCACTTTTCTGTCACAAAACCAAAAGACCCAGTTTTCCAGGACTCTGTTAAATAAGCTTTTATGAATGGCCGTACGGTAGCGGCATGCTAGCCTACACAGGACAATGACTGCAGGTTTGCCTTTGATCCATAAATATCCAGCGTCGGATAACTTCAATTTTCCTGGCGGCTGAAAGCCCTGCCTTTTATTACTACGCACAGAACCAGGGGAAACAATGGGAGGCGCACATTCCCTGCTGTCATTGACACCATTGTTATAATAACGGTATTACCAGAGATATACATCATGTGAGGCGCCTTGAGCTCTCGGATGTGACACGATCAAGGCGGTATGATATGGGGGATGATGAGGTGCAAGCAGTGTTCAGCTTGAGAACTACTTCTCTATGAAATATTGTGATAGTTAAATGTATTCTACGATGTGTGAGCCGGGCCATCAGCTGGAGCTTTGCATTAATGCCAATAGAAGCAATACCATACCATGATAAATGTGCTCTGTGTTTGCGCTTGTGTTGCCAAAGTGACAGGAATTTATCTTGGAGGTAATTCCCTCCAGTGTTCAAGCCCCTAACCCCGGTTGATGCCACGAGGGCTATTTTGGTCCACAGGGTCTGAGTAAGGGCGGTACTTTTGATGGGTAAATCTGGAACGATGGCTTTATTTCCTTTGAAGCATCCGTCTATACTATTAAATTGCCTATAGAAATGCTGCACAGAGCGGCAGACAGCTAAATCCATCTTCTCCAACTCTTGCCTCTCTAGGGAAGCCAATGTTGGCGGCAGTGGAATCCATCAAGTTGAATCGGCCTTTTTTTAATTCAAGCCAGTTTGACCTCCGGGCAACGGTGGAGCTTGGTGTCATGGCAACTACAAGCCAGAACATGATAATGCTGACCTATCAAGTTAGGGCTGCTCTATTAATAACTGGCTATCAGTAGATGTGCCCCAAACTAGATGCTAAAGAGATAGGAGCCAGAGTTTCAAGGGTAATATGCAGCAGGTTTGCAAGCCACGTGTTGCTTCCAAGCTGTCATGATTTGTGAGGATTCATCACCCAGTGTGAGATTTCTTTAGGTGCTCTTTTGTTTTGTTCTAATGACAAACACAGCAGATGCTTGAAGGAATTCATGCAGGGCGCACTTCAACAGAAGTGTGAATTAAGAATCGCACTGGAGGTTCACATCTGTTGGGAGTTGTTGAATATTCAATTTATGATTTCACTTAGTCTATTATCAGTAATTGAATGTCTTTACGAGATTATCTCCTATTTGCCAGTGTCTTCTTTGTTGTCCTTCCCATTTCTCATGACAGTTGGCCACACCTGGACCTCCTCCTCAACCTATCTTGAGCATCCTTCCTATTTACACCCATCCTCTTCATGTCCTCATTCATCACGAACATCTTCCTGTTCGTCCATCTCCAACCTTCTTCATCCGTCTTCAACCATCTGGCCTCCCAAACTTTGTCTCAAACCTCTCCTCATGAGCTGTCCCTGTGATCTACTCATTTCTTTCCAAAAATGACAACCACAGTATCTTCTCACCGGTCTCTTCTTACTCTCCTGTCTGAGTGTCTAAACCAGGAGTTACTTGTAGGCCGTGGGCCATTTGCAGCCCTCAGATTTCCCCCCTTAAATTGAAGGTGCAGATACATTTCTGATATTGTTGCAAGTTTACTGGATGTGGCTACCATTTTTACTTGTGGCTCTTTTCAGTTTCTGTTACCATAATTCATTTTTTTTGTGCAATGAAGTCTTTACAGGAGATATGGTCATCTAACTCAATTTGATTTTCATCATCCTTGAAAGCAAGATATTTGTTTTTATTTATGTTTTTTATTGATATATTTATTATTTTATTTATGGAGCAAAACCACCAAATCACTCAAATGCCAACAATATCATCAAAACACTGCCATTGGTATCACATGATCAAATAGCATCCGTACAAAAGCAACCTTATAAACAGAATTCCAGTGCAGTGTGGTGATGGCATGTAGTACTATTGGAAGCCAATGTGCTATCTTTGTGATCTTGGTCATAATCTGGCACTGGTGCAGCCTGTCTGTCCCCTGGCAGCCCCTGATCCATCGGGTTTGAGACCTGGTCTCTACCAGTGCAACGATCACAACTGTCATATAAAGCTTCTTTTTCTCTGTTGATGCTTTGTTACGAGTGGCACAACATTCATCCATACCAAAACTGTATTTCCAAAACAATTTTTTTTCTCCAAACTGCCCGTGTCCCGCCGAGGAGTGGTCGCCTCAGGGCCAGAGGCTGAGTTATTTAGTCTGATTGCCGCCAGATACCCTGCAGACCTGCTCCTCTGTTGACAAGTCTCGAAGCCGAGTGGCACTTAAGGTGTGAGCCCACCCTGTGGGTAAAAAGGTGGGAGAAACAAGGCTTTACTTGATCAGAGTCAGAGAAATGAGAGCCAGATATGAGACGTGATTGTGTCGCAGGCAAAGACAGAACTGAATATTTGATGCTGTGAATGAAATAAAGGGAAAGCATTTGTACGAGTGGAGACAAGTCGTTGTCACAGATGAGGTCCGCTTTGTGAATGCGTGAGACGCCATGTTTCTTCCCTCCAAACCACTCATTTGCCCTTGAATTGGTGATTTTAGGTTTCAGTCCAACGTCTAAAAAAAAACAAAAAACACTTAGACCAGGTGTGACGTGATTTTAATCCTGCTAATGCGGCTCACAAAAGGCAGCTTTGGGTCTCCCTGCTGATATTGTTATCACTACATCCCAGTGAGGGATAAGCAGCTAAAGATAAGATGTCGAGAGCAGTAATTATACTTCCAAAAATGTTCTAATCAAAAAAGGACTCCGGTCTCATGTGTTTCTGACTTATCATCTATTCTGGCAGTGTCTTTGTTTACCGCAGATTATCCTTCCCCCAATTGTTTTTCGACTGGGCTGAATATTATCTGCGCTAAAGTGGGCGACTATACAATGGAGCTGCTGCAGCGAGGGAAAAAAATGTGCAGAAACAAAAAGCCCTTTGTCTTAGACCTTATTTAACTCTTATTGTTGTGGTATTAAATTTTGTCTTGCGTGGAGCATTAAATCATTTCTGACATGAAGACATTTGCCACCACACTCACCGCAGCGTTGTGTGCGTCTATTGTTGCAATATTCTGGGGAATGTTCCAAATATTTTCGCGTCCCCCTGCCAAGCTTTAATTGTCTTAATCTTTCCATTAGTGCGAGTCGCTGAAGTCAGCTGTCATCTGTTCCGGTCGACTGTTGCAACAAGGTACTTTCAAGCGTTCTGGTGGATGTGAGTTCTAGTTAGGCGACATGGGGGTGATTTTTAACCCCTTTAACCCCGCAGCACTTCTGACAATAAACACACACAGGAGAACACGCACCAGCAGCACACACACATCCCCGCAGCCGACGGGCATAACAAGCACCCGCACCACAACATGACAAACTCTTGCTCATTTCTGTCAGGTGACGAGGTGTCGCTGATGCAAGTCACTTTGTGAAATCTCACTCCAGTCAGACAAACACAACCCACTCACAGCATGTGGAATCGTTCCTCCACATGTGGTAATGAGGTTGGGAAAAACAAACCACATGCACACTTGAAATGTGTTGCTGCGACTCACTACATTTAGAAAATAGTCTGTAAAATCCTGTAATAGTAATCAACAAAGAACTGCGACAAACTGCTGCGCGTTGTTAAACAAACATATTAGAATTGATCCACAACATATTATAATAAAACGAATGAATCAAATTTTCGACTGTGTTTTATAGAGTCTCTATATGTGTTTGGGTTGTGTTATAGCAAGTGAATGAGCCGCAATTGGAGCAATATTCTTTTTTTTTTCGTGTTCCTCAGAACATAAAAAGGCGTTTTTCGTGACCCCATGCACGATTCAATAGATCAATGAACCATAGATAAACCACATAAACAAATTGCCGTGGTGATTTTAAATTTAAAACTTTATTTTACTTTTGATTGATTGTTTCCAGAAGTCTAGATGATTCTGCCAAAAATAAATTAATTACTAAATGGTCACAATTTTCTGATATTGTTCGATCTCCATTATTCTCAATATTATAAATATATCTAAATATTTTAAAATAGCAAAACTACAAATGTAAATATTTAAATAAAAATAACCAAACATAACAAAGAACACAAGACCAATCACCTCTCAGCAATTAAAAAATAAATAAAATGCTTGAAACCAAAGCAAATAAATAAAATGAATGCAAGAAAACCCACTGCTGAAATGAAATGTGAGAACCATCACACTTGAGATAGAGACACAGGAACTAATGTCATGCCTTTACCTGTACCTGTTACCTTTGTGGCTGCTTCTACAAACTGTGAAAGCTGCCAAAAACACCAGCAAACCAGCAAATAAACAGTCTCCAGTTCAGCTTATATTCTTGATGAGAGCTCAGTTCTGCATGCTATATTTGAAAACGGTACATTCTCCAGTCTCCACCGTCATCAGTTAGAGTCAGAAGATGACCGCAGGTGGTCACAAAGGAGACCACTGGTGTGCGTTTGGCATTTTAACAGATCAGGTTTGCAGGTTGGCAGTTATAGTTGACTCTCTTTGTTTGTGTTTCCAAAGATCTGTATTTAAGTCTTACATAACTGAAGTTGACTGGATGGTGAACGATGAAAATCCACAAAGACTTTGGTAGACGGTGCGCTGACCTCTCAGTGATGCAGACTTTGTATTTGTGATGGTTGCTTTCATGTCATATAGAACTCAGAGAAACGTAAATATCGCTGCTTTAAAATGCCTCTAACATGCAGACACGTTGAAAGTGTCTGACGTGAAAATTGCTGCTCCTCGTGGGTGATTGCATCAGTGTTTATTTTTAGACGATGAAGTGAACCTGGCTTCATCTAATAGTTGTGAAGCTTCATATCTGCAGCCGCACACGCGTGATTTGCACAGAGATTGATGCAGTATGGAATGCTGAACGAGCCATTTCATCCGATTCCAATTTGAAACCAGTTGAATTTCTTCATGTAACTACAATTTGGATTTTATATTTGCATTTCTGCAAAGTCAAATTAGCAAGTCAAATTTTCAAATGTTCATAATTTAAGCAAAACAGTGTTTTAGTGCATTCGATTTGATAATAGCTGAAGTTTAAATGATAACTGGAGACAAACCGAAAATGCAGTCAAAGTGAAAACAATTCAGCACAAGTCATCTAACAGGTTGTGAGTTTGAAACCATCTTGAAGCAACTCTTGTTTTCCTCCCAAAGTTAACTATAATATGCCCTGCGGAAACTAGTCATCTGTCCAGAGCAGGTGGGCAAACTGCGTCCACTCGCCTGTTTTTATGTGGCCCCCACTTTTAATGAAATTATACTTTTTTTCACCATTCATTGATAATTCATAATATGACCACTAGATTTTAATGCCTGTTTTTTTCATTTTCCATTCTCTATATTCTTTTTAAATTGGAATTCATTTTATGAGTTATTCTCATATTTTATCAGTAATTCCTCATAATAAAAAAATGAAATGTACCTTGGGAAAAATAATAATAAATTTATAAAAAACAAACTTTTTCTTTAAGTTAATTAAAAGATCTTCCAATATTTATGATTCCATTAAAAAATAACTAAATATATAATCAAATAACATATTTCCAGCAAATACTGGTCACTGTTTTTCTCATTTTAGAATATTTGCTTCGAGTTGCCCTGTGTAGCTGGTACATCCCTGGACCCCATCATGAGGATTAGCAGGAGAAAAAGAATGTTTTCACACCAACATCCGTGTGTCCTCTGATGAATAGACCACAGCAGTTTGTCCCCATTGTGTATAGTTACTGTTTGTCTGTTGTATATTTCTGCTGAAATTGGCGAAGTAAACAGATTAATCTTAGCCACTGCTGCGAGTAGCGGCCATTCTTTCGTAAAGAAAACCGGCGATAAAGCAGGAAACTGGGCCACACAACCGAAATGTACGAGAAAGAGGAACATTGATAAACACTGGCCTAGATTCCACTCGCTCCGATTGTTGAGTCGGATGAACTAGGTACAATGTAGAGGCATCGAATGAAGAATTAAAAAAAAAAACAAATCGTTCAAATTTGTGTAATCGAAGTGCTTCGATTAATTGCCCACTTGCATTACATCTTTAAGTTCCGTAGAAAGTTTCATTATAAATGCCTTGCAACTACATCTGTTAAAAGTTTTGGGGGTTTTTTCAAGTGGTTTCAACACTCCTCAGGCATCAATAAATCAAACTGGAAGTGACCACCAGAGGTTGCTGTTTGACTGAATACATCCCACCCCTATAGGTAGCGACTACCATTCTCAATATATCCTGACATTGTCACTGTTAAAAATGAATGCGCTCAGCTCACAATAAAATTGTCTGAACTACAGCATTTGATAAAAGATGGACTCCAGGTGGAATGTTACCAAACCCTCCTATTCAGTGAGTATAAGAAGAAATATTGAATAAAGTCTAGGCAGCATGACTGTTATGAAGCCATGTTATACATCAGTTACAAAAATGTCATAGTATTTACGATGGTTTAGAGCTGAATTAAATAATTCTTCATCATTACTCAACTAAAAAATACCATCAAAATGTCAGAACAAATTATTAAAGGTAAAAGCCTTCAGATTCAGACCACATTAGTTTACTGTTACTGTTTTATGGTAATTTTAAACAGTTTCCAATGAATTTCAAAGCATTTATTTAAAATATATATATATTTATTTTACACATTTAACTTTCAGTGTTTAGTCATTTCCGTCCTACTGACTTGCCACTCCCCTGATGCTGGCAGAAAGCACCACCGTTTGGTTGGAGGCTCCGGTGATCTTGTTGTTTTGTTTGCCAGGAGTTGTTTTTGAGCTGACAAGATACAGTTTAGTCTCATCCCACCAGATAACTTGCTTTTTCTGGTGGCTTTCCCATGTTCCCCAGTGATGCGGTTTTGATGCCAGAATGTGATGATTGTTATGCCTGTTAATAAATTCAATGCAGCAGATTTAATGAATATATTTGCACCATTTATGACGATTACGAATACATAAACGACAAATACCTTAATTTCAAACTCATTTCAAGTGACAAGGGATGATTATTCTCGCCGCCCCTCTCCTGCATATTTAAAAAGTGCATTTTGGTAAGCACATCATCACCCAGGCGGGTTCAGGGTCCCGGTCTCCAAGCAACCAAATGATCCGACCTAACCAGCGACAGACTGATTCCTGGTGTCTATCTTCCTTACTTGGGCGATTAGCTTCACTTATAGCTTAATAAAAAATCTATTTCACAAGTCTGGCTCCGGGAGAGATGCTGAAATGTTAATGGAGACAATTAGATGCTGGATCCTCGGAACTGCCTGAAGGGCGGAGAGAGAGATTTGAGATCCACAGCGGAACAATTCTGAGGTCCTCAAGTGTGACTCTGCATTTACTGATGTGTCTGTGATGGTACAAGCACAGAGGATGTTCACTGAGGCAGCTATCGCCATGTTTTCTTTAAAAACAAAATGCTCTGTATAGCACATAATGTAGTCTGATACATTTATATAATATAACACACATGTTTCTCACTCAATGATACTGCAGTCCTTCTCGCCTTGGAGCTCAGAAGTGGCATCACCCCATGCGAGCTTCAAGTCAATACTATTGTGCTGAGAGTTTGCTGTGCTCATAGCGTGACCATGAATACCACTGGCTTTGTTGTTCACCAGGCTGCCTTCAACGCTTGAAGGGAAATCGATGGAAGATGGGAACATAGATGTTTTGTTTGAGTCGAAGAGACGTGCCTCTTGTGTATGTCGTGGACTTGGTGGTGAACCAGCGGAGTGATCCCACGTGCACAGGCTTTTTGGGGCCCAGGTGCCCAAGCCAGAAAAAAGAACACCTAATTTATGGAATTCTTCTTCGTCCTCTGCCCCTTGTCGATGTCATTGTTGTCTTTGCTGCTGCTAATGTTGTTGTTGGTTCAAACATTTTTGAATGAAGGAAACTAGGAGAAAACACTGAGAGTGCACAGACCTCCGCCAAGCAGCTTCAGTCCATCCGCACAACAGTCATCCGATGACAAAGTAGCTTTCAACATAAAGTGAGCTACATCACTCTCAAAATTGAATCTTTTGTTCTGTTTCAGATATTTCCTGAAAAACTTCTCAAAGTATTTTGAATACAGACAGACAAACCAATGCTGTCAAAAACATGAACTCCTTGGCAAAGGTAAAAATGTGCTCAAGCAAAAAAGGGCACTTTTCTAATGCAAGGAAAGGGCTTTTGCTTGAGCAGCACTAGAGGTCTTGATGTGCACGAGCCCCCTGTTCACACTCTTATTTTTTTTTGACAGACAGTTTGAGTTTTCCCCACGCATCTGTTTAGTTTGACCAATGGGTGAGCTAGTTCACCTTCAATTTCAGTGCAAGATATGGAGCTGAAGTGAATTAGTTCACTCATTTAAAACATGTTTATTTCATCAAATTTGTGAAAGGATAGTAGTGATGAGATGTTCCGGTCTTTCTTAGAATAAAGAAGGAAAGACGAAACCATGGCTTCACAGGGTGCAGTGGTGATGATGATGATGAATCAGAGAAGCTTGTTTGTGTCCAGTTTCCTCGCCTCCTCCACCCACATGACCACATCACACTCAGAGACAGGGCTCTCTTTGGGGAGATAAATGATCGCTGGTCGACTCGTCTGCACAAACTTCGCTGGCATGATGAAGGTTAGCGCGCACAGCCTTTCTCGCTGAACCAACACAGGCAACAAGTGCAAGGTAAAGTGGAAGCTAATTTCCAATTCTGACTGATCAATATTCATATTGATGCATGAATGGCAAAGAAGACTTTTATCATTTGACTTAACTGATGGACTTGACATGTCATGTCTTATATATATTATGGTATAATATATGTTGAAATGTGTTTTTTATTTTTTATTTAAATCAACATGACAAACTGAATTCTGCCTCAAATGCTCATCAGTTATTAGGTGTGATACAAATAAATAAGAACCATATAACTTTAAATTAGAGCCATTTCATTCCTTTTCTGCTGCTTGCTTGCTGTGTGCTACAGTTATGACATGACATGACAGTTACACCCTGGTCAGGTCACAGATCCGAATGACAAGTTCCATGTTCATGCAACACTCTTCAGTCAATGTCGCAACTCTCGGTGTCCATTTGTTGTTTAAGTTAAGACGCTCCATACCGTATGAATCAATCTTGAATTCTTCAAAGCTGTTCAGTTACTCTTCACAGTTATATGTCCAATTGTAATCGATAAACTAAATATCGTGCCAGCAAAACCTGTTTCAGTATAGAGGTTTGCCAAAATGAAAAACACAGTTTTAAAAAGAATCAATAAAGAAGAGCCGCCGTGAAAGGCGCTGGCTTTTGGGATCAAATTAAATAACCCCGTATCACGGTGGTTTTCACAAGATTGTTTTCATAAAAAAAAAAAACATCAAGAAAATTTGGTCAGGTTCAAATTCAGCCTGTGATAGAGTGTAGATCACAAAATTGAATCAGATTGGAAAGAGAAGGCGGCAAACAGGTGCTTTTTGGACTTTGATTTCTTTGCTTGAAAGATACATATATTTTTTGCCAGCCATCAACCCCTAAGTCAGAGCCAGAACTGAAGTGCCCCAGAAGCCTGAGACCATTTTTCTGGGGTGGAGATGAGGTCCTTCCTCTCGTGATTGAGGAGATCACAAGACATGGATGGACAGGAAAATGTTGTGGTGGCGCTGAGCCACAAGAGAAGCTCACCATTTACTCTCTCACATGGAGTCCTGCAGCCCACCAAGGAGACATGATACTTCTGAGGAGGGGTTTCTAAGGAGAGTGAAGTTAGAGGCAGACTTGTCTGCGATACAACCACAGCTAAGTGGTACTGATCGACTGTCCTGTTATTCACTTTATAACCTTGTTCAAGTTGGCTTCTACGGCCTGCCGGGCAACTTAATGGCTTTGTTGTTGAACACAATGTTGCTCCTATTCCCCTACTGTTTTTCCCTTTTCTGTCCAGGTCTGAAGAATCATGTCACAGTTGTACTACGGGAAAGCTGACGACTCCTCTTTCAGTGACTGCATTCCTCTGCGCATAGTTAGAGCAGAGTCTGAGCTGTCTGTGCAGGAGAAGGCCTACCTGGGCGCCGTGGAGAAGGGTGACTACGCCACCGTGAAAGAAGCCCTGGAAGATGCTGAGATCTACTTCAGGATCAACATCAACTGCATCGATACCTTGGGCCGCACGGCTCTGCTCATCGCGATCGAGAATGAGAACTTGGAGATCGTGGAGCTGCTTCTTAGCTTTAACGTGCATGTGGGCGACGCCCTTTTGCACGCCATTCGCAAGGAAGTGGTGGGAGCTGTAGAGCTGCTGCTGAACCACAAGAAGCCACGCGGGGAGAACCAGGTACCTCAAGGCACCCCAGTTAGCAAGGGTGTGGAGGAGCTGTATTAAAAAGAGTTATTGCTATTAACAGACCATAATAAGCTCCAAATTGGTTTCTTGCTATCTTGCCAGTGTTTGTTTTTGGTTAAAGTGTGTAGCTTCTGTTTTCATACCTTCATGAGTGTATAGATGCTTCATCTTTGACTGTATTTTGAAAGTTGGATAGAGTGCACTTTGTCTTCTAATAAGACGGAAGCGACTGCTGAGCTTCAGCCACAAAAATGCTTTGATCGCTGGCCGAACCACAAACCATTAGCAGTTGTCTTGCTGCTAATAAGCACCACAGAAACATACAATTAGAGCACTTCTAACAGACATCGAAGTCAGCGAATGGATTTCGAAGACAGTTTACTGAAAGTTCTTGGCTTGTTTTGTGCTCCCTGTCAAGGTGCCCCCCTTCCTGCTGGAGAGACAGTTCTCAGACTTCACTCCAGACATCACGCCGATCATTCTGGCAGGCCACACTAACAACTACGAGATCATTAAACTGCTTCTGCAGCACGGCGTCTCCATCCCGCAGCCACATGCTGTGCGCTGCAACTGCCTGGACTGCGTCTCCGGCTCTGACGTGGACGGTCTGCGCCAGTCCCGCTCCCGTCTGAACATCTACAAGGCCCTCGCCAGCCCATCGCTCATCGCCCTCTCCAGCGAGGATCCTTTCCTCACTGCCTTCAAGCTGAGCTGGGAGCTGAAGGAACTCAGCACGGTGGAGAACGAATTCAAGTCAGAGTATGAGCAGCTGTCCCATACGTGCAAGCGGTTTGCCAAGAATCTTTTGGATCAGACACGAAGTTCAAAGGAGCTGGAGACTATTCTGAACTACAGTGACAACAGCAACCACATGCTGGAAGAGAACACCAGTGATCTTGCTCGGCTGAAGCTGGCCATCAAATATGAACAGAAGGAGGTGAGATACATATGAGAGTGACTGTGCCACCTTGTTATTTCATGTTGGGTAAAGCATGGGTGACTGTCTTGAAGTGTCACACTTTTTCCATAGAAGAGAGCACTTTACCTCTTCAAGAATATTGATCAAAGACAAAAAGAGCAGGCATGGAAAACATCAGTGGAAGCAGATTGATGCGTTAGTAAGTAAGCTGGGGACACAGATGAGCTGTAAGCGGTCAGTGATGGCTGGTAATGTCCTGTTGGGACTCCACAACGGCATGTAATTTCCAGGCAGGCTCTGGATCGAACGCATTATCACCGCCCTCTTAGACATTCCCAAGACAATTGGATAATTGGGGATAATGACGGAGTAAGTGGCGGTCACTTCCCTGGCATACACTCTCAGTATTTGCACGAGGATCTGAAAGTTTCAAGCATTTAAACCAGCAGGTTAAGAATGTTAGTACTCTACAGTAAGTAAAGTACTGTCATATTTTTTGGCCTCTCTTATCAAATCCCAATGATATACCACGCGAGGATATGACATCGTCTGCATAGAAAGCTACTTTGTTTTGAACTTCAGATGTGGTGCTCATTGTTGGCCATTAAGTGTTTAGTTTAGCTGGAGTCGACCACCAGCAGGTTCTTCACATGTCATCAACACTTTTGAAAGGCTCATTGCATATTTCTTCAGTTAAATCACCGCCTCCATTCTCTTGAATCGACCGCTATATACCAAAGAATTCTGCATTCTTTCTTAGCATCACAGTATTCGGACTTAAATGAGAACAATTTTCCAATATTTTTTTGGTTCGTTTCTGTATCTTTCGTACCTGGTTTATCTTTAATTTCCAGTACATAAAAAAAAGAAGACAAAAAACATCTCGGTATTTCAACAGTTGAAGAATAGACATGAGTCTATCATCTCGGCACAGCTCATGTGGAGAGGTTCGCAGGGTAAGGGCAGAAGGTTCGGGTCCACATGTGTTGGGGTGAAGGTATGAGGTGAAGGAACTTAATACTGAATCAAAAAGTGGATCTATTTGACCACAATTTCAGGTTGTTTTGCAGATATTAACGTCAGATTTTGCTTATATGCTTATATGCTTATATTGCCTGTGTTCTGCAAACAGATCACTAAAGGGAGGAGTGACATTTTGAAATATCGGCCTAGGATTCATTTCCTTGATTCAGATGTAATGAAATGCAAATCTTGGCCAGCCACATTTCCTGTCCGTCTTCAACGTGTGATTTGCTCGATTCGTTTGTCGTCTTTGGCAGCTGGAGGCTTCATGCCAGCGCAGTGTTTTATCGATCTGTTTACAAAAGAAATAGGTTAGTTTTTGGGTGACATTTCACCCGCCAGCACATTTGTTTATTTTACGTGCTATTAGTTGATTGTCAGTGGGTGTTTCTTTAGTTTCATTCCTGAGGCTGATCCAACCCAGGAGGTCACCGTTCAAAAGCTGGACAGGATCACTGAAAGAAGGCAACCAAACATTCTCTCTGAAAGAAGAATCTCAGACATCATGCTAACTGGAAGGAGACATTTTGTACAGTAAAAGTTGATTTAAAATCAAATTGTGTGCACGGAATTTTGACTTAAAACTATGGACCCGCATCCTAAATTGAAGGTCAAAGGTCACTGACTATGACAGGACCTTGTCATCTTTGAGGTAATTCAAACATACGCTACCCCTTTCCAGAAAGACTTTAGGTCTAAGAGATCATATGTGGACCTATTGTGTCACAGTATGTGGACATTAGTAACCTACTAACCCAGATATTTACTGGAAAATGAGACGGTGTGTTGTTCTAACCTCTTTATGTGTATGTCTTTGCTTGATTTCCAGTTTGTGGCTCAGCCCAATTGTCAGCAGCTGCTGGCCTCTCGCTGGTACGATGAGTTCCCCGGCTGGCGGCGACGTCACTGGGCTGTAAAGCTCATCACTTGCATCTTTATCGGACTCCTCTTTCCTCTGTTATCCATCTTTTATCTGATCTGTCCTAAAAGCCACTTTGGCTTATTCATCCGTAAGCCGTTCATCAAGTTCATCTGTCACACTGCTTCCTACCTGACCTTCCTCTTCCTGCTTTTCTTGGCATCACAGCATATAACAAGCAACAAAGACATTCAGGGCCCCGAGCCCACCACTGTGGAGTGGATGATCCTCCCCTGGGTGCTTGGTACAGACAGCACACATCAGACACCGGCTTGGGTTAGGCAGATGACCGACTATTTATTCTTGTTTTGAAGGTTTCATTTGGACTGAGATCAAGCAGATGTGGGATAATGGCCTGGAAGACTACTTAGATGATTGGTGGAACATTATGGATTTTATCATGAACTCACTGTATCTTGCCACCATTTCTTTAAAGATTGTTGCCCATGTGAAGGTGCGTTTGATTTCTCTCACTGTTTCATGCATGTGTGAATGGATGACTGCAGAGTTCTGATGTTGCACCTTCGACAGTTCGGCGTCCACATCACCAGATGCACCTGGGAAATGCTGCACCCCACTCTGGTGGCGGAGGCCTTGTTCTCCATCGCCAATATCTTCAGCTCCTTGCGCCTCATTAGCCTGTTCACGTCCAACTCTCACCTGGGCCCGCTTCAGATCTCGCTGGGTCGCATGCTCCTGGACATCCTCAAGTTCCTCTTCATCTACTGTCTGGTTCTGCTGGCCTTCGCCAACGGCCTCAACCAGCTCTACTTCTACTACGAAACCGAGCCCAAAGACAATTGCTGGGGGATCCGCTGCCTCAACCAAAACAATGCATTCTCAACGTAACTTTTCCAAACCTGCTCTCTGATCAACATGATGAATAATTCACCGTTTTTCTCCGCACGATGCTTTCGCTGATTAATGGCTCTCTCTTTTTTAGGCTTTTCGAAACCATGCAGTCATTATTCTGGTCCATATTTGGCCTGATTTCTCTCTACGTGACCAATGTGAAGCCAGACCACAAATTCACCGAGTTCGTCGGAACCACCATGTTCGGAACATACAACGTCATATCTCTTGTGGTGTTGCTGAATATGCTCATCGCGATGATGAACAACTCCTACCAGCACATTGCGGTAAGTACTGCAGCTAATCCATTTTGCTCCTAAAGCACCTCGATATGTCTTGCTCTAAGGAATGGTTTTGTTTTTCTTCTGCCCAGGATCATGCAGATATTGAGTGGAAATTTGCCAGAACAAAGTTATGGATGAGCTACTTCGAAGAGGGAGGGACTTTACCGTCGCCGTTCAATATCATCCCGAGTCCCAAGTCTGTGATTTACCTCATGAAGTGGATCAACCAGCACGTATTTACCAGATCGAGAAGGAAGGGGCTCACGACTTTTGAAACGTTGGGGGTAATATGAGTGCAACTAAATCCATACATGCTTCATTCATTCAAGAGAAACTTATGTCAGATATGGCAGTGGTCCCCAACCCCTGGGCTGGGTACCGGTACTGGTTCGTGGATCAGTTGGTACTGCTCCGCACAAGAAATAATTATTTCAGTTTTATGTATTACCTGAGTTTGAATGATGCTTTATTTTGATCCGATCATTTTGATAAAACGACTGGATCAAAGAATGAATTTCCAGGTCAACCAGTCAGAGACTAGAAAGGACAAGATCAAAGGTGAAAATCAGAGAGAAATTTAGGGTGTGGAGGTGGTGTGGACACGTGATGAGGAGAAACAGTGTTGGACCAAGGATGACAAAGAGGCACACTGCCACTCACAGTTGTTGGCCTTTGGAAAATGGTCACAGGAACATAGTTTCTGATGCACCTGGATTTTTTTCTAAGGTCAGATGGTTTCACCGGAGATGTGTTCCCTTCTGAGTCAGATCTATCTTCAAAGCAGGACTGTTTAGTGGACCTTGTTAGAACCTTGTTGTGTAAAAGAAAAAATGCAGGTTGAGTTTATCTATTTACTGTACAATTTATTTCCTCCCCTGTAGAGACAAGCTGCAGAAAATGTCCAACTGAACCACAGGTACCAGGTACTGAATCTGATTTCTGACTTTCATATCAGTGTCTGATGTTCTGAAGTGTTGATTGATGGTTTTAGGAGGTTCTGAAAAATCTGGTGAAGCGCTACGTGGCTGCGAAGATCAAAGACGCCAAGAAGGGCGAGGGGTTGACGGAGGAGAACTTCAAGGTCCGCTGATGATGCGTGAAAGCAAAGCTGAATCTGCTCAGTGTTTTCTTCTCTTTCAGGAGTTGAAGCAGGATATTTCCAGCTTCCGATACGAGGTCATGGGAATGATGAAGGGAAAATATCACAACAACTTGTTGGTCACCAACTCCGCCTTGGCATATCCGGGAAATTCGTTCAAATATTCGCCCAAATTCTTTGCCGATGAGTCACATCTGAAGCCGGACGATATCAAAATCAACACGCCGACATTCGCGTCCAGTCCGGAGGCCTGCGTCATGGCTGAGCGTCGCACACTTCTCAGTCCTCGACACTGCCATCGTGAGCCACCGAGGGACGCTGAGCTCAGTCACAGACAGCCCAGACCTCCCTCTGAGAAGTCCGAGGAGTCATGTCCGCGGCCGGTGGACGATTCCTCCAAACCTGGGGAGCAAAAGATAGAGTTCCAGGGAGGGAAAGTGATGTCCCAGGTTGTGCGGAAGGTCGTGCAACAGTTTGAGAAGGCGAACAAGGAAAGCAAATCTGACTCAGATCAGCCAAGGAAACATACAAATTGATGGGCTGATGTCATTTAACAACCTTGTTCCTTAATAAAAGGCCACATATGTTATATACGACGCATGATTGAACAGCTTTTACAGAGCATTTGAACCCAGCTATGAAGTTGCCTTTATAAAAGAGCTGAGCGAACAACACATGAAATGAATAAACAGCACACGCTGTCATAATGATCCACCCCATGGTTTCTGTCTGCTCATCTGTTTTTCATTCTTGGACGTTTCATAAATTCAAACTCATCTCAGAACAGAGGAGAGAACTCGGATCAACTGGTTACCATTGTACCTGCCAACAAGGAGGTCGTCGTCATAACCATGTTCAGCTTGTGATGTCTCTGTTGTGCTGCCGTTTGGTGACGTAAACAGCTCGTCAGCCACACAAACAAGCACAAACACACACACTCTCTGGTTACCAGTGTCGCTCAGGGACAAAGACAAAAACATGTCTGATGCAGTTCATTTTGATCCGTAAATCTGCTTCTTATCTGACCAGCACATTAGCCAAAAAGTATGATTTATCTGACTACTCAAACAAAAATGAGCTCACTGTCATCTGTTTCAGATCAGAAGAAGACTGCGAGCGCCCTCTAGCGACAAATACAAGCAGGAGGAATGCTCGAGGAAAGATTTCGGTTAAAAGTACAATGCGTTGAGACTTATTTAAAATGCTGAAGTTTTCCTCTGGCTTTATTTTCTCAAATGTACGTTGATTTATTTATGTATTTGATATTTATTTTGGCTTTACTATTTGCCTGTTAGCCTCATCTTTTATCCAGTATTCATCCAATATTCATGTCAGTGGTAAAACTGGCAAAACTTAAAAATAATAATAATAAAGCATTTTATAAAAGCATTTCCAAGAATGACCCCCCTTTTATTAGTATTTTACTGAAACACGCAACACTAAAAAATACAAAAAGTGTCTCAAAAGTGCAAAAGCGTCTCATAGTCAAGAAATACAACTTTCTTTATTCATTCAGAAAGTTGTATTTCTGCATCTAAAAAGAATCAAATCACAACAAAGTTCAATGAAAATGCATTTTTTAATTGAGCGACTTCCAAACATATTTTGTGACAAACACATCCCACCTAGTTGACTTCTCTACTCCACCACTAGGTGGTGCACTAAATTCTTTTCTGGAGTGGCTAAATGGTATCATTGTTTGTCCAAACCAACATTTACAGATGAGATCCTGCTTGTGCAGTTTTCCAGAATCATGTGACCCCTCAGAAAATAATTTAGCAGCTCATTAGAGAAAAACAATGACAGTTTAACACGCGCCAGACTACTGACAATAACAATGCAATGAGAAAGATGATTTTAATAAGAGCCAATTCACATTTATAATTAAAGTAAAAGAAGACAGCGAGTGTGCTGAGGAATTTGTGTCGAAACACACTGTTGAATGAGCCACTGTTGTGCATTGTGATGTATGTTTGTGCAGAGTCTGGGTGGTCCATGCATAATTTCACATCTTGCCATCCCACTGTGAGTGGAAGGTTTGACTGCTGGTATATAAAGTCCCTCTCGCAGTGCTCTCCCATCAGTCGGGGTCTGCAGGGGCCTGTGCACCAATCCAGGATGAAGCTTCTTTTCGCAGCCGCTTTTGCACTTTTTGTGCTCTCCACCTTTGACACGGCTGACTCCTCAGCTTACGACAAGATCGTCTCCCACAGTCGCATCAGGGCCAGGAAAGAAGGGTAAGTGATGGCAAGACTTTTGGAGCTTCTCTGCTGCCACAAATAAAGGCAAAAATATATATATATATATTTTGATATAGTAAGGTGTTTTGGATTTAAAAAAGATGACGTTTAACTGAAGTCACTGGTCATTCACTGAGCTGTATAATCATTATCACAGAAACACATGTATTTAAATAATTTCCATTGCTATTAATAACGTTTTCTGATTCAGATTTATGTATATTTAAATGTAATGCTGTATGTTTTAATATTTACTGTAAATAAGGAATTAAAGTGGTTTAAAAACACATGTATAAAGTAAGGCGGGAAAAACATTATTAATACTCATTTATTTAACATGAAAATATTTGTAGTTTTAATTTAATTTCCATGTGATATAAAGTGTATAAAAAACATTGAATAATGCTCATATGAAAAATTGATAGAATCCCTGAAATAAAAGTTTGAAATTTGCTCCTAATAAATACAGTTACTCTAAATAAGAAATTAAGCTGAATAATGTATTCAATAATACACTATATTAAATAATACAAAATGAACACTCAATCTGATTAGGGGGATTGTATCCCATGAAAAAACATTCAAAAGCATTTAAATCACATTAAATTAAACCACATTTCTTCTTAAATAGCTTATGTTAAATTATTTAAATTAAATACATGTATTCCAGAGACAGCTCTAGACAGAAATGAGCACTTTTTATTGAGACTGAAGAGACAATACATTGTATAAACGCTTGCATAACAGACACCCCTCGTTCCCAAGTTGAATCAGGAGCACTTCCAAGTTCAAGTGTAACGCCGGCTCAACTCCTCCCCCCTGCAGACCAAATGTGTGCGCGCTCCAGCAGGTCATGGGCACCAAGAAGAAGTACTTCAGTACCTGCCGTAACTGGTACCAGGGCTCCATCTGCGGAAAGAAAGCGTAAGTCTTGTTTCATGACTCCAGCTCACTGTCTTCTCTCCACCTCACTCGATCCACATGAGTGCAGGGGAGGTTTTCATCGAAAGTCTGCTCTCTGTGTGATGCCGCACTGGTAACCCCCTATTCCAGGATAGAACCCCCACTTAAACACACACACAAACTGTACTCCAGATTGGAAAAACATGAAGTATTCTGGACATTCACTTTTTCATTGTTGTTCCAGCTGTCTCAGCACTTTTGGGTGGGAGCCCGGTGTCTTTTGTCCAGTCTTTCACACACACTCGCTCGCACACTAGGCATTCTTGGGTTCCGATTGAGTCCTGCCAGAGAGGCTCTTCACCATGAATACACTTTCCTCGCCAACCTTGGCCAAACAATGCAAGAAGCAGCCAAGGAATCTTATCAGGTGTCAGTGGGAGGGTGAGAGCTGGCTGTTCTTCGCATCTCACACAGAAGAATCATTTCAAAAAAGTGTTGTGGGACTCAGTTAATCACATGTTTCACCTGTCAAAGTGTAGAACTCTTCATCTCAAGAGTGACTCATACCCAGAACTGTCCCTCCATATTGGTGGAAATGGCTGCAAAAACATCTCATATAAAGAAGCTGCTCTGTGATGATCTTTGAAAGCTAATAGCAGCATTCCATTATTTTTGCTTTAAACTACCAATAGATGCATTTTTGTTATGCATTGGCTTTAAGACAGATGTGTCAAACTCAGGGCCCCCGGCCCACATTCGGCCCACCGAGTCAATTTATGTGGTCCACAAGAGCTATTTTTTAAATTTCAATTCCTTTAAAAATGACGCAGATAAACAGGAAGTGGATAGAAGATGTGAAAAAGAAAACCAGACTGACCGCTGTTTTCCAATCAATGAATGCCATGATATTTACAATCTGTACAATTTTGACCTGATCTGTATAAAGATTAGCTTTCAGCTGGCACTGTTGTCTGAAGAGCATCCCATTCTTGTCCCAGTTACCCAGGATTTTCTCTTACATTTTATCTTTTCTGTTATCTTACCTTTTCATGCTTGAACATTTGTGAAGCATTTTGCATACTCAGATCAAAACGTTGCTTGTTGCGCTTAAACATAAGCATAGTATGGATGCTAAAGTTGCTAATGGAAAGTATTTGAAACATGAAATGTTATTTAAGTCAGTATCTGTAACTTTCACATGAGACAACAGCTCCGCTTCTTGAGTTGAGTCAAAATTTCAATTCTAAAAATGGCGGGAATACTGAGTTAACTGAGTTATGACTAACTTATCAGGTGACTAACTATAATATTCAATAGCTTGATTTCATTCCTAAAATTTCAACAAGGAGAAACTGGAACTATTAGCTAAGGTGCTGACTGCGAATACTCGCAATAGCATCAGTGAGTCAAAGCAGAAAGTGTTGAGTTCCCTCCAGGCACTCTGGTTTCCTCTCACTGTCACAGATTTATTGGCTACTCTAACTCCATAGGTGTGAAAGGTCGTCTCTGTGTCCTGTGACGACCTTCCACTTGCTGGAGGAGTTTTGTTGCAGTTGAATGTTGCTTCAGGGACTCTCAGGATCCAGGGGTTCACATGGTTTCACAGCTGGCCTCTAACCGTTTCGAAGGTTCCCCCACACTTGATTCATTCTTCTTTTCGCTTTGTTAAGTCATTGTTGTCACGTTGTCAATAACCTGAGGATTTGAAAGTTCCTGCCGACTGACCAAGGTCACGTCGTGACTGACTGCTGGCTGCAGGTACGGCAGGGCTTCTCTTCCAAGCACTGCCTGGAAGACACATTTATGTTTATATAATGACTGTCATTACAACTCATCAGTCATCTTCAACGGCAGCGTTTCGGGGATTACTGTCTCCTCAGGGACTTCCCTTTGGTCGGGCTACTTCCGCCAGCTGTAGGAATCCAGTGTTGCCTCCAAGCCAGGGAGGGGAGATGAGCTCACCATCTGGGCCTGGTTCTGCCCCGCCAGATCCAAAAGAGCGCCACCTTAGGAACCACAGTTCAGTTCAGATGGAAAACTTCATTCCTTTTTAGAGGACACTCAAGTGTTTCACACTCTGCTCAGAGCTGGAGGGAATTATAAACACATCATCTGCAAACAGGAGAGCGTTAGGCGCATGAACACCTTGGATTCCATAATTCTCATGTTATATTGTTGGACACCGCATGTTATTTCACACTCGTGGTGTCAACTTGGTCTTAATCCCAAATTGACATAGGAGATTAGGCATGAGCAGGACCAGAGATTCTGCATTTGGTTGCACAATGGTTGGGAATTTTAAGATGATCGCTCAGTTTTCCTGGCTCAGACCTAATTTTAGGGCTTGGTTAAAGCCTGAGGTTAGTGATCACAACTTGACTTATACTACGCAATGTGTACCTGACAGATGTCTACAGGCAGCCTGTAACTTGCAGTTACCATGAGTATCCAGAGAGGGGGCTGTGGCTTCCTCGATTTTTTTTATTTATTCCCATCCAATAAACCCGAGGTTGTTGGTTTGAATTGCTATTGTCGATCCCCAGCGCTGTTATGAATGTAGTATGAGTGAGTAACGGTTTCTGTAGAATGCTGGTGACATGAAAAGTGCAATATTCCGTGATTTCCGCACTATTCCCTGCGTCTTAAAAAAACAATGTGCATCCACAGCTGCTGTCAGCTGCAACATGGAGCTCCGGAAACACTGTAGTAGTGGCAGGAAGTGCCCGAAATACATATGACTGACGGCTTTTAAAACTTGTCTGGAAGTGATGACGCGTACCGTTGCGCATTCTAAAGCCCGTACGCAGAAATAACTGACTGCCCGATAGACCAGTGCGCCTTATGTGCAAAATCAATTTTCTTCTTTTCATATTCAGACGCGATCAACAGCAGTAAATGACAACTCTCTGAGACTCTCTAAGAGGCACCAGTTTGGAGCGTTAATCTTTCATGCGAAGAACAAAGGTTCACGTCAGTAACTGCACAAGCGATGATGACTTTGTTTCCTTTTTGGCTCTCGTACTGTTATATTTGGATTAATGCTTCTTCCCACCGCTTAAATTTAATCCAGTCATTCCTCATTCTGCTTCCTAAGCATTTTGGTTGCCAGGACACAGTTTGCACAAGTCGGTGGCGGGGGCTCTGTGAGGACATTAAAGACGTCGACGCCGTTTGACCGAGTGACTGTTCTTCTTTATGAAATGCTTATTTGACCAAAACGCTGGCTGGTCAGAAGTTTCCAACTCCTCGGCCAGACAACATCCCCCCTGAGACCAGCATAAGTGGGGGGGGTTTGCTGACTTTGTGTGTTCTCATCCCTGACTCCGACTTGGTCCAATTTCACTTCATAAACAGCTGTGAGAGTGGAAGCGCTGGCCGTGACCCACAAACCTTTTTGTCTGCTCGCCGTCTCCGACGTCAGCAGCGGATGTCAACCGTGAATTGCTCGCTGCAGGAAGGAAACTGGTTTCTGCTCGGCCTCCCTCGAGGACAAAGACTCGGGGTGACGTTGCTTATAGTACACGCACTTTTCCAAGTACAACAAATTACAGCAAGTCAGTCTCTTAGGGTCACCTCTATTTTGGCCTGAAATAACAGGACAGTTTGATCAAGTGATTTCACTGCTAAAATAAACTTGGATGAAGAAGGAACCGTCAGTCAGAGGCCCTCTTTAGCATCTGTAAACTTTGATAGCGGTTGAACTTGCTTTAGCAATGTTAACGTTTCAATAATAGTGGCATGATAACTGCATTAGCCAGGAAATATGAATAGCCGTTTTCCTCGAATTGCACGTCAGCTAGCTTTTCGGACGACCTCTGATGGAGCCCCATATTGGTAGCTTCCTAAGTTGACACCACAAATACACTCCGTTTGCCTCCCACACTTCTGACAGAAAGTCCACATGTAAGTGTGTGGGAAAGGGGTGGTCTGTCTATATGTGTCCTATGAAGACTTGTCCAGGGTGTCCCCTAGAGTTGAAGTCCAGACCACCTAACATACAGAGCAAATCCAAGACTTTGAAGGCCCAAGAATGAATCAATACCAAAACCACTGAAGGAGCTGAGACCAAGACCAAACTGAATACAGATCAAACTGAAAGTATTCATTCACTTTGACCGTTTTGTTTGTAGTAATGTGTGTGTCTGTATGACTAACAGACTGGCTTCTGTATTCAGTATGGTCTTGGTCTTGGCTACAACTTGAGTGTCTCCTACCTTTCACTCCGGATGCCTGAAAATAAGAATGTGGCTGCCAACTTACGTAAAATCAAATCTTGCCGTTTGATTGTGTCAATACGTTTTTTTGCGTCCAACGCTCTGGGCGAGATGTTTCATTTCAATTTGCTCCTTTGTGCTTGAGAAGCATCTTGAAACATTTGAATATAAAACCCCACAGGGGTCCATTAAAGTGAACCACTGAGTTTCCCCGGCTCGTGTTTGCTGCCAGCTCTGATTCTGCTGATCGATGCCTTCAACTCATTTTAAAAACAAAAGGGCTCGACAGGATCTTCCATTCGCTGTAAATCTTCAGCGACGTCATCGCTGCAGAAGCCTGTCAGACGGACGAGCAACTCGAATCAGAATAAATGGACCTCCAGCGCCTCATGTGGTATTGTTTATCTTAAGTAGGTCCATCCTCAGTGACTCGCTTTATTGGTGCGTTCCACTTCACCCTTAAAGGGATTCACTCACATTTCCAGGCGCTGAGCTAATGCGCCAAGAACACGTTCAAACCTGCTGACACGGGGAATATATGTTGCCGTCATCTTTATATCCAGCTGCTTGTACTTTTACGGTCCCTCTCGGTCTAGTTTTACTTGCCGATCCTGAGTCTCATTTTAGGATAATCAAATATATAAACCCCTCACCCCCCTTTCATAAAAACGGATCATAATCATGGAAACAAACTGTACGCTGAGCTTGTTTAGATGCGACGAGAAGTTTCCACGCACACCATCCAACCTGTAAAGACAGATCCCATACTCTCAAACTCTTATTAGGATTAAACCATCAACAAGAAGCAGGGAGCTATAAATCTGCTGCTGTAATGTTTGCATGAATCACCGGGGCCTTGGCTGGAGCTCTGTGATTTCTTGTTGTGGTAACGCTGGAGCGGATCCACATCTGGAAACACCGGGTAAAACCTCTGCCGGTGACTGGATGTCGAGGGACATGACAAATTCTAACCATCGATTAAGAGCATGTGTGAATCTGCTTGCAGGACTGTGCTGTACGAGTGCTGCCCGGGATACATGAAGCTGGACGGCATGCGCGGTTGCCCTGCAGGTAACCAAAATCCTCTTCACATCCTTTAGCCTGAGCTCCTTCTAAGAGCCATGGATCGCTGTTAAACTGTCCCAACCAGTACCTGAACGCATCAGCAAGGACTAGATTCCCTTTTCCTGTCCAGTACGGTAAAGTCGTACTGTTAAAGTGGTTGTGGTACAACCACTAAACAAGCCTTCACCTCTGCAGACCTGGATCTTGGCTTGGCGTTTGTAAAACAACTGCAGTATGTTCGCAAACCCTTCAAGAAAGAAAAAAAGGCCATATGTATATGATGTTCCCAAGTATATTGTCTAACTTGTTGCATTCAGAATCACACTAAATGCGATAAAACCTTCATAGATTGCTTGAAAATGGCCAATTCAGTGTTGAGAAAACATTTTTATTTTCTGCAGTTGAGGCTTTTTTTCTCTTTCGCTTTTTGTTTCTTTCAATTTTCTGATTATATGCCTCTAAATGAGGACCAGCGGGTGGGAAAGGACCCAAGAGGACCCCATGCAAAGGTCCTGTTCTGTATTAAACTGACAGGAATTGAATGACGTGGATAGACCTGCAGGAAAGATGGTCTGATGTCCCAGCACATTCTCACTCCTGAGGTGTCAAGTCTTCGGTGTCACATGAAGACAGCACTTCCTGAGGCCATTGTGTGGTAGAATATATGGAAGACAGAGTCAGCGCCAGGGCCAGTTTCCCGGGACGAGCAGCAGTTGCCAAAAAACAAAAAGTGGGATACCGTGAATTCAGTGTGATGCGAGGCAGGTTGACCGTAACAACTACGCAACAACATGGCAATGGGTGGTCTGTCAGAAAAAGAGAGCTGTGAAAGTGAGAGAGGATGTAGGCGAGTTGCTCGCCATAGTCAGAACCCAAACCTTAAATAAACAACAGACCACTTTAAAACAAGTGAATGGGAAATTTGAACTGAAAAGGTTTCATGAGGGAGTTTTCTATATAAAGAAAAAACAAACTGGATTTCTTCAAGCCGACCTGCTGTATAAAAGCCTTAAACTACCCAGGAATATCGAAAGAGCAGTCTGTCTTTTCCAAACAACTTTCAAGTTCTGCATCTGTCTTCACTCTTGTTTACTGGCTTCATATAAAGTCTGTAGATTCTCTTCCATGAAACGTTGTTGTTTCCACACTGATGAATTTGTTTAACATGTGTACCAAAGAAAAACGTTTTTTATGGCAACCGAAGTGATTCAGGAAGGTCCAATAGGAAAGGTTATTCCAGGCCGTCGCGCTGGCGCCATTCATGGGCTATATAACTTCAGACACAAAGAAAAGTGGAACGTCTCGCATCTTGTGGACACATGTGCGGCGTGTTTTCCCAGATGTTAGGCTGGGTTATCATTTTTCATGAAGTTATGATACACATTGTGTTTTTTTCCTTTTCAGTGGCCCCAATTGACAACGTTTACGGCACTCTGGGTTTGGTGAAAGCCACCTCGACCCAGAAATACTCCGACATGTCCAAGTTGAAGCCGGAGATCGAGGGATCGGGATCGTACACCTTCTTCGCTCCCAGCAATGAGGCCTGGGATCTGCTGGATGATGTAAGTTGAGAACATCAGACGGTGTTACGTGAGTGACTTGGCTGTCTCTCCTAACAGGACATGAGGAACGCTCTGGTTAGCAACGTCAACATTGAACTGTACAACGCTCTGCATTACCACATGTCCAACAAACGCCTCCTGACCAAAGACTTAAAGAACGGAATGACAGTCACCTCCATGTACAACGACCTTGGCCTTCATATCAACCATTACTCCAATGGGGTGGGTACAGAAGCGAGCGGAAATGAGTCTAAAACAGAACCTGAGTGAATCAAGTGAATATGTGCTCTGCTTCCTTCACTGTCCATCCCAGATTGTCACCGTGAACTGCGCCAGGATCATCCACGGAAACCAAGTGGCCACCAACGGCGTCGTCCATGTGGTCGACCGCGTCATCAGCGCCATCGGTAGAACCATCCAGGATGTCATCGAGGTGGATGATGATCTGTCAACTCTGAGCGTGAGTCCAAACAAATGTTCCCCAGAGCAGCACCGTCGTCACCCTCGGGCTCAGCCGATTGTTGTTACTGTGCATGACCCAGGACGTGGCTCTGAACGCCGGTCTGATAGAGAAACTGGGTCAGGCGGGACATTACACTGTCTTCGCCCCCACCAATGAGGCCTTCGAGAGACTCGGCATCGACGTGTTGGAGAGACTTCAGGACGACAAGAAGGTCCTTCAAGGTAACGGATACATCGATTCTCCACTCTCGGCCCGACTCCAGCCAACTCCGTATTAAAAGTTTAACATGCACCATATTTCTGCCAGGATCTCAGTGACCAACTTCAATTGGAAACAGATGAAACCTCAATGGATGGCGCAGTAAATCTTGAGAAGTCTCATGTAACAAAACTGCTAATAATAGGTTCGCTGTTTCGGATTGTGGGTGACGTGGCCGAACAATGAGTCACACTGCAAAATGTTAAGGTTTTCAAGCTCGCAACTGCACAATAGTTTAATAACACGGTGGACGACACAATGTATATTTGGAGCGACTGCTTCCCTCAGCGTGTTTGTCAAGCTGGCAACCTCCCAACATTTATATTAGCTCAAATTCATTTACCCGAACTTACACCGATAAAGCACACAACGCCTTCTTAGAATGACTGAAGGGATCTAAGGGAGTTTCGGGTTCCACATCTGGTCTGTTGTGCACACAACCTGCTGAGTCAGCGCCCCCTCTCCATTATTATCCCGACAGCTATGCTGAAATACCACATCCTGGACTCGGTCCAGTGCTCCGAGGCCATCATGTCCGGCAGCACATATGAGACTCTGGAGGGCAACAATATCGTGATTGGCTGCGACGGCGACAGCTTGACGGTCAACGGTGTGAAGATGGTGCGGAAGAAGGACATCGTCACCACCAATGGCGTCATCCACCTCATCGACGAGGTCCTCATGCCAGACTCAGGTTAGACTGCTTGGTTGTTGTCCATAAACTGGAACACCGGGATGACTGTCAAATAGTGTGTCATTGTTCATTCATAATTGATTTAGGGTTGCGAAGAAAGATCGCGATGCAGTGAGGTCGACATCAGTGGTGGTCTAGTGGTTAGAATTCAGCCCATCCACCACTGTTGCCTGGGTTTGATTTTGTTCAATCTCGGATGCAGTTTTATTGTGTTTATAAAGTCGCATTCAATGGGCTCCTCGGTGGAGGTATGCGCTCGCCGAAGCCTTTTCTTCTTCCTCAGTTTATTTTGCCTTTTCAGCCAAACAAGTCGTGGAACTGGTGGGAGACTCTCAGTCCACATTTGGGAACATGATCTCTGAGATGGGTTTTGCAGCCGCCATGCGCCCACAGCTGGAGTACACCCTGCTGGCCCCGGTCAACTCTGTCTTCACTGGTGGGTCTCCAGCGCTTCACAACTTCGTAGTGATAACAGGGTTATTAGTTACGGCATACTGCTCATGATTTTCCATTAGGAACTGCATCAAAAGATATGAAAACCATTACAATGAAAAATGAAATCCTAATAATTTTTTTCATTTATTTACATTTTCTGCCGGTAATTGATATGCAAAGATAACTAAATTACTGTTTTTAACATAGAGACTCCAAGATAAAAACATGCATAAATTGAAGCAAAAAAAAAAAGTAGCCCTCACCTTTGTAAAAAGTACTCACGGTACATTTGTGTGGCTCATTTTTATTCTTTTTTTTTTCAATTGAACTCATGATTTACCTAATCTTTTGGGATCAATTCACAAGAACAGTGTCACGAGAACCAGCAATTGGCCCAAATACCGTAAATTCTGTACTAGATGTGCAAAAACATTTTCTTTTAATTTTATTTTACGAAACATCGCCATTGTTGCATTTGCCAGTTGTACTGTGTTTTTTGTAATTCTGGTTGCACATTATTTCGCTATAACAATAACCAAAGACATTAAAGATACACACACAAACACATCCATAAAGCACCAAGATTAGAAGGCATGATTCAACGCCATGTTTATCAAGCATCTGAAGTTGATCGATACACTGGCCCCTGCACTGAGCTGCTGGGATCATCCTGTTTTCTTACTTCCACTTATTCAATGCCATCGTTTTGGCTGAAACAAGGCTTTCTCTATGCAGCTGTTTTGCACCCCATGGTCGCCTGAGGTCGAGGATATTTTTGAAAGGCTTGTAAGAGTCAAACACAGCTGGAGAACAGGAGTCCTACATTCGATCTGTAAATTCTCAACACATTTTGTGCATTACATTGTTATAGCTCTTCAAAGAGAGACTGTAAATCATGCCTTGTCTTGCTGGCTGCTCGTGGGCAAGCTTCGTTTCTTACTGGTGCATTGCTCCGTTCCTCATCAGATGAAGTCATGACCATGGACCAGAGATACCTCAAGCTCATTCTGGAGAACCACATCTTGAAGAACAAGATCACTCTGGGGCAGCTGTACAACGGCCAAAGGCTGGAAACCATCATGGGGAAATGGCTGCGGGTCTTCATCTACCGCACAGTGGGTCATTGTTCCTCAGACCAAAACATACTTTTCCTTTGTCTTCAAATGATCCAGTCACAGTGTGATTGATGGGATTATTCCCACAGGCCGTGTGTATCGAGAATGCCTGCCTGATCCGAGGCAGCAAGGAAGGAAGCAACGGAGCCCTGCACCTCATGAGGACTCTTTTAAAACCGGCCCAAAAAACCATGTACGAGATTCTGATGGAGCACGGAGGGTTCAAGTAAGTACGTCCAAGCCGACTGTGGTATTAGACGCCACATAACACCCGGACCGCTGATGTCTAGGTCTTTCCGTTGAACCCACATGGCACATATGTGAATGAGAAAGTGCTGTTGTTGCAATCTGTCCGTCTCCAGTGGTTTTTAATTCGGCCAACTTTTCTTCCCCGTGCCGCAGGATCTTTTTGTCTTTGATGGAAACTGCTGGACTCACTGAGGTGCTGAGACAGGAGGGGGATTTCACTCTGTTCGCCCCCAGCGATAAGGCTTTTGAAGGCCTGAGCACCAGCGACATGGAGCTGCTGAAGAGTACGTGTCTCAAACTCGTCTTCACGTTTCTTGGGAGAGGTTTTTTGAAATACTGCAGACGGTATAAACCTCCTACATTCTTGGTCCAACTCTGTCTCTCCTCTCCACATGTTCAAACCATCTGTCCCCTCCAAACATCCATGTCCGCCCAGTCCCAGTGACAATCTCAGCATCTGACTCATCTAACCCTGACGCTCGAGTCTTATACCACACATCACAGCACTATTGCCTCCACCGTTCCACCCCGCCTGCACCCTTTTCATCACTTCCCGTCATCGCTGTCTTTTACTCTGGACATCTGTTTTCACTTCGACTCACTGCCTGTTCACTCGCCCGCCTGCCTCCCTGTCATTGTGATGACTTTGCTTCCTCTTCTCCCCGGCTCATAACTCTCCAGCTTCTCCTCCACATCCTCCTGACTCACATGTCAAATGCTTTCATCATCGGCAAACATGATAGTCTTCTGAAATCTGCCAAGTCTAGCTTTTCCAGACACCCACGGGATCCTGGAAGTCCCTTTTAAGGTGCTGCGGGTTGCTGCATGTGGGCTCACCAGACAAACTCTCGGCTTCTCCACAGCACAGTCGCTCAAGTTGAGACGTTTTCCATGCTCTCACTTCAGGTGACGTGAACGCCCTCAGAACCATCCTCCTGTACCACATCAATGGCGGCATCTTCATCGGCGGGGGCTTGGAAACCGGGGTCACGAACCTCCTCAAGTCCCTGCAGGGCAGCAACTTGAGAGTGATCTTTGTGAGTTTTATCAGTCAGTGTTTGTACAGTAGCCATTCTCTTATCAAGCTCATTTATCTCTCACTAGCTCTGATTTATTAGCGCCATAAACATTGATGTCACTCGATAAACTTGATTAAAAACAAGCTTTATTGCTCCTCCGCAAGTTTACGACGGAACTGACTGAAGCTCTCCTCCGATTGCCTCCCTCCAGGCCAACAACACCATGCAGGTGAACTCGGTCCAAGTCCCAGAATCTGACATCATGGCCACGAACGGAGTGGTGCACTTCGTCAATCGCCTTCTGTATCCTGCAGGTAATAACTGCACCTGGCTCAAGAAGGAAAACTACTGAGATTGCCAGGAGAGCTGGAGGAGTTGTTCAGTCCATTTGTTTAAATCAATCACTCAGTGACAAAGATATGACAGATAAAGACATGAAAACCATTACAATGAAAAATGAAATCCGAATCATTCTTATTCACATCTTATTTACATTTTCTGTTGGTAGTTGATATGCAAAGAGATCTACATTACTGTTTTTAAAACACAGATTCCAAGATAAAAACCTGAATAAATTGAGGGAAAAAAAACTCACTTTTGCAAAACCTGTCTTCAAGTTCTTAAATTCTCTTGCTCCGCTGTACAAGTCCTCATGGTACAGTACCATTTTTTATTCTTTTTTTCAGGTTATCTCTTGGAATCATTCACAAGAACAGTGTCACAATAACCAGCAATTGGGCCAAATACTGTAAATTCTGTACTGGATGCGCAAAAATTGGAATCATTGAATGAAAAAAATACACATTTTATTTCAAGAAACATTATCATTGTTGCATTTGTGTTTCAAGCTTTACTTTGTTTTTTGTAATTCTGGAAGCATATTATTTTGCTATAAAGGTCATGAACTAACAATAGACTAAGGAGTTGTAGAAGTCCTTAGCATGTCATTTAGCATCTCATATTCGAAGAGCAGAAATGTGACAGTAAAACTGGGCCAAGCATTGAACCCTGTGGTACACCGAACACCTTGTGCTGCACAGTTCAAAGTTAGCTTCAGTTATATGACATGTCAGAAGGAGGTTTGAAGTGAGAGAAGTTGTGTTGCAGAAGAACTTTGAGAATATTTGTGCAACTGAGATGTGAATGTTCTCCAGATGTCCCGGTTGGAAACCAGAATCTCCTCACGCTGCTGAAGAGGCTCATCCGCTACATCCAGATTCAGGTTGGTGGTCTTCTAGACAAGATGTCTTCCTCTCCCACCAGTCGTACTGTGGCATCTCTGAGTGACTGGTATCCAGATGATGTAGACCTCTAACAGTGCCTTGTGCTAATCTCATCTCTCCACAGTACATCTCCGGATACAGATACCAGGAAATCCCTCTCACCTTCATCAGTAAGTTTCTATTTGTAGTATTTTCTTTCATCTACCGGCGATGTTTTTGTCAATGTGTCTGGAGTCACCTGTCTGTCTCCTGTCGTCATCAGAGAGGACCGTCACACGAGTCGTCCAGGAAGGTACAGTCATGATGACGAGGACTCATCATCATGTGATTCCTAATCTGTTTTAATAACTGTATAACTCAGGGGGTATTAAAGGGATGAGTGTCAAGGATTATGAATCACATCTAGTACGACGAAGCCACCTTTCCCATCCAGTGAAAGGTCCGTTTGCCGCGTTGCTCCAACACATTTTCAAAGTCTACCAATCGCTGTCAAAGTTAATCTGCTCATGCAAAGGACAAGCTTGACTTGGGTACTAAGGCTCATGTGGAGATCAGGTGCAGCCACGTTTCACTTGACAATGTTTTTAAACTCCACCCAAAATACGACTACCATCAGTAATTAATGTAAAAAAAAAGAGAAAGCAAATTAAAACAAACCCAGAATTAAACTGAAAGACTTTAACTTTTATTTCACAAAAACAGTGACATACCGTACAGTGTCATGAAGTGTCTTGGTCATCAGTTTTCATTTCCTTCTCAGCGACCACAGCAGGCGTGTGTATTCTGTTAACTGCTGTTACGACTCACACCATAAAGTGATCGGGCCACAACCAGTCGCTCGACCCTGCTGACAACATGTACAGGAAGTTTCCGATTCCAACTTCGTTTATGCAAACGTAAATATTTGCCGGAATTGGAAGCGCATCTTTGCAAAGTTTCTTCTGGGCTTCTTCCAGTCCGTCCTGATGACTCTGCAGAGTTGGTTAGTCTTCATGGGGAAGCAACCAATGTTTACCCATAAGAAGCTTCTAATCCATGAGTCATTCATCACACAGCTGTGTTTACTAACATCTTCACCAGTTACAGTACGTTGAAGAAGACCTCTGGAGGCAAACTTTGCGAGTTCAGGTCTCTGGTTAAAGTCCCCCAAGAGGTCTCGATTTCACCCTGGATTCTGGGAATGTGTTGGAGTCAGCCATGCAAATGGAACGTTCTCTGTGTCAAACAAGGTGGTAGCGCTCCCATAAGCCTCCTGACCTTCGCTGTTTTCTCCAGTTCCTGAGGTCACCAAGGTGACGCGGATCATCCAAGGAGAGCCTACCATCACCAAAGTGACCCGAGTCATTGAGGGCCAGCCCTCCATCACCAAAGTGACCCGAGTCATTGAGGGCCAGCCCGCCATCACCAAAGTGACCCGAGTCATCGAAGGAGAGCCGTCCATCACCAAAGTGACCCGGGTATTATCAGGTCAGAACCACACTCTTCCACCACCTTTCTTCAAAAGTCTTCCTCTAGCTTTGACTGTGGAAATAACATTCACAAATGCATCAAGCGATCCTCAAAGGCGCAGCCAGTTCTTCTCAGGGTATCTTCAAATGCAGACACTTGATCCTGATCCGAATCCAAAGTGAAGTCTGGTACTATAGTCTGTCTATTTTCAATTTCAGTCTCCCCAAAAGTGTAAACATGAACCTTTGAATTTGACCTAGATCCACAAGCACCATCCATCTTTTTGGGTCACTCACATTCGAGCACCATCACAGCAAAGCTGCTTCTCCTCCACACTGAAGGCCTCCAGTTATGTTTCTGCTTGTCTCCCTCTGGGGACGTGTTCCTGCATGTCCACCTGGGAGGACGCTGCAGGCAAAAACCTGGGAGCACCTTGGTATTCCCTCAGCTAGTCAGAGATTCCAGATGAGAAGGAAGTCTTTCCTTTGACCACACACCCAGATAAAGTCAGGCATCGATTCCAGAACTACTTTGTTCACTTCAGAGCAGAAATACTGTGTCTGAGTTAGAGCTGCAGCAGAGTCCTAATGTTGCATGTGACAAACAGCCAAACTTCATTTTGTTTCAAAGAAACATTTGGACTTGGCACTGAGCAGTTTATTTACTCATTTGAGGATCAAGTTGTGTTTGAGCTCTGAGAATCCAGTCATATGTTTGCGACACACAGTCGCAAACATATGACTGGATTGTCTCAGTCGCGACACTGTGTGTCAGAAGCCTCAGTGTCAGCCACTGTTTTTACAGAAAATAAAATCCTCTCCAGTAGCTCCAAACCACCGAGGTCTTGTTCTGTAAACACCAAACCCTCAGACCACATGACGTCATCGAGAACCATTTGCGGCTTCCAGATAGAAATGCTTTCTAATCAGATTGAAACCAATTTGAATCACTGACTTGTCTCCAGTTGCTTCTCCAGTGATTAAAATGTCGTTTTAACTTTGTTTTTGGCAAGTTAAATCAAATCTTGAATCCAAAAGAACACGAAATAAGTTTTGTTTTTAACTTTAAAATGTATTCATTAGATTTTAAATACTCAGTTTTCCCACGGCATACACAGGTTTTATTTTCAAATTTCAATTATTTTATTCAATTTTTTTTTTCATTCAAGACCTTTGACACTGATTTACTTCTTTATGTTCCTCAGTGTCTCCTCCTGGTTGAGCTACATGCATCAAGTCAAGCAAATGTGTTGTTAAGTGCGGTGCTAACTGAGTGTGTTTTCCAGGGCCTCAGTACTCGGTCGGCTCAGGAACCACTAACGTAGCCCTGGACGGTGAGTTCAAGTGGCTTCGCCTTGTTTGAGAAACTCAACAAGCAGCCGAGTCGATGTGTGATGCGTCTCTGTCGTCCACCAGGACACCTCTCGTCTTTCTCCACGCTTGAGGTCAAGCCTGATTTCAACAGCGATCGGCTGAGCAAAGTAATCCACGGTGAGTTCACCAGACTGTGAGTCGTGGCCAGTCAACAGTCATGAGTAACGTGTGACGTTTGTTTGCCTATGAAGAGGGTGGTTTGAGACGAAACGCTCCGCGGAGAATCACAGGTAACTTCTGCATTGCTAGTGATGCAGATGCTCTTGCTGGAATAAACGCTCCGCTGGCTTCCAACCTGCTGTTGCAATGCCTGATGAAGAGCGCTGCTTTAAGCTAACTGTGAGCTGAAAAACCACCGCAGGAGGTTTGAACTTTGACAGTGAGACTCACCAGGAGAGCTGCTGGCTGTAGCTTCGCCGCTTGGAAGAACAGGATTGAGCTTGTGTTACAATAGCTCCTCGCATCCTGGGAGATGAATCTGGCCAACCATGTCATTGGATGAGGCCCATGAGAGCTTGAAACGTCTGTGCTTGGCTTCCATACTAACTAACTGGAGCCCAAGTTTTGGACTAAGAATGCTGGAGATGAAGGAGAGGAAGATGAGCGTCATGGATGTGGAGGCTAGAGATAGACTGAAGATGGAGTGATGGCCTCCCGCCACTAGTTGGCAGCACGTCTGATGAAAGACGACTTACATGACACGAAACTCAGACAACAGTGAAGTGAGGCAGGCTCTGAAGCTGAGCTCCTATTTTCTGACCTTCTGCTAACTGCAATATTAGCGTGTCACTCGCTCAAGTCAACCACCAAAACCAGCCTCCAACAACCACCAAGCTTAATTTGTGCTCCACCTTTCTCCCGCAGCATCCGGCAGCAGAAGACGGGGAAGAGACTGAACGGAGACAGAGAGAGTCGAGATGTTCTTCACACCTGAGTTCCACCCCAAGTTACAGCAAAACAAACTGACATGACGTAAAACGGTGCTTTGAATGTAAATAGTTGTGCAATCGTTGACAATCTCCTGGTGCGGCAAATGAACTCCCTGGCTCCACTTCAGAGTCGGCGTCGCCGTAAACCATGTTTTTCATATCAAGCCATTAGCAATGAGAGCGGAGGTGAAGGTTTCTTTCAAAGACATTTATAGCTGTGCGTGGAGCGTTCCTGAATGTCAGCTCATTAAAAAGCCCCGCAACAGACCTGCGATGTGGTTTCCAGGCCTCGACGGTTGTTTGACTTGCTCAGGCTGTCAGCTGTGTCGTGATCGTGCACATTTCACGCATGTGTGTTGTAACTAAGTTCAGTTCTCTCCTTTCTTTTTTTCAATAAAGTGCATTCTTTGATAGAAATGTGCCAACTTGGAACAGGCCTCACCGGCTGCGTCTTTCTTCTGCGAAAGGATCTGGAGTCACGATGTGACCTTTGTAGCCGCTCGGGTTTGGACACGGTGTTTTTAAAAATCACTTTCATGTAAACGAAAAAATTAATCAGTTTGTTTCCTCACTTCGAAAATGTGTCACTATAATGGTGAGGTTCACATAATATAAATAACGAAATAACTCAATAAATATATATATATAATATAATATTTCAAATGACATGAGAAACTCAAATCTTGAGGAAATCAAATAAATAATAAAAGTAATTCCAAATAATAATAATAAATGAAGAAATGCCAAAGTTCAAATAAAGATTCAAATAAATTCTCCAAAAACATTGTAAAAAAATATTATCATTACTATTCTTCTCTTATTTGTTGTTGTTGTATCAGCAATTCCAGTCCAAAATTATGGATGTTTAATATTAAAAAAAGGAGGGAAACTATAAATTGCCGTAGTAAAAATAAAAGCTTTCTCTTCAACCCAGAAATATGCAATAAAAAGGGGGATCAAAACCTTGCACTAAATCCCATCCAGGGGGAACTGGCATAACGGACGCAACATTTCTATGAAATTCAAATTAAAATGGAATAGACTAAAAGATAAACAGATGTTCACAGAGCTTGACAGAATAAATAATGGATCGTAAATGGAAATTAAGAAATGGTAACATCTGACAGTTGGACTGATCATGGTTGACTGCCAGAGAAGAAAACACAGTTAAATGAATAAAAAATAATGATAATAAAAATAAAAAAAATCCTCACCACTGGACACAAACAGGACATAATACTTTATAACAATAGAATGTTTGCATAACATTTTTAAAATGTAAAAACAAACAATTCTTTTGCAACTCAAACAGAACAGATCGATAAAAAAAAAACCACATCAACAACAGGCCGGCGCACTAAACTTAAACCTGTTTACTTCGGTTTCACATTCCTTTAACGCAGCTGCATCCCGTAACGTTGCTGAAATATTCTGTTTCTTTCCAGTTCACGGATGAAGGTTTAACGATCCTGGGCACCATGGCAACAATATTTCAAATCACATAACTGGGCAACATCAAAGTTTCCGATAAGCTCCGGAGCGTTGGAGAGTGAGCTGGCACCCTGCGGCGCAGCAGATGTGTGCGCAGCCGCCAAGAGTCCAGCTCCTCGCCTGAAACCCATCACCTTCTCTCAGAGACTGGGGTGACACCAGACCGCACCAGTGTGAGTCAAGCGTCAAGTGACTTGATGCTGAACCTGCGGACATTTTATACACCTCAGTATCACCAAATCCCAGGTCCCGGGAAGCTAATTCCTGTTTCCTCACCCAGCAGGAATGAAGCTGGGAATATAGAGGTGCCTCTTCCATGACGCTTTGTGCTACGCCATGATTCCGACCGTGCACGTATTGCTGAGCCCATCGCAAAAAAAAAAAAAAAAAAAACCTCCTCTTGATGACCTGCATGTCTCCAGGACCCAGAGATGTGCAGGTCGGATCAGAGCAGACCCTTCTCACCCTGGTCATGGACTGTTTGTTCCTCTTCCCTCTGGCAGGAGGCTACGGTCCATCCAGACCAGAAGCTCCCGTCACAGGAACAGCTGCAAGTGGATTCTGACCGGTCGCGCCATATTGAGAAGAAATATCAGCGGAGAGTTTGTCACATCTCATCCTTGTTTTATTTTGTTACCCGTCTTGTGCTAATCTTGAGATGGTTCTTCAAAAGAGCCACACCCAGTGAGAAAAGGACTTGCTCTGCCACTTTAGTCTGCACATAAGGTTGTATTGGTCCCCTGTGAGGCCTTGGGTTTGAGACATGAAGGAATTTCTTTTGATTTCAGACTTGTCAAGTGCCTTCAGGTGGACCCTTGAAGAACCCCAGTAAGTGCCCAAACTCTGACTGTTCATGTGAAGAGCGAGGCTCAGGTGATGGAGTCAGCGCCAGCACCTCCATCTCTCCTCGTTTTCGTGAGGTGTCTGAGTCATATTGAGAGAGGGAAAAGGGGAAAAAGAAGCTTTTTTTGTGTCCGTAAAAGTCGCCGGGTGTTTTGAACACGAGCAGCAAAAATGAGATTCAGGTTTCGTAAGGCGATCAAAACATCAGTTGATGTTCCTCCAGCGCTACTCGGACACAGATGTTCCCGGGTTTTCTGAGGTGATTTGGCCACGCTGCTCTCTGTATGCTGCTGTCTTCTTGTGTCCAAGTGATGACGTTCCTCTTCGACTTCACATCTGGATGAAGAGCTATTTGGTGGAGTCGGACTGACGGCTCCTCTGGTGGTTTCAGGGTCCTTCAGGTGAACTTTGGAATGTCTCTCCAGAAGGAGAAGTCCATCTGCAGCCAGATGTGCAGCGAGGATAACTCTGCTCTTTTACAAGACTCGGCTACGTGAGAACATCTGCTCCGAGATACAGAGGAGTTTCCATTCGGTTCAGGGAGCTTGGCTCTTTTCCCTCCTGGAGATTGAGAGAGTCTTCTGTGGCGGGACAGCTGCCAGTCACAGCTCAATTAAAAGGGAGAGTCAGCAAGTCGAGCTCGCGGTGGAACACGCCGGCACTAGCTAAGCTAGCGCGCTCATTTTCTGGGTCACCAACACTCACTTTGAAGCTTTTTAAGCAGCTTCCTTTTGAACCTCTGAAGACCAACATACAAACAAGTCTATTTTCTAGTCTTGTGCTGTGTTCCAGTTACCTCTGAAGTGGGAAGTCGGAGCCGGGAATCACATCACAGCTGAGTCATAAATGCTCCCCTGGTTTGCAGCTAGAATCCAGCGGGATGAAGAGGATGACTATGTTTCTGTTGGCGTAGGTCACTGATTCCAAACGTTTACCTCCTGCTTATGTTTGAGGAAGCCATCTTGGCTTGTGTAGAATCCATTTATGGTGAGAATCCTCCCACCTTCGGACTGGGAAATTCTACATCAGGAGACAAATTTCCCAGTTTCCAGCGCAACTGGAATACACCATAAATGAATGTTAAAGTGAATGGCATTTCTGTCTTGACCTATTTTTGTTCGCAGATGTGTCAGAAACAATATATTCCCAAGTTAAATAAATAAAATAAATACATATTTTCAGTAACACTTATTTACATAAACCACCAGAATCTTCATCAGTTTACTCCTCAAATTGAGGCTTGACCTTGCGGGGAACAACAAAAATGTCCACACAAGTATGGCAAAACAAGGTACATACGCGCACACACACACAAAATACCACAACACACCTTTACATACCAACAAAACACACGCCTTCACATGTTCCAAAACAAGCTAAGCACATCCAGACTTGCCGTCTTACATGACACACACCTACACAGGTTTCCCTGCACATGACATACACTCTAAGCCCTGTTCACATGTCGGGACCCTAGAGCAGTAGTCCGAAACCTCTGGTCCATGGATCGATTGGTACCAGGCCGCACAAGAAATAATTATTTCCGTTTTATGTATTATCTGAGTATGAACGATAGTTTATTTTGAAAAACCTTTTATTTTGAAAAATGACCTGATTCTCTTGGTTAAGCCTCAGTCACTTGAGAGCCACAATTTAACTCACAAGCTCGCAAAATGAGTCAGAAACAGTCGTCTTTGGAAAGTTTCTTTGCAAAGAGGAAAAGGCCCCAGACAGGAGAAGAGCCCACGACTTCCATGAAGAAGACAATAGTAGGATTTGCACTTGAAATATGGATTCATCATGGTCGGTGACTCCCACGTGTCAAGCACACAAACATGCTGAGGCCTTATCTGACGGTTCAAAGTGGCAACTTCATACCCCCGGGCCACGTTACAATGGTCAAGCGTAGACCTGTCTGCGGTGATGAAAAGTTTGGGGACCACTGCCCTAGAGAGATTCATAACAGCAAAGCATATACTGTAGAAACACTCACACCAAAACATACTGACTTAAAAACACACCCATCGACGCAACAACATACGACAGCCACAGTCGCACTCTGGAGGGGAACATCGTCCTCAAATGCCCCCGTAACACCGGCCCTGTCAAAGAGTTTTGCACCACGGTGTTTAAAATATGAGCGCAGCGTTGACTTTATACGGTCTGGTAGTTCGAGCACCTCCTGTTCAAGATGTCTGATAACCTCGTGTGACCCACGGGTGATGGAGAGATTCAGTATTTTCCCTCATTTTCATTGTCCACATCGATCACGTCTGAGCTCCCCTGGCAGGAGTCATGTGTGTTTTCGTCAGCTCTTGAACTCCGGCTGAAAGAAGAACATCGTGTGGACGCTTTGTTTTTCTCCACGGCCCTGACATGTTCCTGGCCCGGCTTCCTCTGCAGCACATGTGAAGACAAACGACAGAAGTGATCTGTCCTCAGAGAGACTATTGTGGCGCCATTCAAGAGTATTCTGGGAGACAGAAGCCGGCGGAGCTGTGAAGACTGAGTATACCTGCGGGAGAGTCGTGACCTGACGTGACTGCCGGCCTTTAACACGCTCCACCTGACGTGAACTGGACTGGAATGAATGTTTTGCAATTTATGACGTATAATAAAAGAAAATGAATTCTAAAATAATAACAGAAATAATAATCATGTTAACTTTGTTGGATTTATTCACAGCCTCCTCAATTGTTTTGATCATTTTCAAATACAATTTGCTCAGATTTCAGTTCAGATGTAAACCATCAGGAATCAAGCTCATAATGTGATAATAACATTCCCTCAAAATTGTCAACTCAGCAAAACAAGCGCAGTTCTGAACTAGTGTCCGTCATGAGATCTGCCTTTTCCGTCGCTGCGTTCACAACTTGAGACCCTTGAGTCTCGATCAAACCCTCGCCACACTATCGGCATGACGTTGGCAGCGACAAAACTAGCTCCAGTTTTCCGTCCCGGTGACACTGAGCAGTAAATCCAACTGTTGCATAAGATACCGAACTCAGACGGCCAGCAGCGCTTTTGGAAGAAACAGAAAATCGACCTAATAAATGATCCACCTCGGTCGACCGAGGCATTTATGAGGCAGAATGACTGAAGGGCTCTTTTGCTGCCACAGCTGCACTTTTAAATGATCGATGAGGAACCCTGCTCAGAAGCATGATCTTTATCATCACTAAAACTGTCAAATACTGCGCGGATTTGACTGGCAGACGTTGTGCCGGGTGATGTAGGGCACCACAGCGATGTGGGATCCTGGGAACTTGAACCTCAAATGTCTATTTTCAGTGACCTATTTTCAGTTTCAAGTTCAAGGCATCAACAAGTGGACTTTAGCCTCTCATGGCCTCAGCCTTTGTTGTATGTCGACTCATTAGACTTTCAGTCGCATTAAGCGCTTCCCCTCATGGAGGGGTAGCAACAGCTAATGACTGTCTTTATCGTAACACCAAATATATGCTGTGGGAAGGGAAACATTTCAGATCTAATGCAACAAGCTCGCCTGACTTCTGAGTTTACATTGGACACCAAAGTCATGAAAGCGTCAATATGTCGCTCCTTTTGAGTGAGGTTCTAGGTTGGATGATGACAGGGCCAACCTTGTTGGGTTCAAGGTCATTTTAAATTATTATTATTATTATTATTTACTTGCCATTGAGTACTGACTGATTCCGATGAGTACTTACTTTTTTTTTCACATGCAGTGGTACCTCGGTTCTCGACCGCAATCCGTTCCAGACGGCCGTTCGAGAAGCGATTTGTTCGAAATCTGAATCGATTTTCCTCATTACAATGAATGGAAAAAGAAATAATGTGTTCCAAGCCTTAAAATAGTCTTTTGTAGGAGTGAATGTAGAGTGTCTGCTGCAGGTGCGCTGTTCCTCTATGTGTGTGGCCGCTGCATGTGGGAGGGGTTGCCGAGTGAGTGACGTCTCTCCAGAAGTGAAGAGGTGCCCGGTGCGTGTCCAGCTCTGAATGTGCGCTTCTGTGCAGTTTGGCTGTGACAAAGTCATAAACCAAGTAACTTAGCTCTGTCCCAGACTCGCCTCATCCCTGTCTGAGCTCCAGCCCACAACAGGACATCAAACCCTGGAGTGAGCTCCAGCCTCGGAGGTGTGGAGAGCGAGCACCTCCCCTGTGACACTCTACCACGGTCCAGTGCGGAGACAGGGAAGGTTTTACACCTCAATATGAAGAAAAAACAGTCAGTAAATGTAGCTAACGGGACACGTCTGCATACAGAGGCTGCGTTATACACAATAACAAAGCGCGTTGTGGGTCAGCTGGTCGGTCCGCGCACGTTATGTTTTTTCCGACTTTTTTCGGGGGCGTTCGAGTTCTGGATTTTCGTTCGAAATCCAAAGCAAAAAAATCTCGAAATTTTTGTTCGAACTCCGATTTGTTCGAAGTCCGGGACGTAAAACCGAGGTACCACTGCATATCGTTATTAGCACCACATTTCTCAATGTGTTTTTCTTGAACATAAGTGACTGTCACAAGTTTTACTGCAGTACAAACACACATTTTACAAAGTTTTAATAAACCATTGAAAAACTGGGCCCTGTCGTAAAGTGGTATCGTGGTAGTGTCGGTGGGCATTCTATCAATATGAGTATGAGTAGTCACGCACAGTATCGGACCGATACCGGTGCATCCCTTATTTATCATAGTAGTCAGTGGCGGCTGGTGAAAAAAAATTCTAGGGGGCGCTGAATACATATAATTTAAGACAGCTAAAAGGTACTTATTCATTCTTTCACAGTTTCATATTACTCTGAATTTATGTAATAATGAGTGTTTGGAACTGTAAACTCTCTAGCTATAAATGAATGTTAGTGTTGAAATTCACTTCAGATCTCTGCATATTGGAAAGAAAATTATTTTGCCAAAATAACTCAAAATATGTTTTGAGTGAACATTAAATAAAGTTTTCAGAAAACTGAAGAAAAAACTGAGGATTCATTGGAGGGTGCTGTACACGTCGTTTCAACAAAGATGTCTATATGATGAACATGAGGTTGGAATGGCTGGGATATGCAAATCCTACTCAGTTCTGTGCGCTGGTCACCCGAACATTCTGTGTTTATCACACCGAAAACTAGCTATTTCTGCCCCCCGAGACCAAAAACTGCCAATAATTCGCCACACTCATGACTGGAACAACATACTCTCAGTAGAATATTTTTTATCTTGCTCCTCTGGAAGTACGAGCACATTGTTCAGAATATTATTTTAGCTTTTAAACACATTTATTTATTCATTTTCTGGCGGCTTCGGTGCTTTGGCAAGTGGCGGGGCGTCCTCTGATGACCACTGGCAGTAGCCCAGGCTGCAGCTTCCAATGGAGAAAGTGCTTCTAGTTTGAGAGAACCCAGAAATGTTCTCCCTCTGCTTCCATGCCTTCTGGGCATCGTGGTCCCAAAGTCAGAGAACATGCAGCAATAAATCAATGACTTCATTTTGTCTGTCAATTGGACAGTCCAGCATCTAAAGACTCCATCGAGGTTCCAAAAACATGTCGCATGGCACTCAACCTCCTGCTAAAGGGCGTGTTTGCTGTCTTCTACAACTATGTGTATTCATTCCCGTCTTCCATGACTCCCTCCGAAGGTCACCTCCAGCGCCAGCCATCCGTCATGCCGAGTGTTTTGTTCAAAGGAAGTGGAGTTCGACCCAGTGAATGGAATAACGTATCACCTGTCCCCAACAAGCTTCTGCCTGCTGCGAAGAGAGGGTGTGTGAGGTTAGCGTTGTCAAGTTATTCGTGCTCAACGAAAAATATCGCCGTGAGCTTTAACACCTATTATTACCTGGGCCGACCCCAGCGCTGTCAAATTAGAGTCATACTATATCACCTGACACACAGCGCTTTGGAGTTACATGCAGTTTGCTCCAGAAATGTGTCGGGTTCCTGAACATCTGGAGATGTTTTTGGCCGCTTGGTTGATGGCTTGTTATAATGTCCAATATTTTTACATTAAACCGATCAACCGAACAAGCTTTGGCTCTACATGTGTTTCCACTTGGCAGCAGCAATAAAAAAAACCTCCACCGAGAATTCAGATTTATTGTAGAGGCATGCAAGCAAAAGGTATATTTGTGAGGGATTTTCAGAACTGTACCAGCAGGTATTATTCACTGAGAACTCGCGGGGTTTCTCTGGAACTTCCCTCTCTGTTTTGTTCATCTAAGCTGTGAAACCCGTGGGTGGAAGTGACGAGCGGGTCGGTTGGAGCAGCAGCGTTCCAGTTGTGACATTTCCCCTGACCCTTCGATGGTGGTGGAGGGGGCGTGCGCTGGACTCTTCTGCCCTAGTTGGCTGCCGTGCTAGATCCAGGCTCATCCAGGATGACACATTTGGGAAGGAGCCAACAGAGTTACAGACACGTCCGGGTTCCTCTTTTCAACAAGTTGGACCAGAGGGTGAGAGCCAAGTATGAAAGCATCACTGTTCCCCCTGGCAGGTGTACGGTGCTGAAAGGGAAGAACCTTTGATCACTGCACCAATGGAAGGTGACGTATGAGTGGGAGAGGGACTTGAACCTGTCAGTTTCTTCAAGTCAAAGTGATCAGAAGCTCATATTTCAATTGATCCATGATCCTCAATGGGCGCCTTCCTCTTCCTCACCTCCAACATTCTTGGTTGAACTCTGTCGCTACTCTCCTCAAACTCTCTCCTCAAACCATCTGTCCATCCAAAACCTCTCCTTGAACAAACTTTCTGCAGCTGTGGGCTTGACTGGTCTTGACAAAAAAAATCCAGTCCAGCATGGCCAAGTCAAGTCGATTCCAAGACAAGACCAAGGGTGAATTTCACTTCCTCCCTTAACCCCCAATGTGGGGGGCAGCAGTCCGGTAGATCAGACTTTGCACTGAAGCGTTTCCATGAGAGCCGGCTGCGCTTGATACTTGTCCCCATGGACAATAAATATCTGATCAAATAAAGAGAAAACATGCGAGACATGGGGCGGAAAGTTTAAATAATTTGCATATATCGCCACCAAAGCCAGATGTTGCTGTTTTATTCCGCACTATTCAGAATCAAATATATTGCCATGGTCAGTGGGGACCCCACCAACTGGGAAAGTGCTTCGGGAATAAAGTGCTGTCAATAAAATAAAATAAATTAAAATAAAAAAACAACAAAGGCTTTTCACAAATTCAACAGTGTGACGGCCGAGGGGAAGAAGCTGTTCCTGTGACGGGAGGTTCTGGTCTGGATGGACCGTAGTCTCCTGCCAGAGGGAAGAGGAACAAACAGTCCATGACCAGGGTGTGAAGGGTCGGCTCTGATCCGACCTGCACGTCTCTGGGTCCTGGAGACATTCAGGGAGGTGCAAATCTCAAAATTGAGGAAGCTACATTCCTCAATCTCGCTCCTCAATTTAACATCCTGAGAATTGGAACAGTCCTTACACACGTTGTTGAGGTTGAGAACTGAAGTTGAATTGGAATTGACCCCAACTCCTTGTAAATGTCGCCTCTCGACTGTCTTCGAATTTGTGATGTCAGAATCAAACCCACAAATTCACCTCAGTCAATGTGGCCCCCCTGAGAACAGCTCGGACCCCACTGCTCGAAACTGGCCATGACTGTCCCATAACCTGTCCCTTTCACGTTCGCTGACGTCCATCCCGCCTGCATTCTCTTTTTCGCCATTTGTCATTGGCAGTTGAACCAAACTATGGAGCTAGATGCTGAGCTAGCGTTTGCTTAGCTCCACTTCCCTTTGTACAGTCGATCTCTGAGGTTGGCCACGCCCACATATGTGAAGGACACCGACCAGTGGAAAAACCAGCAGGTCCTGACTTGCCGCTCTCTTCATCAGCCCAAGTAAATCATAAAGGACGCTCAGGCGTGGCGGACGGGCTGATGTATGGATTTGACAAAAGATTTTTTTGCTTTAGCGTTTGTCTGTCAGCCTAAAACGAGCCGGAGTGGAGTTGGCTCATGCATCAAGTGAGGCCGCCTGCGACAGGTGGAGGAGTTATATCAGTCCTTCATCGGCCGGAGCTAATGTGGAAAGAGAAATATCCCTGTTAAAACTCTCAGGGACTCAGAAGTTCAGTGTGAGATGATGAGATTTCAAGATGACCCAGATAAGTTTAGGCTCAACGTGTGAACAAAGTAAGTTCTGAACTACGTGTCTGCGGATAGTGAGCACTGGAAACCACCGATGGAGTCGTCACACGCTGGTGGAAGTGACCCACAACCCTGAACCCGGGACTCAATCCGGAACACATATGTTGAAGGCTTCAAACTTGACATGCAGCTCTTGCTCACCAGGTCAAGGGTAGGGCTCTGACAAATCCACCCCCCCACCCAGCCTCAGCACCTGCACACACAGCAGCCAGTCGGGGTGAGACCGGGGTCAGCGGCTCCGCTTGAGACAAGGTGATGTCAGACAGTCGCAGGGACACGTCGGTGCTTGAGAGTTTACTCAGTGTCAGACAAACCTTTGTCCGTTTCAGGAGCAGATGTGTTCCATAGCGCACCGTGTTTTTGTTGAGTCAGACCACTTGCGTGTTCCTAATGCTCTCCTCCAGAGGGTCGGTAAGGAGCTCAGATGTTCTGGGAATGTTCAGTTCAGCAGATACCCTCCTGGGAAAGTGTTCCGATCGGGTCCAGCTGAGGAGCGATCAAAGCGATATCTGGAGTGAGATGGTTGTGTCTGGAGAGAGCGTTTTGACTCAACGTTGCTGCTTCCTCCACACAGCTCACAGGACGTAATAGGATCTAGCCGACGGGTTTTTGAGCTTGTCGAGTTGATGAATTGGAACAGTTGAGCCACACTGGAGGTTTGTTTTGTAGATGCCTTCTCCCCTTACCAGTGGAATGTCTTCAGACAATCCAAGTGGTTTGGTTCATCATCATTTTATTGCAGCTGGATGAGAGAGAGCGCCTCACAATGAACTTGGACCAGTTGGAAATCTGGATGACATCAGCAAATTGCCTAAAAAGGGGGTTGAAATCTAACAGGAAATCGCGGATGAAGCTAAATATGTCTTTAATGTCGCTCGAGTGTTTCGCATTACTCTGGATTTAGGAAGTTGCCAGCTCAGCGCAAAGCCAAGGGCTTGTTTTTGGGGCGACTGATTTGAGCACATGCTGCTCAGAACAGCTTCATATTGTGTTTGACTTCTTAGAGCCAGTGGTTATTTTTACATGCTGGTGACAGAGAGGATTTTGTGCTTGATCTTCTCCTGAGGCGTCCAGAAGCCACGTCGACAGGGTTTCCCTCATCGTCCAGACTGGCAGTCTGCAGTCAGGACCAGAGACTCGGCCAAGTGTGTTTTCACGCCGCGGCAGGGAGGTGGACTTCACACCCGAGCTCGTAAATAGTGCACCAGATAAGAAAACTCAAATCAGAAAACGTCTTGTTTTTCATTTCGAGAAGGAATCTGAATTTAACCGCGTCCATCTCGACCCGCAGGTTCGGAGCCAAACATGACATCTTCTTATTTCACTGTGGAGACTCGTTCAAACCCACAGTCATTTAATCTGTTGCCTAACTTTTTTTGATTATATAAAACGAAACCCAAGGAAAATATGTGTGAAATGATGCTCGGTATATTAAGACTTTCCATGTGTTGGACCATAAAACTTCATGGTCGCATTTTAGAAGTGAGACAGTTTAAAGTTCACCATAGAAATTAGCACCAAAAAAAGGGAAAGACAATTATGTAATCTCTCGAAAAATGTGTATATTTAAAAACTATCCCTGGGCGATAAAACACAAATAAATAGAAATCAAATTATTAAAAATCATAATAATCCACAGAGATTATGTCTCTCTGTTGGCCAGGGAACACTTATTTTTAATGCATTTTCCAGGAATTCAAAAAGTGTTGAACCCCTAAAACATTCACACAAACTTCAACCCCCATATTTTCAGCCCATGTGAGGACACCACCAACCAAACATGATTCTTACTTTCAAGTTTTCTTCAGATTTGACCCGAGAGCCGAGTTCATTTGATGAAGGTGGTAAACAGCTCCTGGTGCTGCAAGTCCAAGCATCAAAGTTAAGCACCATCTTTGTCTCTGGAGGAGAATTGTGATCAAACACCAGGGTGCAGTCAAATGCTGGATCTGACTCAGATGACAGATGGTTGATTTAAACGCTTGATAAGTATTTTAAGCTGTTGAATCAAACCATACTTGTACAATCATGAATTAGAAAACGCTTGCAAGACGTGGCCACGTAATTCCTTCTTCTTGACACCTGGATTACATCTGAGTTTTCAGAGAACCAAGATCAGCTTTTTTGCCCTCTAATTCCTTTTTTGTTTCAGGTGGCCACACAAATCCCTGAAATCAAGGTAGTACACATGCCAGGCCTGTAGGGGGCAATGTCATGGTCTCAGCGACAACAAATTAGATGAGATAACATTTTCCATAGCCTCTTCAGTCAGAGTCAGAAGAATGAAACAATATACCTGTTGTTGTTACCTGGTGTCTCAGAAAACAATAAAATAGGTTTGTGTGTCGTGTTCCTGTTACTATGACAACCGCCGTAGCTTTACATACAAAACAGAACATGCAGGGAACACAGTCGATGCACACACATGTATAAACATGTATGGAGACTCGAGTGTGGCTGAATAGCGTCTCAGCTGAAGCATGAAGGAAAATGAAAACAGGATGATATTGCGCAAATGGAAGTCAATAGAAGTGTTTTTTCAAAGATTTGGATCTCCTCTAAGCAGCAAGTCCAGATTCTTGCTCACAGTTTTCTTTTGGTTCTCGCTCGTCCTCTGTGCAGCATGACATTTGTTCCGATCACCGAGTCCGGTGAAAGTTCAAGTGTAATGGAACGTCCAGTCAGTCCAGTCCTTCTCTCTGAAGGCTAGTTTGGGAGGGGAAGGTCTAATTCTAACTGCGCAGTGTTAGCAAGAGGCTTGAATATTTTACTTTTCAGGGAAAGGAAATAAAGTCTTCACAAAGCATACAATAAGAGACATAAAACAACCTTGGTGTGTTTCTGGTACAGTGTGTTGTGGTTGCTACTAAGACAGAGCATTTCCATTGTGGCTAATGGATGGATGGGTGGACGGATGGATGAGTTGGTGGATGGATGGATGGATGGGTGGGTGGGTGCATGGATGGATGAGTTGGTGGATGGATGGATGGATGGATGGATGGTTGGATAGATGGGTGGGTGCACGGATGGATGAGTTGGTGGATGGATGGATGGATGGGTGGGTGCACGGATGGATGAGTTGGTGGAAGAATGGATTGATGGATGGATGGTTGGATGGATGGGTGGGTGCACGGATGGATGAGTTGGTGGATGGATGGATGGATGGATGATGGATGGATGGGTGGGTGCACGGATGGATGAGTTGGTGGATGGATGGATGGATGCATGTATGGATGGGTGGATGGATGGATGGATGGATGGACAGGTGGATGGATGGATAGATGGATGGATGGATGGAAGGACAGATGGATGGGTGGGTGGATAGGTGGATGGATGAGTAGGTGGATGGAAGGATGGATGGATGGGTGGGTTGATGGATGGATGGGTGGATAGAAGGATGGATGGTGGGTGGATAGGTGCGTGGATAGAAGGATGGATGGATGGGTGGCTGATGGATGGATGGATGATGGATGGATGATGGATGGATGATGGACGGATGGATGGATGGATGGATGGATGATGGATGGATGGATGATGGATGGATGATGGATGGATGGATGGACAGACGGATGGATGGATGGGTGTGTGGATGGATGGATGGATGGATGGATGGATGGATGGACGGATGGATGGATGGATGGATGATGGATGGATGATGGATGGATGGATGATGGATGGATGATGGATGGATGGATGGACAGACGGATGGATGGATGGGTGTGTGGATGGATGGATGGATGGTGGGTGGATAGGTGCATGGATAGAAGGATGGATGGACGGATGAAGAGTGGATGGATGGATAACTGGATGTCAGACTTAATCCCAAAATGAGAATCATAGCAGCAGTATATAATACAACATAAAGTCAAGGCACAGCAGAGCATCCAGTAAAACTATATAAAATAAAACTGAAGAAATACAAAAACAATGTGAAGTAAAAAAAAAAAACATCTGACTAATGGATCATGGATCACAGACATGACATCCTCAAACTTCCCACTCACTTTTCTTGCTGAAGAAAAAGTTGTGATGTGTTGACGTCGACTGAGCCCTCGGCCAAACAAATTACAGAGTTGTTTCAAATCCAAACCGATTAATGCCAAATTAATGATCAAGTGTTCTGTGCACAGGCTGGAATCTGAAGCGTCTCCACATAGCCCTGAGAGACGGCGCTATAGCGTGACACACCTTAAAGGTGCCGCAGATAGAGCTCAGCTCAATAAGCCGGCAGGCTGAGGGCTACAGTGTTTCCATCCCCGCGGGCGGCGGGAGTCTTGAGATGAGTCGGGGCAGGTGGTGACAGTCATCTGACAGTCTGCACTATAGGATCTGGAGCGGCTGTTGGATCAAGCGCTGCCTTGGAAATCACCCCAACATTTTTACAGCATCAATCAAGCGCCAACAATTGCACAGCAAGGTTGAATCAATGAACCGCAGGGCGTTTTGTGTCAGCAGAAGCTGATCCACTTTCTCTTCCTGTCATGTCTGTGGAAAGCGGACCCACCCGGAATCTCATAGAATGGACGCCAGGGTCTGTGTCAAAGCCTGTTATGCCCCCTCAGATTTGAAAATGGAGGATCAGCAACCTGACACATTAACCTGAACACACAAGACTGTAAGTGCCAGCCAGGAGAAACCTACCCCACTGAACACACGCTGTCTCTGTGTGGACGTCTTTATAGCAGCAGATCTCCTCTCATGAGCAAGATCTACTCTGGTCTCAAACATCCTCATGTGTTTTATACATCCACTCAAGTGTATTGGCAGACTGCTAGAGGAGATAGTTATGAAGTTACAGGGATGAGTGCTTGAAAAAACATTATTTTTTGCGGTCAGCTCGCCTCTATCAGCAGTAACCGGTGACATCGGAGCTGAAGGTGCTGGTGTCCAAATGGCTCAGCTCTCAGGAGAAGATCTGTGAGCAGTACAGGACGTTGAGGACCGGCCACATGCTGACTTGTCTTGAACATGTCTATGTGTTGGACCTGATTTAGCCAGTTTCTGACCGAGGACAACAAATGCCCGATGATCTTTTCCCGTCTGACACCATCCTATAACTTAATCCTGTGGGCCTGTAAAGAGTGAATTTGTCTTGCTAAACATCTCTGAAAAGTAACAGTAAATGTTGGACGTAGTAGAACGTGTTCACTGTTTATGATCGGAAATCTTCCCATACGTCCCGTATTTGTGACGTGGAGGGCAAAGTAGGCAACCAAGCAACAAGCCGACTCAGAAAGACGGAAGCAAAGTTTTGATATTTGATTTAACAACAACAAAACGCTAATAATCCTGAGGGGTATATGAGAATAGGAACAGTAATTTTATCACACACAATTGGGTGAGGTTTTGGCTTGGAGGAAGAGCTTCTGAGTCAATGGTGCGACAGAAGTGTTTGGTTTCTTTAGTGTTGGCGCTCACCACAGACTTCACTATCATCAGCAGATTTTTTTCACTTCTCAAGTGATAAACTTCTTCAACAGATAAAAAAATCAAATCTCTTTAGATTTAGAAAATTCTTACACGTATACCCACTTTAGCCAGGTTATTTTCGTGGTTGCTGAGCCTTCCTGTTATTGCTCGACGTTACATACAGATCCAGATATGGACGTCTTCTGTCCATGCCCTCCGTTCATCTCATCCATATTTCTTTACGTTTCCACAAAGCTTACAGACACACACACAAATGGAGCAGTACCACCAGTAACCATGGGGGCAGTGTTGCTGCCGATATTACCCGATATGTAGCTCTAATGAGACACGAAGAACACATAATAATGGAGGACATTTTTCGTACGATATACGCAATGGCCTCACCGACCTCCGCCTTGTGTGTAAGAGCTACATGATCGATACTTCTTCATCTTTGTTTTGGAGGTTGTCATTGTCATGAACTAAACAGGAACGGCAGGGACCAGAATTACGGACAATCCTGAGCAACGGCCTGAACGAGTTCTTGAAGCCTGAACGGAGAACTGACAACATGGGACACAGCCCAGAGACGGAGCGAGGGCAGAGCGGCCCGAACGTCCCAACTTGCAATGAGATGGTCAGATACATGAGGTCTTATCAGTAAACACTGACCAACCAAAGACTATAAACGCAACATGCCATTAGCTCAAAGATGCTATCCAGCTAAATGCCGGATAAATTACTCGTTTTGTAAATACTTGTCAGGAGCAGTTTTTTTTTCTGGACACATAAGGCAGCACTCAGACTTCACGGACAAAAACAGGTTTTTTATATTAGATGTGATTCAGTTCTATTGTGTAATGATGCATCACATCTGTTATCAATTGAGAAAAAATGGTTGTAGAATCAAAAGGCGTTTTACTTTATATTAGGCTGCGATAAACGCAACTGCGACACATTCTTATTGTATGTTTTATTTAACTTCTGTAGATACTTTTCTGTCCTCTAGAATCTCTCTTTAGCCCGACATAGTTTTTGTCCACTTCAGGCCACCGTGGATCACGCTAATTGTGCTACTTGCTTGAGCTAGTCAGGCAGAAATAAACGGAAAACGTGACGGTTCGCGGGAGCTCCAGTTTGCTCACAGCTCCGGTTTGCTTTCGTTGCTTTTCTTCACTTCTCTGTCGCAGTGTGTTACATTTGCAACCAAGCAAGTTGGGAATGTTTGAGTTAACTTAGTCACAGTTAGCCAGTGTTGGAAGCAAGCAAGCAATGGCGTGTTGTGCATCTGAAAAGCTCTGGTTGTCCGCCACCATAGAATTTGGTTTCTCATAAGAGTCCCCAGTGGAGCTTGTTTTTATAAGATTTCATCAGAACTATTTCTTTTACACATGAATTTAATAGTGAAAGAGGACAACAAGGGTGGGTCCAAGCTTTTGCTCGCGGGAACATTGTCCTGCACGCAAATAAAAAACCTGGCACTGGAAACCACACCGGCTAAATTGTCCTTTTGGAGTGAATGCTGTGTTGCAGTTATATTTCAACACACAGTGTCATAACTTGACAACATCTCAAGCGTTTCAGCTGGTAAAAGTCCTCAAACACTGAGGCCTTGTTTTCAAAAATGACCAACGGGAAGCAGATCCCGAATGTCCAGAATTTTGGATACAGTCAGGCCCTGCCTGGACAACAACCTGTCCGAGATTTACTGAAGAAATACCGCAGTTTACTGCGAAGGCGTCAGCTATCTCAGTCAGTCCTGTGAAGGTAAGGGGCTCGTGAATGTCGTGCGGTGGAAGATTATAAACTCAGTTGCAGCTTGTAATTTTTTTTTTACGGCTGAGTGATTTATGGACTTCAGATAACGTTCATGTTCTATGTGTTATTGCAGCGCAGGCTGCTAAGCCTCAGCTCTTCGTCTTTGAGAAATCCAAACATGATGGTTGAATCCAGGACGTAGCAGAATGTTTTTTTTTCCTTTTATTCAAAACATCAGATCAGCAAGGAGAAAGTCTGGAGAAACATCAGCAGCTCGCAGGCAGAAGAGAACAGGAACCTACAGCTGATAAATCAAAGAGCCGTGACAGATTTACTGGAGTCTCTCAGCCACTGCCTCTTTCCACCATTTTAAAGGTTTTTGTTTTTCAGATCAGCCTGTTGAACTCCGATTTTAGCACCAAGTAGAGATTATAATGATAAAGCACTGAAGCTGAACACCAAAAATTGTGTATTTCACTGAGTGAAAATGTTTAAATTCCTGCCTCAATGTTATTATAAAATATTTTAAATCAAGCAGGTGTAGATATTAAGACTGTGAAACACTGATGTTTGCTGATGACGTAGTGACTTGTGGTGCACAAAAGCTAAAGAGTTCGGTGATTGAGCTTTACAGGACAGTAGTGAGAGCAACCATGATGTTTGGTTTAGAGACGCAGAGGAGAAGCTACTGAGATCATCATTGGAATGAGCAGAAATGAGTCTATAAGAGGGAGAAGTTTGGAGACAAAGTTGGTTTGGACACGTGGAGAGCAGAGACAGTGCTGGGCCAAGAATGTTGCAGATGATGGAGAGGACTTCCAAGGAAGTCTGTGAATGCTGTGTGATGGGAAAGGCTTAAAGACTGTTTTGAAACTTGTCATTTTAACTGACACCTTAATCATTTACTTCTGAAGTGGGGTGATGTCACAGCAGCCTCCTCTCGAGCTCTTCTCAGAACCTGAGTGAGATGTTTGTAGGTGCATTTGTAGGTGTCGTGCTCTGAGCCTGAGCTCACATCGGTGCTGCTTTATTGTCTCAGCTTTGTTCTGCCTGCCTCAACAGCACTTGGACGACAGTGGGACTGATTGATATCAAATGTTGTCTGGGAACTTTATTTTCTCTGAAGATGCCTGTTTAACATCTGCCTTCATCTGTGAGGTGGACATAACGCTGTAATGTATTCACAAGCAACAAGCATGAAACTTGATCCTGTCATCATTTTCAGGCCACTTGTGTGACGGCTGTCCAACACAGAGAACATCAAGGGTTTCCATTGTTCGACGAGAGTCTCCAACATGAGACCAAGTATTTGAGTTGATAGCCTTCTAAAATGGACCTGCATATCCAGATCGTGTACACTGGACTTGAATTACTGTCAGAGAACATTTACTGTCTTGAACATGTTTTATTCTGTTCAACTGGTAACATATTATCTTGAGCGCTTCAAACAACACCCTTCGCCAAAACGGTTCAGGAAATGTTCGCTCGTGAACATGGCAGTTTATCCACCCAGGGTCGCCCTCTGGACCGCCACTGTTTACTTCCTCCTGCTTCAGAGTATACTCAGAGGAGAACCCCGTCAAGAACCGCCTACTGGTCTGGAAACTGTGCAACACAAATCCTTTTTTATGTATTTCAGGAGTCGTAAGATATTAAAAAGTTTCAGCTGTGAACAAGTTGTTTTATTAGATGCTGATGAAGGCGTCAACTAGGTCACACATTTAACACAGATTGTTAAATGTGTGAGTGTCAACTAGTTACATCAGATTAAACAGACTGATGAATCGCAGTCCCCATGTGAGACGTAACTCCTCTCTGTAATTGATGCTTTCCTGTCTACATCAACGTTTTTGTTTTTCAGATCAGCCTGTTGAACTCCGATTTTAGCACCAAGTAAAGATTATAATGATAAAGCACTGAAGCTGAACACCAAAAATTGTGTATTTCACTGAGTGAAAATGTTTAAATTCCTGCCTCAATGTTATTATAAAATATTTTAAATCAAGCAGGTGTTGCTTAGTTTTAGATATTAAGACTTTGAAACGCTGATGTTTGCTGATGACACAGTGACTTGTGGTGCACAAAAGCTAAAGAGTTTGGTGATTGAGCTTTACAGGACAGTAGTGAGAGCAACCATGATGTTTGGTTTAGAGACGCAGAGGAGAAGCTACTGAGATCATCATTGGAATGAGCAGAAATGAGTCTATAAGAGGGAGAAGTTTGGAGACAAAGTCGGTTTGGACACGTGGAGAGCAGAGACAGTGCTGGGCCAAGAATGTTGCAGATGATGGAGAGGACTTCCAAGGAAGTCTGTGAATGCTGTGTGATGGGAAATGCACACAGCATTCACAGATTTCCAAGGAAGTCTGTGAATGCTGTGTGATGGGAAATGCACACAGCATTCACAGATTTCCAAGGAAGTCTGTGAATGCTGTGTGATGGGAAATGCACACAGCATTTCCCATCACACAGCATTCACATGTTTATAAATGAAATGCATTTATAAACAGCCTAAGTTGAAGTCATGCAGAGTCATCAGTGCATGCAGTCTAATATCACGTGACTCTCAGATCAGATCATGTCTCGTCTGTTTAGCACCTGATGTAGTCTCTTTTATCTCTGAATTTTTATACTTTATTTAATAACGTGGTCAGTTACATCATATTCTTCTTCTTCTTTCTCTTTCAGCTTCTCCCTTCAGGGGTGGCCACAGCGGATCATCCTCCTCCATCTCACCCTGTCCTCTGCTTCCTCTTCTCTCAAACCTACAAACCTCATGTCCTCCTTCACCACCTCCATCAATCTCCTCTGTGACCTTCCTCTCCACCTTCTGCCTGGTAGTTCCAACCTCAACATCTTCCTACCAATGTACTGGCTCTCTCTCCTCTGTACATGTCCAAACCATCTCCATCTAGCCTCTTTGTCTCCTAAACACCTGACACGTGCTGTCCCTCTGATCTACTGCTTCCTGATCCATCCTGCTCACTCCCAGAGAGAAGCTCAGCATCTTCATCTCTGCTACCTCCAGCTCTGCCTCCTGTCTTTTCCTCAGTGCCACTGTTTCCAAACCATACAACATTGCTGGCCTCACCACCCTTTTGGACACTTTCCCTTTCATCCTTGCCGACACCCTTTTGTCACACATCACACCCGACACTTTTCTCCAATGATTCCATCCTGCCTGCAGCTTCTTCTGACCTCTGTACTTCTCCATGAACATCCAAACTGTTGCTCACATATGCTAACTTCTGCCCTTAGTCTACCTTCCATTACTCTTTTCCACAACTTCATCGTATGGCTCATCAACTTTATCCCTCGATAGACAGCACAACACTGGACATCTCCCTTGTTCTTGAAGATGTGTACCAGCACACTTCTCTACTCAGCTCTTCAAAGTACTCTTTCCATCTCAGCAACACACTTCTGTTATCAGTCAAAATGTTCCCCTCTCTATCCACGTTCTTCCCATCTCTATCTCTCTGCCTTGGAATCCTGAACAAATCCCTCTCACCCTCCTGACTGTCCAACCTCACATACAAGTCCTCATAGATCCTCTGTTTGGCCATCGACACCACTACCTTGTCTTTTGCTGGGCCTCCCTGTACTCCTGCCTACTCTCTTCTGTTCTCTCAACGTACCACTTTTTCTTCACTAACCTCTTCCTTTGTACACACTCCTGCACTCCTTTGTTCCACCTCCTTATCCACTTTTCTTCCGGATGACACACCAAGAACTCTTCTACTTGTCTCCATGGTCACCTCAGCCATAGTTGTCCAGGCATCTGGAAGTCCTTCTTGGCCACCCAAAGCCAGCTCAATCCCTGCCTGAAGGCAACACACTTCAGCTTCCACCACTTTGTCTTCTTCTCTGCCTTTTCCCTCTTCGCCTTCCGCACCGCCATGGTCATCCTGCACACCACCATCCTGTGTTGTCTGGCCACACTCTCATCCACTACTACTTAACAGCCACTAATCTCCTTCAAGTGACATCATCTCCACAAGAGGAAGAAAGTGACCACAGGCAGTGCTGGGCCAAGAATGTTGGAGATGATGGAGAGGAGGACTTCCAAAGAAGTTTGTGAATGCTGCGTGATGGGAAAGGCTGTTTTGAAACTCATCATTTAAACTGACACGTCAGTCATTTACTACAGAAGTGGGGTGATGTCACAGCAGCCTCCTCCCAAGCTCCTCTGGAGTGAGATGTTTGTCCACAGAGATATTCACAACATCTCAACAGTAATTTAGTTAAGAACTAAGTCTAGATAATGCGTTTCATGGTGCAAGCTCTTCAGTTAGTTATAGGTTTTAACTCAAATATGGACATGGCACACCGGCCATTTTTGTTGTCCTTGTCGCTTTTTCTAAGTAAAACAAAATTTTCCAGGCGAGACAGCAATTTTGTAGCAATGGGTATCATGAAACAGTATTGCAGCGTTGATGAAAACAGTGTCCTATTTTCAGACGCCACTAGATGGCGCTCTTGGTTTAGGAATGAGGTTTCATTGAATCAGTTGCTCAACATTTTACAGCAGATAGCGCCATCTGGTGGCCTCTGAAAATCAGCACTGTGTTTCAAGAAACTTCATCAACCTTTTAGTAATGTGTCATGAAGCCTCATCGAACCATCACTACCATTTTGTAAACTTTAACTAAATATTACTGGGTGAATACAAACATTTTAGATTTTATCTTGTGTTATCTTGTGATGTGATGCTACTCGTTGACAGTGTGAGATTCCACCGGTGAAGAAAAAAAACACACACAATAGGGCCCCTGTAATAAGAACCACTGGCACATAGGAAAAGTGATGACTTTCCTATGACATAATATGGTCTTGACAGCTCATGCCGGTGGGGTTCGACCTAAATACATGAGTTATTTATGAAGGCTCAGCACTGATTTCCGAGAAATTCTTGTCTGTATTAGTTCAGTGCATTATATGAAGTGCTCTGAGCAGACAAATATTTCAGCCTTCAGCTGCCTGTATCAAGTGTGTCAGTCAGGCGCGTTTTGGCATGTTTATTTAAAGATGAAGTGGTTGCGTCAGGATCATTGAATCAAGATGATATAGATGAATAAAAGCATGCATTCTGATGTGTTTTTAAAAACCAAGTTGCCGGCTGCTGCCTCATAAAGAACTTGATCCTGGGTTCTTGAGGCGAAAGCGTGAGGTCAAAGGTGAGCCGCTGAAAGGATGTCATGATAATATAGTGGGGTCGTATGGTGACCATCTCTAGCCACAACAGGTGACAGATGGGTTCGCTTCCCTTTGACCTCTTTGAACCGAAAGAATTGTCTGAAGAAATATTGACCTATAACGTTGACAACAGCTGGTGCAGTTAAAACAATCCATCTGCGGGAAAAAAAAAAGTGATGACTCAGGCGAAACGAAAATGTACTTCAGAACAACTAGTTGTAAAATTTAATGGTGTATTTGATGTAAAACAGCAACAGGAATGGAAACCAGTGCTCAATAAAACAAGTAAATGTGAGGGAAAAGAACAAAGGAATGAAATAAAGTGAAGTTAAATGGAACTTCATTGTACCCTGTTATCTCCATGTTCCCCAAAATTCTACTGAGCAAGACAGCAGTTATGATCCTAACCAACATTAATCCCTTAAACCCTGGATTACTGAGGAATAATGAATCCCCCGACACAAACTGTTTACTTGCCACAACTTTATTGCATAAATGATTTGCTTCACTTTCTCATAATGCTCTCAGTCTTTCCAGCTTTCGCCCACTATAGAGGAAATAAATGTGCTAGTTGTTAGTGGCACTTATAAACTCTATTTAAATGAATCCAAGCTGCGACAAAACGCTCAATCATGAGGCTTATAAAATGTTTTGATGGACTCGAACCCGCAAGCCTTTACTCAGGCTGCCAGAGGAAGGAGCTGGCGCCATCTAGTGGAGGATCTTGTTGGTAGTATTAATATTTAATAATATAAATGCTTTTGTTCTCACAGTAAAATGTATGTGAGTTCAAAATGTGCTGTACTTATTTATTCCACCAGCCCTCTTTGTCTAATTTGGAACTAAAGGCTTGTTATAGCGCTCAATATTATTAAATAATTTGCTGTTATTTTTCTCTCTATGCGTATGGAACATTACAAAGGAAAGTCATTTTGATATTTGTCATTAATGAACTGAGTCTTGGGTTCGATTCCTAGTGAGGGTTTGGGTTGGTGGTGTTATATTGTTTATTGTTAAAACTCTTGCATTAAAAACTTCACAAAATGTGGTGGAACATTCTCCAAATGCTCTGACCGTGATGATGATCCTGGAAGAGGAACTGATCTTGGCTTAAGAGCGTCTCTCCATTGTCCTGGAATGAGTTTCAAAAGGGCTCCAACATGTCCGATCTGATCGCTCAGGGGGAGTTTGAGTCTCTTCTCTGGGAGTCTCCCGCTTCCATCCACGCCAGTAAAAGAGGCATCAGCTTGGTGAGAGAATGATTGTTGATTTCAGATCAGACTTCAAACCTCCATGCAAACCTTGCTATGCACGCAAGATGATGATGACTTCCATGCAACACTGGATGAAATTAAAAAGAGAGAAAAACCAAAACACCATGAAGGCCAGGGAAGGCGCAGCTGGATCACGCTGCTGAGACAAACCCAGTGTTGAAGTCAGTTTGAACAGAAATGCAGTAAGAAATGAGGAGAGTAAGTTGTACGTTGTTGTTCATTTTTTTGCTTCACACGTATGAAGGACAGGGTACATTTTCCTGCTGAGTCATCGTCGATGGCGTTTGTTCATGGCGTTTCGTGTCAGACATATGTTTTTATATCAAGCTGATTAAAAAAAAAGGCTTACTCAGCAGTTTCAGTCAAAGACCACATGACAGGCTGACTGAAGTCAACTTTGCCTCACTTCCTGGTTGCTGTTCAGGTCTCAAGTGCTCAAGTGTTTACTGTAAACGTTGATCAAATGATCCTTGCATATTGATCAGAATGAGTCGTAATTCAAGATAAGACGACAGAACGATTTATATTTACGCTGGAGGTTGATGGGAAAAAAACAACCAAAGTTCAAATTTGTGTGATAGCAGATAAATCTATGTTTTATATGTTGAGTAATGAGCCAATAAATAAGCTACAGAGTTTTCTTCTCTCGCCAGGGTTTGTGATGTCAGACATCAGTTTCACAGTGACATGAACGTGTTCACGCATGTGTTGGATTCAGAAGATTGATTATTACTGGATATAACTGTCTTCAGGCTACTTCCGATATTTGCCCCTCTGCTGTTGTGGTGGCAACTGCAATAATAACAATAATAAATAATAATAGCAATAGCGATAACTTCTCAATGCAGTCAGGATATTTATGGTCATATCATAAATTAGTTGAGGGATGGATGTGATAAATCAGACAGGTTTAATGATTAATTTAATAGTACATCAGGACAGACTCCTCACAGGGGCTGGTGTAGAACAGAGCAGAGCTGGCCACAGGCAGGCGTCGCCCGGGTACGTTTTGATGTCTCATTCAATTATTCATTGATGTATTTATTTGAATTGTCTATATGGATTTTTATTTAACCCCTTTTGATTATATCAGAGTGATGCTGTGGAAAGTAGCTGCATTTAACCTTTTAAAAGAGTCTTGATATGTGTTTTGTCCAAGGTATTGTTGCATTATTTAATCCAGATTTAGCACCTTTAAACCTTTTTTTGCAGCACTTTGATAACCAAAACGCTACTTTTTTCTCTGAATGGGGAAATTTACTCTGAATTATTGTACTCTCCTGATGGTGGCTGCTGCTTTGTTTCACCTAGAAGGTTCAATTTCAGGGCGATGGCGTGCTCTAGTGAAGAGCTGCTCCTCCAGACTCATGGAGCCCAAGTGTGTTTTGTAGATGCCTCTGGGCATGAGAGCCAACTGTGGGGTCCAGGAGTCCTGCAGCTGGTCCAACTCATCCCAGGACCTGCATTACAACTGCAGGTCAGATTCTGTTGTTGATGCATTTGACTCATGAAAAAAAAAAAGAAAAAAAGAAATCTGTCCCAACAAACAACAAAAGAAATTTGATTTCTGTCTCACTTGGATCATAATAAAAATTGGGAAAAGAATTAGCCACATTTATTTGGGCTGTTTGATTGAAGAAACAGTAAGAACAAACAGAATTCAACATTTATTTCATTTAAATATTTTCTTTCCATATTAACAGACTGTTTCTTGTGTGTGTGACAAGGCTCTTTAAGATCATTTAAATCAATGTATTTCCTCCTTCCATCCTGAAGGGTTCTTCAGGCTGTGTGATTTTCAAACTCCTCAAATGAGTTGCTACAGCACTGTTTGGAAACTCAGTTTCATTTTTATTTTAAAAGCATAATAAAACTGCCGGCCACACGCAGGTCAATATCATGGCCAAAATCAAATAGTGATTGAAATGCAAGAAGAAAAATGATTTCAAAGACCTCAGACATCTAAGACAAACCTAAGTAACACGAGGCGTCTTATTCAATGAAATAATAATGTTGTAAAATATAATGTAGAAGAGTGGACTTCTCTGCTGCCCTCTGATGGTTTCTCTTAAGAAATGCCTGAGTTATCATCCTCCTGGCAGGTGTGTGACTTCAGGTTCGTCCTGACCCCAGACAGTCCGACTTGGCTGTGCAACGGCATGTACATGTGGGATGAATGGAACGGGACCCAAACAGTCCGAGTGTTGCTTTCATTTGTGGATGCTCAGGACAGAGACATGTTCCACCACATGTTCGCTCAGGGGACAAGCTTCAGAGATCAGGTGTCAGTATAACCATCATTGTTATGGCTTGCACAATTTTTATTCATGTTGTCATGTGTCTCAGGACGGCGGTGCGAGCTATGCCAACTCATACCAGCCCGAGTTGTCCGCACCTCCCCGGCACGAGGACAGCGAGGAGTTTGTGAGAGGTCAGGTCATGTTGCTTTGCCTTGCTGAATCACTGTTAAAGTGAAAATGTACTGCACTCCAGGAGGTCTTTCGGCTACCTTGAAGAAAGGATCGAAGTTTGTTTGCAAAAACATCCAGAAAGGGGGCACCAAAATAAGAGAGCACACCAAGCCACATGCCAGACCAACTCATGTCAACCCCGTAAGCATGGCAACCCTTGAGAGAGTTGCAAAGGCGACAGATGGAGCTGCCGAAGCCACTGAATACCTTGGTGACAATGCCTTTCATGCAGAGCGATTTTCTCTCTCTTGTTGTTTTTCTAAAGAAGTGAACGTTATACTGTCTTGTTCTGTAGTGGACGCGGCACATGGCATCGCCGACTTTGCTGGGAATAAAGTGGGATCACAAATTGATGATCAAGACATACGGAAGGGCGCTCGTGTGGTGCATGGTAAAGACATCATCTTCATTAAAATAATTTGAGCGGAAATTGACCAAAAACAAATATTATTAGGCCGAATAAATTCCTTCTTTTTCTTTGGTGATTTCCTATTCTCTTCTTGCGCATTCCCATGACACACCTGTTCCACCTTTGTCACACCCTTGAGCCTCATTGGTCGTCTTCCTTTTCTTTGTCGCCAACAATAATCTTCTCTGCTCTCCCAACACTCTGTCCTCTTCAAACTCCTCCACGTCCCTCTGACGTACTCGTTTCTGAGGTCACTGTGGTAGGTTGGAGCGATGCTATGGAGGAAGTTGTATGTCAACAAGTAGATCCTATTATTGACAGGCACATCTGACAGTCGTCTTCACTGTCTACACTCTTCTCTTTTAATCCCTGTCCCAGACTGGTCCTAAATATTCATCAGTTTTCTCTACCTCTACTCTTTGCATCTTCACTCTTCCTCCTGGCTTCTGTTTGGTCCTACTTTGATGCCCAGGAGTGCATGAGTTTTTCTCCACCTTGCGCGAAGCTTCAGAAGACTTCTTCCAGTGTGTTGAAGATGAGACCGTCAGAACTGTGGAACACAGGTAAGTCTGGTTCAGGTTTGGTTTCTTTGCTTTGGTTCAGACTCACGCCTTTTGCACATCACTCCTCTTGAGCCCAGGATCTTAACAGTTTTGCTCTGATGAATTATTTTGCAGAAATGGCCCTGAAGCTGGACGAGCTGCGTCTCACGGTGCTAAAATATTCAGAAATATTTTCAAGTCCGCCAAGAATGTCGTCAAGCTGGGGCCGGGTCATATGATGACAAAGTTCATAACATCAGGTTGCAAAGCCATTTTGGAAAAGCCAAAGAAAAAACAGTAGTCACATATCCAAGTTTTAAACTTTTTATGAAGTTTACTGAACTTCTGAAAATTGATGCCATTGTTGATTTACTAACCTCAGGATTTCATTTCCTTGTATCTGTGTAATATTCGTAAGGATTGTTTAATTTGGATTTTGTTATTCCTTACACTTTTATTATTCTTTTTTTTTTGTTAGTTCACGGTATAGCAATAATGAGGGAGTCATATGTTCGAATTCCAATGAGGGAACCAGTTTGGTCCTAAAATTGTTTTGGATTAATTAAAACTAAATGAACTATGTTGGGTCTTATTAATAATAGTAATACAATATTATTGGAGTTTTTGTACAATTATACTGATGATTAATTGTACTTTATACGTGGAGTTAAAACAGCATCATTTTAATTGAAATATATCTGATTTGTATCGTGAAATTCAATAGTTTATTTTCAGTCAGGACAAACATACAACAATACAGTATTATATAAAATATATAGAGAAATGAATGTGAATACTGCAAAAGTTAATATAACATCTTGCATAAGTTATCCCACAATTGGGACATTTGATTCGTCACAGCAGCAAACACTGAACATTAAATATATTCGTAAGTAAAAACTTATAGGCAGCCACATACAGCACAATTAACAACAAAAAATGAACACACGAGAAAAATAAATATGTTACCATAATTCATATGAAAAGAAAAACAAAGCGCAATGACTGTACCGTTTCGTAATAAATGAATTAAATTAATGCAATGGCAAATGTTTGACAATAAAATATTAGCGAATATTAAAAACTACATTCGTGTATTTTGTGTGTTATTCCGGAATTTACTGTTAAGCGTGTAGCTGACAAACTCTTTGTGTTTCCGGTAGTAGACCCAAGGGTATCAAAATAAAACAATCCATAGCTACATCTGCACTATGGAGAAGACGGATATGACGTGTGGGTACGGGCCCTCGTGACGCGTATGCGCTTACATCATTAATCTACGGTGTTTGGCGTCAGAGTTCATTGATGGACCACTTTCACAGCCTTGTGTAACTGCACTGGGTGTGTACTTTAAATTTCCGGTTAGTATTAATCCACCAAGCGACTGCTCCGAGAAGGTAAGTTTTATCTCCGTCACTTTCAGCTAGAAGCTAATGCTACTTAGCCAGGGAGACGTCAACAAGCTACAGAGCGTTTCTGAAACGCAACTAGACTGTCGTGTTGGTTCCCGGAGACGTCTTAGCTTCTTTGTTAATATTCTTAATTCCACTTTAGTGGTGACGGGCAGGTTAAACATACACGAAGCGGTTTAACAAAGTTACTCGTAAAGGAGTAATAACTCACAACTGAAATGCATCTCAATTTGTCCGTGCTGCCCTTCCTCTGTCTCTCATGCCACAGATGTAGATCTTGAGGTTTTCCACTGTACACGTTGTGCCGTCATGTAATATCTGGTATGAAAATCAGCTCAGTTGCCACGCAAGTTAATTTAGTAGTTTACGATGACTGTGTCTCACTGTGAGAGTAGGAATTGATCAGTATTAAACAGTTATAACGTTGAAAAAAAACTTTACTACTCGTCAGTTTATGATTATGGCACATTTAAAAGTGTACTTTTAATGCAGGCAATATGGAGAAAGCCAACCAGGCGGCCTTTGACAACGCCAGACTGGAGGTGATCAAGGATGGCTACAAGCGAGGATTTGAATGTATCAATAAAGGGCTCACCGCTGATGAGAAAGGAGACAAGACGCAGGCTCTGGAGCTTTACAAGAAAGGCCGACAGCACCTTCTCAGGGGTATTAGCGTGCCGTCCGCGGGGGACGACTGTGTAGGCAGCGCCTGGGCTTCAGCGCGAGAGATGCAGCAGAAGATGCAGGAGACTCTCAGCAACATCACAACGCGTCTGGCCATCTTGGAGACCAACTCTGATCAAGGTCAAGAAGCGGTGTCTTCTCTTGCAGCCTCAGGAAACATCTATCCAAAAATCCCTCCTCAGCCAGCTCCACCAAGTCTACCTGAGGGAAAGGCACTCAATATAGGCCTCAATATTCCTCCTTCCTGTCCCACTCCCTCCAGGCCCTCTGAGCAGCCTCCAGCTTACTCTCCTCACGCAGCAGACGGTCATGTCTCCATCTCATATGGGACGGAATCAGGGGAGCTGTCACTGGTTGGGGAAGAGTTCTACTCCCACAACTCCAGTCCATCGCCACAGAGCGTGGGAGAAGATGCAGATCAACTCCTCTACATTCCACATGGGGTTCAGATATTCTTTGTGACTCCAGACGGGCAAGTGAGCGCCCCATCTTACCCTGGATACCTTCGGCTGGTCAAGTTCACCAGCGATCCCTCGGAGCGGATGCCTAACAGGCCGCCAGCATTTCTGCAGGTAAGACCTGTTCAGCCTTCTCACCTTTCACCTAGATGCCATGTCTGATCGCGGCTCTATTTACCTCAGGCCTGGATCATGTGAGTTGTGATGACTCAGCGGCCTAATCACTCTTGGAAATGATGTCATCCAGTTGGGAAAAAGTCCCACTTGAGAATCCAGTCCTGACCTTGGGTTTCATATTTAATCTTCAGTTGAGTTTGTGCCTAATAAGTTTCACCAAAAGTGTGAAATGTTCGCTCTCTATTTGATGGTAGCAAAAACACTTTCTAAACTTCTTGAAAGCTTCTGTAGTTTTATTTATATAAATATATACATACATTGTATACTTATAACATTAATATTTACTGGCCTGATGCATAGCAAAGTCATTTCTGAGGGATGAATGTATGTATGAATGCATTATTTATCTGCACTGACCTTGTCAGTGAATGAGCTTGCCAGTGTGAGACATTATATTGAAACATCACTTGCCCTTTTGAAGACATAGTGGATAATGTGACATTCGTTGTCCAGCACTGAAAAGGGTAAACCATGATCCGTGGTGAGTTCAGCAGAGGGTCAGAGGTTAGTCTGGACTGATGGGCTGCACTGTGTCCTCAAAAGCGACCAACAAATGCATCCTTTGACGGCTTTCTACACACAGCCAGCAGTAACTAATGGATGTTGTGATGTCAGAACAAGAATATTATGATCACATGTGACTTCCTTAACTGAAATCATGAGACTTCCTCTTACCTCTCACATGGTTTGTTGCTTGGTCTGTTTGTCTTCAAGGTTTTTATTTTTAAAACAAAATTTAAATTTTATTATTGTAGTCATTCATGTTTACGCTGCTATGATTGTGCTCTTTAAATGCTGATGTCATAGGTCAGGAAGTAGGAAGTTAACCAGGTGCCCCTTGCAGCATGTGGTTTACATCAATGCACTAATAATATGAAGTTGACTCTGCTGACCTCTGATCCAGTCAGAAACACAACGCCATGATAAAAACACTGTTGCTTTCAGTGAACTTTCTGTTGTTGTATTAAATCTCACTGGTGTTACCTTGCTGGCAGGTGTGTGACTGGCTGTATCCCCTCATGTCCCTGGACTCCCCGGTGCTGCTGTGCAACACCGGCGTCTTCATGTTTCCTGACATGATGGCCGCAGTTCCTGGTTATTACGTTGGAGTGGTGCTTTCGTCCGAGCTGCCTCCCACTGACAGAGAACTGTTCCGCGATCTGCTCTCACAGATGACTGACCTCAGGATTCAGGTTTGTCCAATGGTTCCCGTCAGAACAACCGCCAAAAATCTTTTTGCTGTGCCTCAAATAAATAAAGTTGCAATGGAGAGAGGAGTGTTGAGTGGAGAATATTTGATTTGGAAGTTCAGGACAAAAGAAGAAGAGGAAGACAACCACTTAGGTTCATGGATGTGATGAAGAGGAGAGGTTTGACCAGGGATAAGGTTAAGGTGGTGGTGAGTGACCTACTGTGGAAATCCCTGTTGGGAAATGCTGAAAAAGTTCCTCAATAGCCTTTTTATCACATTATATTATTGACCTATTCTTTTTTTAAGTGTCAACATCAGCTTCTTAAAATGCATTGCTTTTATTCACTTATTTATTTTACTTATTATTTTTCACTTATTAGCAAATAAGTATATTATAAATATAAATGCAAGTAAATAAATATAAATTCTTCATGTTTATAAAAGTTCCTGATTGTATTAACTTCTTAAACCAGCATTAGTAAGAGTCATCGTCAAAGTATTCAGAGTCAAGTATTGAAAGAAAGTGATGTTGCTTGAAAACCCTCTGCTTCCCAAAAGTTTAGATTTTTCATGACTCAGCAAATCCGAAACTTTTTCCCATTTTTGGCATGAGTACACCCCTGCTCTTCACCTCTCAGCGTTGCGTCTGTCTCAGCATTGTTGGGGATTTAAGACGAGCAGGTGACAGGAATTAATTCCACCTAATGCTCTTATGTGCTGCCGCTATAACGACTTGGCTGCATAAGGACGAGCGTCAGTTCAGCCATGACACGACGACGCTCTCGCTCAGATTGATGCCAAATATAGCCGTCTCTGATGGACCTGGTTCAGCGTCAGCGAGTAGGCACTTTCTGTTTTTTGGCTCCAGTAGATTTATTTTCCTCAAAACAAAGAGGAACAGTGTCGATGCAGAATGTTTCAACCAATGGCAAACTCTGACTGGAGGCGCTGCTGAATGAGAGGAGTGATTGTTAGGTAGAGGTTACGATGAGACAAAAAAATCAGAGGCTCCATTTCCTCCAATTTTATCCTGTTTTCTTGGAGTTGATCAATGCATCTGTCTGTCTGACTCTCTGGGTGCGTCTTCAGGCTCCAGATGAAGCTGCAAGCGGCATCGATCTGAGCCAAACTGTGCCTGTTGCCCCTCCTGAGGTAGTGCCCTTGCCAGAGAAGACACCTGAGGAGGAGGAGGAGGAGGCAGCAGAGGGGAAAAGTCTGCCCGAGTGGAGCGAGAAGGTGGCAAGTGGGATCCTGACTGGTGAGGTCACGCTTCACTCTCAAACCTTTTGGTGGTTATGGGTCTGAAAAAAGATAAGGGGGGCCGACAATGAGAGTCTTGTGGGGCTTTCTCTTTAAGCAAGCAAAATTTTAGCTTTCACTCTGCTCAACTGGGGCTTCTATTCATTCTAAGATTCTATTCATGCTACCCCATTAAATTTCACCATCTTTCTATTCTGTTTCAACACTCATTTTCATTGAATAGCTTGTTTTTGGGCTGAATCCCAAACTAATTCCATTCTGGGAACAACATCCAGTTCTCTAAAGGATTCCCAACTCATCTTCCAACTTTTGTGTGAGCATGAAGTGGAATCTACCCTCAATAACCAATTCGTCGGTTGGGGTTTTTCCTCCCACATTCGTTTCATCTGTAATCGCCTTTGGTCATTTGCAATATCTGGAGTTACTGTACGTTACACTGTGAGATGACAGGTCTATAAAAGCTGGACCGGAGTATTGCTGTTGTACTTTGCAGAAGGCGATGAATGAGTGCCTCTGGTTGTCACCGTCTTGGGGTTACCTGTACCACCACAGCCTTGGCCTTTGTTAGAAAACAGCCTTGGCCTTTGTTAGAAAACAAGCGAGAAAATTTGTATTGACATGTTATCATTTTGCACTTAAGAATCGTGATGAATTACAGGTTATAGATCATAGATGATCATCATGTTCAGTTTTCATCATCATCAGATACAGCGATATTTCACGAAAAATTGCTCAGATCCTCACCTTTCTCTCTTGGAGGTTACTCGTGTTCACACCAGTTAGCTGTTAGCTAGCGCAATATCATTCCACTCATGACATTATGACCCACTTCCTAGCCAGTACATAGCGGCCGCTGAGAAAGTGCTCTTTTTAAAAGACACAAAATTTGAGTTTGATTTTCTTTTATGGAACAAAAGCATCCCAATACTATACTACAAGAGTTTGAAAAGAAAAATAATTTTCTCCTTTTTTTCCCAGGGGCCTCCTGGTTGAGTTGGGGTTTGGTGAAAGGAGCTGAGTTCACCGGCATGGCCATCCACAAGGGGGCATCTAAACTGCGAGAGCACATCACACCGGAGGACCAGCCCACGCACGTCAGCCCCACAGTCACCAAAGGCCTCCATGTGGCCAAGCAGGCGACGGGGGGAGCTGTCAAAGTCAGCCAGTTTCTCGGTGACTTCATCCTCCCTACTCAGCTTCTTTCTCTGACCTTGTGTGTCGGTGTTGTTCTAACTGCGATTACGTCATGCTGTGCTGCTCTGCAGTGGACGGAGTTTGTAGTATTGCCAACTGCGTGGGCCGAGAGCTGGCACCACACGTGAAGAAACATGGAGTCAAACTCATCCCTGAGTCCATGAAGAAGGATAAGAATGGACGTTCCAACATCGATGGGGCCATGGTGGTGGCAGCGAGTGGCGTGCAAGGTGCAGCCAGACCTTGGTTGTTAGCATCACTGCTGACTCACTCATCCACATGCTTTGATGTGCAGGGTTTGCCACGATGTGGACAGGTTTGGAGGTGGCTGCCAAAAACATCGCCACAAGTGTAGCATCAGAGACCGTCACCACTGTCAAGCACAAGTGAGTCATCATCATCTCCCTCCTGAATATTACATTGCAGCTCAGCGCCGCCTGCTGGACCGGTTTTCTTTGTTTACTTTGCAAAATGACGCCATGCATTCTGCAAACAAAACCACCTGAATACTCACTCGTTCATCTTCTCACTTCCAGATTTAGGGGTCTACAAAACCGCCTTTGACCCATCTGATGAGAAGTGTGCATTTCTTTCATAGACAGCTTCTCACTTTTCACTCTGCTACGCAACATGATCCTCTTTGATCTTCCAAATATGAAATGCTTTCGCAAATGCAACTTTTCTGCATGAGTCATAGAAAAAGATGGATTATGAAACAGGTTCAACTCTCACCTCCAGGATTCTCAGAAATGCAAATCTTCACCTACACTGCTTACTCTTGCTTACAATTTCATCAATATCCGAATATTTAAAATGGCCACCGTTGATTTTTCAAAGTTGAAAAGTTTCCAACTGATGACGTCTGAATCATCATTGGTTGCAAATTATTGTCTAAAAACACAATCATTGCATGAGATAATGAACAGTGTATTTAACAGTAGTGTCACTGTTTGTTTCTAGCTGCCTAATAAAATGTGTGAATTAGAATCATATTAAAATACAGTATAATGAAAAATAACTGTATATTAGATTTATTAGATTAGCTTGCCTTTGGGAAATTTGGTTATGTATATTGAAGAAAAAGCTTTAACTCAGATTCCGTTTTCAGTTCTGTGAGACACTGTGAGGGAAGAGTCATTGTCTGTTGCCATCAATCCTAAATCTATCCTAAATTCATTCTCAAATCAGGTGATTTATACAAATTTGTTATCACATTTTAACACTTTTCCTAACCGTCTTATCTATAATTCATTTTAACTGCATTCATAAAACATAGTAATGTATTCATCAGGCTGTATCGATGGCATTATAGAAGTTTATAATCATGTGTGATGTCTGTAAGAACTTGGTTATAATGCGTTGGCAGTAGCAAGTGTTTCCTGGATTACATATTTTACAATAATTACCATAACCTAATCTCATTCTGAAGAGGTAAATAAAGTCCATGAAGTCCACCGCTTAAAAACACAATTATGATTTATAAACTTCACAAGTTGTTTGTGGTTTTTAACATTCTGAATGGCTTCTATCAATCTTCATATATACATTCTAATGTCTTTTGAATGTAGAAATAATGCATTATAGATGAGACTTCTTTGGGACAGCTCAGGTGGGTGTCTTCTCTATACATGCTGGTCTTCTGTCCTGGGTTTGTCTTGAGTGTTATAGTAAAGAAGCTCATAGTTAAAGAGATGTTTGGGAGTCTGAGAGTGATAATATGCCAACTCTGCTTTAGGAATGTTCAGATCTGACATGGAGTCTTTGTGATGAGATGACTAATCCTGGAGGGAGAGATTCATTTTTTCTTTTTCTGTCCAAGCTCTTGGCTAATGCAGCCATTGAAGCTCTGAAATAAAAATTGTACTTGCATGAACATAATCTTTCACACATGCATGACACTTTCATGGCCGTGAGCACTACTACTGAACCCCCCTCCCAAAGTGCCTTTCTGTCCTGCTCTGACCTGTCACCCAATCTGACTTCTCGTGAAGGTATGGCGCCGCGGCTGGACAGGCCACAGATCACGCCGTCAACTCGGCCATCAACGTCGGCATCACCGCCTTCAACATCGACAACCTCGGGGTCAAAGCTGTGGTGAAAAAAACTGGCAAGCAAACTGCCAAGGCCATTTTGGAAGACTACAAGCTCCCGGATAAATCAGACAATGAGAAGAGCGTGGAGAAACACAAGTAGTTCTCTCCCTTCTCACCGCCTTTAACGCCTTAATGCTACTTTATACTGTCATGTAAACAGGTATCTATTTCTGTGATTACTACTGTGATGCTGCTGCACTTTACTTAGTTTAAAGCTCTTTGACGAACAGGAAGTATAAAACCAAATCATGTTTTTATCTCGACTTTTGAAGGTGCAACTTTAGCTTTACTGTAACAAGCTTTAAATATCGCAATGGTACTTTCACTAACCTGTGTGTTTACCTTTTTCTAATGAGTGCGATTTATCTGCTTCTAATAAGGAATTAATAATGTTTATTTTTAATAATAACTTCCCACTGTGCCTACATTTGTCATAAATTATGCAAATATAATATAAATACATATATAATTGGATGACTTTTTAAAGTAGTTGGACCATTGACTTGTGGAGTTATTGATGATTTTTTGTGTGTCTGTCACGAGCAGGGATGTCATTGTTCAGTGTAGTGGGTTCCGTCCAAATTGGTCCAAGTCTTTCAGTTGAATATCACCAGCTTAGGTGTCTGACTTGATATGTGTGTGTTGATGTGTGGACAATGTGTTTCTGGTTCTCCGTCAGTCTTTTTTTCTTATCAGAATTTAACACTGGAGGCTAACCTAAACAAAATAAACAACATTTTTGGAAAATCCATATTTTCATATGTGTATTTTTCTGCACTTGATCATGATCCCTACTATTTTTCTGTTCTTTTATTATGTAGATATACCTGCACTGGTATTTCTGCTGTTATCTAGTATTTGTGTCTCAAAAAACACTTGAAATACGGATTTAAAATCCAGAAATGCCATTTACTATGGTAATGTTCTATCTTACTGAATATATAATTGTGCCGCTGAAACAACAACAGTACCCAGACGCTGACTCAACTGTAATGATTTCAGTAGGTTTGCATTTTGTTTCTTTGATGACACACTCTATCATCATCCTCCGTTCCCGCTCCTCTGCATCAGACCCTGAGCTCACTTTGGAAAATTGGGACACCAATTTATTCGCCCGAGTCCATTTTTAGACTCGTCCTGCGACCGGCGGGGAAACACACGTCTGTGTTTGTCTCTTTTAAATTGAAAGAAGTCCGTGCCGACGCACGTCCTGCTCACTGTTTCTTGTTTTGCAGGATTTCAATGACCTTCCTTTAGAGTACATTTGGACGTAATTGGAGTGTCCAAACTTCCCCAACTACCAAGTCACAAGTGTCAGCAAATTTTAAAGTAACCTTCCCACCATTGAGGATAAGTGAATTATATTGTCTGCAAGCCAACTGGACAGAGGCCCATTAATAAGGTAAATGTTTGGAAAACACCTGACTGCTGACAGACTTAAGACAGAGCTGTTACTTACAGCATTTTACAGGCAATATGTGTCATGTTTTGAACAATGATCTTATGTCAGTAGGTGGCTCTGATTGTCAATTGTAGAACTGATGTTTTACATATTCAGGGGAGAACTCTGCTGTTATTTAGATATTCATTTTGCTCTCTGATTCATCTTGTTTATCACTTATTTTATTTATATAGCATGTTCCAAGCACAAGAAAAGCAGTGTGCAGATTAGAAATGTACACATTGATATTGCTATTAACTAAGAAATGTCATCTAATTTACATTTTTTTGCCAGCTCTCAGCAACATTGAAAACATTGTGGTATTAATAAATATGTGTACGGTCCCCTGAATATGAACGATAGCTATGGATTCCTCTCTTTTGTTGCTGAGTCTTCTTACTTGTTTTGCTCAAATTTGTTCAAATGTCCCCGCTAAGGGTCCAACAATCAAATTTTGTTTTGTGAGTTATTAGATCGTGTAAACCTTCAAAACCAATGCAAATGCTAGACATTTAAAGTGAAACATTTTAGGATGTGAAACTTAAAATTAAATAAATAAATACATTTAGTTCATTGTTCATATAGTTCAGTATTTAGTTTGTAGATTTTTACTATTTCACTTCACACAAAAATGTTCTCGCTGTGTGATTTATCGTTCCATCTTTTATTTAGATTGAATGATGGAATTTTAATCACATCAAACGTAAATAAAGCGAGTATGACCCGGAAGTAGATCTTCTTCACCTGGCGAGTGCTGTGCTAAGGAGCTGCGTAGCTTTTGGGATAAACAAACTTTTACAAACCGCTACATTTGGAAAGTAACTGCAATCGCAATGATTGTAACTTTTATATTTACATTTTATTCCCCTGTAAAAGTGAATGTTTGTTGGCGAAACGTATTTGATAAAATCTAAGCCGTTAGCTTTAGAATAGCTTTAGGCTAACGGCAAAACGTCAAACCTAAAGTGTGAATGCGCGTCTTGTAAGGTGAGTTGTATTGTGGCAAATGTGAATTACCTGTGAAGAACTTTCAGTATTGGTATATATTTATGTTGAACTTCGTTGTATTGGCAGGTGTTATGCGCTCGCTGTGCTGGGGACGCGCAGGCGGGCGGGCTGTCCGGTGTAAATCACCGCAATGAGGAAGGAGGAGGAAGGGAAGGGGGGAGGTAGCGGAGAAGGGGGAGGGTGGCGGACACCGGCTCCAGCTGCCTCCTCTCTGCGTGTAGACACACACGGCAGGCAGACGAGCACCATCACAGGGGCAACAAAGGGACGCGTGGACCATCGGAGGCTGCACATGAATAAATGAGTCGTCATTCAAGTACCGCTTCAACGCCAAAACACACGTCTGGTTACTTCTGCGTTCACCGGTGAGGTAAGATGCTTATCACAAGCCTTTTTCATTCCCCACTTCACCTGTTCTTATTAGTGTTTTCATGTCATGGTCCCGCGTTAACTGGATCTGAGCTCTGTGAATGTGGTGAGATTGCTGTTGTAGTTTTGTAAGATTCAGTTTCTGAATGCTTTGAATGAAGCAAGGCAGCATGAAATGGGTGTGACATGCTGCTTCATAATGAGAACTAGCAGCAGCAGCAGCAGCCCTGCTCACATCCAGCATGCCAGCCTCATACTATACCTGTGTTTTAATGTTGTGTTGACGACCAAAGGATCACTTGTGTGCTTGTGTTCCCTCTAGGGAGAGGTAATACTGCACAGTCATGGAGCTAGAGCACTTTGATGAGCGAGACAAGGCTCTGAGATACACGCGGAGGGGCTCCAAAGGAAATGGGCTCCCTAGTCCCACTCACAGCGCCCACTGCAGCCTGTACCGAACCAGGACACTGCAAGCCTTGATCTCAGAGAAGAAGGCCAAGAAGATTCGCTTTTACCGCAATGGGGACCGCTATTTTCAAGGAATAGTGTACGCTATTTCTCAGGAGCGATTTAGGTCGTTGGAGGCCCTCCTGGCTGACCTGACCCGATCGCTGTCTGATAACGTCAACTTACCTCAAGGGGTGCGTACCATATATTCCGTAGACGGGAGTACAAGGATCACAAGTATGGACCAACTAGTAGAAGGTGACTTGGCGTCCCATCTTTCAAACTGTCTGATTGTTTGCTTCAGCTAAGGTGTTGTTATGTCTGTGCAGGTGAAAGTTATGTCTGTGCATCCATTGAGCCATATAAAAAGCTGGAATACACAAAGAATGTCAATCCAAACTGGTCAGCTGGAGCTAGGACTCCCGTGTCCTCTCGTGACCCTCCGTCCCTCGGTAGCGCCAAGGCAGGGCTCCAGGAGTCGAGGGAGAACAAGGAGTTCATCAGACCCAAACTGGTCACCATCGTTCGTAGCGGTGTAAAGCCTCGCAAGGCTGTGCGAATCCTGCTCAACAAGAAGACTGCCCACTCCTTCGAGCAAGTCATGACTGACATCACCGATGCCATCAAGTTGGACTCCGGGGTGGTCAAGAGGTTATACACGGTCGACGGGAAACCGGTGGGTACACATTTCGTGGGTACAACTTCTTTTTATATTGGTGCTGTGACTAAGTTGCACAGAATATCTTATCCATATTAAGTTATTGTCCTAAAATCAATCTTATATTGGGAAATGTATTCACTTAATTGTTAAAATCACAGTGACCCCTCAAAATGTATGTTTTAGTCTACACAGTTTTTGATTACAGTGTGTTTTTATTTACTACAATAATTTTGTCACTAAATGTGTCTGTGACCCAGGTCTCACTCTCAGTCGATGTGTGTTTTTACTTTAACATTGACCAGATGTTTTTGAAACTGTAGGTGCTCCTTATAGTTTCTAAACTGAATCTGAACTTCGTTGGTCAAGGGTCAAGTTGTCCAGTGAAAGACTGGGCCACTCTCATTGCTGAAGTTCATGTTCATGCTGGTCCTACTAAAGTAAATCATAGTTTTTTATGCTTTTTTTCTTACTCTCACTCGCCAATGAGAGATTGTCCAGTTGAAAACATGAATTTCTTCATTGTGCAGCTCTGATGCTTACATGTTTGTTTATTGATTTTTACCTCAATAATTTCTGCCCCCGTTTGGATGTCTGTCCTCAAAGGGCCATCAGTGATCCTAAGCTGCTCATAACCTCATTACTAGTTTCCACATTTCCTTCAATTAAAGTCTAGATATTGACTGGAACACAAAATAGGCCAACAGTTCTCAGTATGAGTCATTCATAAGTACAAGAACAACTTTTAAAGAGCATGGACAATGTACACAATGCTAGATTATTTACACGTATATGATAATAACAGTGTTAATAACAATGCATTACGCATCATGACTTATTAAATTGCCTCAATTCTCATAGCTTAGGTAATGTGGTTTCTGAACCCACTAGAGAGTTGCAGAGTTGGGAATATTTGACGCAGTGGAACTAGGTTTCTAGGACTCTGGTTGATAACATGTTGAGGTATAAGCTTTTACCTTCTGCATTTTTCTGTGAGCAAGTTTGCAATTTCACTTTGTAGATAGCAAGGAACCAATGACCAAGCTGAGACTTGGGGTTGTGAAAATAAACAAATTATTTTATGTTAATATTAGTTATTGCTGTTAGAAATGAACAAAGAGAGTGCAGACAAGGTGGATGACAGTGTACAATAGTGTTTAGTGGTTGTCTTTGATATGCATGACTTGTTAAGAGTAGGGTCGAGAAGTCACATCAGAAGGATAAAAGTGGGATGGAAACAAGTTGAAAAGGCCTCATAAAAGACATGGAGAATGACGCTGAAGATGGCAGTGACTTGACATGACCGGTTGTGAAAAGGTTTTCCCACCTGGCTGTCTTCATGAAAAAGCCATATAAAGGATCACGACTAGTTTATTAAAGTAATCATGCAGGCAAATGCCACTACATTCTCTCTAAACTCTTCAGTGCAATCTCTCAGGAAATGTCTCTTCCCTCGCCCCTCCCTGTTCGTATTACCCTCACAAAACTCTGTCACATGGTTTCTATGGTGATTTGGTTTTCCTCAGCTGGTTGCTAGGTAACAGCCTCTGCGGCAGATCGGTGCAGTAGTAATGGTGGGACTTAAGGTGTAGTGGGAGAGGGCAAGATGGAGCACGTGGCTGAGCTGAAATCCCGGGACGAGGTGGAGCCACATGTGCCATCTGCAAGCGTAAACCTGGTGTGGTCATTTCCATGTTAATGTGCATGAACCGAGTTTCCAGCAAAGAAATTTCTATTCGCCCACGTTGTAGGCTTCTACTTGCAATATAGTACATTTGCAGGTAGGTTTCTGGAAGCTGGAAATTGAATTTTCAAAAGACTGAAATTGTTTGCAAGCTAAAGCTGCAGGCTTGCCTGTCCATTTTGGCCTGGTGGATGAATTGGCCTTCCTTTTCACACTCATCTGTCCGGCTAGAATCAGATAATAAACCCAATATGTGCTGCAAGGACGAAATAAAAAAGCATTAAGATCCCACGGGCTGATTCTCTTTGAAGGCAGAGCAAATGTCACATCCTGGCGTGCACATGCTGTCCTTGGTGGGATGGAGCTGTGAGAATTAGCATGGATGAGTAGGTTGAGGGAGCGGGACTTGGCCCTGGGCTTTTCAAACCACTGTATTGGATCTGGCTCTGCTGCACTGTAATTACGATATGCAAACCATCGACTCTTCTGTGATGAAAACTAATGCTTTCTTTGGGACATTTTAGTCGAAATAGTGGATGGAAAAGTTCCATTAATGTGGATGCATCAGTGGATTTGGAACTTACTTATTGACCAGCCTTAAGTTTATGTTCTGAACTTTTTAAGAAACTTTGGCAAAGATGGATGTATGAGTGTCATTAAGCATATAAAGTACGGGAGGTGGTTCATTATTCTGATCTTAAATAGCCACTCGGTGTACGTGAAATTTTTCCAATGAGTAATCAGCAAATGAAGTCGACAGCATGATGGTCTCTGGCTTGCCTCCTCTACTGCTGTGACTTGGCTGTTACATGCAGAGAGGCGTCTGTTACTCAGTGTTCAGCAAAGTAGTGAGCCATTCCCTTTTATCTCGAGTTGGTTCCAAGAGGCTGTTTTATTTAAAAGTAGCTGAGGCTATTTATAAAAATGTGGCCAGGATTTTAGGACGGATCGATCAAACAATTTTTCGCTTGGGTAGAGGAGACCTACAGCCGATAGCTTCAGTGATGGGGTGTTGGTTTCAGCGAACCTCACCTCTCTCTTATAATACATTGAGTGGCGAATGAGGGTGATGAAGTTTCCGGTTAGCGCAACTAACTCATAATGTCTGTGGGTTGGCGTAATGGGTGGTTCATACTCTCATGTGTGGTTTCCATTGTGTACAAGTAACTAGGTAGTAAAACTCATAATGATTCCAGACAGTGCTGGTCCTTTCATTGATGGTGACTCTTGTGCATAATTTGGGACACCTAAGCTTCAGCCTTCTCCTGCTGCTTCGCTGACATTTTTTACTAATTTTACGTCAAGGCTTTTGGAATATGTTCATGATATATGGTGTCTTGTTGGGAGAGAGTTTTGCATCAATGCTTAGTTCAGAACCCAAATGTCACATTGTGTATTGGCTTACATGAAATATCAAAATAGTTATGAGTTTGTCGTCTCAAAAATACATTGATAAGCCTAAAAATGTAATTGAAAAGTGACTTGTTACAGTTAAAATTGCCTACAGCGAAATAAAGATAGTCAGCTGGAGAACAGCAAGTAAAACATGAAGGTAGGAAAGGTTTGCATAGTTCTCAAGAACCAAATTTCCAGTTATGGAATTCATTTGAATAAGCTAGCCTTTATTCATCCCACAATGATGATTTCCAAGTAGTGAGGAAAATGTGTCTGTGGTTTTCCAAATCCAGGAAGGGTTGGTCTGTGAAAAAAGATCTAAATTCCATAACACTCTATCTACTATTTGATATAAATACAAAATATTTGATCTCTGTCCAGAGATTGCTTTTACTTTATGTCTCTTAACTATGATAAAAAATGCTACCTTGAGATGCAATATATTTGGTGCCTTTCCTTGTCAGGATCAATTCATTCCTTTTAGTAAATATATATTTTTGTGCCATTACAGTGTCGTTCTGACTAATCTAGCATGTGATTATGCTAACAATTTCTAGGTTAGTGAGTAACAGCCACGCTCCGGTGTAAAGTTGATAGTTCTCATCCATGCATGAAACGCTGTGGTTGAATGTTGCATTTAAATGAGTCAGTCGTGTCTGCCAGACTGTCGACTAACTGCTCATCCAGTAACCACAGTTAGCCCCTCCCACTGTTCCACCTCCCATTTCATGTCTAAAAGAGTTGTTATCCTGCCTCCAATTGATCTGTATTTTCACACGCCACTCCTGTTCGTGTATCCTTTGTTCAGGATTCCCAAAGCAACAGTTCCTGCTTTAGAATTCAACACTGAATCCCATATTGATGGTCGATAGGCTGCTTGGATGCTCTCGTGCTACTGTGGGGGAGGGAGGAACCTGATGGAGATGCTGTGTCAGTGAGCCAGCGGGGATGACTGATCAATGTATTCATGAGACCTAGTTGTGCCGTTCACTCAGGACAATAGATTTTCTTATTTCCTCAGGCTTGTGATGGAACATTTGGGCTCAGGTGGGCCTGATTAGCATGAAATCTTTCCTCCATTTTGAGAATGTGGGATATTCTTTCTGGTGAAACTGAGTCAGTCAATAGTTTACAGGTCAGATTGCATTTTGCACCTATAAAGCTGTTTCGAGTTGGGCGTGTGACAAAGTACTGATCAAAGATTGTATGAATAAACTGAATGTATGTGAAATTACCTTTTCAAAAGTACACATTACCCCCAGAGTTAGGAGGATTGATACACTCAGATATTGCTATACTTAATAGTGGTGTCAATAACTGCAGTAAATTTATTTGAAATATACATACACTTGTTTTTGAATAGTATTAGGGCCAGTACTTTGAAGCAAACACCCAGTAACATGACTTCCCCTTTCAGCTCCTTGTAATAGGCGAGATCTTTGGAACCTGGGTTAGTTGACAACGTCAACTAAGCTAACCCCAACTATGGTTCATTCTGAACAGATGAGCGGCAGAAATCAATGGGAGGCAAAGACAATGGTGTTGTTTGTTAGATATGCCCACAGTGGTCAAATACCCAAGACCACAATGAACTTGAAATTCGGAACCCTAAGCATATTGCCCAAGAACACAATAGCTCTTGTTACCAAACAACATATCGGGGTACCCTGTATCATACTTATTCCCACTCCTCTGTCTGGATACGTGTCGTATCACCAGGTTCTTGCCAGTACACTCAGTAGTTTAGACGCCCTGCTTCTTGAATGTGGTATCTTCCTAGCTGACCGGAGAACCATCCAAAGATTGCCCTTACAGATCACCAAACGTGGCAATCCATATCCAGTGATAAAGAATGAAAAATGTGTGGCATGTAGCTTTAACCAATGCATGTTAATGCTCTTCCTGATTAAATCTCATCAGGACTGTCATTTCTCCCGTACGGCTTTCCACGACTCAGCGCCTCAGATAGACTGATGAGCTTGCAATAGCTGCTCTCCGTATCTCACAGCTGGGAATCTGTCTGGTCTCCCTGGAAACGACTGTGCATCCCCCCTTTGGGTGATTGGAGGAGGGGTGGGCGTTTTCTGTGGAGGAAATGGCTGTGATGAGCGATTGCGAGGCGTATGACAAAGCATTTGTTATGCAGGATTTTTATGCCAGTATGGTTATTTATTGTTGTTTCTATTGAGCACCAGAGAGGCACTTCTGTTTTCTTGCAAGACTAAGTGAAGACGAGGGTTTTACACTCAAGTATTCAGCGTGGTGCACGTGCTGTGTATTTAAAAAGAACATCTTCAATAGTGTCTACATGTCACTGTAGTTATTGAACCTGTGGCCGCTCCTGAGGTTGAACTACAGCATCAGTGACAGACTGGTGGTCCACTTAGCTGTGCATGATGCTGTTTGCTGGACTGCTGAGCTCTTCAGGATCATTAATAATTTATGTTGTATCACTGGGTTTCTATTAGATGTGTTGTCAGACCTTTATGCTCAAATGTTAGTGTTTCAATGCCGGTACTCTAACGTGAAGTGTGAAGAGCAGTCAGTGTACAGAAACGTGACATGGTATTCCTTGGTTGCTGCTTTGCTCTTTAAATAGAGAAAAAAAAACGAGTGTAGTTAAGCGCATCAATAATCCCTTTGAGGAGAAGGTCAGGGCTCCGTCGGAGCCTTCATTTATTTATGACGGCGAGTCCACCGAGGCAGGCGTCTGAGCGAGCATCAGCTCCTTCAATCCGCAAACAAGTGAACACAATTAATGCATCGTCTCACCAGAGATCAGAACACTTGAGGTGACCTTGTTTCTCAGTGTCACAGCGATCTGCCTGGTGTTGTATCTGCTTGCATCTATCAACTGTGTTTTGCTGGATTATCTTGACATGAATGGCCTGAAGATGGACTCTTTTTAGAGGAGGGAGCTTGCTTTTCCTCCCTGCTCTGAGATTTGAGTTCCAGGATGCATGTTTTGAACTCATCATCAGGACACCTTCTTCAGACAAGCCTCCAACTCTGCAACTTTCAAAAAGTAAACTGAGTGCCTAAATGAAATCTGTGTCAGACCAGACATACTTTAGTCTGAAGAATGTCAAGGCAGTATATCCTTGATAGTAGGAGATCTGCCTGCTGGGGGGGATAACTCATTTATTTAGCTTGATTTTAATCATCATACTACCCTGAGGGCATTTAATGAGTCCCTCTCCTGAGGGAAGAATAATTGCATGAACCACATATGTCACATTCAGTCTCACGGGCCTTTCTTTGTTCAGATAACTCGTATGATATTTGGTTTTACGGTATACAGTCTCCTTCATATCAAGTTACAGCCTAGACAGGCTTCTTTCAGTATCCAGTTGCATTAAATAAAGGCTATCTAATGTAATGTAATCTAAAGGGCTGTAATAAATTGAATATAGTGAAGGAAATATTGAATAATGTTTTTTTTGTTTTGATGTTGGGTCTTTATATAGCCATGGCTGTATGTCATTTTGTAACTTCGGAGCTTCAATTGTGAGCAGTGGTTAATATGTATGGAGGCTCTTGCAGCCTGTAGATTGGCTTTACCTCACCAGGAAGGCAGTGAAGGTTTTGGGGAAATTTTTCAGTTGTTCCAAAAGTGAAGTAAGAAAACTTGCTGTGCTGTAGTTGATTCTCATAGCTTGCCCTCTGGAAATTGAATCCTAGTGACACTTATATTCTGTAATTTTGTTTTATGATAGGGAAAAAAGCAATTTCTCTCATTCTGGCAAATGTTAAATAAATGTTGTTCACCGTGCAGGTGGAAGTCCTATTTGCTCTCTTGGCACCCAACCGTTGTGTCTCATAAGATCAGTTTGCCTCTGAATCATATGGTGCAGTCCTCTGAGTTCAGAGCTGGACGGCACGCCCTTGCAGGGCAACTTGTTTCGTGTTCCTATTTCCGCACAGCAAATGAGATGGAAAGATAGATGACTTGAACTCCATAATGTTCTTTCCATTATAGCGGATTGAAATAATCCTCAGTTTCTTGTCAAAAATAGATGATAGAAGAGCACAAACAAACCTGTGTGCCACTTTGTCTGAAATTACTGTTGTTTGAAGTATTTCCAAACCTCCTTCAGGTCACCAGCCTGCAGGACTTTTTTGGTGATGACGACATATTCTTCGCCTGTGGTCCAGAGAAGTTCCGCTACCAGGATGACTTCAACTTGGATGAAAGCGGTAAGAGTGCAGCCCTCATCTAACAGCTCAGAGAGAGAACACTCGTCTGACCACAGTGGCTGAGTCGACGATCAACTGAACACTGAAATATTAACTACAATAGGGAAGTGGTTTGCTGTTGGCTTTTCTGGTGAGTCAGCAAGAGTAGTGACGGTGATGTATCCCAACTACAGTTGACTCACCTCAGGTCACAATAATAGAGTAGTAAATTGTGAGTGTGGAATACATTTTGTTAGAAAACATGGTTAGATGTAAATGCAATGAAATAGATGCTAATGTATTGAGAAGAATAACTAATATCACTTGATGTGATCAGTACAGCTCAAGTGGTGCATGGTTAAAGGGAACGGTAAACATCCTCTCTTTCTGCTTTAGGATCCCTCAAGAAACTCAACTGTTTTCATTTCATTTTCTAAAATTATTTTTTATTGTTAAGTTATTTCAAATTGTGTTTTCCGCAGAGTGCAGGGTTGCCAAGTCTGCTTCCTATGGCCGCCTCCCGACCGCACAAGGCCGCTCTTCACCCCGGAGTGGCGGGATGTCACGCCGGAGTAAATCTCCATCTTCAGCTGGCTCAGGTGAGAGGATCCATGTCTCCATCTGGAAAACATATTATACTATCTCTGTATTTTATATGTGCGCTGATGCTACCGAACCTTGGTGGAAGAGTTTGAATGACACTGAATCGTTTTCCACAGCGAATGGGACTGCAGGAAGTCAGCTGTCCACCCCTCGATCTGGCAAATCTCCAAGTCACTCTCCCACTAGTCCAGCGAGCCTGCGAAGACGTCAGGTAGTAATGATTCCTATAAAATCGCCTACTAGCTTTGATGGTCAGCGAATCTTCTATTGATTTAGGATTGATGATCAATACTTTAGTATTGATCGTCAAGTCATGATTCCGAGAACGAAGAAAGTTTATTATGATAGTGTGTAGTGTAGTATGAAAGGGTGTCATCGACATTTAGAATGTGTCTTATACAACTTCGATCTCGATACAAATGTAGCGGTATACATTTTTGAAAATTTTCCATGTACAATTTCTGATTATTTTAGGCTGCAGTAAGTTTTATGTGCAACATTTAATCCAACACATTTTATGTACCGCCACTACTTTTTTCTCACGGTCTAAACACTGCAGGTTGTACAATGATTCGGCTAATATATGGATTTTTAGTAGGGATGCTCCAATCGATCGGCCACCGATTATGAAAGGCTGATCTCAGCTTGATCGGTGAATGCAGATCACTGCCTGTCATTGCTGATCACAAAATCCGATCACCTGACAGCCGGAACTCAGGTGAAGCACCACCCACGGTTTGTGATGCCTTCGTAACTCCTTCCCTTCCTGCCGACTCGCCGCTCACTTGGCATCAGCATGACTCCCGTGGAGGTTTTTTTTTCAGTCTGTCATGTAAAGTTTGCATCCTGCAGCACATGCACGTTAAAAGGGTCAACACTACAAATTAAGTACGATATTTAAAACACTAGCACTTGACGGAGCACAGAGAGTTTTCCATGCTCATGGAGGTGAAACTGCAGGAACCAGCGGTCACTCATGAACAGTCGCCGGTCTGAGCATGACATTCGGAACGCTAAGCATATTGCTTAAGAAATAATCATTAATTCGACAGAGCCAGATGACCAGCCTTTTTCAGGTGTCGACCGAATCCACTGCTGTTTTCTGTGTGTTATATCTTTGGCCACCTGAATCTGAAACTTTTGCATACGTCCAGAGTGGGAACTTTCATAAATGAGGTTGAAGACAGCTGCTTCCGCTGAGTGCTCTCCCTGTCCCTCGGTGCATCCCTCATTTTTACAATCTAAAGAGCGTCTTTCTGGCCAAAATATTGAGCCTCATCCCCACATCAAACCGATGACATCACAGCCGTTTTATTTGCCTTTAAAGCGCTCAAATTGGGCTATTTTATTGATCACTAGAAGTGATCCTCATGCATTTTCTGCGGTGCAGACAGCATCACTGCACCCACAGCTTATAGACTGGTGCGGCTTATGTACGAAAAAGATCTATATGTTCCTTCTTAAATTTCATTGGTGCGGCAAATATTGCGGTGCACTCTATAGGCCAGAAAATACAGTATATGACAACAAGAGTGTCTTTTTAAAAATGTATCATATTAAAAAAACACTTGCATGTTCAGTGTCGTGCCTGCTTCAGTCACTTCAAAGGTGTCAGTGTTGTACATTTGAGTAATCATTTACCATAAATCTGCAGCTTAGTTTGGCTGTTGGAGCAGGAGTTTTCATAGGTTTGAATCCCAGTCAGATGACTAGTGTTGAACTTGCAGCTAAACGGCAGGTACTACTCCGAACATTGTTCATGATAATAAATGCAATGATTATCCACTCTCTGAAGTGTCGTGCCACTCACTCACTCACACCCACACAACAAACTCCCTGATAAAACACACAAAGTCTTGCATCATGTCCTCCATCAGTGCTGTGTTGTGTTTTTCACCGAGACCTCATTAGAACTGCTGCAGCACATTGTGATTATCTCCTCCATCAGTGAACGACGACGTGTTCTGAGACACTCAGCCAGATTTAACAATGTAGCAAAATCCCATTATCAGCTGTCCCATCATTAATTTGTCCCAAGGCTCGCTGGGGGGAAGTTGTCGTGGTGACGGCTGATATTTTCTCATTATCTCTTCAAGGCCCAGTTTTCCAGTGAAAGGCTGCTAATTTTAACAATCTCATAGTCAATTCGCCCCAGTAAATAAACTCTGACTAAATTTTCGCAGGGATCTCAGCACAGCGGCTCTTCACTCTCGCTGGCTTCAACAAAGATCTGCAGCTCGATGGACGAGGGTGATGGTCCCAGCAGCGAAGGTACAGAGAATCCGAGTTAGTTCAACTATCGTTGGCTGCTACTTTGACATTAACAAGCGGCTTTGATGTTCGCAGCTGAGCCCGTCGACGACGGACCTGTTCCGTCTTCCATAGCAGAGCGCTACAAAGTGGGACGGACCTTGGGTGAAGGCAACTTCGCCGTGGTGCGGGAGTGTGTGGAGAGATCCACAGGAAGGGAGTTTGCTCTGAAGATCATCAGCAAGCACAAATGCAGAGGAAAGGTGGATCAGGGTTTCTTTTCTTGAGAAATATTAGCTCCACAGAATTGTTATATTTGTGCATTCGTGGTGCTCACCAGAGACCTGACACCATTGTTTTATTTAACTGGCTCACCACACACACACCCACTCACACCCCTAAATATATTCACACTTATTTTTATCAACCACCTTTTCGTTGTTATGGGAGGGCTAGAATTAATAAACATGGATGATAATAAAAATAATTTAAGCATTCATAATCTGTAAGACACTTTATCAAATCTAAAATATTGTGCTACATGTTTGCAATGGGTGTGAGCTTATTGTTTAGTCGTATTAACTGTTGCCTGTGACTCATGTCTTGAAGGAGCACATGATCCAGAGTGAAGTGTCGATCCTCCGTCGTGTCAAGCATCCCAACATCGTGCTGTTAGTGGAGGAGATGGACACCTACAATGAGCTCTATCTCGTGATGGAGTTGGTGAAGGTGAGTTGTAAATCGGAATCGTACATCATGATCAGAGAAAGATGATGTTGCTTGTTTTGCATCCTCTCACGTGAACGGTGCCCACATGTTCCTGCAGGGCGGCGATCTCTTTGACGCCATCACTTCGTCGAACAAATACACCGAGCGGGACGCTGGCTCTATGCTGTTCAATCTGGCCAGCGCCATCAAATACCTGCACAGCCTCAACATCGTCCACAGAGACATCAAACCAGAAAACCTGTTGGTGAGTTAGCTTCTGTTACGTCACCTTCTTTTCAAAACTCAAAACTCTTCCGCTTCTTATCGCTCAGGTTTTCGAGCACCTCGACGGCACCAAGTCTCTGAAACTTGGTGACTTCGGTTTAGCGACTGTTGTCAACGGTTTTCTGTATACGGTGTGTGGAACGCCCACATACGTCGCGCCAGAGATCATAGCAGAGACAGGGTGAGTGACAGGAGCCAGGTCCGGTTGTGAGGAAAGTGTTCTTAATCCCCTGTTTCTGACTGCTCTTCATAAACAGTTATGGCCTGAAAGTGGACATTTGGGCTGCTGGTGTCATCACCTACATCCTGCTGTGTGGCTTTCCTCCCTTTCGTGGGTATGTACATTCATTATTCATTTAGTCACCTTTACTTCTGTTTACATACAAAAAGTGATCATATCTAGGAGAGAAAAGGACCAGACTGAAGAATAATTCTTTTTTTCTGCCTGCCATTTCTTCTCTTTTATTCATTGTTATAAAGTACATGATCAGTTGATAGATGCGTGCAGAGAAGTGCTCGAGCTTCTTTTTTTCTGTATAACACAACCATCAACTCACAAAAAAAGCTAAAATATGAATGGCATCAGGCATTTAAAAGATGTGAGCCTGCATCACAAATTTAAGTCATAAATAATTTTAAAAAATCATGACTTCAGCGAAGAACTCAGTAGTTTTGTTTGGCTGGTGACCTCACGTGTCATGAAATGTGTGGAACTGGTTGATAGTGTGCCAAAGTGTAATGTAGATTTGTGGGGAATGATGTGTTTTCGAGAGTAGCGTCCAAATGGTAATATGTCCTCCTTCTTGATCCACTGTTGTGATCAATACACAGTTAACAATATATATAGAATCTTCCTTTTCAGGGTCAGTATTTGAACACACAGTATTTTGAGAACCTGTTTCTGACGTCCATTAAAGATTCATTCAGTTTTCTACTCCTGCAGCAGTGGTGAAGATCAGGACTCTGTCTTTGAGCAGATTCTGAAGGGACAGCTCGAATTTCCCTCCGCATACTGGGAGAGTGTATCTCAAGCAGCCAAGGTGTGTGTCACTACTGTCAACCTGGAACCACGGAATGCGATAGATCCTCTCATGAACGTGGTGTACTCCTACAGGCTCTGATCACTGGAATGCTGCAGCTCGATGTGGATCAGAGATTCTCAGCCGCTCAGGTGCTGGAACATCCGTGGGTTAATGTAAGTAATGCACTGGTAGAGACAGCCATAGAGACTCTGGTGGTTGAGGGCTTGGTGGTTACGCCTGTGCAGGATGACGGTGGATCAGAGACTCAGCAGCAGCTGGCCGTGGCTGGGAAGATCAAGAAGCACTTCAACACTGGACCTAAGATGAGCAGCACAGCAGCAGGAGTGACCGTCATCACAGTAAGTCATTCCTCTGAACTCAAGTGCATTACCGTCACCTGCATGTTCTCGCCTCTATCAGCCACTAGATGGCAGCAGATCTATTCTATTGTCTCATCTGTTCCATTGTCGTCCTCAGTTTAGAATTTGTCAGCAGATGGCAGCGTGGAATTAATATACACTAGAATTGCTGGATGCTACCAAGGCTTGCAGCGTCTGCCAGGCTGTATGTATAGAACTGTACTTAATAAGTGTTAATATTGAATGAGATAAATCTGGAGGTCACTTGTACTCCATATGTGCGGTTGTGAAGTAAATGAGAGTTAAAACCAAGGAAAATATAATATACTAACAGTTGCGGCGCTGAGACGGCACACACCACGTATCATTTGTCTGAGTGAAACGCAGCATACAATTGAATGAATGAAACATCTACCTTTGATAAGAATTGTATTCGCTCACGCCAAAATACTGTCACGAGTGTCTCATAGTAATGCCAAATTAATATAAACGGCACTTTTTGTGACCGTAGTTACATAAAAGTGTATTAGTTTCAGTGATTCCACTTCATGTTGTGGTTTGTGATAGCATTTTTTCCTGTTTCCTGCTGGTTTTTACGGGTGTTGGCCATGTGACTAGTAACAAATAGGGGAGGTCAATAGGGGACATTTTTGAGTGTTGTGTCTAAAATGAACGAACAGAACAACACCATAGTCCATCCACTTCTAAGTTATTAGACGAGGTTGCTCTGAACAGATCTGAATACAGAACCTCTTGTGTACTTTTGGAGAAATTAGATCTGTCAGGATCAATCAGAAGCATTTTGTTTAAAAAACGCCTGGCGATGATGCTTTGCACACTCTTTCAGGAGACATAAAAATTCAGACAAAAATGGTGGAATGAATCATATTTTAACTGCTAGAAAGCTCTGGAAAATGCTGTTGAAACTCCTGAACAGTCTCAAAAATAGCTCCTTCATCTGCCTGTCTTGGAACCGATTACTCAGCAATAGTGTCCGGATGTGCACGCTGACGTTCATGTGGATTATATAGCTGACCCCACCCTTCTCACCTCATCCTCTCCCGACCGCATCATCATCATCATCATCATCCCCTCATGGTCTCTGCAGGCATGAACGTGGTCATCAGTGACTCCTATGTTTACTAATAATATTTGCTGAGTCACCAGAGTAGCCTCGAGACATTGGCTACTGTCGAGCCTCCATGATGTTTGCCGCTGCTCCCGTCTGTGGGGCGGGCACTAACAGTCTGCTGCTGTTTCACCCCTACCACCCAGACCACCCCGCTCGATAAGGAGAAGCAAGTTTTCCGACCAAGGCGCAACCACGACGTGAAGCCCGTCGCCAACTTCCCTCACGGTTTCGGCGCCGTCCCCTCCCGCGGCATAACCCCGAGTCAGCCGCCCGCCGATTTCACCTCCGAGTCTGAGGATCTCTCACCGTGCTCAGCCGGCACCGTCCGCTCGCCCGTCTCACCCTTCTAATCCCCACGGGGGGGAACCGTGGTGCTAACGTGGACTCTAAACAGACTTTCCATTTTTACGTCGGTATTTCTACTTATTTACAGCCTTCATCGGTCAGAATAACCCACTAGCCAGTGAAACAGTGTTACCAACAGCATGCGATTCATTTACCTTTCAAACAGTTTAAGCCTTATTTCTACTAAGTATGCACTGTAGTACTCTGGAGCCCTCTACTGGATTAGATAGTGTACTTCAACTGCTCATCATTATCCGTCATTGCAGAAGAATAGTGTTGACTTGAAACTGTGTGGATGTAAACTTGCATTTACCTTTGCTGCTTCTTCAAACTGCCTCTTATACTCTATAGAACACACCTGTACTCAGGCTCACCACAATATCAAACATTTGCCTCCACTTAGTATCGTTGAGCTTCCTCTGTAGCTCAGGAGTCGAACTGCTCATCCAGGTGTGTTGAGTAACTGGGAGGAGGCCCTGGGGCAGACCCATGGCGTCATGGTGAGATTGTCATTATCAGCTGACAAGGTAACACCTTCTCAGAAGACGTGGTGAGGGCCTCTGATTAGAGGAGAGTTTGGACCTTCTTACTTAAGCTGCTGCCCCCATGTTGCCCCCACTTAATCGCATGCTATAAATCTGTTTGTTTCTGATATTGGTTTATCGGTGGTGGGCCAAAAATGCACCTAAATTCATGAACAAGTTTAAACACTCCACCTCTCACATGATCTCTGGATGAAGTAGAAGTTATAAACTGATGTAAAATCGGTTGGGGTGATGGGGTGAAAATGCACCTCAATTCATGAACAACTTTAAACTCTCACTTGATCTCTGGATGAAGGAGCAGTTAGAATGTTTAATACGGCCATAGCTAGTATCGGCCACCGATCAGTGAAATGGTTTGGTACTGTGGTGGATAAGAGCCAGGCCGGTCTCTGTACTGTATAAAATGCATGGAGAGTCACTAGTTTGACCAACACTTGTTATGATTTGCTGCTACATGTGTTATCTGCGCTGTACAGATTGTTTCTGGACGTGTTCCTGCCAACCAGCAGCGCTGAAGCTTCGCCTGGCTGCGGTTTACTGGAGGGACCGGTCCGTTTGTTCCATGTCTGAATGTGTTTGTGTTTCGGCAGATGGTCCCATGAATGTCCGTGTCATACGTTGGTGCATGTCCTTTAGAAGCCGTGGCACAAAATGGATTTAAGTGCAATTAGGTTCTCCAGTTGATGAGCACAGACTGAGCTGGGCTGGGCGCCGTGACGGGTTTGTTCCGTCTCTGGCGGCTGTTTTTCTGGACAAAGTGGAGGATGGAAATGTTAGAAGCTGACACAAAACAGCACCCTTTGAACGCGTTAATCATCTGTCCTGATTCAGTGAAGCCGAGAGAATAACATTGGTCCGTAGCTCTCACAGCAATGGAACGCCTCTGAACGTCCTGCCCCCCAGTCCTCATGTCGAGTCACTTTTTGTAGCTTGTTTTTGAAATGAGAGATCAATGTTGGTGCTTCCTGTTATTGTCGACCAGTGGAGACAAGTTCTTCGTCAGATCTCTTACTTTTCGTGGCCTCAGATGAGCAACATCATCATACCGCATGAACTCTGACACACATCCAGACTCTTCCATTTGTATTCACTCTTTCGCCGTGGTCTTTGTCCGTGATCAGTGCGTGTCGCGACTCTTTTGAAAGTTACACCGAATCTGACGTTTAAGGGCTCCGGAGAATTGAAGGAAACAAACCAAAAAAAGAAAAAAAAAAAAAGAAAAAAAAAGCACAAGGACAGATGTTCTGAAGCGGAACGACTTCTGTTTTTTTGGGAAGATGTTTGTCAAGACGACCGGGAATGTTGGTGTGACCGGGAAGCACGTGGATGCTGTGTTGACTCCATAATCCATCACTGTACGATGCCATAAAACAAACGTCAATGATAAAAGGAGGACTTGGGTTTTTCTTTTTCTACCAGCGTCCTCATTCTCAAGGTCACTAGATGGCGCGCTATGCGCAGCCTCACGTCATGTTTAACCTGAGAGTGCCACCTACTGAACTACTCAGCCCAACAGGGAACGTCAACAACGGAATCTGCCCGGCAGATGGCGGCAGAAGTCAACAGACGCGCTCGTCCTTTTCACTGACCCATTCGTCAGAGACAGATCGAGAATCCTGTTTTTATTAGGAATCCAACTCAAAAATCTCGAGTAAACACAACATAATTTCTAAACATACATAGGTTATTTAATTATGAATTTCTTTAAATGCAAGAGATAAATCAAAACCAAAATAAAGTTATCAATAAATAAGTCTTGCATGCAGATCTGTGAAAAAATACAGTTTGCATAATCTCATAGCTTGAAAGTACAGTGGATTATTTTGTTGGCACACAAATGATTTGGACTGAGGATAATACTATTGCTTCCCAGTAGAAGGCTGCGTTCGCATGACAGCAGAATGATCTTGACCTCGGTTAGGGACGGCTGTTATTGTGACTGCATCAGTGCCAGGACTAGAATTGTGAGTTGTGTGTGTGTGTGTCCATCAGCTCCTCAATCATTTTTTTTTTTTTAAACGGAGACTTTCAAGTTATCATCTATTAACCTGTTTTGGACAGTGGGAGGAAACCGAAGTGCCCAGTGGTCTCTGTTTAAGTAGAAGGGTTGCAGAGATTGTCCCTAGTCAGAGTAATCGATGCGCCTGCTTCACTCCCTCCTGCGCTGAGGTTGTCGGTAACTGTTGCTGTTCATGTGAACCAGCCATGAGCCCCACAACGGACAAACGTTGGCGACTTAAAGCATACAAAAGAGTGATCATTGGTACAAAAGTCAAATCAAATTCATATTTCATTCAACAAGGGAAACTCCGGCTCAATACCAAAACGCCATCATGAGGTTATACTGGTATCAAAATGTTACACAAAGGACAGAACTCTGGACTTTACAACACTGAAACAAGTCAACAGCAACTTCATGTATTTTGCCACATCACAGTCCACTGGAACAGACGATGGCCACGCACACGTGATGGAACAGGTAACACTGACAGACGATGAGTCGCACCACACAAATGCTCCCAGGTTTTCACAGTTACTTAAAGGTTGTTCTCCTCCTTCAGCCCCGGACGCGATGAAGACGGCAGCACGGGGAGAACCTTCAGCCGCTGTTCAGAAACCAACGTTTCCGTGTTTGTGCGGTGATGAGTGCAAAAAAAACAAACAGCAGCAGTTTTCCCGCGGAGGCCGAACGAAGACGAGTGAACGCTTCTTTGTTTGCAGCGCCGCCGTCCTCCGGCCAGATATTCAGGGGTTTTCCTCTGCGGCTGCTCAGGCGTGGGTTCTTCTCCAGCCCCTCGCGCGGGTCAGTACCTGTTTTGATGTTCGTAGTGCCAGCGGTTGAAGTCGATGTTGAACGCTACGATGCTTCCAGAGGCCATGCCTGTGACCAGCGTCCTGCAGGAACACAACACTTCAGTGAGGATGGTGATCATATCAGCGAAGAATTAGGAGGGAAGTTAGAAGTCAAATGTCATACAACATAATAAATTATTACAGACAAAAAATCAAACATGTGGAATGTCAAAGTTATGATAAATGTGCAGTCGTAAATATAAGAAAAAATATTGAAACAGTTGTCGTGCAACAAAGAGGAAAAAAATGTAGGAGTTGCATGAAGAAGAAGGAAAATCCAACATCTCATGCTTCTCAGGCTCACTACTGCCTCTCAGGTAATATCGAGTATTGCATGCATAAGAGCGTTAGCTGTCACAGTTGGTGTGGACTGACGGATTAATGCGGCCGCACACGGTGTCATGGCCTGATCGCTAGTGTCGACTGCTTCATCTCCTCCCAGTATTTACTTTTGCTGGTCAAACTGAAGGTGAGCGAGAGGGATTTGACTCAAGACCACCTCCTCTGAAGTCTCTGCAAGCAAAGTGCTGTTGTGTACTTGCTGAACCAAAGTGTCTGACAGAGATGTTGCCTTTAAGGAAGAGCAGCTGATATCACAGGGCCGTCTTTAACGGCTGCATCCCCAGGCCCAGCAGCACAAAGAACAGAGCAGCTGCAGAATCCCCCTCGTTCGTCCCGCTTCTACCTAACGCTGCGGAAACATCCACTTACAGGGGATTTTTCTTCTGTCCTGGGGCTTTATTGATTTTTGAAGTAACTTGTCACGAACCGACGAGATTTTCAGTGCCATCAGTCATTTACATTTTAATGTGGCTGTTGGTCTTGAGCTTCAGGCACAGAATACACAAGTTCTTATCTATGTTGAAGAAGAGCCTTATTTTTAAAAAAATATAGAGAGAATCGAGGTGAAAGTTTGACGTCATATTCCTGTCGAACATTTAATGCAGCAAGACAGGGTTCACTTGTTCATGAGAACTCGAGTGCATCAGCTTTCTCCTGCTGACTTTTTCCCCCGATTCAATTGATGTATAGTTGGTCGGCCGTGAAAAATCATTTCTGTCTCTTGAAACTTTTCAGCGAAATTAAAATAAAATTTTATCTTCCTTAATCAGGGTGGACTATAGAAAAACGACATAAATCCAACCTCTACTTACTGGAGAATCATTTGCATCAACCTCTTTGTTAACACGCTGGATTTAACTGCAAAGATCCACAAGCCTTAGGTTAAATCTATTTGTCAACTTGACTTTATGAGATTTTAGGAGGCTGAAACTCATCCCAGCCAACAGGGGGCAGAGGAAGGGGACACCCTGGACAGGACACCTGTCCATCATGGGACACACTTAGACAGAGGACCACTCATATACATGGTATAAATAAAGGTTATCTATCCATCTAGCTGTCTAAACTTGGGTTTAAGTCTCAACAGCGTGTTTGATAGTGTCTCACTGCCGCCTCTGACCTCTGATCATGTGACAGGTCCATGGCTCGGACGCCGGCGTCACAGCCCGGGTAGATGTAGAGCTTCTTGAAGTCGCAAGCCTGCCACACCTCCACCACGCCGTTGTCTCCGCCCGTGACCAGGTTGTGTCCGTCGCTGCTCAACAGGATCGCCTGACGGAGGACGAGATGAAGGTAGGATCCGAGTGAGCCATGCAGATTCATAGATCTACGCGGACATCGGTGGCCTCCTAAAGTTTTGTTGCTACACGTTAGCGTTTCTATTCATGATGATGCCAGCTCACCCTGGTGGAGTCGTTGACCTCCATCTGTGCCAGAAGTTTTCCGTTGATGCTGAAGTTGCAGAAGTGGCCCCTCTCGTAGTAGATGATGCAGTGACCCTCGCTGGACACCGTGATGAGCCGTGGGCAGTGGTGCTGGTCCGGCTGCTCCAGAGCTCGCAGCAGGTCTCCGGTGATGGTGTGGACCAGACACGGTCCTTCTGCCAACACAGTTCCACTTCAGTGATTCTGGAAGCCAGAGTGATGCGTGACTGACCTTTAGCTCCGCTGATGACCAGTCCCAACTCAGCACAGACGGCCACACACACCACCTCCTGGTCGTGGCCCGTCAGGATGGCCCGCGGTGCGGGGTACTCACCTGCACAGACAAACACCACCTCATCAACCGAGGGAGACTCCCATCTGCTTGTGGGGAGGTCCAGTAGAATTGTCATGGAAATGCGACAGCAGTCGAGCTTCCTGATTCTATTCCGCGTGTCACATGATTGATGAGGGCCGGGGGGAGAGGTTAGTGAGGGGGATTTCACGGCAGCCATCAAACCTTTCTTCCTCTTCAAGAGCACTGATCACCAGTACGCTCACAATTAAAGCGCATCTTTGTCCTGCATCCTGCTGGAGGGGAGCCGACATGCCGAGCAGATCTGTGCTAGTGAGGAGGATACTAGACGCTGTACCCAAGCATTAGATCCAGACACTTTAGTGTAAAACCCAAATACCTCAATATCACATGCAATTAAAGTTGACTGCGATGTCAGAACCAACATCAAGTTGTGGCACACAATGTGCACAAATGTTGGTTCTGGACCAGTGAAAACAGATATTGAAGCAACAGAACTCTCAGCACCTGGCATCGGAAATAAATACAGTAAGTCTCTGTAGTGCCACATACAGTACCATAGAGACCAGAACCAAAAACCATAGTGTATACACAGGAGCGGTGTAACAAAGCACCTAGTGTCAGAACTATGTACTGTAACATAACATTGGTACTATGTATCATGGCATCCGAACCAGATACCAAAGCATGAGGTCTAACAACCGTAGCACCTGAACTTGAGAGCACTACGCCAGGACTAAGTGCAGTGTTATAAGGAGATGAGCAGTAGAGCCTAATATCATAGTGTCAAATACTGAAGGATCACTAGCGACATAACTAAATACTGCTGACCTAAGAAAGTTTGTGATAATAAGAAGTCGACGGAAACGTCATGTATAGAAGTGCAGATTTAAACAAGAGGAGTCGCACATCAAATTCCAGTTCGCCAAAATTCCTGAAAAGGCTTGACCTGCAGGTGGATGACTGTCGAGGTAGATGATGCTGAGATGTGTCAGAGCTGTCCACTGCTCCCCTCTGAGCCCCGACTCTCCATATTGTCTCGCGCAGTGCTCCAGTCACGGCTGCACTGTGATCGATGTAGCACGGTCCCACAGAGACCAGGACCTGAGCGGGGCTGACAGTCGCCGTGGCAAGGCTCTGAATAGGACAGGTGTCAGAAAAAGCCTCCAGGGGGAAGCAGGGAGCGTGCGCGGCTCACCTTCCTCAACAATAGATTCAATCACCCAGCACCGGCTCCGGCGTCGCCGCGGCCCTCTGGGACGAGCCGCAGTCAGCCGGCACAATTACTGGCCGCCGCTGTGAGCGGCAGAGTCGCGATTGAGCCCGACCTTATTTTAATTATTATATGTTGAGGACACGTGCAAACCTTTTGGGCTGCAGAGGAAATCAATTGCTTTAGTGTCTTTATGGCATCACAAGCGCTGGCATTAATGAAAACTCGGTGACCATAAATACAAAGCAGGGTTTAGGAGCAGGCTGCAGTTGGAACCTACAAGTGTCACATTAGCTCATGCTTATTGCTTAAGTTTGAAAACATCGGCACCAGAAATTAAACTGTTGCTGTGACTCCTAACATTATTATTATTCTTTAAATTCAGTAATTTATTCAAGGCTTTTGAGGGACTGTGGAGGTGCAGGACACTGGTTTGCTCCCGACTTGTCCCAGGTGTTGGCTGCTGTAATATAGACAGGAAGCCTGGTGCCCTCACACAGTGTCCTACAATGTTTAGCTTTGTTTACATTTACACATTATCTTTATCCCCTGGACTTAATTTCCCCATGAAAGGAGCTCAAACTGTAAGGTGCACTTTACCACACTGTATTATAGCATGTGCAATGATCGTGGGTGGGTATTGGTGGGCATTACTGTTGCCATGGCGATGCAGGACCTACACGTCTCCATGTAAACAGATGTGGCCATGTATGTTCACCTGAGTTTGCCTGAGCTTGAGGCCTGTTCCCATTACTATACTTACATAGAGCGGCATCATCGAAAACCAACATATCGGTTTTCACTGGACCGAGTGTTAATATAGGCTTCAGTTACCATTGCAAATGTGAAAAGGTTCTTACAGCGTTTTCTAGTTTGACATCATTGCTTCTTTTCAAAAACTAATTGTCCAAACCTAAATACACAGACACTTATAGAAGAACGTAAAACATTTTGTTTATGAGTAAAGTACTGCAACAAATAACTCCAAAGTAACATGTACGGTGTCAGGACTACAATGTTTATTTCAAAAGAAACTGTTAAAATTCTTCTGTTATTGATCTTCACATAGAAAATGTGCGAAACGATTGATTTGTTTTTGTTCAATCCTCGATTCTTTGTTGGATCTTATCAATAATCTCGATGGAGCGTCTTTTGTTTGTTGCTGTATTTCCAGCGGCGTCCAGGGAATACCGATCCTGCCGCGGTAACACCGCTGCCCCCTGCTAATTGGAGGCATCCAAGCTGAAATTCTTAATTAACTGTCGGCGCCTGAGCGAAGTTAATTAGTCAACACTTGTGTACGTGACCGTCACAAAGCCCCGGCTCCTCCAACACAAACAAAACCATTTCCATTCCAACTGTAAACTTTCTCCCTCGCTCGTGTTGCGGCTGCTTCCTGAAGGCTGATGGATGGTTCTGAAGAATCAGCGCGAGCGAGTGAACCGGAGAGCGGGAACGGCACGGCGGGGTCCGACGCTGTGAACGCCAAAACATCTGGAGTCTTGAAAGCAGGCGAGGGAATCAGGCTAATAAATCAGAGCAGAGCAGACGAATGATCTTCCCCTCGTACGTCCGCTTGATTTGATTCCTCATGTAGATTCTCTTTGTTCCTGCTGCGATCAAAAGATCCGGCTTCCTGTATCGCCTCATGGAATATTGATATCCATCCGCCACTTGGAGTTCAAGCTCTACGAGTCTGTTGACAAGAAACTTTCAACAAACTCACATTTTTTTAAGATTTTGGGATGCAAAATAGAGAAACTCCCCATCTTTACTCCAGCAACCACAGCTGGAGGGTTCCCAAAAACTGGCCTTTAAGAAAGCAGCAGCACTACTCCCAGTCTCACTTGGATGGCAAAGCTGATCCAGATTAGCTGGTTCCCATAGATAGCTTTTTATAGCTTCTCTGGGTGCTGGGAGTACTGAATTAAGTTTGGACCATCAACTCACAACAAATTGAACTCAGAGTTTCAACCTAGTTGAACTCAAGGTCTTTGCTTTTGAAGATCCGGTTGGTTCTGAGAGAACTGGATCAGCTCTCAAGTCTGAGACCGTGGGTCTATCTGTGTCGATACTTTCCTTGGTCCAGGAGTTCAAGTTATTGAGGGTTTTGTTCATGAGTTGCATGCGATAGCTCGAAGGAGGAACGAAGTGAAGCCGTGTCCCGCCAAATGCTTTCACCGCTGCCCTCGCCACCTCAAATAATCTTAGGAGAATGTATTTTTGTGATGTTTGGCACTAACACTGATGTGTCTCTGACGGCGGGTGACTCGATGTGTCATGCTCCTCTTACTGTTGTTGGGGTTGTCGCCGATGATGTGGTGTCTCCCGCTCCAGTACCACAGCAGCAGCGTGGCGTCCCTGGACCCTGACACGATGTAGCAGTCGCCTCCGATGTACGACTCTGACCTGGCCAGACACGTGACCACGTCCCAGTGGCCGAAAACGATCTGGGTCAGTTTCCCTGCAGAGGAAAAGAGATCTGAGGCCAGACTGGGCACAGAAACTTGTAGGTTTGAGATATGTTCGTATGGAGGGAATGAGGATGAGGAAGTGGAGCTCATGAGCGAGGAGTTGCAAGTGAAGTGGCGTTTTTACAGTCACTCATGGCGGCAGATGTGGTTCCCCTCTTTCTCCCAGGCGCTCACACCAACCTGTCTCAGACGAGTACACACGGAAGCTCTTGTCCCAGAACCCACAGACCAGGATGTAGCGGTTGTCGGCCGTCACCACGAAACAGTGCGACGTGATCTGGATGCTCTGATCCACCAGATCTGTGATCTGACGCCTGCTGCTGCTGCTGCCGTTACTGGCTGGAACCAGAGACGTGAGAAGTGAAAGCGTTTCCCTGCCACCTCTTCACACTGATGGACCCTCCTCATCCCTCATCCATGGTTTAGTTCCTTACCTCCTTTCTCCTCTCACATATCTTATACCTCTCCCACACTTCCTCCTTCACTTTCCTACCCAGTCAAATTCTCCTGCACCTCCTACTGCTTGGACATCCTCACACCGACTGAACATCTTCTCTCACTCTCCCACATTGCCTCACAAGTTATCTTCTCTATCCTCAAGCAGTTATCCTTCTGACCACCTTCACTCCATTATCTTCTGTTTTTAACATATCATTCATCACATTCATCCTGTATAACTTTAACATCTTCACCTCTTTTACATCGCCTCCTTCATCTTCTCACTCTTCCTTCAAAGCCACAACTGCCTACTCACTCCTTTTCTTTTCCCTTCATCCACACCTCCTTTCAATTCTCATCATCATCTGTATTGCCTTTGCCTTCTTTCCAATTCATCTCCTCACTTCTCCATCACTTCCTCATATCCTTACTCTGTCTTCACTTCTTTCACTCATCCACCCTCCCAGCTCGACCCCCCCAGACTGAAGAACTCACCTATCAGCGAGTCCATCTCTATGGGCAGGTGATGAGCTTGTTCCAGAGAGTAGCCTGGAGCTCCTCTGAGTCCTGCAGACAGACAGACAGACTTGTCCAACATCAACCTCCATCACCAGTGCATGCCATTATTGCTGAGTCTATGGTGGCCTGTAGGTGCCCCCTTTACATGCACCCCACACTCAGCATTTAGTTACTGGCGGTTCCTCTTTATTTCAATGACTCTTGAGGCAAGACACAGAACTAAATAACAGTTTGTCAGCTGCTCACCAAACAGATTTTAGTGCTGCATTTTGGAAGAGGAGTGAAAATTTGTTCCATTTTCGGCCACAGGCGATGTCACACTCTATTTTTAGACACAATTTTTGAGTCTATTTTCCTCTGTGTCACAGTGAATGACATCCAATCTGATTACCTGCAGCCACTTTTAGAAAAGGCAAACACCTGAAAATACCGGGGCCCCATTATGGCCATTACTGTGAGGAGCCAGAGCACATTTCCATCCCGTGTGTCAGGACGGTGTCAGTGATGCAGCTGTTCATTAGAGTCCTGCTCGTACGCTCCTCAGCCCAGTTCCTCCTCTGACAGATGGAGATGTGCGAGGAGAATTTGGGCCCTAATTTTGAAGTAACCATGGACTGGGCCCTCTGACCCCGAGGTGGAGCCGGTTCTGTGGCTAATGTTGTTCACACATGTCTGGGGGGGGGGGACATGTGGAATCGCTCTGGGCCACTTACCTGGGAGGCGCTGGTGTGTCCAGCTGGCAGCAGCTCTATTAGAGGAGGTTAGGGTGGAGATGAAGTGATTCCACAGAACCGCAGCTGTGTTTCTGTCGTACGTGAGACTTTCTGAAGGAACCATCAATGTGTGCGATCGGATCGGTTCGCTAAATCACTGAGGTCATTGGACACTTGCAGGGAAAGTATTTCACGTCAGGATTATTGACTCGCTGGTGACTTTGTGATTGAAATATCTTGGCTCTCTCCGTTGCTAGTGATGCTAACCTTCATGTGTGGCGGTGCAGCATGTGACACCTGTCTTTGTTCCTTATCTCAAAAAGTTGTAGTTAAAAGGGACAGATGTGATAGAGTGCATCATCACTGCCGTGAATTGTATTATTTTTTTGTCTTCTAAAGATGTGTTACTCACCGACATTGTTGTGCCAGCGGTTGACGGCGAACAAGCGGCTGCAGGTGACCGTCACCACCGCGGGCACGGTGAGGTGCGGCAGCGTGTTGGCGGCCACGTGGGTGACCGGGGAGTTGGACGGAAACTTGAGCACCATGATGACGTCCTGCTGCAGCTGGTCCTTGAACATGAGTGGACTCTGGTGAGAAAATGGGAAGAGTAAGACTCCAATTTTTCTGCCTGTTCTCTTGAGAAACAATATCACTATTGACTCCTAAACACTAGAAATGTTATTCTACAATGCTTTACGTTATTAAAAACTGAATGGAAACCTGTTGGCTAGCAGCAGCCAGTGGAATGTCCTAGATCTGAAATGGAATTTTTAGAGCTCAAGCTGAAAGATCAGATCGTAGCTGCACTTGCATTGAGGTGCAGGCCACTATAATATTGCTGCCTCAATAATTATTTCAATAGTATTTTATTTAAATCTTACCCAACACTTATCGTTCTCATACACAATGTGCATCATAGTCTTATAGGGAAGTCACACGACAACTCAGTGAAGCACTATTCTCATTCATTCCTTTTCCTCCCTATTAAATATAGTTGGTTTTCCGGTTTTTCTTTCAGTTTTTGACCAAAAACTGCCTAAACACTAAGACAAGAAAGCATGTGGACATGCTCGTACATGGCACTAGTGTCACCCTGGATGGCGACTAACTCTCAGTTGGTGTGCTGTTTTTGTGCGACTGACGTGAAAGGAACACTCTTAAAGTCAATTCTAGAACCCTGAAAGTATTTGGGCTCCATAACAGGAACGTGTACTTTCGCAGTTTCTCTGAGGAACTTGAGAAAAATCATTGATGGGGAAGCGATGTGTCTCTGAACCGGGCCCAGTTCTGACACCTAATCCTGGTTGGATCGTGACACGGGAGGATTACAACATGTCTTGCAGGAAACAGACTTAAAGGTCTCAGAGGGATCATCTGAGTCCAGCGGGGAGGAGAACCAAACTGGGGGATAATACGTGCAGTGCAGCTACTCCGCCAGTAGGGAGCACTCTTCCCTTTGTGCCAGGCTGCCAGTAGGCAGTGAACGTGGTGACCTACATCGAGGGAACGTGTTTCCTTACAGAGAGATGATAGTATGTCTAAGAGTCCGTGCTGAGGGTCCACACACATGAGGGGTGCAGAGAATTCTCCCAGCATGCTCGCTGCTCTCACCAGGTGCATGGCGGAGCTGCGTGGAGGATGTGGCTCAATAAGCAACTGAGATGGCGTCTGTCCAAAACTCTGAATCTGCGCCTCTGTGGCCTGCGGGAGAGAAGGAGAGAGAGAGAGAGAGAGGGAGAGGGAGAGAGCGGCTGTCACAATCGATATGCATCAAAGTGATGGGTCAATGCGTTACTTGACAATGCAAGCAAATCCTAACTCAGCTGTGCCTCTGAGGACGGGGGGAGTTAAAGGGAAAGGGGTGCACTCCGCCCGGCTGCACCCCCTCCTCAGCCTGCAGAGTCATCCAAGTGTTAGTATGGAAGAGACAAGCCTTTTCCTATTAACATGCTTCAGTTAACCATTCCCATTTCCCGGCGCAGGGGCCCCCGCCACACAAATGTTAACCTGGAGTGACATGCCGCGAGGACTGCAGCCGCCCGGCCCTGTTTCAGATCTCATTGTGCCGCAGACAAAAAGGGAAAGCAAGAAGTCCACAAGGTGATTTGGGTGCCTTGGTGATTTATGAGACGCCCGGCGAAACAACAGCAGGAATAAACCGCGGCTAAATTTAGAATACAACTTTCAAGACAAACTGTGCCGAAAAGCAAGTCTGAGCGGGAGAGAAAGTGGGGCACCCGGCGGTGATTGATGTGACCGGCGCCACCACCGCCATCGGAGGGGAGCTTGTCGACGTCCGTCACTGCCACCGCGCACAATGGAACATGCCGACTTGACCGGCCCTCATCATCCGCCCGCCTGTACACAACACTCACGATCAGACGCAGCCATTGGCTAACACATGCCAGAGCGTGGCACGCCAGGTTTGGAGGTGACACCGGATCCGGACAGGCCACCTGCGAAACCAAAAAGTCGCCCCCAAACACCCAGCGGTCACTTCCTATCTGGCTCTGTGCACGGCTGTCAGTGAAAGTGTTTTCTTTTTTTCTTCTTCTTCTTTGGGAACACATTTGGGAACTATTAAGTGTGAGGCGGTGTTTCTTTACAACGCGTCTGTCAGGTCAGCTGACACGGCAGCGAGTTGAGGTTAGGCAGTCGGGTCAAAGGTCACAATCAGTGTTCAAGTACAGAAATGCGATACAGAGATCAGAAAAGCTTGGCGGGCCATGTGGAAAACATCACCCAGGTTTTTGCTACAATTGTAAAAGACCTGCAGCCATTACTACTATTTCCTCTCTGACTTTCTGCTACGCAGTCACTATTCAAGAGTTAACACAGACTGAACTAGTCCTCAAGTGTCTGAAGAAGGTCTCACAAGTGGTTGTGTTTAACAGGAAACCTCAGCGTCCACAGATGCATCACTTGAAGAGGAAAAAGGAGGAGGATTTCTGTTCATCTTCTCAAGGTAAAATGATAAATCACAGTCTGTGTGTGTGTGTGGAGGTGAAGTGGAGATCAGCACGAGTCGATGGCTCTCAGGTGCGTCGGCACTAATCCTGTCTGAGTCGTGTCAGAAACTTATCTCCGCTTCAGTCTGAGGACGAGCTGGCGGCTCATTACTTAAAGTCACTTCACGCTCATTTTCGGATGATTAGTGACACTTATTGACGAAGCCATCTGCCCACAACTCCGCCCTTCCTTCCATCAGACACCTTCCAGCACAGGTTCCCACCCCCCTCCACCCCTCTCCCTCCTCTCCCCGCAGCATCCTCAGGTCCCTTCATGCAGCACTCCGTCAGACACAGCGCAGACGCGGCCTTGCGTTGACCCGCTAAGCTGCGTGGGATCATGCCGAGTCATGACACCTGAGATCAGCAGTGGCAGCCACAAACACCAGACCCCCCCATCACCATTGTTGACAGATTTGCCAGATTATAGGCAGCAAAAAGTTCCCCTAACCTCAGATTAGGAGGAAAAAAAACATCACCAACAAACCATAATCAGATTTCCTCTTCTAATATGACTTCAGTGAATTCCTCGCTGAGAGCTTGTTTCAGATGATCATGTTTAGATTTGTGTTGGCTTAGCCAGGTTTTATCTTAATCCTCACGTTACACCAGAAAGTGGCTCCAGAGTTTGAGTGGCAGTGAACTTGCAGCAGCAAAATAATCCACACCAGCTACTTGGCCTCTGAGGTGAGCGCAGTTTCAGATGGACTCTTTTCCATCCAAAACTCAGAAGACTAGATACATAAGGGAAGCAACCTGGAACATTCTTTTATCACACGGGAGTCACTTTAGCTTGCATCCCTTCGCTCTACTCCAGGTCTCTGATGTCCCATCAGCCTCTAGCAACTGCCTTGCAGTGAGTCACTTCAGAAGTAGATTGTGAAAATGATCTATCAGAGAGAGGATGCTGCGTTGCTAAGATGTTTTTCGGAGATTTGAAGTCTCCGACTTGACCACCACAACAGACTCTGCGAGGGTCAGGCGGCACCACAGGGGCCAGCGGCAGCCGAGCAGCGATGGAGTCCTGCTGATGAATAATTTGTCGTCTCTCTTCTGAGTGACACGCTGGGGTCTAAATCCAGGGGTCGCTGTCATGTTTCCCCCTCAGAGAAGGCTGTCAGGAGTGGAGGACTGCTGTTCCGGCAGCATGCCCAGTAGAGCTGTCACCCTGTCGCCCGCCTGCATGTCAGGAGGCGTCATTATTCGCCTCTGACACGCCGGCGGAATCCATCCCTCGCGACCTCTAATTTCTTGACATTTCGGATGCCTTAATTGTTGTGAGCGGATTCAGATCCGCGGCTTTACCTGACAACTTCCGAGTGAGTCAGAACCCTGAAGTCAATCGGCACATTCCGGCCCGACGCTAGCGAGACAATTCCTGGGCATCTATCCACGTTACACCTTGCTGAGTCAGCATTGCTCACGCTGGCATGTCACTGACATCTGTCATGGTCTGAAGTACGATTACAACATCACACCACGACTGAACTGACACAACGAGTCTGAACTTTGTTGCCATGAATGAGGAATGTTGGAGAAGATGTCGCCATCTTCTCCTTGTCTCAAGCAAGTTTTACACATTTGTCACATGACCTGCTCATATGGTCCCGGTTCAATAGTGGAAAACCACTAGCACTGTTGTAGGTCTGCACTAAACAAGTGAGCAGCAGCAGCAGCACCTGGATCCCACAGACACCACTGAAGTTCTGAAGCCTCGTCTTAATTAGCGCTCGTCTCATCAACGTTAGAATTGTTTGTAATTAGCGCAAACACAATCACACGTCAGCATGAACTCGCCGCCGGATTGAGCCGCCGCCGCCGCCACCGCCAAGTGCCGTCATGCTGGCGTTCGGGAGACAGCTCCCATCCTCAACCTGAAGAAGAACCGTCCCTCAAAATGATGAAAAGCTGCGGCTTCACAATACGCTTTGGTAATTAGATCAACCCAAATCCCGTGCAGGTGATTTGCATAATGGTCACTTGATAAATAAAGGCGCCGCTGGAAGTGACAGTATATAAATGACTTGTTTTGCAGACGGCAGATGGTGGATATCACAGCAAGAGAGAGAGAGACGGGCAGAAAGCAGAGCAGCTGCTGCTCCTCTCTTTTCCCCTCCAAAGATATTCTATTAATTTGTTAAGAACAAGAGGATTCACTCCCCCTCTATTGACTGACTGACCCCTGCGGACCCATCAAAGCTCCCGCTCATTGATCTGAGGACGCCAAGGAGGAGGGGACAATTTGGGATGGAGAATAATCACAGAGGTCAGTACAGGTGCAGCGCAGAATTGTGAGTGGCTGAGTCCCGGGCGCCACAGAGACAGGAAGTGGCCTCACTTGAGATGACCCCAGGAGGTCACGCACAGATCATGTATACTGCATCAGGTGTACCATGTCTTAATTTTGCTCTCAACGTTTGAAACATTTCTATAAATGTGGAAAAACATCTGGATAGTGAAGTATTTACCTTGAGAATTCTTTCAACACTCATTTGTTAAAATACATTTTTAAAATATATATTTAGTACAGTACACCCACTTTTGTTCTACTGAACAAAATTTGTTATATTAATATGTTGAATTAAATATATATATATTTACATTTACATTTTATGTATCATTTTGTGTGAAACTTTCTAATATTATTCTAATACTAACACATTTTATTAATAATACATAATAATTTTATGCCATTTTAAAACTGACTTAAAAAAATAAGCATTTTAAGGACTTATTTTTTCCAATTAATATATTAAAAAAGTCATCCGTTTATTGATAGTTGATGTAAATGTAAATGTAAAGTGTTTTTGACCACTTATCCAATTGTGTTTTTGTCATCCGATTTGAGTCGTATATTATGAATAGATTAGTATAAATTCAAAATAATTCAAGTGCTAAATATTGTGATAATATTCTACTATTCTACTCATAAATCTCTGATTACTTCTGTGTTATTAACACTTTTTCACCTTTCAGTTCAGTTTGTAGGAAGAAAGTCGTGGGATTGAATGACCTCAGCTTCACGTGTTCATTCCATTTTTATTATATTTAATGTTAGCTTCTCCCTTCAACAGGTCTATTGAGGCCACTATATTCATTTCCCCTCAGAAATGGAGCTGGTGTTGTCATGGCGACGTGGCCTTACCTCTCTGAGGGAAGGGTCAGTGATGGCGTCCAGGTTGACGGAGCCCTCGTAAGTCAGGTGGTGAAAGACGTTGAGGGCACGCACTGCCTCGGGGCCTCGCTGCTTGTAGCCGAAAATAAGGTCAATCCACTGATGCAGCTGACATGACACAAACTCGCTTTCCAGAGCCTGTCAGAGGAGAGACGGGCAATTAGAGGTGAGCGCGCCGCCGCACGCGCGTGGACACACAACACAAACCGAACTTCCACACACCACTGAGCAGAACAACAACCTGCTTACTGTACACATGACAGACAACAACCAGGGCCACGCGAGGGAATCGGCGATGCATTCTGGAGCCGCGCAACATCCCCGGAATCAACCGCAGCTAACCATGCTAACAACAGTGGAACAGGACACGCTCGATTCCCACATAGTGTGAAAACAGAGCAAGACTAGCACAGGGGAAGTAGTTTAGTAAGTTGGAGTTGAATTCAGTTTCCTCCGTATATACTGTATGTGGCTAACTCTGGTCTGTGAAAATCCGCAGATGCGGGTTTGGGCTGAAGACGTGAGGGCACCATACTGCTGTGCAGATAGACTTGCCACTGTCGCTTCAGGCTGCTGTTTTACGGAGTCACTCGGCTAGAAATGGTTGGGATTTGTGGTGTGTTACAAGCCTCATTTGCGCAACTCTCACGCTGGTTGCATGAGATTCGGCAATTCTGTTACTGGGCAAAGACGATGGCCAACAAGCTAACGTATATGTTGCACTATAATAGGTGATGTACTGTATGTAATTTGGCTGGATTTTGTCTATACACAAATGAAAACTCAAATGGCTTTCAACAGCTGTTTATGCGCTAACAAATGTGGAATCCTGATATAAACAAAGGGCAACTCCAAACCAGGTTAGCCAAGAAGCTAATCTGGTTAGCACAAGCTTATAGTCAGGACCATCTTATTAGGCCCGAGCACTAAGGTAGACTGTGGGCTAACATTGGCCATGAAGGTTGGCTAATGCTAGTGCTCGTGTGGCTAATAAAGAGAAGAATTTCTCCAGACTAGTGTGGATGAGAAGCGAGTGGGAGAGCTCGCGTCGATGAAGCCCAACTCAGCAGCATACAGATGAAGGCATGAGGAATATCAAAGGTGATGTAAACACTGTACTTTGTTGCTTCTGCTTCTGCTGGGCTCTAACAAGGAAACACAGAATTTAATCTATACTCATTTTGTTCCTTCAATTCAGGGTCCACGTTGATTTTCTGTCTCTGGTTTCTCAGACCGGGAGCCGTCTGGAGACAAAGAAACTGGTTCGATACTAATGAGGATCCAGTTTACTGTAAAAGCGTCTGCGCAGCAACAGTGACGAACGACGAGTGAGAGAGTCCAGATCGCGCAGATAATCATTACAAATGTGGGGACGCTGCACACCCCAAATAATTCCCATGCACGAGGCTGCAGGAATTTACTCTCCTCCCCTCGCGTCAGGAATAACAGCCATTACCAACAAAGCCTGCTCCAGCACACTGAGGCAGAGTTTGCCACAGGGCATATCAGCCAAATTGAAAGTGGCACATGCAAAGATGGGAAGTGGGAGGGGGAGGAGAAGGGGGGAGGCGAGGGAGGATTCTCTGACAGAAATGAAATAATAGAGGGAGTGGGGAAGCTGGAGAACAAAAGAAGAGACCAAAATGGAGGCAGAGGATCTTCTGGGGGTGTGAGTGCAACAAACAAACAAACAACATCAGACATGTTCTCCTTCCTCCGCTGCTGTTCCGGCCAAATGTAGTCGGACCACAAGGGGCGGGGGGTGGAAAGGTCAGTGCTCTATGGCCAGCCCAGCTCTGTCACTCTCTCACTGAAAAGGTCAAGTTGGTTCTCTGTGCAGTTTTGTACCTCGGGTCTGTAAACGAGCAGCGCCAGAGAAACCCATGGCCGAAACTGAGTCACATCTGTTTCCACACTCTGGGCTACTTCAGGCCTTGTTTAGGGAGTGAACCCGACAAGGTCTCCCCACCTGGTGGGCTCCTCCTACAGTAGAGTCTGTCTGAATACGTCCAAAACACAACGTGACAAATCTGTCTTGAAGAATGCTCCACTCGGAATGAAATCCTCCTTATTCATCCAGCCATTCTTCCTTCTTAAGCCAGAAATAAAAACCCCCTCACACGTCACTCCTCAGGACCGAGACCAGTCCAAGTTGAAGCCTTCCAACTTGGGAGAAAACGTTCATTTGAATCCTTGCTCATCCCTGCTGTGCTCCATAAACATCATCTTCTACCAAACTTGTAGATATCTAATGCGGGCCTAGTGCTTTTTTTAAGTAAGAGGATCTTTACCACAACCCAGTCTAGCCCTAACCCCATCCTAACTCTGAACCCCCTCACCTTGAACCTAACCCTTTCCTCATGGCTTCTACTGGGACTCTGAATACTCAAAACAGTCCTGAGACAGATGGTTGAACTAACAGAGAGAGAGCAATAACCTCACCATCCTGTTGATCCGCACAAAGTCTTCGGGCGTCTTGGCCCAGGCCGGCAGGTCCACATCACACACCAGGGTCCGGTCCTCCCTCATCCCCAAGTGGTAGCCGTTACTGTTGACCAGCATCTCCGGGAGGTAGTAGAACTCAGGGATCAGTTCCTGCGGTTCAAAGGAAGATGCTCCATCAACACGGTGTTTGACCAACAAGGCCACACCCCGGAGACATGGTAAAGGCTTCTCTCCCGCTCAGATGGTGTGAGAATTGGGAGACGGAAGGAAGAAAACACGTTGTGGAAGAGGTGCTGAGAGGTGCTGCTGGGTGTGTGAAACGAAACAGGACCAGTGGTGCGTCTTGGTCTCTTGCTGATGCGGTGAGACCCTGGAGAAGCACAAGGTCGCTGCGCGTTCAAAGGATGAAATATTGGCATAATATTGATTCTGAAGGCAATGATTCTGTCTGTTGGCTGTTTCAAAAAAAACCTTATTGGACTGACCTTTTTTATAGAATCCTTTATAGTCTAAATACAATAAAGCATATTTTTATAAGTAAGAAAAGATAAAGTATGAACTCAAAAATAAAGTTAAGGTCAAGATGATAAAATACAATGAAAAAAAAGTTTAATGAAGGAGTTTTTCCCCCCAATTATTATTATTTATTCATTTCTATTATAGTACACTGTGGCTAAAAAAAAAGGAAATGTATTTCCTGGAAGAATAGTCATCATAACCATGATGAAATAGTGCGTCATACGATTTGAATATTCATTTAAATATAATTAATTATTAAAATGTATGTATATATGATCATAACCTATAATACCTGAACAATAAGAAGAACATCAGTTCACATATTCAGGACTGTAGCTAGTAACCTGTAAAAGCATTTTCAATGTAAAAGTGTTGCAAATGAACCAATTTAACCCTGAAGTCATGAAAAATGGAAAAGACACAGTGCAGTTGAAACTGGCATTATCAGTTTGAACTTCCAAAAATGAGACAACTGTTATCTTTTGATGCAGACCAACTGTTCACAGTGGTTCACACACTGGTACACAGTAAAGCATCCACTGTCAGTGTGGATAACGTTCCTGTAATATTCAAGCTGTACATATGCATCATAATTCAAACCACTAAAATATAGGAATAGTTGTCACTGAACCATGGAAGTCCAGCAGCTGGTGGTTGTTGTAACTCCCGCACTAAGGCGAGCTGCAAACAACCAAGACGGAACAAGTAAATGCGTGTGAGCCTGAAACCCTCGGACGAAGACAGTAATTGTAATTGATGTTAATGTGAGGTCTGATCCTGCCGATTATCCTGTAAGAAGGTTTAAAGCTGCGGCACAATGAAGCAAATGCACAACAGGAATGTGGCGCCGTGCTCTGTGGCCTCATGAGCAAAACAGCTAACTGGTACTTTCGGTCTGAAGGGCTTTCCTGGACCACGTCTACTTTCTGGCTTGTTGTACCGACGCTCCGCTTGTCAGATCCAGCTTTCATACGTCCGAGCGGGAGCGTAACTCATAAATCTGCCAGTTTGATGCAGCGTGAGTTTGCACGACACGAGCCATTACTGCCCTGCTGTTGCTCACATTTCACCCCTGACACCGCCGCAGCCGTTGCTTGGCTTCACCCCCTCACACCAACTGCACTTCTCCCTGCTGTAACTCAGCAGCAGCAGCAGCTCCGTCTCCCCTGGCAGCCGTTAACTCGCCACCAGCACCGTTCTGAGCTAACAAGTCCATCACACGCGGCTCCGTCGCTCTGCTCCGTGATGACGTGTTCCTCTGGATCCTGTGTCTCAAGATACCCACCCAAAATAGAGGGGCAGGAGCCCCAGATTAATGACGGGGCCTCGCTCTGTTTCCGTTTGACTTGCTCTTTTCAGAGGTCATCCTCATTGCCGTCATTACTGCTGGAGGGGGCCGAGGTTAATGAAGGGAGAGACCCAAGCCTCCTCTTAATCAGGAGTCCAGTGGTCTGCCAAGAGTAGTGGGCCGTGACTGACCTTCACCCCGGGCTGCACCGTCTCCGTCTGAAGCTGCCGACTGAACCGTCCTCTCCGGCTCCTTCAGCCATTTTAGATAGCAACACAGTTACATTCGCACCTTCAAACATCAGGTTAGCTTTACTCCGCTGTTAGCGCCCTGTATCTGACTGTGGGAGGAAACCAGAGTCCTCAAAGTTTCGCTGAAATATATGGTATAATATAGTAACAGCTCATCCAAACCAGCAGCAGAAATGTGTCTGACTCAACCACAGATGGTGACTGAAAACACAAGACAAGTTCAGTTCTGACTTTACTGCCTGCAGGCTCTGGTCGTGGGGGCAGCAGCTGAAGTAAAGAGGCCCATATTCCCCTCTCCTCTGGAACCTCCTCCAGCTCCTTGTGAATACTTAAGTGTTTTTAGGCCATCACCAGGTCCTTCTCCTGGCTGCATCTGCCCGTAGCACCTCACTAAGGTCTCACCAGCAGAGTGAAAACATGGCTGAGCTGGTTTTACAAAACCTGTCTGAGCTTCTCACCCCAGCTTTGAGGAATAGTTTCAATCTCATGTGGTGTCAGTCAAATGATCACAACAGACAGGCTGACTTGTTTTCGAATGCAGCCACTAGCACGACATGTGTTTGCATGCAGTCTTTATAAACTTCACTTCTTTTCAAAGTGTACCTACTCATGAGACACACAATAAAACCTCACGGCAGTTCTCGATTGATCGATCTATAGCGACGTAAAAAACGAAGGCGGAGCCTGGTGGGCTCTGTCGTAGTCGTCGTATGGAAGGTGACAACATTGGGTTAGCACACGCGGCTGCATGCAGGCGAACAAGTCGCATGTATTTGTTAACACGGTGCTGTTTGAGTCCTCAGCTGTCGGCGTGTGCCGCCGCCTCACGAGGATCCGTGCTGGCGCCCAGTAAAAGCCCTGTCCGGACATAAACCGACGACATTTTAAATAGCTTTTGTCATGAAAGCTTTATTAATTGCCTGGGGCGACGCTACCCAACGCAGGGTGTGCTGGAAATATATGACACTTTGAGGTCAGCGCCTTCCCCTGCTGCGTGTGATGCAACGGGCAAAATGGAGGCGAAGCAGCAGGGTTCAGCGTTTTGGCTCGGCGCTGCTTTTGTCTGCGTCTTTGTTCCGAGCGCTGCGATCGGAGGTCTCTCTTTACCTCCGAGCTGCGGCTGGATCACATGTGCAGCTCTCGGCTCTGAGTTCGGAGGAAACATTTATAATTAATAGTATGTGTTTTTAAAAGGCTGTAGAGGAGGAGGGGCGGCTTTATTGCCAATTATAAATACTGCAGAGCCGCAACATGGCTGGAGGATGTTATTGTAGCTGTTCAAACATCATTCTCACCATCTAGTCGCCTCAACATTTATGCTGCTCTTTGTGATGCTGCACATCTTGGTGCCTTTCTTCTGAACATCCTTCTCCCGACTGTGTTTTCTTCCTCTTCTCATACTTCTGATCTCCTATTCTTTGTGCAAGTCAGATTTCCCCATCCCTCCAAGTGCTTCTAAGTCTCTTATGTTTTGATGTTTCTGATTCTGTCACTTTATTTTCACTCATTATTTTGTGTCTCAGTCTTTGTTTTTTTTTAAACTTCAGTTGCTGCAACCCCTCCGTAACATTTCAGAGCCCCCGTCGTAAAAAGTGAAAATCCATGATCTAGGAAAACAGCTGTAATTGAAAATGAAAATATACACGATTATAAACAAACATATCCCAAACATAGTTCGAACCCAGAACCTTCTAGCTCAAGCTGAAGCAGAGACCAGATCACAAATGTCACTGCAGAAATATGAGGAGATATGGGACTTCATTTTGAAATGATGGAGACGGAATCATCTGTTTTGGAAAGATAGGTGAAATAGTAATTGTTCAGCCTCCGGCTACTTTTCCATCACTGTAAAATATGATGCCATGCTCTTCTTATACTAGTTGTGTTCAAGAAATGTAAATGCGAATGGGTGCGACTGAAAAAAGAAAACGGAAAAAACTTGAAGAAAACACGGCGACAACAGTGGAACTCTGGAGCTGGAGTGAGGACAACTTTCTTCTTCACTTTAAAGGCAAATAAAATGAAAATAAAAATAAAATTTAAAAAGGGATCTCGTGACGCACCCAGTGTTATTGCTACGTGAAAGGTGACCCACCATGGGCAGAGGGTTTATAGTGCTGACTTTGCCATTTTTATTTTAAGCAAATGTATTTACGGAGCTTTTAGTTTGAGTTATTATTGACCTCTCTCCAAACAGCAATGGTTCTAGTAAGCTCTCACTGAATTTCTTACCTTATCTATGACTGTATCTCATGTCGACAGGTGTTTGCCCTGCTCACCTTCACGTCAGACGTGTCCCTCTGGCAGTTCCTCCACGAGCGAGTTATGGCTGAGAAGGTCCGGTCAGGGTGGTCGAACCTGTCGTTGGTGCTCAGGAAGAAGGTGGTGAAGGGCTCCTGTGGGACAACCATAAATTAGAACGGTCACAGCAGAACGGCCCTCATTACGGTGCACACTTGTGCTTGGTTACGCTCTCCATGAAGCGCTAGTCAGTGATACTTCTAAGTCAAACAGCAGGCTGAGGACGAGCAGTGGCGTGAGTGAGGGGCTTCATCCTCTGCCTCCAGAGTAACTGAGGACGGTGCTGAGTAACCTTGATGGACATGAGTGCGGCTCGCCTGAAACACATAAACCTGTCACGGCCGCCGCTGTAAATCATTACCCAGCCACTCTTTATTTAGCTCACATATGTTGGTTTACTGGCCTGTGAAATGTGTTTTCTGAGCACCACGGGTCAGACCCGGGCCCAATCCAATAGAGATGTCGAGACGCTTCCCGCGCGGGAGCTGGCGGAGCTCGACGCGGCGCCTGACAAGTGACGATCAAACCCAGGCGGGAGTGGGAGGCAGAGAGGGTCGGCCTCGGCTCCTTGGTACTCACTATTCTGATGAGCCAGTGCAGGGTGGAGGCCGCGGTGGAGTAGTGGGAGGTGTAGTGGCACGCAGAGGCCTGGTCGCCCTCGCACGTGTCGTAGCGCTCGGCGAAGAAGGCGCCGCGTTTGGGATTGAGAGCGCCGACAGGCTGCAAGGACAAAGCAGTGACAGTCACTTGCAGCACTGACCCACTCATTCAGTTGGAGGAGCTCAGAAATGATTGAACCAGGAAACATTCAAGCTTCTGAATCCAATAGGACGCAGCTATGCTAACTTGACGCTTCTTACCTGAGGTTAATATTCCTGTTCTGGCATGTTTCTAATAGTTAATCCTTCAGTTCTCACACGTTGATGCCCTTTTTTAAACAACTTATATGTATAGAGAAAATGAAAAAAAGGCAAGAATGCTAAGCTAATGCTAAGCTACTTCAGTCTATCAGGCTACTTCTTAAATACTTCATCAGCAAGTTCTCTTTTTTAATTAATTTAAATTTGAATATTTCAATTAAGTCAGATTAGTATTTTCCCAATTTTTGAAAATATATATTCATATTTTATGAATTCACAGATTCACAAGACACATTTTTCAATCATTTCTAAAAGCAGCATCACTTCCACTTCACTACACAGTCACAATTTTAGTTTTTGTTTCACAGAAAGTTCAATAAAATAAACATAGCATCATGCAGAGGAGCATGCCAGCTGTTCAGCCTCTACAGCGCCCTCTGTGTCGTAGACTCATCTCTGTCTTTAACCCATTGCATCTTCAAGTAGTTGAACAGTGTGTGTCAATATAAAGACACATGGTTGGTTTTTATGGTCCTGTGAGAGACGTTCCTACACACCAGTTGTCTCCACTGACCAGAAGCTAAATCCCTTGCTAACTGGTGCTATGCAGCATCTAGGAAAATATCATCTGAAACACAGAGTTTGGCACTTTACGTTAAACGCTCTTCATCGAATGTTGTACCTCAAACTGGATTTAAACAAACTCCATGTCGATTTGCTGGCAGAAGAGAGTCATCTGACAACCTTACCGTTGTCTGTACTTTCATGACATACTTAAATACGGCGACTGTACATGACCTATCAAGACGGGAGCGGCCCTATGATGATGAGCACCAAGTTCTCAGTGACCTCCTCAGTTTTGCGTTTCCATTCATGGCCACTTAAATCTTTCGCCCCATGTGTTTCCGCGAAGCCTCACGCTAACACAAGCTGACGTGGTCTCACATGTCCGCCTCTGGAGCAGCAGTGGAACCAACTCAGTTTACCTGCTGACAGAATGAAAGTTCACGACGGGCCGACACATTGTTGGGGAATATTTCTGATTACTTGCTTGTCCACACTTTTCCTGCCCAGTGTCACGGCGGGGGGAGCGGGCGGCTTTACTCTGGGATTTGTCTGTCAAACCCCATTAGACTCCAGAGCCCGAGTGGTTCCTGTAGCGCCGTCTTGGGTTGGAAATTTATCGGGCTTCTGTGGCGTGGGTGACCAGACTGTGATGGAGAGTTGGAGGTGCGTGTCTGCTGCTAAATGTTGGGAGTAATCCGCGTGGCTTAACCCTTGCTGACCCGCGTTACTCCCAACAAGCCCTGGAGTTTTTTTAAAAGCCTCCGAGGCTGGGAAACAGGCTTTTATTTTCTCAAGTTAAGAAGCTTTGTTTCGTAAAATGGAGTCAACAGTTTTGGCATTGAGGAGTGAGGGAGCATGGTGTCGCAAATAGTGGGGTGAGCATGGCAGCAGGACTGGTGTGAGGAGAGTGAAGAAGAAAGTGCAGTCAGGGTGGTAGAAGCAGAGTTAGAAGACGAGAAAGATCAGAAAGGTTGACTCGTGAAGGTGTTTGGAGACAACAAAGTTAAGGAGGCCGGACGTGGAGAACACCAGGAATGATGGAGATACCAGGCAGAGGAAGACGACCAATGCGGTCGGTGGATGTGGTAACTGAGGGCTTGAAGAAGACAGATCTGAGGACTTGCTGTGGATGGGAAATGGCAAAAGAGGAGGCTGAGACCAAAGTGAGTTCAGAACAAACTACTAGTTAGTTCCACCAAAAGCATTTCAGTTCCTGATTTATTTTGAATGAATGACCTCCATTTCTTTTGCAGTAAGAAATAGACGTGTGTCCTGGTCTTGAGCCCTCCAAGACTGAAGAGACCATCTGCTGAACATCTCCAAACTTTATTTACAACCCTTGTTAACAGTGTTCCTCAAACAACTCCACGATGTTTTTAAAAGTGTCTGAAAGTCAAAGGGGCGATGAAAAACAGAAGACTGAAGACGAAGACTCCCCACGGTGTGAGTTTTCATCCCCTGCCAATAAGTCCATACTTGGCCCGGCGCGCGCCGTTATTTAACCACAACCTGCGTAATAACTTCAATATTGCAGCGACACCAGCGTCTCGCTGCTGGTTTCATATGTTCTTTAAAGCTGCAAAGTGGCTCATTAAAATCAGCTCGGGAGGAGATTGAACTGCTTTCTCTGCATTTTCAATCACTGGGTTCAATACTGAGGCCCGGGAGGAACGTGGCGGGTCAATATTAATACACTGGGCTGAATCAGTTACAAGGAGCGGGGGAGGAGCCGCCGCCGCCGCAATAGTCAATAGCTGCCTTTCTCTACCTGGAAGCGGCAGGTCAGAGGTCATGTGAGCAAAAATGACCAGCGGAAACAAGTGAGCTGGTCATTGATGTTCGCGTGGCACGGAGCACACAAACCAGGCCCAAGTGGCCAGAATCCTTTCTCTTATCACTAGTTACATTGAAGTTTGCGCAAATGAGTGAGCGAAAGAGAAGTTTATTGAGATCTGCAGAGATTTACGAGGTGATAATCGCCGCGCATGTGACGTCTGAGTGCAGCTGGACGACGGTGCGAGCCACGAGACGCCTCACACTCCGTAAAAACCCACCGCAGAGTGGAAGTGGAGGCTGGTCTGAGCTGAATAGTAGGTGGAGGTGAGATGTTTGTGAGAGCGAGTTAGGGAGCGACGATAAATAGAGGTCGGCATCTCATTTATTCACAAGTTGCAGTTGGTACTCTATAACCGATGTGAAGGAAAAATAAAAACCAGACCTGAAACAGTCAAAACTTTCTAAAAAAGTCCCAACAAAATCACTGAAAACAAAGTGGTAGACGCGGCCGGCCAGTGTGTGGTGTTGCAATACTACATGTGCGGCTATGGTTCTGGACTCTGGTGCTTTCCAGCAAGCCAGCACACGTTCACTCATGTTCAAGCAAGACTTGAGTGGGAGGGCCCTAAAAAGGGTGACGCAGGCGGAAGGAACCGATCGCACCCATATTCTGAAAACGTTTGTTGTATTTGTCATCCAACTATCAAGAAGAAACTTACGTTGAAGCCATCGGGTATGAAACAAGTTGTTGTGCCCACCGATGACGCCACAGTTCGCAATATTGAACCAACAGTTTCAGTTCACGATCAAGAACTGGTGCCGGAACTCAGACAGATGCTGAACAAAGCAGCAAAGAAAGGCTAAATTCTGAACAGTTATTTTGATGTATCCCTCTGGAAATAAGTCACTACCTGTGAGTTTTTGTAGGTTGTGATGCTCGGAATACGTAACAATTGAGATGAAACCAGCTTATTTCCCAAATGAAGAACACCACCAACATGGACTCCAGATATGACTGTGGGAGATTCACCCTCAGTAACTCTTGTAGCCATCCAGCTGCCAATCCCACCACTGGTTCTGGTTCTGAAACAGGAGGAAACTCTTTTCCTCTAACATGCAACAGCAGACGGAGTGTGTGACTGACTGATTCAATCTAGCAAATTTACAGTTCCCTGTCATGTTGGTGAGTCGAGTCAAACTCTGTTTCCCTTCTCTACACACAGAACCGTCCGCCTCTCTGTTTCTGTGGCACAACGCTCCATGAAAGCAACCAGTAGAGACAGTTCCACGCCCGCTCCAGTCCCAGTTCATTTCTGGGATCCGACTTGACCCAGGAAATACATCAACACACCAAAACAAAAGGGTGATCAAACTCGGATTCGTCGTCAGGTTCAATCAGGATCATTTTGAGCCGCAGAGTCGGAGGGAATGAATGCGGACGTTGGTGAGTGAGGCGGCACCGGCGGCTTCCATTTGTTTGGTCATATCTGAGCTGCTTCCCAGACGCGTCCTGCATTTCATGTTTCAGAAGAAATTACGCTTGGTGTGCGCTGCCGCGCCGTGTGGCAGCTGCAGTCGCGTCCGCTTTTCCTCGCCGCCTCGGAGCTTCACGCAGCACCAGTCGGATACAATCTAGGTGCAGAAACTGGAAGTAACGCTCCAGAAGCCAGTGAGTGTGAAGAGAGGTGTGTCACGCAGTGGTGTGTTCTGTCAGGCCGTTTTCACCTGAGATCATCGCCTCGGCCGCAGCTGGAGCCTCATTAAAAAGCTCCTCATTACTATTCCGAACATCTCATCAACATGTTTTTAAACCGACCAGTCCTGCACTCGTGCTCACGCTGAGAAGGCGAGAACCTCCCGCAGGTGCTCGCAGCACTGACAATTAAAAGCTGGCAATATTATGAACGACAGTCAATGGTCGCTTTAAACAGCAGAGCCTTGTAAAGCACCAGGGTAAAGAAACCACGTGGTCTCGCTGCGTATCAAATGGTTATCGCCTCACCTTTGTTCACGTCACAACAAATTCCCCTTCATTCAGGTTCGACTCGCCAGAGTGGCGAAGGAACAGGAAAAGCAGAACGTGAAGCTAGTTTCATGCTAATGTCATTAGCATTAAGGCTATCAAATATTAAATTCATAGCAGGTTCATACGTCGACTAGTCCATGTCATTGGGCGAAGCGGCTGAGGCTGTGTGACTGACCATCGTGGCCCAATACATTAAAGGCATGGGACCATTTCACAAAGACACATCAAAGGACACAAACCTCTCCCACCACATTTTTGTTTTTAAAGATTCAATACAACACTATACAAGTGTTGACAAACAATTGACATCCATCACATCCTACAAAAATTCTAAAGGGCGGGTCAAAATGATGGTCTACAGTTGGTGCAACCGTGCGAGTATCAAACCTTGAGAGCTGCAAAACCTCTAGTGACCTATGAAGGTTACTACAGTCAGCATGTCTTTCTCACATACAGTAGGTTTACCGCGTAAATACTTTTGTCTCACAGCCAATGGCAGTCTTGTTCCTGAGCTGGAGGCGTCTGCTCAACTTCTTACACAATCCTCGAGTTTGCATCAGACAATTAAACAGCTATGAGGAAGATTCACTTCCACGATCCATCCACCGCCTGTCACTCCATCACACAACAATGATTACCATCTCATCAAACAGTCCAGCGCTTCAGCGAGCCTGACGTCCAAATATGCAGCAGTCTGCCTGCGGGCCAGGCAACTGCTGCCTTCACAAATGGTTGAACACTCAACCAGCAGCTAATTGTAGGTGTGTGCAGTGGATCTGGAGGAAATGATTTAGTAAAACGCTGCTGCGGTTAGAACAATGCTGTCAATCACGCGGCAAACACCTGCGACTGACTCAGACAGAGTCGGTGGGAACCAGCAAGTGGCGTGCTGCAGCGCAGGCCTGCTGGGATGGTTCCAGAGCTGTGGAGGTGCAGGACTGACGCTCCAGTTCGCACCACGTGACAAGAGATTAAAAATCGAGATCCAACAAAGTGCCGTAGACAGAGTCGCAAGGTGACTCAAAACTTTGTCGTTCAGTTCAACAGAAAAAAAGAAACAAGAAATAAGGTCTGCACATCTTCTACCACTCATCTGAGGTCAGGCCGAGGGCCAGACCTTCCTCTCCACAGTTCTACTGTCCTCTTCAGGGAGGCGTCCACGAGGAACCTCAACTGCTTTGTCTCAAAGTGGAGGAGGATCTCTGCTATGACCCCTCACTTTACCTGTCAGACAGGGTCCGGCCTTGTCTTGTTGACCTCCAGCTCACGTGGCAAGACATAAAACCCCGCAAGACCCCTGCAGTGTCCATGCCATTCTGGGGTTTTGGATCATGTTTCAACAGGTTGGTAAGCGCTTGTCTATTATGGCCTCATGATGCAACTGATTCCAGACCCAGCTGCTCGTGTAAAGGTGCTCTCTCTCTCTCTCTCTCCCTCTCTTACTCTCTCTCTTGTCAGACTTCTCACAGACAAATTCAGACCAGGAAACCAGTAGATGAGCCCGGACCTGCTGGTAACAAGCATGTGCCGACCGGACTTACACGTGCCCCTGAATGAGTGGACTGAATACATGCTTCAGTACCAGTGGATCACACGGTCGCTTGTTGCTGACAGCCCTTCAATGAACCCAGTCCATGATTTGCTGAGACGTGAAGGAGCCGAGTGCCTCGCTAAAAAATGGCCGGCCTCCTTTTAACTTCTGCAGCAAGATGGCAAAAGCTGTTTAGCTAATTCACCGACCGCCGCCGTGCTAATATGGCTGGGTTCACGGGACAAAAAAAGCGATGGTGACGCCTCCAACAGCCATGACCTGCAGCTGAACTCCACATGCGCGAGACTACGCAGTTGTTCATCCACATCTTTAGAGGTTGTTTTCTTATCAATAATTGAGGCAGGAGAGGAGAAGACGAAGCCTCGGCGCCTCTCTGTTGAGGCTGAACTTCTGGAGTGAAGTGCCCCGGGGTTTCAAGGACGACTGTCAGGAGACACGGGGTGTGAACTCATGCTAATGAAGGCAGCTCCGGCCTGTAAACAGCATGAGAGGATGTCACTGGAATACATTACAATACATATGTGAGTCCCCAGGGCAGCGGGGCCGGGCACGGCTCGGCCCAGATCATCTCCCGACACACACGCCGGCCTCACCTCACAGCCCGGCCCAATGATGGCACCAAGACTTCTGGGCGATATCGACTTTGAACGGCTGCGTTCATGACTCGTGAGTCGACGCGGATAAACCTTTCTTTTTAGCAGAGGCCTACTGATGAATTATTCACCAACAATGGATTCGTATGATTTATTCCTTTGTCTGAAGAAGCGCACGCTCTGTCAGACACAACAGCAGATTCAGCTCAAATCATCAGGGAATAATGTAGCATTTAACAAAACATGAGTAAAAGCAGTAAAAGTAGTTGCACCGACACATTTTTGCGAAACTTTCTGTTGCTGTCGATCATTATTCTGCGTGTATGCGTAAAGCACTATGTCTGCAAATGAAGCAGACTTTATCTCTATCTCTCATCCATCATCCATCCATCAACCACCCATCCATCATCCATCCATCCATCCATCATCCATCCATCCATCCATCATCCACCCATCCATCATCCACCCATCCATCATCCATCCATCCATCCATCAACCACCCATCCATCATCCATCCATCCATCCATCATCCATCCATCCATCCATCAACCACCCATCCATCCATCCATCAACCACCCATCCATCATCCATCCATCCACCCATCCATACATCCATCCATCCATCCATCCCATCCATCCCATCCATCCATCCATCCATCCATCCATCCACTAACTCATCCATCTGTGCACCCACCCATCATCCATCCATGCATCCATCCAACATCCATCCATCCATCCATCCATCCACCCATCCATCCATCTATCCATCCATCCATCATCCAACCAACCATCCATCCATCCATCCATCCATCCAACGCTTGTCTTTTTACAATCTTTCAAACTTATTATTGCCCTTCCTGCATACCATTATGGGTTTTTAGCATTTTATATCTCGTTCATTCACATAATAGGACAGCAGATGGCAGTAGTGTCCCCAAACTCGCTCGCACGACACATTAAACAGACTCATACAGTAGATAACTTTTGGCCAATGGTCGTTTTGTGAGCAGTGAAACCACATCGGAGCTATGAGACTACATGCAGCACGCTGGTCAGGAGAAAGGATAACAGTGTTACGTGTAAAAGAAACATTGCTCTTTTTTTTTTTTTTTTTTTTAGTCTGATCAGCTTAAGCAGGTACCACAAATACTTTATTTATATCTATGATGGCTTGAAGTGGACAGAAAGACAGTGTCACTCAAGAGGGAGTCATGAGACAAGATAAATATTTACAGATCTAAAAAGAAAACAAAGATACTGACTGACTTGCAGTGAAACCCGTAACAATCATCGCCTCAAAACAAACAGATGGTCATCCAGAACACAGCATTTAACCACTCTGGTCCCATGATCAACATGTCTTGACAATTTTTCTGAAGTCTGCCCCATATTTTTTACTAACAAAAAGGATCATGGGCAGACACACTTAGATTGTTAGTTCGATGTGTTGCGTTGACGGTCTGCACTTTTGCACATATGACCAGAATATTTCATGTAACTCAGACATGTAGTTGTCTGAACTAGAGTTTAGTAGGAACTTGTGCGTCCCACTGCGACAAGTGTGGCCTAAAGAGTAGATGGATCCAACCTGATGAGAACTGAGGCAACTAATTGACACTCTCAGTCGGAGTGTCTACGACCGAGCAGTGAGTCATGTGGAGCGAGAGAACAGACAGGAATGCGCCTGTTTTCAGGTCAGTGAGCTGCAGTGCAGTGAGGAAGATAGCAGAGAGAGAGAGAGAGAGAAAACCAGAAAACCAGGCTGCTTCAGTGCCTTTTCCCCTTCAGTCAAAGACAGAGCAAACACACGGCTGAACTTTTCTCCCAGGGTTGCGGGGCATTAGTGTCACGGCGTCTGAGCCCCAGTGATTTGGCAGCGTTAGCAGAACTCTCGCAGTACTGCACAGCGTGATGCCTCTTTGACCTTTGACCTGTGCTATAATGCTTGCAGCTACGACCCACGTCTTCACCTTGAGGTGACCCTAAACCTGAAACACCTCACTGACACTTTCACCTGGTTAAACATTTGATTCAAGTTTAGATCATCAGGAAAGAGACTGGATTCTGGAGGGCCGTCTCTTTCAAGTACCTTTGAGAGGTCTCGGAAGTTCCCCGGCAAAGTCAAGTCCAGGTCCTCGGAATCATAGTTGGACAGGACCCAGGGAAAGACGGGGTACTGGTTCAGGTCGTTGTACGTTCTCCCTGGAAAGAGAGCAGGCAGAAACGTGAGCGATGAAGGTTTGGACAGGAGGGCGAGGGTTGAGCGGAGGGCAGGGCACACTCAAGGCTTTGGTTACTTCAGGGGATCAGCGTGCAACATTCCATGGAGCCCCCTGATCTCCGAGCCCTCAATCAGACGCACTTCCTGTCTCGATGGAGTACGGCGTGCTAGCATCTCGCGCTGCTACATGAGAATGTTTTCTGAGCTCTGCCTGCTGAGAACACTCCATCACCGAGACCTCGGCGGGCCCAGAGGAGGCCTGCGCGTTACAGAAACCTGAAGGAATCATCGGGGGCCATGACTTCATGCTGCAGGAGTCACTCGCTCCGATTAGCCAAACAGCGCTTTGGCAGCTGAAATGTATTTGTCAGTGGTTCAGATAAGAACTTGATGGGGAACTACAGGAGTACAATGTTTTGGATATTAACACTGTTATTATGTCTTATGAGCACGGAAGGACATGAGCTCATGGAGCTGTAAATGGTCATAGAAGAGGCTTCAGGGAGGAACCGCCACATCTCTGCTTTGAATCAAGATTTCAGTATTTGCATTTCAGTTTCTGATACCCAGAGTATATGTCTGCATCATGTTGACGCACAGTCGGTTCATAGGAGTAAAAATGTTTTTGTTCCCGTGTAGCGTCTCAGACAGGAGTGTGGCTCACACATTCACTGAATTACATTGCATGTCAGTTGCCATCTATAAGCATCACATTCTCACTCCTGGTGACGTTTGGGCAGAACTCCAAGTTGCATAGTGACTTCACCGTGAGACTGTGTTGAAAAAATATGGCATGGGATGACACTCATTTTGTTCTACCTATGAGAATGGATAGATATACAGCAGCATCTGATGTTTGCTGATGACATTGTGATCTGTGGTGAGAGCAGGGAGCAAGTGGAAGATGAGCTGGAGAGGTGGAGGTTTGCCTCAGAAAGGAGAGGGATGAAGGTTAGCTGCAGTAAGACGGAATACATGTGTGTGAATGAGAGGGAGCCAAGTGGACAGATTAAGTTACAGGATGTAGAGATAAAGAAGGTGGGGGATTTGAAGTAGTGAGGCTCAACTGTCCAGGGCAATGGAGAGTGTCAAAAAGAGGTGAAGAAGCAGGTGCAGGCAGGATGGAATCATTGGAGAAAAGTGTCAGGTGTGATGTGTGACAAGAGGGTGTCGGCGAGGATGAAAGGGAAAGTGTACAAAAGGGTGGTGAGGCCAGCAATGTTGTATGGTTTGGAAACAGTGACACTGAGGAAAAGACAGGAGGCAGAGCTGGAGGTAGCACAGGTGAATATGCTGAGCTTCTCTCTGGGAGTGAGCAGGATGATGATAGGATCAGGAAGCAGTAGATCAGAGGGAGAGCACATGTGGTCAGGTGTTTAGGAGACAAAGTCAGAGAGGCTAGATGGAGATGGTTTGGACATGTACAGAAGAGAGAGAGCCAGTACATTGGTAGGAAGATGTTGAGGTTGGAACTGCCAGGCAGAAGGTGGAGAGGAAGGCCAAAGAGGAGATTGATGGAGGTGGTGAAGGAGGACAAGAGGTTTGTAGGTTTGAGAGAAGAGGAAGCAGAGGACAGGGTGAGATGGAGGAAGACGATTCGCTGTGGCCACCGCTGAAGGGAGAAGCTGAAAGAGAAAGAAGAAGATGTAGAGCGGCAGGAGCGCCATCCCATGGCTTACCTAACTCCAACCTCCGTCTTACTTTCAATGATGCGCCACACATGGCGTCACCACATGCTGCAGAAGGCGGAACATTGTTTCATTGTAAACCATCATCACCAGCCAACAGTGACGGCTGCCTTTGGCTGTGTCAGTACCGGACGCTAAAGTCCACTTTCCGACTCATACCACACCATGGGAGGGAGGATGGGCTCCTAGGCAAGTTATTTCAAAATATAATTAGAATTTTCTTTCAACACATTTTGAGGAAAATACTAAAATGACAATTATTGGCAAAAATGGAAACAGGATTAAAAAATAACAGAAAAATGATGACTTATAAGTTTTAGTGTGACCTCATGAGAGCCGCAAAAACACATGCAAGGGGCCACATATGGCACCCGGGCCGCACAGCTCTGTATTAGCTAGAAGGCTCGTATGACAGCACTGTTTCACATACCAGTCAGTCAGTCTCACTCACAACCATGAATAAAGTAAATTCAAGTTTCAGTTTCTATTTCAGGTCCTGGCAGAAAAACAGAACAGAAGTCCAGTTTGTTTTTGAAAGTTTGTTGTTGTAAATATGTTTGTTTGTTTAATGTCATCACCTCTGTTTGCTTATTAGTCCAGTTTATATGTAGTTACACAGTCAAATGCCCACACATAGAACTGGAAATGTAACTTGGACAAAAGCTTTTTTTGGAAATTCTGCAGCCTCAAAAACAAAATAAACTTGGACCATTCGTATATAAGTGTAGTATGAAAAAGGCAACGCGTCTAACCCGAGGAAACATAACCTGCTTCCATGAATGCACTCCATATTGTTCCATGTCTGCAGATTCCCAGTTTTGAAGGGGATGACTTCCTTGGAATGAATGAGTTTCCCAGGAGTTTTAATTGATGCGACGTGCCTGCGGGTTGCGTGACAGGCTGTCAGCTGATGTGGGGCTGGGTCGAACTCAGCGGCGCGATAATGGCTGCCGCCTCTGTCTGAGGGTGGCCGGGGTCTCGCGGAAGCGGCAGAGCATCATTATCCACGTTGGGATGGCGGCGCAGCCAGACAAGTGTGGAGCATCATTGGGGAGATTGCTGGAAGACCTGGAGGAGCCGAGGCTGGACTTGTGGAGGGGGGTGTATGGGGGGTGGGGGTAGGGGGGGGGCAGGATGTTAATGACGGCGGAATGGTGTTTAATTAGAAGAGCACGTCCCGTTCGCACCTCTTCCCGGCACTTCATCCTTCGCCTGTCTGCCGCTCGCCGCTGCTTTCTGACACCCCTGTCAGCCGGGGTCATTAGCCGGGACTTTTAATGAATTTCTGCATGTTTTTCTGTCGGCCTTACATCTAATTAGCTGACAATAATGCAGCCCGCTCCGTATAAATATGCATGGATATGCGGCGAGGATGACACCTTTCACGGCGGAGGAGCCGCTCTCGCCTTCCCTGTTAAGCCGCGCTTCAGATCACAGTCGACAACAGGCTCCGGTGCGCCCTCCAACAGCCCGCCGCTAATTATCCAGAAAACGCCGCCGCTGCTCTTTGCTTCAAACGGCGGCGGATCCTGGGCGATGAGCGCCACGGAAGAGGGCCACGGCTCCTCCAGCAAATACCTGAGGACCGCTGCGGTCTGCTTCCAGCGCATCAGCTGCATTGATCACGACAACTCAACCTAAACTAAGAGGAGTTTCACGCAGAGAACACGTGAAAAACACTTCCACTGGCTGCGACTTTTATCCAAGTGTGGAGGAAAACAAATCCAGATCTATCTGCCTAAGTGACGGCGGCGGCGGCTTCCAAATTAAGAGCTGGCAGACTCACTGGGGAATGTGATAATGAGACCTACCTGCGATGGTGTTGAGAAACATCAGGTACTCAAAGTTGGAAATCTCTCTCCGCTGCCAGCGCTGGGTCATGTTTGAAGACTTGAAGAGCTGCCGGGGGGTGGCCAGGGAGATTCGCCTGGGGAGACATTTGGATCAGGAAGGAGCACACATCCCATCACAAACACGAGTGTTTATATATATATATATAGAACAGTGCGGCTTTAAAGCTGCCGAAGAAAAGTTTTTGAAAGGAAACTTGATCAGTTTCATGGCGAGCGAATATAGAAAGGACTGGATCAGAAATGAGTGCATCAGAGGGACATGGAGAAGTTTGGATGTTAGAGGGAGGACAGATGGAGAGGAGAGGCTGAGGATGTTGGAGAAGAAAGGGAGGACGAGTGAGACGTGGTGAGGGAGGCATAAAGAGGACAGAGGCTGACTTGCTGTGGCAACCTTTATAGGAGATGAAAAGCATATGATTCTCCTGGACATGTAGCCACCTTGGCGTCCCATTCCTTCTTCATACTTGAGTTGATATCAATAGTAGCTCTTTCACCAACCACAGCCCGACCCAGGTGGCAGCTTTATCTGGGTCAACTGACTGGCAGTGATGTTGGACTGAACTTCCACTTCCACCACTGGAGGAGGTGAGTGCCAGTGTGAGACACCAGCATCTGTCTGCGAGGCAGGGCCTGTCGAGGTCCAGCCTCATGGCAAGCACAGCAGGTGTTTGGAGCTCAGCGCAGCAACCATGCACCATATAGGGTCAGACCTCTCTGAAGGATGACAGCCAACACACATCTCTGAGCTGAAGGCCATGTGTCCGGGCCTCACTCATTCACTTTAGACCGGCTGGTTCTTCCCTCCTATGTCTGTGCCATGACACTGCAGTCGCATCAGACAGAACCACTGACCAACCTCAACACCACTGAGCGAACAAAGCTGCAGGATGGTATTAAGTGACCCACGCGTCCTTCTGCGAGCCGCTGTGGAAGTGTCATTCTGAGACTCCACAACACTTTTTTAACCTGCAAGTGAGTTCGACTCAGAGACACGTCCATGTGGATGGAAAAGTTCACAGCTATCGCCAATTAAAGAGCAAGTTACACGTACAATTAAAGTCCACTTCATTAGCAAAAGAGCAGCGCCGTGTTTACACAGCCCTGAGGGGAGTGTTTGTTTTGCAGCGGTGTATAAATAGGCCTGTTAGCGTGGAGCGTCTTCTGGGAATGTGGGGTTTTCTCAGTGGTCAGTGGCCTGGCTGTCGGCTGGTCACACAGTCTTCAGTCAGAGAATGAGGTCAGTTCAGTCCGGGTCAGTGGCACTTCCACTTCACTGAGCCAGGCATTAGGACGTCAACTGCTGCAGGCTAACAAAGACAACAAAAGCTGTCCACTTTCACCCACCGGGCTTGTGGAAGGCCGTAGCTGGTTCCCACTCCGACGCGAGGTAGACTGTGGACCACCTTCTTCACCGTGGCCTGGTCAGGGAGGTTGAACATCACGGAGGCTGAGGGCAGTCAGACACGTCAGGGCTTTCCACAACCTCGCTGCTGACCACAGCTGTCTTACTTCTGTTGGCCATGAAGACCTCGATGGCGGTGTTCTGGAGGAGGTGACGGCGGGTGAAGACGGCCCGGATTTCACTGAACATCCACTTCCCGTGTAAACCTTCGGTGTAGACCAGAATCTGAGACAGCAGAGGAAGCAACGGGTTAGAGGAAGAACATTTAGATGGAAATGGACTCATGGAGCTTCCTCTTAAAGCTAAAAGGTTTATAGCTAACTTAATCTTGCATTTGAGACCAAGACCAATGAGGACAGAAACATGAGTCATCTTGACACATATTTATTTTCCTACTACGTAAGAAACGGTCATCTTTTCAATATAAATAAATCAAGAACTGAAATGCTTCTTTCATCATCAATGAAACAAACTGCTTGGTTTTGGTCTTGGTCTTGGTCCCGTCTCTGTCTGTTGCCCTCAAAGTCTTAGCATGTTCTGATCTTGGTCTCAGCTGTGGTGGCCTTGACTGCACTTCAACCAATGATAAGAACAATGAAATATCTAGTGACATTTTTGTTGGACAAAAGGGAAACAGAACACAGAAGTAGAAGGCACATGTGTGTATTACACAGAGCAGCTGAAAGGCAAGAAGATACAGTTTTGAGGAGATTGTGACATCACATAAATGTAAATAAATAAAGTGTTTTCTCAGTGGAGATTAAATTCTGTTTCTCCACAAGCAGTGCTTTCCTGGTCAGAAGGTTCTGTCACCTTTAGATTTAACTCTGGATCAGGACAGAGTGTTTCGTTTAATGTTTAAACTAAAGAAAATAAACAGAGGAGTCAAACTGGAGACATTTCTAGATGCCTGAGGCTGGTGTCAGGAAGCAAGGAAGGAGAAACTCAACCTGCTTCTCAGCTGAAGGAAACATGGCCATCTTTCAGTAGAAGGACAGAGGTGGCCGTGATCTTTTACACCATAAACCCTCAACATCGCAGCCCTGCCGTGCATCTATCACCTCCAGGTGGAGCCTGGTTGGTAAACAGTGCACAGCCTTCCAAATTCACCCTGACTCTTCCATTTGTCTAACCAGAGCAAAAGGCAAGGAGTCCAAAAACTGACTTCATGGGTCAGTGACAAACTGGAAAAAAAGAGAAGAGCAGAGCTCATTAGAGTGTGTGCTCCACACACACACACACACACACACACACAGAGGACCTGACAGGTGAGAATGGCCCCCTCACACTTTCCTCTTCCTTTCCACCTCGCTTTGCTCCGACTGAACAATTTTGTCGGACGCTGCGAGCCAGCGTGCAAACTCATCAGCTCCCCAGGTAATAATGACAGGTTTGCGCCGGCGAGAATGAAGACATGACATGGCAGCCAGTGGGCGAGGACGGCGTGTGTGTGTGTGTGTGTGTGTGTGTCGGGCAGCGGGGAGAGAGATGTTAAGCTAGCTCCGCTCCGATGCTAATGCTCATTTAAAAGCAAGGAAGAGTGCGGCAGGAGCGGTAATTTCTCCCCGGAATAGCTCGCGCCCGACCTCGGCGCCACAGCCAAAATCTCTGGAGCTCAATTAAAATTGGATTAGCCGGAGAAGCTCCGCGTGCAGAGCAGCATCTCCAGCAATGCCCCGGTTTGACACCTCTGCAACCCCCAACTCAAACAGTTGTCATAGAGACCGCCGGGCCCAGAGGATGCTGCGGTTGGGGGAGCGAGGGTGAGGCGGAGGGACCGGAGCGCTACAACGCTCACGGCCTTTCATCCGACTCTTTCCTCTGCAGCCAGATGTTCAGAGATGACTTAGAAAGACGTGCATCATGGGAAGAAAACAGAAGCCCACTGTGTCAAGGAGCTGCTGTTATAAGTTATTTTCCAGACGTCAGCAAAGCCGTTTTATTTTTTCATTGTTTCTTCTTCAATGGGAAAACACTATTTATTCATGCTAATAAATTAGCCAGAAGTGAGCTGGCCAGTTTTGTGCTGAATCAGACGCTAAGCAGCGCAAAGATTCATGCGCTTCAGATCCAGACCGGGCGACGTCGGGCTTCCTCAGGTGAACATTTGCTGCCGCGACAAAGCGCAGGCCAAAGGGCCGACTGTCAACAAAAGAGAGGCTAAAGAGGAGAAAACAGAGCTGCTCCCAAACAGCCCTGATCAAAAAACTTGTCATAACAACAAAGCCTTGGTCCCCACCAGCACCGGGCCCCTGAAGACTTGGAGATTTGACAAAGCCCAGCCCTCATTTTTTTTTTTCTTTCTTTTTGGAGGCCCAGCTGTAAAAAATGCCATTTAATGAACCTGTCTGCTGAAGCTGTCCCCTGCCTGTCAGAGGTGTCAGCCAGTGACAAGCGCTGGGGACGGCCGCCTCCAGTCACAGACAGGCCTGCCAGCTGGAGACTTCGGCCCCAATCTAATCACGCCACCAGGAAGGGACCGGCGCTCTGCTCTTGGTCTGTCACGCTCAGGGCCGTGGGGGGGGGAGAGGAGGCGGGTGGGTGAAGAGGTCTGCTGCGGCCGACAAGCTCAGCCTTTTGTTTCCACGCAGGCTCATTAGGAGCTACAGGCGCATGCGCCGCGGCGGAGACAAACCTCTCATCTCTGTCCCTCCCTCTCCTCCTGACGGAGGCCAGGCTGCCTGCACAGCATCACAGGAGTGAGCGGGAAATATTTTGACAGACCAGATGAGCGGAGGCACAGGTGACGCCGGTGTTTAGGCTGAAGCTCATATGTAATCATGTGCACATTCCCAAACCCAGCACGTCCAAGTGGAAGAGGACGCCGAGCCGCCTCCCGCGCGGAGGCCGACCTAATCGGAGCTGACGCGCCGCTCGCTTCAGTCACATGTTGGCTTCAGCATAATGGTGGATGATGGTTGACTTACACGCCGATTCCTTCACGGCTGAAACCTTTCCCATCAAATATATATATATATATGTTGGAATAAGCATCCTTTCATCCACTAGAGTGGTGGTGAACATTCTGTCTTCTATGGGCTTCTATTGAGGCGCGACGCTGTACTGTAATAACATAACTATAGCTGACAACCAGACGCACACTCCAGAAGCAAACACAACACGATATTCATGCCGGATGCTTAGATATCAATGTGATACTATACGCACATTTTTTTTTTTTTAAGAAAACGAAGTTTATGGTACAAAAGGGTGCAGAAACTCTGATGTCCCACACCAGTTGGCCTCAGCCTTCAGTCAACGGCAAGATGGAACTGATATTCTCACTGCCGTAGCTTTACCTGAAGTACAGACGGGGAAATGGAGATCGTTGCAGAACCAATATTAATATCTTGAATGTTGTTATCTCTGTGTCAATAATGTTCCAGCATTATAGCATACGCTACAGGACGGAGTGGCTAGTGCTAGCTAGCTTGCCCCATGCTTCGTAAAGCGTTTGGGCACTTGAGAAGCACTTTGCTGTTGAAATTTAGAATCTTAAAATCCACTTCATCCGAAAGTGTGTTGGTGGACGCCTGTGGATATCCTCCATTATGCTATGGGCTTCAGGTTAAGAGCAGAAAGGTCAGTGACTTGAGGAACATGATCGAAGGTGGATGCTTCCAGTGAGCATCTTAATAAGGCTTTACAGGAGACAATACTTGGTTCAAGGACCCCTAATCCTCAATACTCCAATGCTAAACTACAACCTAAAAAACTACAGTATTCTCTCAAACTGTGCACCTTGCGATACTTAGGACCCCATAAGTTGTCAAACACGAGCATTAACATCTTCCATAAAGCCTTCCATAAAATGAGGTCTTATGACATTATCTATACGGGTTTAGTTTTACATGTTGACACTGAAACTGACTTTGCTTCTCATGATCTAATAATACGGGGCTATTGGGTCCAAACACAAATGCATCAGTGACAATAAGGGCTGGGTACTGCGCAAGTATGAGTCCGTGCTGATCTGAGCAGCAGCAGCTGAAGCAGATGCACCGTATGCCATATTAAACAGAAAAGAAAGTACAGATTCCAGCGTATTCAGAAGCCGTATTTCATGAGAATAGAGAGCAGCGTCTCCACCATCCTGGTCCTGCAGCGTCTCTGCTTCACTCTTCTCCGATTTGTCTAATAAGCTTCCACTACAGAGCTCCACATGTTCCCTGGCAGAGAGGAAGATACCAGCGGTGGTTTCATTTTGGAGCGATGTGACTACTCCCCCAGGAGCCGGAGGGGTGGGTTTCACACATGGCAATTTGGAGGATCAGCGCACGCTGCAGATACCACTCTCAATGGCTGACCTCGGGCGATGTGGGCCCGGATCAGCGAAAAGGTTGAGCAGATGGAGGGAGTGAAGCTGCAGCAGACACAAGCGTGGGTCCACATTTACAGTCATTACACTGCGTTCTATGTAAATGATATCAGTCAGTTCTGCAGTAAGATCAAAATCTGCACAATAAATAGTGACTTTTGCAGCCAAAATAAAACCAGAATGGGTCTGTATTTAACTGACCGTCATCAGATGTCTTCAGTTGTTCATACGGGGTTTGAGTGATGGTTAAAGGTCATACTTTATGTAACACTCCGGGGCACAGTCCAGCTGTGGAGAATTCTTTGAGTCTAAAAATGCACACAAACTGACCTCAAACTATCGACGAGAGCCAGCCTTCTTCGGACACGCCGCTTCGCTATTCGCCGACACATGAAACTTTGTATCGCCGTAAAAAGTGGAATATTTACTGCGCAAACACTCTCACTTTGAGCTTTAAACCTTTTACGTCCTGCAAAGATTTATACCATCTGTCAGAGCATGAAAGCATGTTGCTCATCTGATCCCTCCCAATGTGATGACTGTTATGAAGTGTAGAAACACAAAAAAATGTGAAAGATTCTGCCAGATTAAGAGCGAGAGCGAGAGAGAGAAAAAAGAATCTGCATTCCATTTCCACTCGCAGCGAGGGCCCATAGCTCAGCTTCAATAAAGTAGCAGCCTCCTAATGCAGGTATTGAGGAAAACAAGATACAGATTTGCATAATCAGTGTCACTATACATTTGGGAGGGAGCTGGAGTGCGGCAGGATGACACAGCTCGCCTGCTCTGGCAAGACCAGCAGGATAAAGGAGATGAATATGCATTAAATATGCTGGCAGTTCGCTGCCCCAAATGTCCGGCCCAGTTTGTCAATAACATTTATGTCGGGGATGGTATTTCACGCACATTAGCGGGTCACGCAGCGCTCACGTCAACGCTGCCGCGGTCCGACAGGTGGGCGGAGCCAGCGTCCTCTCCGACGGCGAAAACTTTAATCTCCTGAGACGGTTTTATTTATGCCTGTTGAAATATAGACTGAAAAAATAATGTGGGGGAATATACGATGGCGAGTTTGGCGACTCACTTGGAACTTTTGCGGCGAGAGAAAATCACATACATTTCATGAACCTGAGGTTGCAGTCACACAGGTTACTCTCCAATATATGCGGCGTGGTTGGCTCAGAGCTGCCAGCAATGGAAACATATTTTTAGATCAGTATCACGTTACTTCATGATATTTATCACGCCGTTTCATGATATTGTTAGCCAGATCGTCTCCGGTGATTCGGGGTGTCTTACGTCATATCCGCTTATGCTGTTTGGTAGATTTGAGCATTAGTGACCACAGTTTTAGTGATTTACCTCCTCCACTCCATGTGGGGAAAAAAGAGTGTGTAAGTTGTTTTGTACGGAAGCTGAAACTATCATGAAATAACGGGATACCATCATGAAATAAAGTGATAAATATCCTGAAATAACGTGATACTATCATGAAATAAAGTGATAAATATCCTGAAATAACGTGATACTATCATGATATAATGTGATACTATCATGATATAATGTGATACTATCAAGAAATAACGTGATGCTATCATGAAATAACCTGATAGTATCATGAAATAACTTGATACTATCATGATATAGCCTGATAAATATCATGAAATAACCTGATACTATCATGAAATAATATGATACTATCACGATATAACGTGGTACTATCATGAAATGAAGTGATAAATATGAAATAACATGATACTATCATGAAATTACCTGATACATATCATGAAATAAAGTGACAAATATCATGAAAATAACATGATACTATCTTGAAATAAAGTGATAAATATGAAATAACCTGATACTGTCATGAAATAACCTGATACTATCATGAAATTACCTGATACGTATCATGAAATAACGTGATACATATCATGAAATAACCTGATACTATCATGAAATAAAGTAACAAATATCATGAAAATAACATACTATCTTGAAATAAAGTGATAAATATGAAATAACTTGATACTATCATGAAATAACGTGATAAATATCATGAAATAAAGTGAGAAATACCATAAAATAACGTGATACCACCTTGAAATAAAGTGATAAATATCATGAAATAATGTGATTCTATCATGAAATAATGTGATACTATAGTGAATTAATGTGATACAGATAAAAGTTTCTTTTACACCAGTTTAGTCCACAAACTAGTTTCAAAAACCCTACAGACAGACAGCATGACAGAACTCAAAATCTCAAGGGGAAACACGTTTGCCCCAGAGTTGCCACAAGCTGGAGTCAAACTGGGAAGCTTCCTGCGAGGAGGCTGCAGAACTAAACGCTTTATAAGGGTTCGTGACTAAATCTGACTGAATCAAAACAGGTATGGCGACTTTTTTGATCAGATAAATCTGTGATGCAGAAATGAGGCAGTACTGTACCATGCTTTTAGCTAAAGGGGTGTCTGGGCGTCCTAAACTCCTGCCCTGAATTCCCTCAGTCACATTTCATTTACATGTATACAGCACCCTCCACCCACAGCTACAGCAAGTGAGCAAACAAACACCAGCACTGACCCTGAAAAAGCATGAGCACACACTTAGGGAGCACATCATCCCGATAAACAGCTGAAGGATGCCGCCTCTAAGGAGCTTGAGAAAAGAGACGCAGTCATTTGGTGCGGGGTCTTTTCTGCAAGCTTTCCTTAATGGGACTTTTCCAGGGACTTGTCATCCTTAAGACGACTGAAATCTTCCAGGCCCGGATACCCGCTTCCTCTGGCTGCCAGCGAGACTGCCATGCTGATCGCTTTAGATCCCACTTATCTTACTCCTTTTCTGCGGAGTGCGTGGGAGGGGAAGGGGCTCAGAGGAGGACGAACGAGACAAGGATGGAGAGACGGCGGAGGAGAAGGACGGAGAGAGCAAGCGGTTGGACGGGAAGGCCTGATGAGCAATGAGCGCCTCGCTCGCCCTCCATTAATCTTGTCTTTCTACCTTTGCGTTGGCGCTCCCCTCCGCACCAAGCTCATCACGACGCCCTCATCCGTTATCCTTTTATCCTTGTTATCCATCCACAATTGCTTTATAATACCGTACATATTTCCCCTCCTGCGCATCAGTCTTTGTGTCGTTCGCAGTATCTCACGTGGAAAACACACAGCCGCCGGTTCTGCCGGACGCTCTGAGGATTATCGGCCGCGACGCCTTCAGGGGTGCAGCAGGAATCTGGAGCACCATTTTTGCCAGGCGTCAGTGGAATGAGCTTGACTTATCTGCCGTTGCCAAAAGCACAACAAGCCATTGAGGGCCAAGGCAAAGGTAGAACAGGTTCTTATCGGCCTCTTTGGGTGAGAGCGCTGGCAAATTTATGCTAATGTGGGCCCTTTGTCATGCAGGCGAACCCTTCGGGGCTTGTAGCTCGCAGGATGATAATCTGGCTCCTGAGTGCACTAGATCATTTGTACTTGATCCTTGTGTAATTATATAGTTTAAATCTTTTAACCAATGCTAATCCGGAGGCATGAGGAAGTGTCTTCGCCGTGTCTGCTCTTCTAGTTAGCGTGCTTCTGCCTGGCTCTCATGAAATCACGTAGGAGGAGTGCGGAGCGCTGATGTAATTACTCTGACTTTCTGGAGCCCGTGCGATGAATCCCCATATCATTTTGATCCGCCTTAGCAGGCGGGCGCCGAGCTGAGCGAGCCGCCGCCGGGGGCGGGGGGGCGAGCAGACAAATCAAGGAAAAGGTGAAACAAGCCGAGTGAGATTGTTTTTGTCGAGGGTGAAAAAAAAAGAAGGGTAGAGAAGACAGAAATCTGGAAAGAAAAGATGAAAATCACATTTATTGTACTCAACAAATAGAAAACTGGATCACACAAGAAAACAGCAGCTGCTTCAAACAACTCCAGTGGTGAAGAGGAAAGCTAGTTACAAGGAAAAAGAGGTGGACAACGTAGGGGTTCATGGATACGATAGGTAGGGTGGAGGAGATGTTCTCGCAACCCAAATGCTGAGAGAAAAGGACGAGCCAGTGACATCACTGTGGCCACCCCACTGCCAGCGCCATTTGAAGCAGAGAGAAGCGAAAACCATGTTGTTGGTCATAAACATCGTCAACCAGAGTGACTATTCTTCTATCCTGCTCATGGAACCAATGCTCAAGGGCCCTCCAGCGCAACTCCGTGAACAGGATTTAAGGAAACTACGGTCCATGACTGGTTCCAGCTCACAGAGGAGCAGAAGGGATGCCACCACTCCAGACACTCTAGTCATGAGGTCACCTAGTTCTGGAGGTTTGTCAGGTGGGATGCAGAGGCAGGACCAACTGGGGGTTACTGAATATAACCTTGGCAGAATTTTGAAAATGATATCAAATGAGTTCGCTCTTAACAAAGTATTTGCCATACACTGCGAAGTCACACAGAGGGTTTTGCTCCAGCGACGGTCTAGCTGTTGTCCAGTGAGACTCCAGGACCTTCTGATCTCAGGCCAAAGCCAACAGCTCCTGATAAGCTGCTTGCATATATTAGATTAATATTAGGGCATATGAATGTTTCCTCCAGGGTCACTGCCGCGCCCACCGACTCTCTCCTGGGTTTTGTTCCAAACAAAAAGACACAAAGGCTTTCCTCAAAACTGTAGCAGCATTTTTTTAATCTATAATTGTCGAGAAAGTGTTGCAGAAAGGCTGCGATGCAGCAGACACTTTCCTGAGGCGCATCCTTTCTTTGAAAAGAGAAACCAAATCCCTCGTCTGCAGCAGACAAAAAAAAATACTTCTATGCTTCTCACAGATGTCCCAGAGTTCACTCGTCTTTCTCAGGCAGACGGAGGATGAGAAGACTGCGAGGGGTCTGTGGAAGCTCACAGCAACAATGGAAAACAAATGCACTTCATCTCTGCAAAACAACATGATTAAAACAAGAGGAGAATCCAATCTGCCGACCACAGCTCGCGCTGGAAATGACGACCATGATCATGATGAATGAATCAATCTCGCTCACATGTTCTTCATAAGTGGACATGCAACTGGCCTTCTGCGTCGATCAGGCCCAGGGTTTCTGACACTGAGACCCTACATCTGCTCTCGAGCATTAGAGGACGTGAGAAAAAGTGTGACTCATTAGTGGCTGTGTTGGACTATAACAGTCGTCTTCGGACTAGTTTGTCTTTCTCATACCTTTGGTCCACCATGGTAAGCTAACACTATTGCAGACTCTTCCACGACAGGAAGCCACCAAACATTCGTCCTTGCTCAGGTGAGGTTCTGTTGAAGAGTCCTTCAGTATCATCTGGAGGATTGGATCGGATGTGTACAGCTCACGGCACAACACCTCAGGCTAGCAAGACCAAGGCTGAGTCCCACTTCTCACCCTAACACTAGGTTGGTTTGGAGTGCGCTCCACTATCAAGCGACAAAGTGAAGTGACTGACACTTCATGACGTCACGCGTACACGTTGTTTACTGCATACCCAGTGTTGGAGATGTTTTGAAAATGAAAACCTATTGCAACCTCTCGCATCGGCGCTGATAATCTCACTTGGTTTGGTGAACTAATAGAGAAGAAGTGGGCGGAGCCGAAGTCGGCTTTGCCGCTATGTTGCGGTGATAGATCTGTTAGACGATGTTAACGTTAGCCTGGATGCTAGCCGACTGTTGTTTGTTAAGAAGAAATAAAAACATACTGTTGTACCTACATGTTGTACATATTGTTGTCGGACACAGAAGACCATTTGGCTCGCTAACGTATGATACCAGAGAAAGAAGTAGTAGTCCATGTGACTAAACTGTCCCTGTTGTCCAATCCAACACTGCTCTCACATAAAGCACTTTGGTATCCTAGTACTTGGTAACCCACTTGGTTTCAAGTCAGCTCCCTCCCGGAGCTCCCTCGGTTTGAAGGGATCATTTCAAGTGGTGTAGGGCGAGTGTCCTCGGTCTTAGGAGTATTGGGACACACTACACTGACAAGTGAACGTGCAAAACCAAGTGTTAGGGTGAGAGATGCGACACAGCCTTAAACACCAAACAAGACCTTCACACACTTACAAGTCAAGGCTCAGTGAGTTCAGGTTGCACGCTTGAGTTTCATAAATTGAAAAGAATTCGACTCACAACCTGACAGGACACCGAATGTTGGGGTGATTGCCACAGCACTAAGGGATGGATGGCTGAAGCCCGAGAGTGTTTTCAGATACAATTGAGTTGCTCTTCATTGTTATTGCTTTGGAACAATACAACACTCACATCTGATGCAATAAAGCACAGGGAGATATTCCTGCATTTCTCCAGCTACATCCGAGGACATGAAAAGTTAAAAATGGAACGCAGAAGTCTTACTTGCCGTCGCAAATATTCAATTTCAAATGGGGTAAATGAGCCGTTCAATATGTGTGTTTTGATCGGATTCAACAAAATCAATTTGAGTCTTCACAATAGAGGGGCAGCTCCTCTGTTTGCATGAGCTCTTCTGCCTGGAACATGGTGTAATAATGGTCTTAAACCAGGCGTTATAAAGACAGAATTCCAAAGAGGCTTACAGCCTGGGTTTGCTGAAACACAAAAGTTCCAAGGGCTGAGGATGATGAAAGAAGGTGACGCTTGAAAACGGGCTTCTGGGATCCACAGCCCTTATTGTACAGAAGTCACATCAAATTAATGCTGAGGGCCATTTGCAGCCTTTCTTCTCCCGAGCTTTTCAGAAGGGATTAAGCTATGAAAACTCTGAAATTACTAAAGCACCTATTAGCATTAGGCTCAGCCTTTCTTGTCAATGGCTTTGAATGTGCTTCACTTCGCGAGCGGCTTGCACACTTTGAAAATATGTGTCATAATATATAAACACTTTCACCTGCAGAGCGTCATATTCAGGCCATTTGCTATTCAGCCAGTGTGAGGATGCCGACCTCAGCATTCAGGCAGTATGGGGTCTCCGTCTTCCTCCGCACCCCTCTGTGCGCTCACTTAATGCCTCTTCAAAGGAGCACAGGGAGTGCATGAATTGTAATTATGGCTTCTAACAGGATTCAAGAGCAGCCGTACGATGGCACTTGAGAAACAGGTCGTGTGGAGTTAAACGGCTGTCAAGACACTCACGGATCTCTGGCATGTGAACGCCGCAACAAAAGCTGAATGTGTCCACGTCTCCAGCCCTTTAAGCTGGTTTTCTTTCTGCGCCAGGAGCTGAGGGATCAATACAGGCTGCTGATGTCCACACTTCATATCCGCCGCCTCGGTCCAGGAGGTCGAACAATGAATTCTGGATACATATGTGCCAGGGAAGCAAAACTTCTTTGCACTTGTGTTATCTCCATAAACAGTTTTCAGCATAAAGGTTAGCGAAAGAGGCGATAAACAAACTGGCAACTGGAGGTCAGTGAAGCACTTGAAAGTGGTTCGACCTGCGATTATGAGGTTGCATGTGGAGCTTGAGAACGTGAGCCACTTAGCTTGACAGCACATGAAAGTCATCCGTCTTGCTTGATAGGAACCAAAATTAAATATGGCGGTATGGTTTTGAAAACGTGATGATACTAATGTCGAACCGAGTGGGCTCACAAGGTGGAACATTGCATTATAATTCACTTCTGTTCTTCAGTTCATCTTGAAATACTTGCATCTCTTTGGTTACTTCAAGTTACTTCAGTGCCACTAATGCCGAAGAGCCATTTGTGGCATCAAATAAAGTAAAGATTTCTGACGTCCGTCTTCCGATGAACGTGCAGCTTTTTTTGGGGGGAAAAACAAGGTGTTCCAAGGTTCACTGGGAGACTATTCCTCCAGCATGTCCTGGGTCTGACCCTGGCCTCCACCCAGCTGAAGATGCTGGGAATCAGCCACCAGTCAGTGGAAGAGAAGCTACTACTACTTTGAGTCTCACGCAGACGACCTCTACGTTTTGAAAGCTTGTATCTTTGGGTGATATATTTTTCAGTATTACCATTTGAAAAGAGCTCAGCAACCGATTCAAACCGAACCAAGCTACTTGGAAAGAAAAACACCCCAACATCCCGATGAATGGGAATCAATTAAAACCATTTTCAGGAATCGTTGGACTAAACCGAGCTGCCGTGGTGATTCATGTGTCCATCTAATAATACGGTCCCCACAAAAGGAAAGTGTTTGCAGGGAGAGGAAAATCTAAGTTCTCCCAATAATTACTGAAATAGGAGGTAATTTAACATCCAATTGCAGCATTTAATGAGAAATAAGAGGGAGATTTGATAATGGGAACCACGTGGAAAACCATGGAGTCACGCTAGTCCAAACACTCGGGCTAGTTGGGGTCCTACCAACAGTTGAAAGAGGCAGTGCAGCAGCGTGAAGTCCCGGTGCATGACCCTTGTTCAACCCTTAATTGGATTGAGAGGTGCAATGGAGGAAATTCAACACAGCTCATTCAGAAGGGGGTTTTTCAATGGCGCTGCCTGCAGCAGTTTGTCGATTCCACAACAATAACATTTAGAATCAAGTGACGGGAAACTTTTCAGTTTTCATACGCCGAACCTCTCACCTTCGCCTTCCAGGCAAAGCAGTATTTGGTTTTCACACAGCGCGAGTGAAGGAGTGAGACAAAGACCGGAGCAGGCCATTGTGCGGCCTTTCACACTTGCAATGGTCTTAAAGTGGCGACACGAGAGAATTCCTATTCATAAGTGACCAGACCCTTCAGCACTGTTCCTCGACTCCACGACCATCCTGAGTGGGAGAGAATATGCTTGAGGTGGCTTGATCGCAGTCCAAAACATGGCAACACGGTCCGTACGTGAGGATCCGAAGTGGACCTCAGCGTCGCAGGGAGGAGGCTTTAACTGAGGACTCATGTTTTCTTCGTAACACATTCACTGTAAGTGCTGAATCCCTTCAACTTCATAGCCCACATTCTGAACGTGTTTCATTCTAAACCTGAGTGGGTTGAATTGTTTTAAGACACTTGAAGTGTCCACGACTCCATCCAGGCATCCGTTCTGAGCATGAGGAGATTCTACGACTGTGTTTTGTCATCAAGTATGAAACGGAATTGACTTTGGCTTAGCTGAAGTTGGGAAACTTCCTCTACCCTCTGCTTCCCAGTCTGTTTCCAGTCAGGGGCTGCTACAGAAAGTCCCCTGGTCATGGCCATCCTCCTCATCCCCTCCTTTATAACATCCATGAATCACTTGCCTTCCACCTCTTCTTTTGTCCGCTACTTGAACACTTTTTTCATTCAACATGCTCCCTGCCCCTCCTCTCCACACAAAACCTTTGGGCCTAGAGACCAATGCCGAACAGATCCACCAAGAAACAGGCTCTCTCAACATGTCCCAGGTCTGCTTCAGGGCCTCCTTCCAGTTGGACATGCCCTAGATTTCCACAACTGGCTTCTCTTCAAGCGGAGGAGCAGTGCGTCTACTTCAAGTCGCTCCTGTGCTCGTATCAGCCCTGAATCATCAAACCTCCGAACAATCCGCTTTTTGGTACAGAAGACAGAACTAAACAAAATCGATCACCGGGTTTAAACCTGCATTATAGTCTGTATAGAGTAGAAGAAACATGAATATATTAACAGAATTGTGAAGCAACTGAGCTGGTGCATCTGCCTGACCCACCCATTATTGGTTTCACACCCGCTGAAGACTGGACAATGTTCTGCATTTGGGAAGAGACTAGCTATTGTTGAGACGACGAAACTTCTTGGCAGAATTAAGGAAGGGTTTTGAAGGCGTACTAGGCAGTGCTGCATATACTCTTATGTCACACCCTCAGGAGAAATGATGTTATCGTTTAATATCAGAATCCGAAAACTTACTTAATCCTGAGGGAAATTCTGTTCATAACATGCTCTGTACAAAAATTATCGCAATAAAATGAAAAAGAAATATAAAGTGCAAAAAGCTATACAAAAGATCAGAAAGAACAGAATATCGCGCTAAAGAATCTTTCAATGTAAATTTTTCAGGGATGAATTGTACAGTTTTATTACCACAGGTAGAAAGGACCTCCTGTGGTGCTCGGCCTTTCAGATGGGTAGTCTCAGTCTGTTGGTCCGTGTGCTTTTGTCTTGGACTAGGAGCTGATGGAGGGGGTGGCTGATGTTGTCCAGGATGCTCCTTAGTTTCAGGAGCATACTTCTCTCCATAACCATCTCCAAGGAGTCCAGATTCACCCCCACCACATCACCAGCTTTGCGGATGAGTCTGTTGAGTCTCTTAGTGTCCACCTCCGTTAATCTGCAGCCCTCACAAACCACAGCGAACAGAATGGCACTGGACACCACCGACTCATAAAACATCCCCCCGCAGATGTTGAAGGACCTGAGCCTCCATAAGAAGTAGAGACGACTCTATCCTTTTTTGTAAAGGGCCCAGTCCAGTATTAGTATATTGCTCTGTTAAAAACAGATGTTTATTGTGTCTAATTCCAAAGTTGCGCAGCGTAATGGAGCACACGTCACCAACGAAGCTACAGTATTTTCATGTGATTCCCATAGAGGCCTAAGCCGAGTGAATGGATGCAGTTGTTGCAGTATCGTCGCTCCTCCAATCGTCCCTACTTGTTTGTCTTTTGCAGCTTGTGAAACCGCCGACTCTGTAGGTCGACCTGGACAGGAGTCCATTCAGGCTTTTTTGTTTGGTGCATTTCTGAGCTGAGCGGCCTTTGCCAGCACTGACCTGCCTCAGATTCCTTTGTCTCCCCAAGTGAGGCTGGCTGAACCCCCGAATTGCTCTCTGTTGTTGTGTGTGGACGTGCATTTCAAGTTGCTTTGGTCCTGCTGGGCTTTCATCTGTTGAACTCATTACAGCGGAGCTCTCACTGGGCTCTATTAGAGCGGCAGAGTTGACGGGCTCCCCATGAAAGAGTCATGACGGACGGAGAAAGTGCTGACACGCAGGTTTCTGCCTCCAGGCTTCCACCTGCTCTGGAAACTGCCTCCAGGCAGAAGCAAGCGGGCAGCTCCATGAAAGATTGAAGAGCTGCACTTTTGAAAGACTTAGCCCGCTACTCTGCGGAAAGAAAGCCAAAATGATCCGGGCAGAAGCTCGGGAACGAGGTGAGAGAAATGTATGGTCAAAAAACAGGGAGATGAAAGAAGGCCATTAATGAAGATGTGCTGTTCTGGCCTGTTAGATTTCAAATGGTTTTCTCGGCGTGTCAGTTTCGGTGGGGTCCTGGCAGGGCTGGGCGAGAGCATGTGGGCTGTTGACACCATCTAAGCAAAGCAGGGATTAGGAGTTTACAGAGGCAGTAATATGATAGGTCAGAAAGAGGAGGCACTCCTCCACGGCGCTTGGCTCCGTAATGAATGATTGACTGGAAAAGGAGAAGCTGCCACTGGCTGGCTGAGTGCTCATCTTGACGCCTGCCGCACCGCTCCACGGCTCCCCTTGATCACGTTTCACTGCTCCCTTCTCATCTAAGGCACCAGTCTGCAGGGAAAAGCTGCTTTGCCTCTTATTTTTTTTCTCCCTAATTTACACATTTAAGACATTTTTGTTTGCTTATTTGCAATTCCTTCCTTCTTTTTTTTTTTTCTCGCCAGCGAGTCTCCCACTCCTGGAACCAGCCCCCACCACACTCACGGCCCGTCACTCGCATCCTTCCCTTCCGCCTGCAGGCAATGAGCTCATTTCAGGTTCCATAATTGCGCGGTGTTGTACACCTGTCTGCCATTAATTCTCCCCCGTCTCTCATTCTCCTTCTTAATGAGATATTTTTCTAATGATTGTGATGATGTTATTCCTAATAATGACTGTGCTTAGTGGGGTTGTTTTGCCACCCTCCATTCTCTGTAATTGGTATGCAGAGAAGGAGGTTGTTTTTTCACCCACACGACTTCAGATATTAACCGCAGACTTGTCAAGCTAAACACAGAGACTCAGGGGGGTCAGATGAAGGCTGTTGCTTTCACTTGGAAACTTCACTTCAGAGGGCTCCTCTTGACAAATACTTGGACCTTTCAACTCCTTTGAAACGATGCGTCGACATGCCACGCTGAAGGCTGCCTTCGGCGTCGGTATGGGACTCAAAAGTCCACTTTTCCCAACAACAACAACAACATATTACACCGTGGTAGTGGACACCCAGGCTGCTATCAAACCCCAGATTCCTCACAACTCTGAACTGTACAACGGTCAGTCAATGAAGGTTCAGCTCCAAACCCGAACTTTGACGTCCAAATAATCTACGTTAGCCTTAAAATATTGCTGGTTTACCGCCAGCTTGTCAGTTACATGTGGAGTAACACTTTTCTACAGTGTTTGCCGAACAGTTTTCCATGCAAAAACATGGCGCTCTCGCAGATTTGCGGGGATGTTTCGCCATTCCATCCGGAGCCGAGCGGTGTCACACCTACCATGTAACGCGGTTTGAGGGTGGTAATTACCGTGTAAAATAAGCAATTGGCATTTGCTCCATATGTCCCTCTCTTTCAGCGTGGAAGATGGAAATGAGGTGGGCTGGATGTGACTGTGACACGCTTCCCCCGTCTGTGCTCCAAACGGTGTGGCTTTTTCCAGTAACAGCCTAATATTCAGCGCAACTCAGCATCACCAGAACTAATGGGAGTAGACAAAATGTCTCTGCTGCCATCTTTGTCTCGCATCCGCTCAGGGTGAGCCTCCTTCCTATCCCTTTCACCTCCCCTTCATCTCCTCCATGTTGAAAGGAGGGTGACAGCGGCATAAAAACGGGGGTGAGCAGAAGTGGCTTCCATGTGGCAGCAGTGGATTGGAGTGGGGGGGGGGGTAATGTGAGTGGATGTTGCTGTGAACTTGGAAGAAAAGACAAATCACAATGCTCTCCTGATGTTTGAGGATGTTCATGGTGCATGTGTGTCCGCTTCTGATGGGACCTTTGAACTGAATCAGTCAGTCACTTGTCTTTAGATAAGTGTCCAACAAGGACATTTTGGGGAAAAAAACCGCAGCTCATTTGGGTTTGTCTTTTCAACAGCAATAAATCATGTTTTGGGAAACAAACTACAGGTAGTTTAACACTGTAAGGCATTGCACTGCTCCTACAACTTAATAAACAAACAGTGGCTACGAGGTTAATGTGTTTACTGAACATATTTTATCTGTTTTGAAACGTGGTTGTTCTGAATTAAATCATTCCTTTTCCTAAACTAATACAATCTACAAGGGTTGTTGGGCTCAACGGACTGTCTTGCACCATTTGTTTCAGTGGATCGCTTTAGCTTCACGTATGAATGCAACAACACTCCTCTCGACCGAGCAGTGTCCAGTCAATGAGGCCAACACAGCGGCCGACTGGAGAGTTTAGTTGGTGAAACACTGGTGATGTGGAAGCCATGAGCATGCGAGACTTTCACCCGGTGGTAGACGACGACACTGTTTAAAAAGCATTGGAAAAAAGCATTAAATTAATTTTACTATTTAAAGCATGTACTTCCTAAATGGACAAATATGATGATTTGAATATTTGAGAAATGTGTGGGTTCAAAATGTCCTCCTGAAAAGGTGTACAATTATTTTCATTTCCTTTTTCTTTGATCTACAGCTTTCGTAAGCAGAATTTTCAGTTCGTTTTTCATGATAATTTTTCCAATTACTTAGTACTACTTTATTATCACAATTAAAACGCAGGGTTTTTCTTCTTCATATGAAGCATTCTCTCATTCATTTTTCATGAGTCTGCCCTTTAGCTTCTTCTTTAAAAACAAGATTCTCGCGATAACAATCTCATCTCCGCAGCATGAGTCCTAATGTTTCCGTCAGCACGGTGAGACGAAGTCGTGTTAAGGTGACCACGGTTAAATCAACTTCTCATCCCCCCGCTTCAGGCAGGCAGGCAGGCAGGGCAGAGTTAACCCGCAGCCTGTAGCACGACAAAAAGGTGATAAATCACACAATGAAACAAGGCAGACTCCTTGGATTCATTAATGGAAATGGCCTGTCAATATGCTTGACACGTGTCAGCTGGGCTGGGCGCACAATGGGCCGGCCAACTTATGAACTCCCCGCACCACTCCACCAAGTCCATAAAACAACTGGCAGCGCCACTGGGGAGCTCGGGAGACACCACCCTCTCGCACAGACCACCAGATGACACAGATGGGGCGAAACCAAACAAAGACGAGACTCCCTTTGTACAAAAGAGGGAGCCCCTTTCAAAAGCTATTCATGCAACAAATTGGGGAAATCTGGCCGGGCAACACTCCGGGTTTGCTCTTTTATTAGCATGAGCCGCTTGACGCAGTAAGTGAAATCAGATTTACGGCCGTCGGCTACCGAGGTGGTTAAAATGCAGCGCGCAGACGTCGGTTTGAGCCCTTTACTACATTTGTGTAACTGAAAACACGGAAGAGCAACAGCGATTTTCTTGCTAGTCAGACTTTTGACATCTATTCTTACTCTGATGATGTTATAGCGCCAACAATAAGATCATTTACGGCAAATAAATAAACTTGTTTCAGAATAAGGCATGCAGTTTTACATTCTTATAAATAAATTAAAGATTAGAACTTTAAACCTTTAGCCAAGCTGAACACTAGCAGCTGCCTGGCTCTGAATCTTGTATCTGAGAAAGAAACTTAAATTTAAGGAAAACTACTTTGGAGACAAACCATCAATGAAATACTGGCACTAACTCTCCAAAAACTATGTAGACGTCGATTGAAACATGAAAAACATCTCCGGATCGTCCCGTGTGTCTGCATCTTCTAAGAATGTTTGCATAAAGGCAATAAGTTTCCATGAGGATAAAGGGCTGTTAACCTTCTGGAGACCACTTACTGTGGCTCCAGCGTAATTCAAAGGTCCATCAGAGGCGTTTGCTTCCATGTAGGTCATTAAATCCCTGCACACTGGCTTTCTCTTATTAGGCAACTCTGCTCCCGGAGCTGCACTGCTGCTGCCATCTGCATGGAGAGACATTTGTCATCATTAGCCCGACTCTGACAGTCGGCACCCGGCACCTTAGATCTCCACGACTGGCAATTATGAACCCTTCATTCCTTATTTATGCCGCATCTCCTAATTTCTCAGACAACAACCTATATCCCTACTTCGACAACGCCGGGTTTGGTGGCAGGAAGAAGCGGCGCTGCCTGGGATCTGAGGGGCTTCTGCCCCAACTGGAGCCGCGGGGAGAAGTGAGGACCAGCATCACGGGGGTCAGTGGGCAGATGATGACAGCGCCCACCTTCGGTTGGGAGACATCTTGCAGATATGAAGATTAATATGCTGTCGAATTGCTGACGTTCATGTCGAACATGTGACTTTATTTTCTCCGGAATATAATAATAAGATCAACTAAAATCAAACCATTCAGATTGTTGCTTTTTATTATTTATAATTGTTTTTTTTTTTTTAAGGGAAACACCTTCAAGCTTTTTTAGCATGTAGGTGTTTCTATTATTTTGTCCAACCCCTGTAAGTTGAATTAGGGAAACAATATGCTGCATTAGAATACAGTTGCTCAGAAAGATGGCCGATAATTAAAAAAAAAAAAAAAAAGTTTGTTGTGATTAAACATGACAAAAACAACATACAAAGTGAAGTAAGTTTTATTTTAGTTGTGATTATAATGAAATACTTAAGAAAACTACTGAAAACTTCTATATATTAAACCCAGAGCAGTCATTTCTATGTAGATTCCCATAAGCAAGGTGGAATAGCTAGCGAGTCCACAATGTGACGTGGTGAAAGCGCTTTTCTGGTCCCTTCTCTCGGACAAAAAGTTGGGTTGCATGTTGAAATATGGGGTTGAAATAAACATCACAGCTGTGTATCATCAAAACAAAACTTGAAACATCTCTTCAAAACTCTGAAGCACAGGAGACGTTTCAAGAGGGAGCCAAACATCGACCTCTTACTGCTGCCCCCGCCACCTGACCTCGGCTAAACAGGCGGGCTCAGGATGATGGATGGAACGTTTTCAAAAGTAGCCATTAGCACAACATGTATCGACACCCATATCTCCGTCCACATAATCGTATCAGATCAAGTCAGCAAATGAAATGGTTGCATGCAACGTTTGCTGGTTAAAACTGCAGAGCTACACGACTAATACACCAGAGGAAAACTGCTCACGAACCCATAAAGCGTGTGAAGAACTCAACTGAGCCTCTGTGCTGTGCGGCAACATTTAAGCCAAAATAAGGAGTATTCATGCTAAACTCATGCAAATAGATGCACGTCATTCATCACCGAGGCTGACAAGCGTACCATATTGCAGAGGGGAGGGGTCAAGGGCCACACCAAGCTGAGACAATCTATTACAGTCCTTAATCTACGCACTTCCTCACTGTCTCCAGATTATTTCCACCACGCCGATAACTTGGTCTCTTTGTCTGTGCCGTGCGGCGAGTGACGTCACAGACGGGCCGGCGAGCAGCCTCGGGGCCGACAGCGCCGCAGCTTTCTGACTCGTCCTGGTGAAGGCTCGCTAATTCACCGCAGAGCATAAAACAAATGAACGGACTCCATCCGAAGGGGGTCTGCGGAATTACCCGGCCTCCCGCCGAGACGCCATATTGCCCGGAATAATAAAGGCCCGTTATTAAAAACCCCCGATGACAATCTCCTCTTCTGACAAATAACATTATCGGGGAACGTGTCGGCGTGAGTGGCGGCCATCCGGCGAGATGATATTATTTCTCACAGTTTGACTGCTCGAGTTAATGTCACACATCTTTCACACGTCATTGCTTTTAATCTGATTTATACACAAATGTGTCATCCTATTAGGTCCACTTTGACTAATCTGCACATTAGCGCCGAGGCTAGCTGCTGCCTTCCGGTCCCTCCATTTTACAACTCAAGGCAGTGTTGGATGTTTTATCTTTGCTAATGGGATTATTTCAGAAAATACTCTCCTCTTGTCGGGCTGCCGACCAGATTCATTTCAAACATTATGACCAGATCATATCATTGAACCAGCATGTATGTGTAAGGGAAATGACTGACTCCCTGTAATGTAAAACTATGGATAAATAAATGTATCAATTCACTTGCGGTACGCATTCATTTTTAATTCATAGTTTCCGTAGTTTTTGAACTTCCTGTTAGTCTATCCCATCTTGTTCCCTCCCTCGATCCAGACCAGAACCTCCCGTCACAGGAACAGCTTCTTTCTGATGCATTTGTGGTCAGTCCTTTTTATTTTATTTTATTTTTGACAGCACATTTTCCAAAGCACTTTCCTAGTTGACCATGGCAATAAATCTGATTCTGATTCTGAAATAATATGGAAAAAAAAAATCAAAACCAAAAACGATGGGAGGAAAACAGAGTGCCTGGAGTAAAGCAACACACGCATGAGGAAGCACAAACAACAACAAACAAACTCCTCTTGCTGTGAGCAACTGACTGCTTCTCAAGGTGCAGCTCCACTTGAACAATGGCTCAACACGGCTGGTCAAAGGGGGGTCACACACAAGTGTGTAAACATATACATGCTTAAGGCTGATCCTCTGTTAGAGTGACAACATGATATGGACATTTCAATTATTGTCATAATTCTAATACCTCAGCACTATAATGAAGTAATGAATCCAAGACAGTATTGATTCTTTGTTTACAGTTTTAATTTATTTTCCTCCACTGTCCTTACCAGGGCGAAAGGTGGGGGACACCCTGGAAAGTCACTGTTAATATCTTAATCTCAATGAACCACAGTGAAGCCGAGGTAACCCGCGATTCATGGCAAACAAATCACGCATTTTGTATCTGTTCCAAATGTAACCTAAAGGAAGATGTTATCGTTTTCCTCATGCAAACATTGGTTTACTCCAACATAACAGATACTGTCAAGAACATTCTTCAGAACAACCTCAGAGGCTCTGAAGAGGCTCAACAACATGCTAAAAGCAAAACATTGTTGGTCACTCTGGTGTTGATAACATCTTCCTTTCAGTTACATTTAGAACAGATACAAAATGTGTGATATATTTGTCATTAATCTCTGCTTTAGTGCGATGAATTGAGAATAAAAATAAAGGATCTATTGACAGCACTACTTGAAATATCTTCATTAAACTCTGAATTTCATTTTAGCTGAGGTGCACTGACAGACAAAATGCTATTTTCACAAGTTTTATGAAGAAGAGAAACATTGCAACCATTTTTAAATGGTTCCTGAGAGTCAGGCTCAGGATAAACCAAGCAGTGCATGCACACACTCATGGCTTTGACACTGCAATATGAGCAGCATGATCAATCCTCATAACACAGAGCTAAGGGCTGTATCAAATGCATCACGTCAGAGCAGCGATAGCTTCGTGAAACTGAAATCACACGCTGTATAGTAAAGTGCCTCTGACCCTTCATGAGGCCGCGCTAACAGGACAACCACTCTTGCCTTGCAAATGAAAAAAAAAAACAGAGAAGAAATAAAATGTAGGAGGAAACATGGTGACATTCCCTGGAAACAAAGAGGCCTTCAAATCCGGGTCACATGCTTGTGCTGAATAGAGGAAGACGTTAAAGTCATTGTAGTGATTTACACCATTGTGCATGAATTTTGACGGCTCGGGGGAAAAAAAAAGTCTGCTGGAGTGGCTGTCTATGTATCGCAGTGGAAGAGGCTGTAGCTGCCCATTAGAACAAGAGGCGCAGCCGAGCTTGCAATGCTGTAATGGCAACAATCGGGCTAAGAGGATTGGACTGTCTCAGGCCCAACCTGACAAGTGCTGGAACTACAAAGAAGGTTGCCAGATCTTGGCAGCCACATGCTTTAGATTAAGAGGTGATAATCTGGATGAAAATCCCCCCTCCTGCTTCTATCACGCTATGCTGAGGGCCAGAAGGTTGGAGCCCAACTGGAGAGGTGCAACTGGATTCAGAGGTATCTGACTTGGTGGGTCTGGCTTTGATACAAGTACCTGCTGAGGAAAGGTACACCGCTTCCTCTCGCCTCGCCACGACCTCCGATCACATCCTCTCAGCATAATTTAGCACCCACGTCTCCAAATGATCACTTTGTGCCACTGACTGTTTACTACACCCTGCGGTGTGACGCCATCATGACCACCACCTACTTGTGTTCTCATCTGACGCACAGGTGGGTTGTGTCAAGAGTGGAAGACACAATCTCAGTCCTCACCTCAACTACAAGTGTTCAGGAGCTGTCATACATTCAGGAACTGGACCTGCTTTTTGTACATATATTCATATTTATATTGGTGCTGCACATTTATGACTTTATAGACACTGACTGTTTGATCATTCTAAAAGATATTGGCCTTAAAATGCATTATCTAAGTTGACTTCTATATTGTCGAAAAAAAAAACAAACAAAAAAAAAAACATTAAATATTTTTATCTAAAATTCACATTAATATTAAGTGTCCAACCAGTCTCAAATTGGGCAACAACCATGAGCATCGATTGATGAGTGTGTAACTGCACGACTCCCCAACAGCGGTGACCATAACAGACTCATTTGTTTTAAACACTTCATGTCCGCTTATTGGAAGGGCCGGCCCTGCTGGTCACGCTGCTGAATCACGCATCAAGCAAATTGCACTTTCATGTTGTGTGTTTTAAAATCCACACCACAGTTTGCATTTTCCTCATAATAAATATTGCTGTTTTTTTTATGTCAAAAATGTTTTCATTATATTTATCGTCATGACACGTTTTTCTTCTACTATTTATTTATTCATTATTTATTTATTTGTGAAACAAACTGCTCAATAGATGAAGATTCTTTTTACTGTAAATATATTTGTGGAAAACCTTTGATTTATTGCTTGAAAAGTGAGTGTACATTGGTGTAATGCAGTATTGAGGTATGGATTTCAGGGCGTTTCTATTCAAACGGCCTCATTTGAGAGCGATAATTGAAGCCGCCTTGGTGTGGTTTCTGCCTGGCAACAGTAAATAACCAGCGTCCGCGGAGCAGAAGCTGCTGACCGCGTTGAAACGCTGATGATCATGGGTGTCACTGATCCATCAGGGTCCTCCTCACGCAGCCCGGTGCAGCGGGAGCTGCAGCTGACGAGCGCCCTCATAACGTCTCCTCGATGCTCCTCTGACTGGAGCCCGGATGAGCGTAAACGCCTTCATGTTCTTCATCTGATCCGCGCGTCGTTAACGTTTTGAAGTGGCGTTCAAAGCCGCATCCACAGTTAGACGCCGAAGCAGAGACGGGAGTCAAGTTCAGATGCGTCATGGCGCGATAGGACTCCAGTCAATTATGGCGCGAAGGCCAAGCCACGCGTGGCACAGAAATGTCGTTCAAAAGAAGAACATTTTTACAGAAACGGAAACTTTTTCTCAACGGAAATAATACAGTTCTATTTAGAGAGGAAATTTGTCTGAATATTAATATAATGGACCCAATACAATTCGAAATAAGTAGCAGGAAGATAAAAATAAATTGAAAACAAGCATTGTGTAAATTTCACTTCATTTATCAAATGCTAGAATGCTATTATTTTCATTAGTTCATTAAATAGATAATATATCAGTAAGATAAGATTAAAACTCAAATTATTTCATTTCAAATGTGTTACTTCTTCACTATTTAAATAGTGTTACTTCTTCACTATTTCAATTTCAATGTGTTACTTCTTCACTATTTAAATAGTGTTACTATTTCACTATTTAAATAGTGAAGAAGTACCATTGTTTTATACCAATGTAGTTTTCTTTATTACCATTACTATATATTTAAGCATATATTATATTTAAGCATATATTATATATTTAAGCACCAATATCAGTGAAATACAAATAAAAAACAATTTAAATAAAACAAATACATATTTTTTTTTATAAAACTAGTTTTACAACAACGAAATCAATAGATTAAAAAAAGCATATAAAATAGTTTCATGAATATCATGTTTTCTAAATTTAGATAAACCACGTGTGCTTCACAGACACACACACACAAACAGTTTTGATAAATAGGAACACGTTTGCATCAAAATATTTGCTGCAATAAAAGTATAAACATTAATTAATTCCATTTAGTAAAGGCAAAAAATGCTAATTTAAATATTAAAAAAAAACCCGCATCCATTTTGGATAAATGTGAAAAAGCAAAGCCACAATAAGTAAAGAGCTGATCGAACACAAATGCATTTGAAATGGAATCTCAGCAGCCGCCGCTTGTCCTGCAGGAGCCCGGGCTCGGGAGTCCGACTCGGGAGCAGCCGTCCGTAAAACGGTTTTGTTCTCCAAAGCATGTAGGTGTAGAACCACCTTCGCTTTGGACTTGGATATAACGCTCGCGCAGGACGATAAAACGGTGACGCACCGTACTGTGATTGGACACCGCGGAACCAAGCCCTCCCCTGCCTTAAAAGTGTGTGTGTGTGCGAGGGAGAGTGGCGGGGTAAAACAGCGCGGCTACACCGTCTCACACACACACACAAACACACTCCACGCTGCGCAATTACGCGGACTTTTCCTGACCGTTTCAAGGATTTTTCAACAGAAAGCTCAAATGCAGCTGCAAAGAGAGTCGACGCTGTGACATGACCGCGGTGCTCTGAGCACGTCTCACGCTATTTTACCCCCTTTTTTCTGTCTAGATCGTTCTCTTTCTTCTCTAAAATTGGCTCCCGTACAAACAGCCGCGTTGGATCCGTCGGCGTACTGCGAGACTCCGGTCTACAATCCGGATCTCTGCCCGAACATGATCGCCGCCCAGGCTAAGCTGGTCTACCACCTCAACAAATACTACAACGAGAAATGCCAGTCTCGGAAGGCGGCCATCTCCAAGACCATCCGGGAGGTGTGCAAGGTGGTGTCGGACGTCCTGAAGGAGGTGGAGGTCCAGGAGCCGCGCTTCATCAGCTCCCTCAGCGAGATGGACAACCGCTTCGAGGGGCTGGAGGTCATCTCTCCCACCGAGTTCGAAGTGGTGCTCTACCTCAACCAGATGGGCGTCTTCAACTTCGTGGATGACGGCTCGCTGCCGGGCTGCGCCGTGCTGAAGCTCAGCGACGGCCGCAAACGGAGCATGTCCCTGTGGGTCGAGTTCATCACCGCCTCCGGGTACCTCTCCGCGCGCAAGATCCGCTCCCGCTTCCAGACCCTGGTGGCGCAAGCGGTGGACAAGTGCAGCTACAGAGACGTGGTCAAGATGGTGGCGGACACCAGCGAGGTCAAGCTGCGCATCAGGGACAGATACGTGGTGCAGATCACCCCCGCCTTCAAGTGCACCGGGATCTGGCCCCGGAGCGCGGCGCACTGGCCCCTGCCGCACATCCCGTGGCCGGGGCCCAACCGGGTCGCGGAGGTCAAGGCGGAGGGATTCAACCTTTTATCCAAAGAGTGCTACTCGTTGAACGGGAAGCAGAGTTCGGCGGAGAGCGACGCCTGGGTGCTGCAGTTCGCCGAGGCCGAGAACCGACTGCTGCTGGGCGGCTGCAGGAAGAAGTGTCTCTCGGTGCTCAAGGCTTTGCGGGACCGGCACCTGGAGCTGCCGGGCCAGCCGCTCAACAACTACCACATGAAGACTTTGGTTTCCTACGAGTGCGAGAAGCACCCGCGGGAGTCGGACTGGGACGAGAACTGCCTGGGAGACCGTCTGAACGGGATTCTATTGCAGCTGATTTCCTGTTTGCAGTGCCGGAGGTGCCCGCACTACTTCCTCCCGAACCTTGACCTCTTCCAAGGAAAGCCCCACTCGGCGCTAGAGAACGCGGCCAAACAGACTTGGCGACTGGCGAGAGAAATACTCACCAACCCCAAAAGCTTGGAGAAACTCTGAGAGGTAAAACAAGACCGCTCACAGGCCTAAACGGACACAAATATTCCCGACACATTCTGTGAGTTTCCTCTGCTGTCTTTTCCTGTCCTTATTTCTACGTTGACCTTCTCATCATTTGCACCTTTTACGCGCGTGTCAATATTTAAATTATTGGCTACCATTAACCGACGTTATTTTTTTATTATTATCACCCCCCTAAAAAAAGAATAAAACGCACTCATCTGTACATTTTTCTACTGTAAATACATTTGTGACTCCAGTGGTATGAAAATTGTGAATGTTGTTCTGTGACACCTGTTCAAATCTCAGCATTTCTTTTAGCGACAGTTTTATTTATACATCAGTGCTAGTCGAACCCTTTTTTTTAAATGGGCGTTTTGGTGATTTGTTTTTATAAAAGAAACTACATTCCAACGACTTTACTTGAATTATTATTTAAATTACTCGTGTTTTAGGCCAACATGATGAAAAAAAATAACGTATATTATAAAATCTATATATTACAGTTTTTAATTGAGAAGAAAAAATGCACTTGAATACACTGGATTAACATCTGTGATCTGTTTCTGTCTTTCATCTAATTTAAAGAGCTAATAAAACGAGTTGTTATATATATATATTGTGTCCAATTATGGTTTTGTTACGTGTGTTTAGGCGCTTCAATTGTTATTTAAGAGACACGCACTCACCACAGCTGGATGTGGCTAATTAAATCTGTTTTTCTTTAAAACAAATAAAATTCGCGGCCTAAATGTTGCACTGGCAGTGACCTCAAAGACACCATAAATGATTCGAAAATAACCAAAATGAAGAGAAACATTTTGAATTTCTGGCATAACGCAAACAGGTCGTGAATATAAAAATGGCGGATAAGTCGCCATTTTATGAGACGATGATATTGTGGTTATTAAAACGGACTCACCTTGGCGTCGACATGCTTGAAGGCGGGGTCATCCTCATCCACCTCGAAGTAGATCTCCGTGGTGGTGATGGACATGGTCCCCCGGGCCACCAGAACCGGGGCCACCAACTGGGCCGGGCTGCTCAGAACCACAGGACCTGCGAGTACCCACACAGAAATTATTAATACTAAAAACACGTTTTAAGAAATAATGTAAAAGTTGTACACTTCATAATATATATATATATATATATATATATATATATATATATATATATATATATATATATATATATATATATATATATATAGATATATATAGATATATATATAGTAATGAATAGTAATACCGGGAGACACATAAACGCGTTTTTTTTATTTCACAATGTACAGTCACTTTTTTAAAATTTGTATTTCTCTGTAAGGTTTTATTTCTCTGCGGTCAGCTGACAGGGCTCTTGCTCTCCTCTCCTCCTCCGTGTTCTCACGTGCAGCGGTGATTTGTCTCCTCTCCGGATATTTATCGATCCCTTCAACTCCAAAGAGCCACTTTAATGTCTCATCCATCTTAATCTGCGACCCTCAGCCAATTACGGCCGATAGTGTTACAGCAGTACAAGTGGATTTGGGCCCCCGGTCCCACAGCGACTCTCCATCGCTCTCTCTCTCCCTCTGTGTACAGTTGATGCTGTCGGCCACCAGGCTCTTACGACCGGGAAATCACCAGGTGCCCGAAATTCAAAAATAAACATTCAATTCTAAAATTCCCACAATAAAATTACTCAGTCATGCTATCTAATAATATTGACAAAAACGCGTTGCACTTCACTGCACGTGGGTCATTTTGTGATGGAGTAGCGATAGAATAAAGTCAAAATAAAATATACAAGCACTGCTGCAATGCAATGAGCAAAAATACATCAGTAGATATAATAGTTTAAACATTAAAACTTTTGAGTTTCTTTAAAATCCATGCAATACAACTGCGATATATTAATAATATATATATTTCCTTATAATATACATCATTGCTATTATAATACTTCACAGGTGAAAGCTGGGACTCCAACATAAGACAATAAAGAAAGAAAGACAACATTACTCTTTAATGCTGCATGAGAAAAATAACAACACTATTTGCAAAAAACGATAATTTCAATAATGTGCTTCCGGCACATCTGCAGATGAGTCCCACCACAGAATGAGGCTGTTCTAATAACCACACTCACTCAACCACCGCCTTCGTGCTCCTGTACTGTAGGTGGCGCTGACTTCATCGTCATGCAGTAATGATTTTAAAAACTGATTCTTATTGTTGCTAACACATTCACGGAAAAACAATGGATCATGCGGACGAATCCTGGCTGTGTCACTGGATTCATATCGTGAAAATATAACAAGAAAATGGCCTTTTTTTTTATTCCGGCTACAGAGCAGCAGGGTGTGTTTGGCTGTGGAGTGTGTTCTGGCTACAGTGCTGCACACACACACACTTGCCTGCAGCGCTGAAGCCCAGCCTCCAGTGCTCACGGGGAGGGGGAGGATTAGGAAGTAATCCCCTCAGGGATCCTTCCATAATTAGGCTATATGGCTTTATAATGTTTGCAGAAGAATAATAAAATTAAGCAGCATCACCGATCCACAGTGTGCATGAGCTACAGTGCGGTCCGGCTTTTATTGAAAATGCAAATGAAGGCGGTGCATGTGATCACTTGAAACTCAAACATGTTCATGTTCGGGCCGATATTTATCACCGATATTCCTGAGTGTGCGTCTAAAGGGTTTAGTTAGAAATGAAAGCATCACTAGCTTTCCTTTTTTTTTCAATATTTCTTGATGTTAATAGCAAATATAGAGCCAAATTATTGCTCCAGTCCACCATCTAAACCCGCCATAAGTAAATACTTGAAAGAGATTCCTGAGGGAGAATGAATAGATGGTGGTAGTTCCACTCTTTCTTTGTCAACATGTCACCACTCCAGGAACAAGTCTTTTGACTGGGACCTCAAACGAACACATATTGTCTATATAAAGTCAGATCACTACAGTTGTGGCTGCTGAACCACACTGGGGGTTTTCACCGACGGAGATCCGGCGGAGCGGTCGCATCCACTGCCTCTTGCCTGAAGTGTCATGTGAGACTGGGACTGATCTCTTTCTCCCCCTCAGTGAAACGCTGTGTGCATGCAGAGGGCCTTTCACTGTCGGCAGGGGAGCCAAACTAATCATAGGTTCAGTAACCACCACTGCCTCGATCCTTGAGCTGCAGACGCCCCCCCCTTTTGGCAGGCGCTGAACCAACGGCTGACAGGAGGAGCACTGTTGTTGACTAGGATCACGTCCCGGATCGCTTATTAAGGCCGCTCATGCTTGAGATTAGGCAGCGATCGAGCCGCCAAATAATGAGAATCAGCTCCCACAGTGGTCAAAGTACGGACTCACCATCACATTATATTTGGTTTAACTTCTGAGAATACGGATCTGGGTCACATCAGGAGTGAAGACAGTCCTGGGAGGACAATCCCGATGAGGATGCCGTGTCTTAATCCTGATATTACTACTAGGAAACTACTCTCATGCTACTGACCGGCCAGTTTATTTTGAGCCGCAAACAAGGTTGGTCATTTGTAGATACAGTTTAGACAGGAAGATGGTGATGTGGCAGGCGGCATGAATGAGAGGAAACTGCAGTACTGTGCAGCTGAAATAGATGCATAAAATGATGACGTTCCACAGAGAAATAGAAGCAAAAGGGAGGAGAAACATTTCTGCTCCTTCCATGCAGCGATGCAGACAAGAGGAAGCTGACCACTGCCACTCCCCAATTCACTGCCAGTTACTTCACTTGACGCCATCTTGTCTCAAGCATTTTTGGGTCCTGAACTCAATAAAATTACTCAAGTAAATTAAAAAAAGGTAAAATTAGTAAGAACATAATATGCATACAATGTGGTGAAAACCAAAAGTGAAGGTAAACAAGTAAATGGTGAAAGGGTTTCATTTTGGAAAAAAAAGAGGTGAAATTAATTGAGTATATTTTAGTATTAATTACTAAAGCAGACTGATGAAGAGAATGTCACATTAAAACTGTCACTGGAACATCAGAATTTTGAGTTGAGTTCCAAACAGACCCAACAACAGAAGGTTCCTGAGGGTACCGGCGACTAGACCCTCGGCTCCAGAAGGGTGCGGCGGTGTTGCACTGCAACATTGTGTGGCTCTTTACAGTTGAAACACCTCAAAAGATTTATCATCGAATCCCAAATATTCCGATTGAAACCGCCACTCTAAAGCAACACAGTTTGCCACGGCGACCTGCCTATGACTTTAGCTTTGTGTTTTGATCCGTGTAGCTCATTTTGGCTACCTGCTCGACCCGAACGCAAACAGGAAGGTTTGGCGGCGTCCTCCGAAATTCATCTGCGAGATCTTAGAGAGGATTTCAGCACTCGGCGTTGCTCTGGCTCCGAGAGCTCAACCGTGATGATTCAGAGGCAAACAGTGTTATAAAACAGATATTGTCATCAAGGCTTAGTGGAAGCGTCTTCGCAATGTGAATCATATTCAGATGGAAGGATAAACTCACGCACATCTGTGATCACAAACATCCGTTTGAGAGGTCGCTGCAATGCTGTTTGGGGGAGTTAACACCCTCTAAAGTCCATTAGTTGCAGGATAATTTGGGGAATTTTGTTCACAATGCTGCATTCAGACAACCGCAGAGCTCTTCTACGACAGGAAGGAAAGCTGTTGATCTGGATGCTGAACATTTAACTGTGTAATTTGCTACATGTATTTCACTTGAAACGTCCCTGATTAAAGACAGACACTGTGTAGTGGATGAGATATTGGATGTCAGAGAACATGACTCGCTCCCTGGCTCGGCTCTCAACTCTCTGATCTTTGGAAAATACCTTCTCCGGTCACTTGGCAAGACAAAAGGAGGTTGAGGCGAAGCATTAGCACGTTCCCGTTCACTCACGGAATCCAAAACACGAGCAAAGCCCTGGCATTCTACACCCCAGGCCGACCGTGAGAGAGGCGTGTGAACCTACCGCCCAGGTTACCGTCCATCTCCTTCTCCTGCAGCAGGCTGGCGGCGTCGTCCTCTCCGTCCAGGATCAGTTCGGTTTCTGGCGCTTGGCTCGTGACGGTCTGGCAGCGGTAGCTCTTCCTCGACTTCACCACACCGTCCTCGTCTTTCTCTGCGGGGAACACGGGAGGAAGAATACACAACATTTGACGATGTTATGAAGTCCACCATCTTTGCCTTGACAAAAAATCCTTTAACTGTCAGAGCTACCTGAAGTAGCAATGTTAGACTGCACACAATCTTTCGAGCCAGTATCTTGTTTCCGTGTTAATGCCCAAAAGAAGATGCTTGCTTCAGCTGACCCCTGGTTGGTGAACCAACATGTGCCTGGATCACGTCGAGGCTCCTTCTGTGACTTGGTCTCTTCTCAGTCTTGACCTCCAAATAACTTGGTTTCAATGCCTTGGTCTCTATACTCTCCAGTCTCGATACTGTCTTGGTCTCGGGTGTTGTGGTCTGGACTACAACACTACCATGAACCAGGAAGTGACCAGGAAAGAGGGAAGTGGGTTTCTCAAACCCAAGGCCTGCAGACCCCATGAAGCCCATGATGTCATTAAAAATGGCCGATGACATACGCCACTGGCTTCCGCTGATCAAATCCCAAAATGTGCAGCAACAGTTGACACTTGTGTTGTACATAACATAGTCACCTCGTCTAATTAAACAAAGCTGACGTCAAAACTTGAATGTATTTGATTCTCTTTTTGTGCTTTGACACAAGTTGAAAAACCATGTTTTAGAGTCTCCTTGTTTAGACCATGCTAATTTACACATGGTCATTAGCTAAAACAAGCAAACTGCTACATGACAAAAATGCAACATTGTTGATGTTTTTGAGTATTTTCTTTTCCTATAGGTGCGTGTAAATTTATCCGTAGAGTTTTTTTTTTTTTTCTATCAGGGGATTCTATGGCCTACAGATTATATTACATGTATACAGGCCATGGATGTGACACACTATTGGCCAACCATGTTCGGTATCTTAGAGACGCTGGAACATCCTACTGTGTTAAAGGATATAGGGAGGATTTTTAAAAAGCTTAAACACATGATATATGATGATATACAATACATGAAAACTATAAATACACGGTTACTGTTTTGTAGATTTTCCAATATCTTGGGGGGTACTGGATGTAACCGAGAGATTATGAGATTATATTCATAGTTAAGTCATTTATCATTCATAAATATCCACCACTTATTTGCAGTCTGCTGCAGTCTGTCCCAGGTACATAAGGTGAGAGGAGGAGGACACCCTGGACTGAGGGCAGGTTCAACGTATAGACCAGAGGTGGGCAATGACATTTCAAAATTAAAGGGCCACATTGGAATCTGTAACAGTTGTGTGGGGCCACTATGCCAAAAGAAAGACAGCGATGACTACAAAACATGATGGAAAAATATCAATAATATGAAAAAATATCGATATGCCATGAAACCTATTGAAATATTTCATTTTATAAGCACTTTATTTAAATATAATACAGCTATGGATCAGATATTCAAGATAAAGAGGCAATTTATTTCCTCCAATATTCCTTCAATGCAATTTGAGGCACATGAAAAACACAAAAATGGCCAATGAAAAGAAGAAAATATTAATGTTGAAATAAGAACATACTACATTTACTGCTGAAGAACAAAAAAAGGCAGAAAAAATAGGACATGTTATTTATAGTTTTGGTCAGACGTCGATCGAGCCACGAAAACACAGGCATCGGGCCGCATATGGCTCCTGGGCCGCGCTTTGTCCAGGTCTGGTATAGACAATCTCACACACACAGACATGCCAAAAATCACCTCCAAAATTCAAGACCATTCGACACAACCTCAACCTATCGCACAATTTCGCCCCCAAAAAACAGACGGTTAAAAACAATCCGAGTAAGTCAGAAGGTTCAGAAAGAATCCGCCACATCAGCTTAATATATTTTGTTAATATTTCAGCGACACGAATTGACGCCACATTAACAGTGACTTTTTCTTTTCATGCAGAATGTGAGCTGCTCTGCAGCGTGTCGCCACAGCATAATAAAGCATGTCACAGTACATATCCGCCCGCTGAATACATTCACAGGCGCTGAACATCACAGGGCTTTCGGCTTTTATATCCAGACAAGGTCAAACAGCGAGACACTATCTGCATCTTGAAAGACCAAGAGGGGCGGCACGTGGAGCTCGCAGTCGATTAGAGATATCGCTGGCTGCTTTTGGAGACGTGACAAGAGCGGGAGGGAACAGACAGCACAATTAGGAGGCTGCCTACGCCGCTGCTACATCCGATGTGTTCATACATGCCGCGGAAAGAAAGAAAACAAAGAGGCCTCAAAACATATTCATCAGCTGGGATCTGAAACATGGGCCTGCCTGCCACACATGAAGGTTCAGGCGGCGTTGTCTCATATTGGAAGAGGAGGAATTGGCTGGGAGGAAGAAATGGAAGGTGGCTGACACCTGCCTGACACTCTTCCTTCCACGGCGCTCCTTAACTCTCTCCTCTCTCTCCCCTGAGGAGCAGGTACCGCGACGTGCGGAGGTCACATTTGACTGCTGTCAACGCAGAAACAAGCGCACACACACACGCAAAACTCACAACCACCTCCTGCTCTGTCTCTGGAGCACATCAGCTGTGGGGGGGATGAAGTTGCGGGAACGGACTGCGCAGCGTCAGAGGCAAAAGTCGGCCTGTGGTCAGCAGATCAAAGGCAGCGAGTGTAACTGAAGACTGTAATTCTGCAAAGGCTCATTATGCAGAAGCAAATGAGGGGAAGCCTGCAGACGTGCGGCTGTTGTGATTGGCAAGTGTGCCCAGCGCCCACTAGAGCAAATAAACCACGCTGATTTCCACACGCAGACTGCAAACAGCGACGGTGCTTCAACAAGAACAGAATGTGCTGCCTGTTTCCTGGCTGCTCCAAACACCCACGCCACCTAAGTGTATATTTTCACAGCGGAAATGAAGCCATGAACAAAAGGCGGCGCACAACAGGCCGGTGCGATGAACAACACGGGGAGCTACTGCAGCTTAAACAGCCCGTGAGGAACATCAGAGGTGCGTTCTAGTCAGAAATGGAGCCAGAAGACACCTCCAGTCAGCGTTCAACTTGTCTCAGGTTGCAGCGATTATACAGTTCTGAAGCCTTCTGGGTGACCTCAGCGGGGCTGACAGAGACGTGCCAGCTGTGACCGGAGCCGGGTCACCCAGCTGGCACGGCACCGGCGCTCAGGAAAACACAGACACTGCGGGATGTTTTCGCTCATTTCTCTGGTGAAGCAGTGAGTGAAAGCCGTCCGCTCGGGGAACAGCCGCTCACCTGGACCCAAGCAGCAAGGACACCCCGAGGTAAAACACCCCGTTAAGCACTTGGATCAATATTAACGCGACTTCCATTTCATGCTTGCCCAGGTCCAATCACCGAACAATATACTCTTAACGCCGGAGCGAAGTGCTGGTAACAAGAGCGGGTTATTACAGGCCGAGGGCAGAGACAGGAAGTGCTGGCTAAGCTGTCAACGACGCTAATAGACAATGAAGCAGAGTTTAACCTCCCATCACACGCGCTCACGCGCTCGCACACCAAATCGATGGCCGAGGTGATGCTAATCTGAAGGTGTAGCCCATTTTTCACGTCCAGGCCGCTGAAACTTGGATTGACACGGACGTGAGGGTCCAATCCCGTCATTCACTGGAGCTCGGAAATCATAACTAGGGGAGTCAAGTCATCGATTCACGGACGCTAGCCATTCACTGAATCACTCCCCTGAAACCAGTCGAGTCTGTACGACTTTGGTGGCAAGACACAAAGTGGGTCACACTCTTGGAGTCCCTGACATTTGAGCGAGTCTTGACTGACTTGTCCCAGGAGAAGGAACCATGTTGGACCTCAGCAGCTCACCACACAGCAGAAATGAGTTTAGACCAAAATTGGTCTATATTTTAGCCTCTATGGAACTTAATCCACTCATTATTAAATATTAGATAAAACTATAAGTTGTATAAATGATGACCATACATTGCATTAAAACTTTTTTAACAGTCAATGATCAGCCAGTCTGAACTTAGACGGCAAAAAAAACGTCCATTTTTAGACCACTGATGGACCGACTTAGGACGTCTATTAGATGTCATAGACGAAGAATGCTCAGTGGCTACTCTGAAATAAGCCAATAAAAATGTTTCTCGCTTGGAAAAAAATAAAAATAAATTAATGTCAACTAATATTCTGGAATTCTAAATAGTAGAAACTCTCAATGAAATTGAATTTCTCCTCTAGTAGCCTTGATTTGAATCGCTGGATCACTACATTTGCGTGAGTCTGAAAAAGCTACCACACAGGAAGTACTTGGAATACTTTTGTATATAACCCTGTGATATAGTGAATCCTGCATTTGTGCTACTTAGTCAAGACAGTGGTGTGAAACTTTGGAGGCGATAATGCTAACATGCTAATGCACAAGATTACAAATGATCTAAAAAAGAACACTATTTTGGGTGATAAAAAGTTCAGGATGAGTTTAAGACAGTTACGGATCAGTAGTTATGTCTAAATCGCTTGAGACCCAGTTTTCGAGTCACTGCAAGCTACGAATCTCCGGGACCTTGAGAGGCTCTTGACCGGCTCCTCCTCCCTCAGGGGTGCCGCAGGGGTCTGTGCTAAGGCCTCTACTCTTTCTCCTTTGCCGCTCAACACCAGGAGGATGGTGCAAACCCAGAGGGCGACACAAGCTCTGCTCCACACTCGGCTCCCCTCCTCCCACCGAGTGCCATCATCCCTCATCCAGCACTGTTTTTTGGTCATTATTTTCCCTTCCTAAAATGACTTTCTAACACTGTCAAAATAACTCTCCCTCTGAGAGGCTCTTTGTGAAAGCCACGCTGCTCTATTGGAGCTGATGAAACTGACGTCTACAGTGAGCCCGACCGTGTGTGTCTGCCCTCATCAAACACACAGCCGCGTGCGTGACTGTGCGTTGTCACATCCTGCTGTCAGAGCCCAAACAGAGCTTTCAATTTAGACGACCTACTGTTTCTCCCATATCTGAGGATTTGAACGCTTCAATAATGACTCTCCGGGGCAAAGTCAAACAAGCGGCTTTGAGCCGGGTCCCCGGTGCGTCTGCAACAGCAAACTAATAAAATGTTGAGCGCAGTCGCTGTCAAACCCGAGAGAAGTCTGCGCGCCACAGGAGTGGGATGTTTGCCTCTCAGCCTCTGCACCGGAGTAACCTGCTGATGCGCAGCTATTTTAAAACCCCAGTCATTAAGGGTGAGAATTCATTTATAAATAGTCGCTGTCATTGCGTTCAGTGAAATCTGCCAAGGCGTCTCCATCCAAGACAAAAGGATTCGCGCTTTGAAGGTGTGAGTGTTTGCTGCCCGGCAGAGAGTCTCAGCGTGTCTGTCTAGGTGTGAGAGCAAGCCTGTGTGTGCAGCTGTTTAGGTGTGTGTGTGTGTAGCCCGCGGTGTTGACAAGCATGTCAGCGTTGGTGTGCGCCAATATCTGAGTGTATGTGTGGAAGTCAAGAGTGTGGTGTTTGTGTGTCCACCAGTGCTGGTCAGTAGGGATCTGAGGGCAGTGAGTAAGGATTCACAGCATCCAACTGAGCAACATTGTTCTGGTGTGTACAGTTAGTGGTCAGTTTTTAATGTCTGTATGTCTAAGATCAAGTGTGATGCTGTGTCGATAGAAACATTGCACTTTACTCCAGTAGGGGGCGTTCGAGTTCTGGATTTTCGTTCGAAATCCAAAGCAAAAAAATCTCAAAATTTTAGTTCGAAGTCCGGGACGTTCGAAAACCGAGGTACCACTGTATTTCAAGTGCCAAGAACACGCCAAATAAATAGAAAAATAAATGTACATGCTAAATAAAAAAATTATGATAAAACAGTCCTTTATCGTGATGATGTTCCGTGAGTAGTTTCCAGTCTGACACTGTGTAGTGTGCACCCCTTGTTTGGTTACGCAGCTCCTCACAAGGGCGGAGACGTTTGGATGGGCGGAGTCTGAGAGCTAAAGGTGGGGAATGTTTTCGTGTGTGAGACTGGACTTGTTCATTAATACAGCAGATTAAAACCATGACTGCTGATATGTTCCACAGGGTCGGGATGTCAAAAATAGCCTGGAGAGAGATGGATCTCGCCATCGGCCATGTTTGTTTTTGTGTTCAGAGGACGGTGTGCCGCACTAGTGAGTTCTGCTTTTTAGTTCTGTCTATTCTTCATTTTAATCATGGGAATTTGGACATTTATGAATGGACTCAGGATCCTTCACGTCCGAATCGCGACCCTTGGCGCCAATATTTGTGGGCAAATGTGAGCGTTTGGCGTTGCACATGACTTCATCTCAACAAGGAGGGAGGGGATATGATGCCGTATAGAGGAGTGGGCGAAAGGTGACTAAAGTGATGGGTGGAATTGGCGGGAAAGTCGTGGCGACTGCACAAAATTGCAGCGCCTCGCAGAACTATCTGATGGCAACATCGCCGCCTCCTGGAGGCACAGACTCTTTAACAAGCTCAGGAGGATAAAGAAGCTCGGAGACTTTTATGATTTATTCCGGTCAAACGTCGACAAACACACATCACAGTGATTATTGCTGTTGAATCCTGTGTGTAAAGATCTCATCTCAGCTCTGCAGCTCATGACACGTGTCAGTGAAAAGTCGTCACATGAGAAGAGAACCCCCCCTCACATCAGCGTTAAAAGAAAGAAGCCCATTCGGAGCAGACGGTGTAATTATGGCATGAGCAATAATATGGACCACCTGCAGCCGCCGCAGCAGTTGCCAGCTGCCATGTGTTGTTGTTTTCTCGCTGAGCGCTGATGATCGCCTCAAAGCCGCAGCGGCACAAACTAAGAGAAGCCAGATGACAGCGTGAACTCACACGGACGCGCTTCTGTCCCCCCACACAGACGTGTGCCATGTCATGCAGCAACGTGGGCCGGCAGCGTGTGTCCGATGACTTACGGCGAGACAGGTGAACTCTCAACTCGCTCTTCAACACTGTGGAACTCACGGAATTATGATGTCAGCGTGTAGGTGTGATGCTCCTAGTGTATCGCCAGTGTGTGTGGACACACTTGGCTGCACCCCACAATTCCAAGCATCACTTTGAGGATTACAACTTCAAAATAACTGGGTCATTATAGCTGGGTTTCACTTTGGTTCAAGGTCCTGGTTAAGGGTTTGGATGGTTAGCTGTAGGGGGAGAGGCTGGGGAAAGGGTGATGGCAATGAGAGGTCCCCACAAAGACAAAGATACAACCACCCGTGATGATCTATAGTCGATGTGTTACGCCAGAATGTGAAGCTTAGGTGTGTATCTATATTCACATGTAGGCAAGGTGGGCCCGACATGTGACCTGATCCTGAGCCAGTGAGAAACAATGAAACTGACATATTCTTCTAATCTGATAAATTGTACATACATTTAAAGTTTTAGTACTTAAATGTCCTTAAATATCATTGATGAATATGTTTTTATTCCATACTTTAATATGCATTGTAATTGATTTTAATATGAGTTAAACAAGTCTGTATTTAACTCACGTTAAGAAAATAACATGAGGCACTTTTTCTTGGTGATGCCTTTTAAAAAAATATATGAATGACGTTTATTTATTATTTGCATTGAACTGGTATGGTTTTGTTTTGATAATAAAGTACCTCAGCATCATATTGAATTTTTTTTTCACATATCTCATATATCAGATATTTAATTCTCACTTAGTGGGTGTTAAAAATACACTTTTTTATTAAAATAAATAAATACAATAGTGCTTTCCGCTTCAAATAATCTTCTCAATTTAGATCTTCTTTGCCTTAAAATATTTGACTGTGCACATACTGTATATTTTTCAAACATTATTTGTTTATAAGTATTCTTACATGCTGTGTTTTTTTTAGCTTCTATTTTTAATGCTTATGTTTGTTTCTACTATTTATTCCCTGTTTTGATCAGTAATATGTAAAAAGAATACATTGAAATATATACATTTTTTCACCGCTAAAAGAAAGAAGTCATCAAAAAAATAGTTTGTGAAGGTGTGGTGTTGTCGTCGGCGTGTACATGAGTCTAAAGGAGAATTCAAGTTTGCTTCACTCTACACTGGAAAAGAGATTCCCACGCTGCAACATCAAGTCGGGGGGCGGGATTTCTTGTCTCCAGCCAATCCCTGCAGGACCTAACAAAACGCCTCCAACACAGTGTGCTGTGACTCAAGAACCGAATAACAAATAACGCTGTAAACAAACATCTTGTCATTCCTGGCATCAGTGGGTCACCTGCCCAACACGTCCGCATCACGAACAATGTAACCCCCAACCCTCAAAGAAAGAGGAAAAAAAGGTTCCGCCGGCCTTTTAAAACACACGGTCTGGTTTTGATTTGCATCGGGACAAAGGGGAATTTAATAGCACTGGGCAGCGTTCCCTTAAAAGTCGGTGTTGCATGACATATCAGGGAATTGACACAAGGTGGTGGGAAACGAGGGTGGGGGGGGCAGAGAAAAGAAAACTATAAAGCCAGTGCTCTAATTTGTTCCCAGGTCCGTGTTATGATGGAAGTAGAAAGGGCAATAAAAGTGAATTGTCATGTTCAATTTGCAGGAGCAGCAAATATGAAACCTTTAATTCAAGAGAAGTGGAGCGACTTCTTCATGGAGAGCTGGATTTATGTTTCATGTCTGGTGATGATGGGTTTTATTTCACTGCCTTGTAAGGTGCACGCAGAAGCGACTGCGCTTCTCTTTCCCGACCATCACCTCTGCTGAATCCTCTCTTATTATGTCGAACTCATACCTGCCTCATCGTATCTACGGCCACAGGAAAAATGAGCGAGCGGATGATGACATGTGGCTAAAGCTACGTCACTATGACTTTTTAACATTGAAGGCAAAGATCTTCACAGCCTTTCTTCCATCACCTTGCGTACAATATTGTACCCGACTGCTTCAAATGATGCTACTGATCACATGCTTCCATGCATTCTTCTGCTGTTCACCAATATATCCACCAGGGGGAGCAGCCCAGTATCAAAAGTTTATGACGACGACAAACTCCAAAGCAAAGATAGTGACTGAGTGTTGATGTACAGTAGCATTTCACAAAAGAGGAAACAAAGGCAACATTGTAGGAGGCGGTGGCCAGTGAGGCTGTTAAATGCAGTATATCGCGACTGGAGGACGGAGGATTCTACCATTGTTATATTTTCTTCGCGTCTCAATAGAGCTACGGATCGGGTAGTAACAGCAACACTGCCACCACAGTTTCCAGTGGTAACTCTGTAACCAGAGAAACTCATAGAGAGGAACTTCAAACTCAAGGACAGAGCTCAGTGAGACAACAGTGTTTTGTGGTGAAGCAGGTTGACTGGTTTCATCATGAGAGTTTAAGGAAAGTGAAGAAGAGAGTGCAGGATGGGTGGTTCACGGTGATGAGAGCATTAGGATTGAAGAGAACATACTAGCTCACAGCTCACACTTGTAGAGGAGTTTGGAGACAAAGTGAAGGAGGCCAGGCCACAAAATATATTCATCCACAAACTTATCATGTGAGGAGAATGAGACAAGACATGATAAAAAGAGTATAACTAAATATGTCATGGAACCAATAAAAATGAGGCGAAATATAGACTACAAAATAAAAACTGTGATGAAATGTCTCCTAACATCTCTCCTCTTTGCTTCTCAGACGAAGTGGAGTAGTCTGATGCAGAGGAAGAGACTCTGCTGAGGACTGTACCACTGACCTTTCTACGGCGCAGACAGCACCACTGCACCTGGTTTACAGACCAGTGTGGTTTATGTATGAACAAGATCAACTTTCCATCTTAAATTTAATGGGTGCAGCTAATATTCCAGTGCAGTCTATAACCAGGAGTTTATTGTATTTCTATCCAGGTGAATTATATTATATTATATTATTATAATTATATTATATTTTATGTTGCACTTTAAGTTCCCTTAAATAAAGTCTCAGTCCTCCAAGAGGACCATAAAAGGTTCACTTGAAAGCAGCATTCCATCACAAACTCACCGTAATCTTGCAGCGTTTTGCACATGACGTCCAAGTGGGTGGAGCCAAAAGGATTCCTGATGAACCTCCTCCTGCGACGGAGATCATCCTCCCAGTAGTCCAGACGCCAGAAGTCATGCTGATGCCTGCAGACCAGAGCACGGGCAGGTTAGCCATCTCGGCCAGGACCAGATATGTGACAGCGTTTCGGGTCCTCTCAGGACTCCCGAACAGCAGGGGGCAGCCGCTGCTGCTGAGCACATAAATCCCAACCCTCCATGAAGAAATTCAGAATGGAATTAGAAGAATAAATGGCGACGGTGTTCGTAACAAGTCCTGTAAATCAAAGGTAGGACGCAGGCAGCATGGGGTTTAATGATCGGGGACCGGGGGGCAGGTTGAAGCATGAGCCCATAAAACAGCCCCCCACCACCAGCCCTCCACATTTGACTTCATGATTAAAATAATGTGCTGAAATATTCATCGAAATGATTCCCAGTGCCCTGGAGCCAGCTGACAGAAAATTGCGTTTTTATTCATTATTAATAACGCTGAATTAGGGTCGTAAAAGTGTGTGTGTGAGGTGGGGGGGGGGGAAGAAAACACATCCAGCATGTGGTAACCATCTTTGTAAATGATTATTCCAACATTAGAGAGGACCCTGGGTAATTTTACGGCGCACAGTTAATGTGAAACATTAAACGCCAGTGATGGTGTCGGGTCCGTAATTGCCGCTGGTCCAACACAGCTAGCTGGCGCGGCGCTAGCAGAGGAGGTGTCCCTTTACTTCCACAGCTGGGTGAAATAACTTGAAATGTTTCAACCCCACAACAAGCGAATCATTCCATTTAGCCTTAAATGTTAAGTGTGTAGTCGATTTTAAACAAGTGACTGAAACACTGTACAAAATTAAGATGCTGTATTGCAGTATGATGGTATTAAAAACATTGAAAAAGGACATGAAGGACCTCACATATTTGCCAACAGCATAGTCATGTTTGTAACATAGCTGGATTAGCATACACAGCTAACTGTGCTAACAAACGTTTGCAGCTGTTTTGTTCATGAGGACATGTTGTGATGAGCTCTTCTTTCTGCTATTTGGGGTAAGAAGAACATGGCAATGATAATAATTACAGTGTCTCTTGGTACTGGAATGGTTTTGAAAATCAAATAGCTTATCGCCACTGACACTGCTGTTCTCATGGTGACAAATACTATTAAAACATGCCCAATAGTTGTTGCTGGATGAAGCCACGGTCACTGTTGTACTCAATTATTACACAAAAAAACATTTACATTACAAAAAAAATAAAAGTCTGGCGATTTTTTTTCTTATCAGAGGATTGAATGTGCATTTAATGTACTTTGTTTTTTCCCCCTCCATGAAACAGGTGTAACGTTACATCACTCTGTGATGGCGTCACTCCACGTGGCTAACAATGTGAGCAAAAGATTCAAGTTCAGAACGTTCAGACTAAAGAGATCAAGTTCACAGTATGAGTGACATCATATACCAACAAATGTCATCTTCATCTTCATGCATTGAAATAAATCAAAAAGAAATTGGAACCAATAAAATGAAGGGAAATAAAAGGGGGGAACAGAAAAACAAAGACCTGCTTTGATTCTTCATTCTTGAACTACGATGAATTTGAGGTGCCTTTTGCATATGTGAGGTTTAAACTGTATTTTTCTTTAAAACATATGTAACGAAATAAAGTTCAATGTATTTCTGTTCTGGATTACGGTCACAGCTTGTCATTTTGAGGTGACGATGTGTTAAAATCTATTAATGCTCCCTTTACATATGTACCTGTCCTTTTGAGTACGAGCTATTCTCAGCTACGTACTGGGTAGTAAACAGCAACAATGCCCCCCACGGTTTATGGTGGAACTGATCCATTGGGCCCATATCCGTAAGCTTTGTGCAAACGTACTGAAATACGGATTAAAATGAGGGCAGAGCACAGACAAACGGTGCTGTCCAGATCAGGATCCAAACGTAATGTCAAGCATAAATGGGCCTTTAGGTGTAGAGGGAGAGAGAGCTTATATACATGTTTCACCTGTTCTCACTGGACTTTTTCATATCTCAAAATTCTTGTTGAAAGAGTTGGACTACAATAAGTCATTAACATGCGTCACTACCCAAAACTGAGACAAACCTCGCAAGTCCAAACCAGAAAAAAAACAAATGGAGGCTTCACAGGGAAAACCGTTTTTCTGAGTGTGTACATTGTTGTCACGGCTTGGTGAGCAGCCTCCCGTATCACTGTAGTGTTTCTCTCCTGCCGCAGAATTGAAGCAGCCTAAACAGATTAAAGTGTTACCAGGGATCACATGACAAAATACAACCTCCCAGCTCCACCAATATAATATCTACAAATGTCAAAAACCAGGGTGCGGGGGGAGATTTAGCTGGGCTCTGACAGCAACAAGGGCTCAGTTTCGGTGCCGTATCAATCAAACACGAGCGCGTGTGTGTGTGAGCGAGAGAGAGAGAGAGTGTACGTTATGCACAAACGTATACAAAGCAAAAAACCCGGCGCTTTGAGCTTGTCCCCTGTCAGTCTCCCTCAAAGCTTAACCGGGGAGAAGAGAGATGCCAGTGGGTGGAAAGGCGCAGCCCACGTAAATGATATTGTAAATGTGAGATTACGCGGCGTGAAAAATGTAAATCCACTGTAGGCAACTGGGCGATTACCGCTGAAGATTAAGTCCCCTAATTCGGGCTGCAAACAGGCAGCAGATGACAGCGGGGGATAAATCCTCCACTTTGAAGATTTCCTTTTAACAGCATTAACTGCCTCTAATACCTTTTATTCGCTGAGGGTCGCTCATTTAGAGGTTTGGTTCAAGCCAATAAAACTTCATTTGTCTCGGACTCAACGGAACTTGTTTAATGAGCGGCCGCAAACACGGCGATGTTTCGTGTCTCGTGCAGATGGTTTTCATCCCGTTGTGGTATTCCGGTGTTTGGATTGTACCTGTGATATTCTAGACTATGTGGTGAGCGCGAGCCCCGGATCTGGGCTGCGCCAAGATGCCGGGGTGAAGTAACTTCCTCTCTCTGGGTGGTCGGAGAAGGGTTTGCAGGACTGCAGGCAGAGGGTCGGGTCGCTGAACTGAGTCAGGTTTGAAAAGAAAACACCTTGTTTTGGTTCATGATCTGAGCCCTGAAATACAGTAGCAACATAGTAGACCCTTAGCCCTAACCTACATATACGTATATAATACACAAGCACTGACTCATTAAACTGGACACATGATCGTCAGAAACAATTCCTTGTGAAGCAGCTACCTCAGGTGACTTGACAGGGGTCCTCCTATATTCTCGGCAAGTCCACAAGTCATTCACCAGTGGTCACCGCTCTGAATCTTTGAATGCATATGCAAAAGTGACTGGAACAGGGGGCAAACACTCCCTGAGGAGCAAAGCTCTTTTGCTCAGTGTTCTGGCCGGGTTTAACTACTTCAGCAGCTCAATGCAAGGTCACTTCAGGACCAGCACAACACAAGTCACTTGTCACATCAAGGTAGAAAACATGTTTCAGGCGTAAACCTTAGTACCAGAGGTGGGATTGTCTTTAAAGTCTCACAGCCACAACAAAGTCAGGTGCCCGGATTGATGGATGGGAAAAGTGCCCGACAGAAGCCCACCTGATCGCTCAGTCCCTGAAGTCCCTGTGACTCGGGATCATTGGACCTCGGTTTCACCACAGACTCAGTTGATGTCTCAGATGGGGAATAGTGTCTGTGATCTACTGTCCTGAAGAGGGCAGGTCTGTTCACTATATGTTTTAAGCAGCCAGGGTCTACTCTCCTGAATATATTGTTCTTAAATAAATATTTTAAAAAATCTAAAAAAAACAGACTGGCTATGATGACTATTGATGGTTTTTTTTTGTTTTTTTGTTTTTTCCATCACAGCATACTGCCTCGAGTGGCAAATTAGATGATGGGATCCATTGAGATGAATTCATAAAAGTCTCATTATTATTTTTAAACTGAGTCCGGCCCCTAAATAGCACTGCTTACACCAAGATTAAGGAAATATAAAAAGATGTACGTCGATTTTCCCTAAATCAAGACTAGACTGACTAGTAGTAAACCATTCACACCAGGGGAAAAAATATTTTCCCTCCCACTGTTTTTGTTTTTTGCATGGTAGAAATGGGTTTCCATAAAGTCAAGTACTGGAGTTAGTAAAAACTATTCAGAATTCTACTTGATACCGAACTGATTCCAGGTATGAAAATGTCATTTCAGTTACAGTTATGTTTTAAATATACTTTCCACTTCCTGCTTCAATTGTAGCCATTAGCACTGCTGCCTGTCCTGTTATCACCCCACTCACCTCCTTCATGCTGAGCGGGTTTGACTTGACCCATGGCAACAATGACACAAGCCACCAGTTAAATGATATTCAAAAACACTGTCCCTATTCACTTAGAATGACAAGTCAAAGCTTCCGTTTACACTCGCTTCCTCCCGAAGTGTCTTTTGTTCTGAGCTCTAAAACCACAAACGCACAACAGCCATTTCACAAGCTGCAAATTTACGGCACAGCGCGGGAGAGGAAACGCTGCTCCGCTGTCTCCATCTCAACAAACTGTCCGTCCAAATAGCATTCTTTATTAAGCAGTGTTGGCTCGAGACCCATGCTCCACATCAAATGTGTCTGGCTCGATGACAGCTATAAAGAATGGCCACCAGCCAGCCTCCTCCGAACTGGCGAAAATTTATTAGACCTGTCACCAATCAATCACCCAAATGGATTTCAAAGCGCATTTTAAAAGCTAATTTTCCCGCACTGATAACCTACAGGAAACAGGAGCGGCATTATTTATAGGAGCTCTCAGACCCGCTAAGTGCAGGAGGATAAATGAGAACTGGAGTCTGTTCTCCTCTCCGCGTCTTTGGGACTGTACTTCCAAGTGAGGAGGTTGGAGAGCTAACGTCGACCGTCTACTGGGAATCTTCCGCTGACACGTGTGTTTCCAAACACTGTGTCGAGAAAGACAAACAGCAGACGTGTTAATGCAGTGTTTGGAGACGCACAAACCACAACTTTAGTCGCAGCGAGTCTCGCTGTTGTTTAAATTATGAAAAGTCCTTTTGGCAGGTGCTGCAGGCGACGATCAGATGAGAAGTGGGGTGCGCTTTGTTTTTAGCTGGCGCAGGAGAAGCTTTTCTGCAGAATGTCAAGGTTTAAGAAGGTGGAGTAAATCCACATCTCTCCATCCAGAGGCGAAGGGATTCTCAAAGATCCAATTGTCAACAGGAGTTGGGGGGGCACTGACAATAATGGCCAGTAATCGCTCACAATTCTATTCAACAGCGCTGCGACTGGTTTCCATCACATCGAGGACACGTGTTTCTTTCAGTAGCCCCGAAAGAGTCTGACGTTTTCAGCAGGAAGCTGAAGTGAAAAACTAGATCTATAACCCTGAAGAAAAACAAATCCGTAGACCGCCACGTTCTTTTCCTCGACTGTCGCTCCGCATTCTTCGGAGAGGACGAAGGGAAACTGTTCAAAGGGGAAGAAATATGTGGGCGCCATATGGCGACCAACAGCCTCAGAGGAGCCAAAGAGAAGGAAGAAACGACATGTTCTCCGCAGTAAAGGACCTCAGGTTCCACCACGTGTTGACTCTCCGGTAATCGAGGACTCCACATCGTGATCCCATTATCACAGATGTCTGGAAACGGTACACGCAACTTTCATCTCTCAAGTCCTTCAGTCTTATCATCACGACACGCAGACGTCGAGATGCCAGGCCGGCTCCCAAAGGCTCCTGGTAATTGGATCTGGCTGGGGGAGTTTGGGGCAGCGAATAGACAAAGTCAGGAGAGGAGAAAAAAGGAACAACAACAAGGCGGCGACGGAACCGACTCCGGGTCATCGGGACTAATGAAGAGCGACGCATGCAGTCGGATGAGGGATGAGGAGCGTCACTGTACGGTGGGTGAACTTCCTCGGATCGCCGCTCTGTGGATCCACATCTTTCATCGGAAATGGGGCACAGTCAGGCGATGGCCGGCTCAATTTCGACAGCGGCAGAAATGGATGATTGTGTGAACGGGCGTCTTTCCAGAGATAATTAGTGCAGCCTACAAGGTTAAGAGCGGCTCGAGGGGAGTCAGAGCTCAGTGTGGGTCAAGAGCAAGAGAGCACGCGCAGAGCTGGAGACCCAGGCAGCAGCCCAACAACCCGCAAACACTCCCATCGCCAACACATACGTAGGCTTGTTTCTAAACCTCTGCTTCAAACTACTGTGTGCATCTTTTTTAACACAAACATCAACCAACTACAAAAACAAGTCATTCAAAAATGATTCAAAAAAGGAGTAAAAGGCCACAAACAAAACGTGACTCAGTGAAAAACGGCATTAAACTTCTTCATTTTGATCTGGACATGTTATGAATAATTCTACTAAACTATCTTTTATCTCTTTTGAAAAAAAAAAGCCTCAAGAAACAAAAGCAAAACGGAAAATAATTTTGTTTTAAAAATAAATAAATAACCTATTCAGAAATGTGAGGAAAATGTAAAAATATATATATGTATAAATATTTTTAGCACACTAGTTCGAGACTAGTCAAAGTAGTCATAAAATTGAGTCAGCAAAAAAGGAAAAGGAAAATTCACATAAAACACATGTATAGAAAGAAAAACACTTATGATAAAATATAAACTGTGGTTCCCAACTGTTGTTTGAGGTTATCGAATGATGCTTCAATATAAAAACAGTTCAATATCAAACAGGCAAAAGCAAAATAACAAAGAGCTTTTCATTTGAAAAAGCATCTTCAGAAATGTGAGACAGAAACCGTTTCGGATGGAAAAAATGACCAGCGAATAAGTGTAAACGTTGAATCAACTTCTACTTTTGGAAGATAAATATTGTGGAAAAAACAAGCAAATATATAATAATAATAGGGAGAAGCTAAATAATCAATAAAAGAAATCCGTTAGGACCTCATGACCACCTGTCTCCTACACATGGGCAACCAAAGCTTCAGGTGCAGTGGTCAGTACCTGTCAGTGCCCTTAACAATACCATCCCTCCATGAGCGACCGCCTGCAGTAACAGAGAGAGAGCGAGAGTTACTATTTATCGTCACCTCTCTGAGACCTTGGGCCCTTATTTCCTCCCAGCAGAGGTCAACACACTGAGCCCCCTGCAGCTGGTTGACCCCCCGCAGCATCACCCCGTCTATTAGAATTGATAACCGTCTGAGGCCAAACTATAGTTGGAGAAAATTAATTCCACCTCAGAGTTATTATCCGGCGAAGGCTGGTTACCATTCGTCAGGAGTGAGAGCTGAAACTCGGTGTTAGCGAAGGGAAACGGCAGATTCACCGCCACCACGCAGCGGATCAATAGCTGCCACCGTTTCCCTTTTCTCTTCACTTCTACCAAAAAGTAATTATACAGAAGAAATGTTGACAATCAATAGAGCAGTCAGGTGAGGTTAGTGTCTGCTGGGACCGCTCGGTCAGCTGTCAGCCATGATGGGGGGCGCGGCTGAGACAAGGGCAGCGGGGAGGCCTCCTTTATCCGCTGGTCGTCGGAGACTAGTCTGGTTTAACATTCAAGCTGCTAAAACCACCTCTTATTTGGTGCAAGATTTATCCCAGGAGAAGTGTTTTACCTTGTAAAAAACCTGCGTCATCCATTCGCATTTCCCAAGATTGACAAATTCCTCCTTGAGTTCTCCTGGTGTTTCAAGGTGGCAGTAACGTCTCCATTCTGCCTTCCGTCACATTTATGACGTATCAGCATAAATTCAGTGCTCAGTGACGTGTTCACGCCATCTGTCTGGAACTATTGAGCGATGTGGAGCTACAGAGCGACACTGCTAAACAGACTAGCACTAGTAAAGCTGCTGTAACCTCCAGCGTTTCAGGTCTAAACCGGGCTTAAGCAAAGTGCGGCCTGGGGGCCATATACGGCCCGATGCCTGTATTTTCGTGGCCCGTTTGATGTCAGACTAAAACTATAACAAATACCACTTCAGCAGTAAATAGAGCATGTTCTTGTTTTAAGACTACAATTTTCTTCTTTTCGCTGGCCATTTTTATGTTTTCCTTGTTCCTCAAAATGCATTGAAGGAATACTGAAAATGTATTTTTAAATAAATTGCCGTTTCCTCTTGAACGTCTAGTCCATAGTTGACCTTTATTCAAACGAAATATTCCAATAGGCTTCATGGCATATTTAAACTTCTTAATATCCTTAATTGCATTTTATCTACTTAGGTTCATTTTGACCTTTTTTTGTCCATACTGAAGTATATATTTTGACAGTTATGATGTTTTGCTGTCATCGCTGTCTTTCTTTTGGCATGATGGCCCCTCACAAATGTGGCCCTTTAGGAACTAACTGCCCACTGGTCTAACAGGACAAATGTTTGGGCTACATCTGAAATTCAAGATATGACATTTTGTTTCAGGGTATTTTTCAGGGTCACAAGTATTTACTCGGATGATGGTCAGACAGAAAGTAAAGTTAAACTATGAGGCAGCGCATACCTTGAGCAAAAAAAGCACATGTAAATAGATCACAATTACGCTGACTGATGGCAAGAGGCAGTGTTTTGATGGGGAATTGAACCCTGGCCGTCACGGTGACAGTGCTAACCACCAGCTTGGAAGCGTTCCAGAGTTGTCAAAACCTTCACCACACTTACATGGAAGCTGATTTATTTTCGTGGCGTGATCGTATGCCGTGTTTAATAAAGTTCTGAACGGCAACAGAGGGCAGCAGCGGAGGGAAGCCACACCAGGAAATGGCTGCCTTGAAACCACCAGCATTTTGTCATCTGTCCCATCAATCTGTGAACAAAATGTGTCCAGAAATCTTCAAGTAACAACACAACCCCCTTGGATGGAAGTAAATATGTTGATTACAATAAAGACGTGCATTTATTTCACAGATATCTGCAGGTGCAGCTGTGATAAATAATGAAGATAAACTCTAGAGTTTCAATTCAATGTCGGGCCGTCAATACTCCCCGACGATTCCATCACAGCCTTCGCCTTGACACCTACTTTCACTTCAGAGCAGCCTCAACTTTATAATCCTCAGGCAGTTCAGAGGTCAACGGCAGACAGGACCGGAGGGGGGTGCGGGGAAAATCGCTCTCCCCCTGGCAGAGAAAAAAAACTCTGACATCCAATTTTCAAGTTGATTTATCAGTGTGAAGCTAAAATTGATAGCGTGTCATTACTGGGCGGGGGCTGTCTGGGAGAGAGGTATCAAAGGCTCCGCGTTTTGATTCAGCGCGGCAGATCAATACGACCCTATACTGTTTCAATTTGAGGGGTATTGATTTTCCTATGCCGGGTCTATACGGGGGACATTCATCATCCAGCAAGCATATAGGGGGATCTAACATGGCGCTCTGATCTGGTAGCTCCTCGCTCAGATCACAGCACTGCAGCCTTTCTTTCTACTGTTGCCTTCAAAGCACTGGCTGCTCCTCCAGGAAATGCTTCTGACTTACACTGGCTATCCAGCGAAAATTGTAATTTTGCATCCCTGAGAGACAAAGACAGACCAGAGAGTAAATGCACAATGGACTTGGTGCTGGAGAGGACCATTGTTTCCAGATCCAAGAGGAACAATGCAAGTTTTGTCCATGAGGGCGGCGAGCAAATCAAATCCTCTCAATTGGAAATGTGTTACTGGATTATTAATAGCCAGTGGAGCCCTCTTCCCTGCAGATCCTTGAGATTCAACAGTCACAAGTACAGATTATATTTGAGGCACACTCTGAGATTTTTGTTCTCCCAGAAGTACGGAGAGACTGGAGACAAGAAGTAGCAGAAAAGGTGCCCATAAATACCTCTTTTACGGTAACAGCCATAAAAAAGCAAGAAAAAAATGAAAGCATAATTCAAGTGAATGTGATACCAACTCAAAACTACACTTATGTGCTTTAAACTGAGGAGCAATTCAAGGCTAGAAAGAATCAAACATGCAAAATAAACAAGATAAATTGAACGGTCAAAACAGTACCCTTAAAAAAGAGGATAAAACGCATCAGATAAAATAGGAAAATAATAGAATTAAGTCATTGCCACAAGGGTATGTTAGTCCCAGGGTCGGCAGATATGTTTACTATCAACAAAGGCTACAAGAAAAAGACACAATAAGTCACAATGACTTCCCAAACACGCAAGTATTTTTTGAAGCTCTGTCATCTCGGTGAGACTCATAGAAGGACCACAGCTCCTCCACAGGCATCAGAGAAGCCATCTGAGGTGACTCTGCATCCATAGGATGTCTAGTGTGGTGACCCCAGGACACGTGGGAGAGACTATATGCCCTTCATTTGACCTTGAAAGGCTTTGGTATTGCCTTAGAAGGGCAGGATTCTGGAGAAAATGGAGAGGGGTAAGTGGAAGAAAAAAGATGGAAGGACAGTTACAATGGGCTTTTAGGTGGACAGAGTTATTTTAGGATAAATTTGAAGCTGGACTGAAGCCTGTGAGCTATTTAAAGACACCAGGCGTAGTCTGGAAGACATTTTGCTGAGGAACGGGGAACAAAATGTCAAATGTCATCAGCGAAAAAAATGTAAATGAGCAAAGGGAAGTTTAAAAACAAAAAGACTAAACGGCAATTACAATGAAAGCGCAGGTCTTCAAACAGAAAAATACGACTTGGGGAAATGCATTCAACAATAAAAACAGACGACACGAGGAAGAAAAACAGCGTTGACTTATTGTGTTTTGCTTTTATTTGAAACTGGGGCCCTGTGGTCGCTGGGGTCTGAGGCAGAGCCAGATTATCCGTCTCGTGTCTCTGGGCAGAACTTGAGCATGAAAAGCAATTTCAAGGCAATAGTGTGCAAACAAACAGTAAAACTAAATATCCTTTTCTCCTTCACTCACATACGCACTGATATATAATGGAAGCCACCCCCCCCGCACACAGTGCTCCAGGGCTCTATATTTTACAGGAGCAGCATAAATGGGAAAGTTAATGTAGCATTGAATAAGACTAAGCTGCTGAAGTGCACCAGCGCCCGCAGCCCCTCGGCATATTGCATCATTTTTCTTCACCAGCAGGTTACCATTAAATTTGAATTTGTTGGAAGTTCCGCCGTGTCATTTGCACCGCGGCCACGCTCAATAACCTTTTGTTTCGATGCAAATGCGTCTGAGAGGAGCTCCATAAATATTTAAACGACAGCGCCGGATTAAAACCAGTAGATACAATTTTACACTCCACATTAGGAAACGAAATGTACAATACAAGCATTTACTGAAATAGATTTTTGTATTGTTTCGAGGCACAAAATGTAATCACAAGGACGTTATGAATGAATGAATATAGAAGGTCTGGACGCTGGTTTCTCAGCGGCAGAGAATGAGAAACTATGCTGCGAAGGCTACGATATTCTTGCCATAGGGGAGCGTCAAAGGTTCTGATCCCAGGCTGAAGAGTTGCTAGCAAAGGCTACATATAGAGTCGCACAGTTTCCAATCCGATCACTTTCTGAGCCGGTTGTGTCTCACCTGTCCACAACACAGGCAGACGGGGCCCTGACATTATTGTTTACAAAATGAATTCACTCTGGCACCCAGTTTCAAAATATATCGCCACAGAAAACTCGACTTTGTCTCCTAGTGAAGAGGTCTAAAGAACCACTGATGCCTCCTTTACGTACAAAGCTGTACCTGTCTGTTTCAAACGTTGTCACCATCACTGATACTTCTGTGCATTCTTTCGGTTGGTATTGCTGTTCACTATTATATCCACCAGGGGGAGCAGCCCACAGTCAAAAGTGTATGACAACAACAAACTCCAAAACCAACATGGCGACTACAGAGGAAGTGTTGATAATGTACTTCTTGCACAAAAGACTTGTAGGAAGTGGTGGTTGGTGAGGTTGTTAAATATATCGCGACTGGAGGATGGAGAATTTCCACCACTGTTATGTCGTCTTCGTGTCTCATTACGGCTACATATCGGGTAGTAACAGCAACACAGCCCCCCCAATGGTTTGGTACTGCTCCGTTTGGTCTGTAGCCATATGCTTTGTGGAAACATGCAAAAATAGGAAGGAAATGAATGCAGAGGACGGGCAGAATGCTCTGTATGTACAGTAAAGTTGAGCAGTGTGAGGGGTTGAACATGATGCTCTCGGTGTTGATGCTGGTCTTCCTCCTCCACACAGTTTCTGCCAATGACAGAGCCAGTCACACAGTTTAAAAGCACAGCCTAGACTGTGTCGTCTTGGAGGACATACCATGAGCTGCATGTACCCTGATACAATGTGAGACTAATTCAAGACCCAAGGACCAAATCCGTTCCCAGAAGTCATTTACTTTGGCCTGCAATGGCTAAATGGACCTGTATGCCTCTAGGACCCAGAGACGTGCAGGTCGGATCAGAGCCGACCCTTCTCACCCTGGACATAGACTGTTTGTTCCTCTTCCCTCTGGCAGGAGGCTACGGTCCATCCAGACCAGAACCTCCCGTCACAGGAACAGCTTCTTTCCCTCGGCCGTCAGACTGTTAAATTCGTGAACAGCCTTGTTGTTATGTTATTCTATTTATTTTATTTTATTTGTTTTTTGTTGCACTTTATTCCAAAGCACTTTCCTAGTCAGTGGGCTCCCCACTGACCATGGCAATAAATTTGATTCTGATCTTCTGATCTGAAAACAAATTCATTCATGAGCTTTTATTGTCCAGCGTGGCTTTGAAGGAATAGAAATTTAAAGTAACCATCATCCTTGATTTTAAAAATGTAGCGCAACATACTGGCTCTGTTGGACGCTAGGAGCCAGTTAGCAGCTAGCAAGGTGCACAGAACTGTCTCCATTTATATGAGACGTATTAGCTACTAGTCTGTCTGGGCGTGAGGAAGGGAGTGGCAGAGCAGGACAGCAAAGGAGGAACGTGAAAGTAAACCTTGGTGAACAATATGATGTTGACGGAGCTAGTTACAGTCGATGCAAGCAAGTTTCAGGTGAAGGAAAAAGTGGCACCATGTCAATTGTCACCTGGCCCTTTTGTCAGTATGAGCGAGGCACTTGATTCATGGATTTACAAAAGCAAAAACCTACGTGTTCCCAAGTGGTGATTCAGTGTTTCACTTCCATAGTGTTCAACTGACTTCGTCTGAGGTATGTAGACCATTGTTTGACGGCCAACTAAAGTGGCAGCTCACGGCCAACATGGGGGTTTCAGTAGGAAAACAACACCACTTTATTGCATGTCACGTTGGAATAAATGGCAGTCAAACCAAATCACACAAGCCAGAGCTGTTTTCCTGACAGCCGTCGATGTGGTTCGGGACATCAAGCAACCTGGCGTCCAGCGGACATCTGCATTGTATTTTCAGGATTTTAATGACACAAATTCGAGCTTCTGTTTGCGCGCTGATGTGAAAGTTGTTTTGTATAGCAGCAGCAGGCGTTCTTTCCCGGGAAGCCTGGTCTTTGTCAGAAAGCGGCTCATACCAGTGAAGCGGGTGCCTCAAGGCAGACATTCAGGGTTCAGGACTTCTAAGTAGTGTTGACATGGAGGAAGGCTCGCTCTTCCCGGGGCTTTCCAAGCCAGGCCTAAGGGCAACTACAACCAAGTCAGGTCAAACTGAAGCTGTACAATAGTCCAGGCAGGTCCAAACTGTGGCCTGTGGGCCAAATGAGGCCTGCCTTCCATTTTGAATTGGCCCGTATGAAGTCTAAAGAAAGAATGGACCATAAACTGTATAAGAGCAACACTCCAGTTGTATTGTACTGGTTGGCTTCAACACAAAATGTAGCCACAATTTTATGGGGCTTTCACACGAGGAACTGAGACGATTTGCTTGAAAGACATGAATCGCACTTTGGCTACGGATGGAGAGGGGGAGTTGGTCCCGGGGTTTTCTGGTCATAGGAGTTAAACGCGAAACACGGCACAGTTTTTTGAGGCACCCTTGCGCAAAGCAAAGGAAACTACGAGACAGGAGACACTCAAGTAGAGTCAAAGTTTTTAGTGTTCAGCGGAGAATAGGTTTTGTCTCATCAGATGACGAGTGGAGTGAGTACAGACTGTGAGACCAACTTTGGTTTTCAGGAAGAAAATACAAGTAACATCCGATTTACGACCTGCTCGAATTATGTCCACCCGTACTTACGACCACGGCCAGAAGATTTTTTTTATTCAATGTCACGTAGCACGTAGCAGCATCTCACTCTCACACAACCATCTACCACTACAGTAGCACCTATAACCCTCCCATCGGCTATTTTGAATGGCATTCAATTTACGTCCAATCTGACTTAGGACCGGTTGGTCGGAAGCGATCCCGGTCGTAAGTTGGCTGGCGAATGGAATAATTGAATTTTCATACGTATATCTGACGCTGTGTAGCTAGCTCAAGAAAAATGTTATTGATGAAACTCGAGCTCATTGGGAGTCACAAAGACACATAACTATCCACGCTGAAAGAGACCACTTCTGCTAACTGTTTTAAGCCAAGATCACTGGGTTTACAGTCGGTGAATTCACTCACACGCTGGAACACCTCTGTTTGTGCAACATAACTGCCTCTTGATCTTTACCCTCTGCAGTGTATCAAGCGGTGGGAGGCACAGCTCGAGAGCCGTTGGTTATTTTAACAGGACCCATGGGGAAGTCTGCAACTACCACCAGGTGCTGCCCCGTGTTACTGAGCAGGTCAATGAATGCCTGGACAACACTGCACAAACACCCCAGCCCCCTTCTTCCACCCGGCACCGCCGGACGACCGGCCAATCAGCTCGCCCCGGGGAATAGCTTTACTCCGCACTGTAATTGCGTTTGCTGACCTGATCGCTGACCCGATGGAATCCTGGGAAAATGACATTAACTGCAGCTCTGATCCCATCAGACCAGAGTTTTGAGAAACAGGTAACGTAGCTCTGCTTGATCTTTAGGTGACCGCCCAAGATCAGGCTCTTACCTCTGGGCCAGAGTCCCCCAGGCGCCGTGCTTGTTGGTCAGGATGTTGACGATCTTCTGCTTCAGCTGGTTGGCCGTCACGTGGTCTCTGTGTTTGGCCGCGCTGATCAAGTGGTCGCACATCTTCTCTTCCTCTTTTCGGTCGGCGGCGTACTGTGCGCAGTTGGACTGTTAACACAGAGATGCACACATGATGTCAGGATATACCATCAGGAAATACACGCCTCATTTGCCACATTACATACGTGTTGACTGTGCTACTGTAGTGAGGCTCGTTGCTGCCAAAGAAAAGAAAAAAAAAAAAAAAAAAAAAAAAAATATATATATATATATATATATATATATATATATATATACACAAGTAAAAATGAAAATATAGTACACGCATAAAAGAAATGATTCAAAAATGTTGCTAACAGCGCCGAAGAACAACCTCCATCCTCTAATGGAGCATTTGTCAGAGTGAGAAATGTTATGGCTTCATTCAACACACTTGAGTGTATAAAGATATTAGCCGACAGCTGAGAGATATATTTCGGCTCCCTCTGAGGAGCGCAGTAAATCACAGCGAGCGCATGAAGCTTTGGCTAACTGAGGACAGATGAGGCTGGTTGCTTCATGGACGCTGCTATTTGAGAAAGCTGGACTTGCTTCAACTAAGACTCGGATGATCTATAACTACATAATAATGGAAAGAATAAATACGATAATCTCATCAGACATACTTTAAGATGGATGAACGGATGGCTGGTTAGCTTCATGTTCGTTTCCATATATTTACAAAACATCCATTCAGTTTTTGTTTTCTGACCTTGAATGACCTTCCCAGGGCACCTACTGGCTTTGATCTAAAGTGAGTCTAAGTGAGTGATAGCGTCCCGGCGTTTGAGCAGGAGAGTGTGTTGTGCTTCAGCAGAATTGAATCCTGGTGATTCCTGGGGTAGAATCCTCTCTATATTGAGTCACATCAATTCACCGTTTTGGTTGAGCAACACTGAGAAACAAAGCTACCAGCAGTCCAGCAACTCACATCCTAGCTCATTATTTAGATGCATGAGTTCCATAGGCCTTTCCTCAAGTGAGAGTTGCTTTTCAAACAACATGCTATGGCCACTCATTCATTCAGGGTCGTGGTCAGAATCCCTCTGGTGGCCACCGATTCCACTGCATGTACAGCAAACAACGCAAACATGACTTCTTAATTTAAAATACAGATTTATAACTAACAAGTTAATGTAAAGAGACCGTTACACATAAAGTACACTGATGAGCAGTGGGCCAAACTCAGTCAAATGAGGGGCCATTTGTAAAAAAAAAAAAGTAATATAGTTTGAGTGGTAGGCCGAAACAAATGTTTATTTATTAGAGGTGTAACACAAAAACTTTAGTTCTGTTCAGTTCTCAGTTCGCAAGCTTCACTTCAGTATATTTTTGGCACAGTAAGGGACACGAATGGATACATTTAACATGAACATTTATGTGTTTTACAGTATCAATGGGTTGAAAAAACATTCTAAAATTGAAAAAAAGTGCAAAAATAACAAACAAAATCTTCAACCAAATCTTATTTGAACACAAGCCAATCCTTCATTGATTTAGGAGACAGATTCCAGTGATGCAGAGAACACAAGTCTAGCTGCCTCCTCATTATTGTGTTGGTCTCAGCACGCGGCCATGACATGAGTCATGCCGACTGAACCGGAGGCCCTGTGCCGAAACGTTCCGTAATGTACAAGTAATAGTCCTAACTGAATTTGAAGCCAACCTTTTGGGGCCACAAAAATGTTATTGCCGGCCAGACTTGGCCCCCGGGCCTTGAGTTTGTAAAGGGGACATCTGTTCAGATGCAACTAAAAAGTGTTCCAAAAGTTGGAGCCCAGACTGCAAGAATTCCAGGTGGCTAAAGCTAATGTGGGTCGACTCCGTCTTTGCTGCTGAAACAAGATTGTCTCACTGTGCCGCCCCTGGGGAGCTCTCGCTAATATCTCAAATCTAATTTGCTAACAGAAGCTGGAAGTTAATTGAATTTCCTGCATCCTATTTGAATTTTGTCAGATATTATCCTCCCTGATATTCTTCATAAAGCCGATAACCCAATCGGGGCTTGTCACGTCGCGTTACCACGTGACGCGCTGACAAATATCAAACGTTATTTATCATTTTAAAGGCGACGGGGCGTCGCCTTGACACCGGCTTAATTGTAAAAACGCCATATCGGCGCGGGGAATCTTCAATCTCGGAGAGCGGGTAATAAAGTCACATCGCAGGTGGATGAGAAGTGTAAGCTGTCGGGGGGGTTTGGCAGGCGCAGCGGAGGGGGGCCGGGTTCACATCCCCCCTTTCCCCTGACATTGCACATCCAGCCGTCTCTTCCAGTTTATCTTGCGGGTCAAGGATCCTGCAGAAGTGTGTGTCAAGCATCTGTTTGAGGACGGCTGCTCCGTCCAGATAACAAACTCATCACTCCCCTCGTGGACATGACGCTAACAGAGCAGGTGAGTGTCAACAACCAACAGCTTAGGATCAAACTAGCAGCCCAATAACCATCCAGCGAATATGTATGCTGAAGTGGTCTATAATGCACTGCTGTCTTGCGAGACTCCTCCACAAGCCCAAAGCTTTTGCCCTCAGCTGGTTGGGGGAGCTCCCTTTGCTTCAGCTAATTAAAATCCTTGATAAGAAATGGCGCTGGTGAGGATTTAATTCGGGGCACAGAGGGACAAGATTAGTGAAAATACACAGCTGAAGCTCTTTTCAGCGCTAAAAGGATTTGTTGAGAGGTCATTAATGTGGCGGGGAGGACTCTGCTGGCGAGGGGCCGCACCTCAAACTCGGCGTGCTTGTGGACGTCCTCCGCTCGCTGCCTGTTGAGGATGAACTCTGCCTCGTTGGCCACCCGGACGATGTGATCCTTCATGGCGTGGCACAGCAACCTGGGACACAGAGACCTTCATTTAGCACTGGTTCACCTCAGCATCTTTCAGGAGGAGAGCACAGGCCCCAGAGCTTCCCCCTGCTGTCGACCATTCCACCCTGTACGAAGGTGTGATGGAGAGCTGCTCCAGAGCAAACACCGCTCGCTCACACTCCTGAATATTTAAACCAGCCGCTGCTATTGTGCCAAGGTTACGAGGCGTCTCACACTCCATTAGTCGGGCTTCGTTTTAATTAAAGCGCCGACTGCTCCTCAACCACAGCTGGATTCAGAGGCTAATTTCTCCAGTGAAAGGGAGGAGACGTTCAGCAGGCATTAACTCTTTTATTGATGGATGGATGAGAGGACGTAGAGGAGGGATTTGCAACTGAAAATAACAATGAAATATTCATGTTCTGACTGTGCTGGCTTCGAGCATCCAGTGGGCTTCAGGTCTCCTGAGCCAGGTAAAAACACTACTTTTACTTCAAATTTTTGCGCTTGTTGAGCCTGAGCTGGGTCACTGAGCACAGTGATTCTTAACCTCAGGGCCGGGGGCCCATTCTTGGGCCGCGAGCGCCCCCTAGAGGGCCGCTAAAAGTTTTTTTGTTTTACACCTTTGAGCCTTGAGGGCCACGAGATGCTCAGTTTTAATACATTAGCCACATATGGTGGCAGTAGTGTGTCACTGAATGGACTTGAGGGCTGCAAATAGTAGTTACTTCTTGATACTTCTCAACTATGGAGAAGTTCCTGAAAAGAAATAATATGAAGAAAGTGAAAGTGTCCCCAACAGTAAATACTGTTCATGAAAGCACCTGTTGAAGCAGTTTTGAAAGGGTAATACTTTTATTTACACTTCACTTATATCGTCTTTAAGTTTAAATAAAATATATTGTTTTATTCTATGATATTTAGACAGGGTTTTATTATATTTATTTTGTTCCGAATTTTATTCAGTTTTTCCAATTTTCTCAACAGTTTGCATCAAGGCTATTTTTTCATTTTTTTCTTCAGACGAATACGACTTGCTCCTGGTTGGACCTTTCAATGACAATGATAAATATCTATCTTTGCGATGATCACATGGTTTCATGTCATTTCTCACAAGGTTTTGCTTTGTTTATGTGTAAGTAGATAAAATATGATTATTGATCACAAATGAAACCAAAAGTAATGGATCAGCTCTATGACTCGAATGGGCCCCAGACCCAATTGTTCTGGAAAAAGGTGGGCGCCAAGATCCAAAAGGTTAAGAAGCCCTGCTCTTGCAGACACTGAGGCAGACTACATCACCACTCTGGCTCAGGAGCATCAGATTATATTCAGCAGTGACATTATGTTGTCGGTAATGGCTTTGAAAAGAGAGGCACGACTCGGCAAGAGATTAGCGCTCCAGATTAGAAGTCGGCGTAACAGCAACGACAACCTTCCACTTCATGAAGGGGTCACAACGTTATGGCAAATTGCCACCACGACAGGGTAGGATCAAAGGCCACCGTTTTAGCGCCCGGTAAGGACTGAAATGTGTGAAGTAGTTTCAATAATTTACAGTCCAATAAGTTTAACAGACTGAAATTGGATTGGTTTCTCAAGAGGCCCAGGAAGGTCTCGGTGGAAGACAGCAGGTGTGCAGGGACTTAACCAAGAGGGGGGTGATTGTGTGTCTGTCAGCCGCACCCCAGTCGGTACCGTGTGGCCGAGTCTTTGTTCGGGGGCCAGCAGGGACACCAGGCCGAGGTAAGAGCCTGGCCAGAGAGGAGCGCCGGGCCATATGGGTCAGCAGATGGACGAGGAGGCTGAGCTGCCCAGTGATCGGCTCGGCAGAAAAACTGGCAAAAAAACCTCCTGACTGGGGGAGACATCACTCAGAGGAGAGGGACTCATGAGACGCACCTTCCTTCGTTGATGAGCTCAATAAAAGCCAGACCGGCGTTCTTCTGGATGGAGTTCTGCCACTCCTGAAAGAAGAAAAGGTGACTTAAGAAACACCCAAAAACAGTCGACGCAGACGGAAGGGAGTATGATAAAAGATGACAAGGCGGACGCTAGTTTGGGCTTCAAGGAAAGACAACAGAGTCAGTTGTGTTGTCTCTAAACACTGTGAAAGATGCTAAATTTAGGCCTGTAGATATAAAAACGCATTCAGATAAATATACATTTGACAGCCCTGATGTACAGTACATGTTACATGAGATATTATCTGTGTGTTTTTGGAACAACTGTAAAGAACCAGTGGCGCTTCAACTAAATAATAGCACTATATATATATATAAAAAGTAAAGGCTCTAAAATGAGCTGGAATTCTAACTGAAGTATGAAGCACAATCAGAATGAAATAATGACTTGAATAGTCGGCATTTGTTGTTCAAGATGGAAGTGAAATCCGGCACCACATGTGCGCCCATCCTGTCTTCCTGAGAAAAAGATCTGTAAACACAGGAGGGATGTAATTGTGGGATGAAACTGTATCCTTTCACTTAACTACGGCCATTTCCTCTGTCCCTTACAGTGACAGATTACCGAGCAGGAACGCCGTGCCCTGCAGAGCGCGCCTGGAAGAGATCCGAGCAGAGACTGCCAGCGCTCGCACACTCGCAACCTGCTCTGGAAATTATTAAAACGCAGTTAAAGTGTGCGCCTTTCCTGGTGGGAACTCGCAGCTCTCCCGAAGCCAGCGAGAGGTGCAAATGGAAGGGAGAGCAGAGAAGGCCAGAGTTCAGCAGAGGAGGGAAAACTGGGAGAAGCAACAAGAAAGGTTTCAGCCCGCCTCAGTATGGGATTAATATTTCTTGAAAAGGAATCCTGTCAAAAGAAACGGCAACTGTGTTCATCGCCGAGTTTGCTTTGGCTCCATTAATCACAACAGTCCTGCTGGAGCGGGTCAGAGACCTGAGTGATGTAATAATACAGGAATCGCTTTTACTTCAGCAGCACAGAGACACGAGAGGAAGAGTGGGAACTTCTGGTCCTGGTTGTTTCTAACTCCTTTTCTGGGAGAGAATAAGGGCTCTACTCCAAGTCTCAAGGCGACACAGAACTCCTCTCACTACCTCAAACAAAAACATTGTTTAATGAAATGTGAAAAGTGAAACTAAAATATAGATGGAAGTTTGGCAGATGACTGAATAAAATTACATTTCTTTTTGTATATCCTGAAGCCTAAAAATCTACTAAAAACAGCACGATTGCTTCACAAAAAATAATGAATAATTTCATTAAATTTAAACAAACAACTAGTTTTAAAAAATCGCCTGCTTTTGGTGACCATCTCGATAAGTGGCATTAGTAGTAGAAGGCAATCCAACAAGAACTCAAAGTCAAAACATAAAGAATATCAAAACTGTTCTTGTAGATTTCAGCTAAAATGCTTTCCAGTAGTAAAGTGAAGTTTGACGCTGTTCTCAACCTAAGCCCACCCATCAACAGTCATTGCTAAAAGTCTTTGCATTATTCAGACCATAGTTGGAGACATTAGATCTCTGCCAGAGTCCATCCCAGCTAGTCAGGGGAAGAGGCAGGGGTCACCCTGGTCAGTTCATCACAGAGCAACCACTTCCAAAGAGGCTGAGATTTTAATGTCATGAATTAACCTCTGTGTTTGGACTGTGGGAGGAAACCAGAGTGCTCAGAGGAACCCAACACAAGCACATGAATACAGATTCAGTAGCCATGTCTAACTGTAGCAAAGGACGAGCGACATCTTCAGCTTCACCTCTGCCCAGCAAGCATGGAAAGTAAATAGGATACTTGTTGTGTACACAGTCTATAAACGGCGGGTGTGTGCACCGTGTCAGCGTTGGAACACGGTAAACAACATTTGTTGCACCACCATAACTGACACAAACATTATTATAGAAGGACGTCTCTTTTGTACACAGTTGTCACACCTGACACGTACCGCAAGAGTACACAGTCTGACCCGATGATGCGTCGAGTCGGGGAGATGGTGCTGACAAACTGCCGAGCATCTGGTCTCCAAATGTTCCCCGTGACCCCCTTCCTGTGCTGCCGTATCAGCCTGGAATGAGCTGTTCTGCATTTGGACAGGGATCATGTGCAGCCAGGCTCGGCTAGCGCGGCGCTCACGTGACAAAAATAAATAGGGAAATCAAAGCTTAGTGTCACCTGGGTGCGGGGTATAGCACGACCTAGTCAAACGTGTTCTGTTCTCAAAGGGATTCTGGCTGACAAGCCTCTCTTTTTTTCCCCAGAGGAGGCGATCTTTGGGAGCAGAGACTGTGGCAGAGCAAGACCTGAAAACTGGCAGAAAGAAAGCTTCTCTTGATGGATGCTTCCTGGCCTCCACTGAGTCGCTGAGGCGAACATCCTCTAGCTAGCTATAGCTAGTAGAGGATGTTCGCATCTATTAAAATAGTGGCATCACATATAGTTCAATATTTATTTGATAAGACGTTTTTCTCAAACAAAAAGTATGACCTGCATCACTATTTCAACTGGCTAATGTTCTGCTAAACTTGTGACGCTGCTTAAATCAATCGGATCTTGGTGCCGATATTTTGTAAAGCTACAGCATGAGGTGCTTATTATTACCTTCCAGAAGAGCCTTGTCAAATAATGTTTGGTGAATTATCAGAAATGGAACAGGCTTCATCAGCTCAAAAAAATTCATCATTGCTCAATATTATATTTTTTGAGGTTGTTCAAATTTCCAGTCCAATGCAACTTGTACGTGCCTCCTGTGTGAACTTGAAATGCCCCAAAAGTGTCCCACATGTGCATTGGAGGACATGACAATGTCACACACAGCGGGCTTGCTCAGTGCTGTGAAACAAGGGCGCTAGCAGTGGAGCCTATCTAGCCATGTTTAAAGTGGCTTTCCTGGTGGAGTCAGCATGTGCTCAACATATATGTTTCAAGGAGAAGATTAAGATGGAAAAGAGCAGCAACATCCATACAGAGAATCTCCTATGACTAGAAGAAGTTTTGTGTATGTTTGTGAGTACTCGATGACGTGCAGGTTGTACCAGATTTGAGTCACGTCAGGTTACCGTCTGACTTTTGACTTAAATCTTTAGGTGCTGGAAGTTTGAGTTGCCCACAGATTTTGACTGTAGAGCAAACAGTAGCTCTTATGAAAGTAATAAGAAACTTGCCTCGACAATTGCCAAGACCCTGAATAGAAAACTCCCAGGCCACATCCGGCCCGCCAGCTGAGATTTGTGACCCTTGAGATGGCATTCCTTAATCCCTTTTAAACAATGAAAACAAGAGTTTTCCAAATGCATGACATATACAAGAATATTGAAGGTTAAATCAATAACTAAATGAAATAAAAAAACGTTTCTGCAGCACTGAGTTTACTCAGAAGGAGAGAGACGGCTGAAGAGAAAGGTCTCTAATTCCGGGTCAGTCTGTGTTCCTACTCCCACCTGTGGCCATGAGCTTTGGGTTGTGACCATAAAAAGAAGACACAAGCTCAGAGAAAGTAAGATAAGCTCAGATATCGGAGCGAAGAGGTGCAAAGTAGAACCATACCGGAGGGATGGCCTGGACACAGCTCAGTATTCACCCCAGAGAGTGGCCTCTGAGGGACAGGGAAGTCCGGGCCTCTGTACTCTGGCTGCTGCCCCTGCGACCCATGTGTGTCACACCCATGCCTATTGTCACACTATCAAGGAAGCATGCTCATAAAATAAGAGGATAAACCTTGCTGAGAATCCCAGTTCTTACTGGCAGAAGACAAGAAGAAGAATGGTAAATGCGATATGCGACGCTCCTCAGGAGTCTAGCAGAATATTTCCGTTCATATATTATTCAGAAAGAAACTGTAACGGAGTTTAAATCCCACACCTCCTCTGCAGATTGATGGTCTCCCTCCTCCTGCTTTCATCTCGCTGAAATTCAGCAGGGCACTGAGTATTTGTAGCGTTTCAATGGGAGCTGTCAGTGAGCAGGAGCTTTTATCTGCAGTCCTGGACTCTCCACATCTGGAGACCTTCTATCGCTAAATCTCCGCTCGCCGTCCCTCCTGGATGGTTAAGCTGTTACAAGAAACAGAGCCGCCTGACCTTTTCAGTCAGCTGCCTGAGCCGAGGAGGGACCGGTGCAGGCCTCGCGATGATGGCGGAGATTAGTATGCATTCATCAGAGAAGGCTGATCATTAGCACTAATGTATTCACAAATGTGACAGGTCACCAAACAGAGAGGGAGGGAAGGTCGGTGGGATGACCTCGGCGCTGTCTGCTGGCATTACAGCCTTTTGGACATGCAGAAGTTGGCACCCTCCAGAAATGTGACTTGAGGATAAAACGCGCACTTGGACACCAAAACAAGGAGCTTGTTTTGGTGTCTGCTGCTGCTTTTTGAGGGAGGGGGGTATTGGAAATGTACATTTCCTTTAGGGTCAGGGTCCAAGATGTGGGCACATCTAAGCATTGCACCAGGAACGTTGGCGACAGAGGAAGAGGTACATAAAGAGGAAGGACTGGGCGGATGACCAACTAGTTGTGGCAGTACTTGATGGGATACGCTGGAAGACAAAAGTTCCATGTTCCAGAGGAGGACATGCCATCTCTCTTGCGGCTCCACATCTTGTCAAGCTCCTCATGACTGTACGGTACTCCGCTGCAACAGATCGTATAAGACTCTGCTGCCTTTACCAATACGTTTTCAGAACATGGAACGGGCCCTTGATGCAGAACCACTGGGTCCAACCCAACACAGCCCCACAGGTGACACCCCGCCCCCCAGATCCAACCCCGCTCCCAGGTTAAACCCCTCCCTCACAACCTTAACTAGATTTACAGAGCTCGCCTGCACAGAACTACAGAAAGTCCATGCAGAAACGTGATTTTAAATCATGTTTAAAATTCTTTTCGTTATTTTTTTAATGTTCACTGTGCATTCCATACGAAAAATTACATGCTTGGCTCACATCAGTGAGTTGAGCGGCATATATCCCGGGGTGGGGGTTCATCCTGGCTTGGGACACATGGCTTCCTAAACACATCCAATGTGGGTTTTATAAGGTGTTGGGTGGAACTGAATCAGTGTTGGATCTGGTGCAACCCCACCCATTGCTTCTGCAGGAGGAGCACTTGGGAACATGGGGCACAGCACTTCACACATTGAACCTTCTCCCATCGAGAAACACAGCCCAACCCAAAACCTCCAGAAGCGATCAGCACCTACAATGCCAATCTCTCCAAGATAAGAATCTGTAGGTGTAACGTGTGACTTTGCTCTGCATCTGATCGTCCCCAAAAGAACTTCCCGCTACATGCATTGATGAAGCACTTCTCTAGACCATGTGTGTCCAGAAACAGATAAACACTGAAGCATAGAGGCCTCACTGTGAGATCGATATCACAGCCAGTGTTCCATCCCCTCCGCTGCTAATGGAGGAATCCTCAGGAGCCGAAGAAATGTTATCTGAGCAGAACGTTCTCTGGGACGCTCTCATCTGCGATAAATCTCCAGAAAGCAACTTCCCGCAGACAAAAAAAACGCGGGTCTGTCAAAAACCTTCAAAAGAACAACAATAACTCAGTGCTGGCTGCTCCCGTTTATGCGCATTTTTCGGAGTAAAGCCCATGAATGATGGCCTCCATATAGCACCCTGCTGACGAGACGCTTTGGCCGGCAGATACCAGGGAGAACTCGGAGCCGCGATCAAGCTCCTCTGGCTTTTTGGAGTCTGGATACACAAGGAGGCACCAAGTAATGGCTTCCTTATGGTCTGCCCGACGGAAGAGTGATGGGCTGACAGAAGGTATGTTAAATATCTCCTGTTCTAACTGCTACATCGGGGCTCTGACCTTCTCTAAAACACGGGCTTAACAAGAGACCGAGAGGGTCAGCGAGGAGGTGATCAGTCACTCGCCATGTTGGACCACGTGGATTACCGGATGGAGGCTGGAGGTGTAGCGGTGTAGAGAGACAGCTCGCCATGTGGCTGCCTTACATTTAATGGCAAAATGGCATGAAACTAGCGTGACTCCTAAGCTGCTTCAACAACCAACATCAGCGTGTGGCGCACTCCGATTTCCTCCCACAGTCCAACATCCAGCTGACTCTAAATTGGTGTGAGTGAGTGGCTGTGTGGCTCAGTGGTCACCCCTCCACGGTGAGACCCCCCTCGAGTCCAAGCAGCAGGTACACTGCCACCCAAGGACGGACCATAAATCACAGCTCTATTTAGCTCTCATTTGCTGCAATGCCATGATGCAGATACAGGGAGCAACGCAGGGGACACCGTGGAAAGGTGACTAGTCCATCACAGACAACCTCTAACAGGTCAGTTCTGTTTGTTTTAGGACTGTGGGTGGAGACCACAGCACCTGGAGGAGAGCTACACAAGCCACATAAACTCCACAACATGGCTACCCACTGCACCTTGTTAGTACGCATCTTCTTCTCGGCCTTTAACTCCAGTCACTAAAATGCATACTGTGTAATATACTTTGAGTATTTGAAGGAGGAGACAGACATGAAGGGATCTATGTGTCTATAAATAATTGCAACATATCCATCACGTCAAGCACCGTGACTCCTCACACAGTCAGTCAGGAAGCAGAAATGTAAATTCAGCTTGAGAGTGAAGAAATACACATTCTGAATAACATCACTTAAATAAAAATTACTGATAAATTAACAAAGAAATACTTTTATTCGGAGCAAAGGAGGACAGCTAGCTGTGTTTTTAACAATTCAAGAGCAGAGGAACAAGTGACGACTCTTTCCATCATAGAAATAGCTGTAAGGGAGTGAAACGCTCACTTACTTGAGAACAAAGCAGCATCACAAGCTCCACAACCGAAGTGCTGGACTTCATGCACACGAGTCCTGCGAGGAGAAGCAGACACAAAATGGACTGTCTGAAATTTTGAAAAATCAAACATCAAAAACCATGAAACAAACAGAGAACATCCAAATCAAGTTTCAATGAGACTTCCTAAGGAGCCCTATTAAATACTGTGACGGTCGTGGTGGTCCATGAACCCATAAGAAGGCACAGTGAAAAATATTAACGTACAGAATATTATAGAATTGTAGAGAGACAAAGTGGAAAAAAAAGTTAACAAAAACCACTGGACCAATGTGGTAAGACATTTTATTTGAATATATATCTATATCTATATTTATTTTGATGGGTAATAATAATAATAATAATAATAATAATAATAATAATAATAATAATAATAATAATAATAATAATAATAATAATAATAATAATAAAATGTTCATTATATAAAAAACATGAACTGTGGAAAAAAAAATAAAACATTTCCACATGATTATAGTTTTACTCCTCAGGGCCACATAAATACAGCCAAACGGTCTGGTTTTTGACTAGACAGGGCACTGTTATTGAGGAAACAAGAGCAAAACCAGGGGCTTAGTTTGGTCTTCAAGGTCGACAGAGCCGAGCAAAGTCTTTCCAAAGCAGCATATTGCAGACCCTCAAAGAGGATGTGACCCTCTTGTCCACACAGTGTCACGGCTGACCTCTTGTTATAGCTGTGACATGCTGAGCCATAAGTCAGTCCAGAGTGACACTGGAGTCAGGTGGCGGACTGACCCTGGCCTTGTGCTGGTACACAAACTAAATGCATTCAATTTAAACACGGCCTGCCAGTCCTTTCCTGTAAACATTCCGGGGTTAAGACACGGGTGAATGTGGCATTGTGGGGTGATGTTGCCGGCAGGCTGGGCCACGCAGGGGACAGCAGGCAGCAGGCGGCGGCCTTCACAACAGCAGCAGTGTTCACACGCAGGCTCTACCCACCGAGTCCCAGTGAGGGACTCATGGCGCTCTCCACATAATTGCTGCAGTGGCCACGTCAGAGTGGGGGTGAAGGATTCGGGAGAGGCGAAGGGGCACTCGGGGCAGTGCAGAGCTTGACCCCGAGCAGTCTAAGGAGTGATGGATGGCTGGTAATTACTGGCAAATGGAGCGCCTCTGCTCTGCAGCACAGTATTTCAACTGTTTAAAGCAAGACGGACCACGATCTCAGCCATCTGATAAGCAACACTATTTAACCAGATAAAGCATTAACCAGCGCTGGAGCTGCTCTAATCTCTGTCAGCGTGAGGAGGGGAAACATGTCGGCTGAAGCCCCAGCTGTCCGTCTTTCACCTTGTTTGTGGGGGTTTCACCCTCGGCTCCGCTCAAGTTTGTCAGCTTGGTCAGTTTGCTGACAGACTTTGAGTGAAAGGGCAACAGACATTTTCACACTTGTCAAGGCTTTGCTACCTGATTTTTCTTTCCTCTCTTCGGAGCCTCAGCCACATGAGTCCGACCTGTCCGCCGGTTATTGACATGTGGTTTAGGGCGGCACAAATGCAGCCTATACATTCTTGGTGAATAGTAATACGTGAGGGTTCAGAACTCAACCGTTATTTCTCACCGTAAAAACTCGGAACGTTTCCCACACAGCTGCGAGAATGAAGTGTCGTGGACACGTTCACAAAAAACAAAAAAGTAAATGCGTAGTAATACATAAAAAATGTATCGATGAAAATCACACCATTTTGATAAACGGAAGAGGAAATATAACTACTTTCATTTGCAAAACATTAATTCATACTAAAAGCCTTCTGTGTTTTTTGGGTAACTATGACACTTGAGGACAGTTGTAGATGCCCGGCCACGACGCTCAATCTCTCAGCTTCCTGTTCCCTCACTGGGCGTGTTGTCTCACTCCAGTAAGTAGCACAGACATATGATGCTGTCACACTTTTTATTTTGAAATTATGATTCTACTGAAGTTCTGTTTTAAAAGTAACTTTAATATATATATGTATATTTATTTGTTTATTATAGAAATGAAACATTTATATGAACAAAAAAAAAGTAAAAGTTAAAGTGTGAATATGATGTGGCACAACGAGGTTAGGTTTAAGTTAAACAATAAAAATGAAAACGCTCTAAAACTAGAAAAGCACTCAGAGAGCGCAAACAAAAAAAAAAGATTCCAGGATCCAGGCGGTGATGGGAATCACACCCAAAAGCATGTCATTTGTTCTTTGTCCCACTTCACACATTTCCAGAAAATTCCTTCCAAATCCGTCCATAACCAAACCAATGTAGGCGAAAACGTCACCTCCTTGGTGGAGATAGATATTGACTTTTCATGGGCTTCATAATTCATTTGTTCATGGACCAGACTGAAGATGTGGAAAGGAGATTTCGGTTCTGGACTAATGGGTGCCACCACAACCCCGAGGTTGTGTTGCATCTCGAGATAAAGTCAAGGGCCAATTGTTCGCCTGCTCAGAACAGATTTGGAACGCAGCATCTTGGAAGATCACTCTCTTTAACTCCGAGACTTCCTTCCATGCAAAACACTTTTATGGAGGACACAAACTCCTCCTTTTTCCTTTATCAATACACTGCTACCTTTTTGAGCGAGTTTCCTTTGGTTCCACCAGTAAACTAGAATCTGAGTGATGTGTCTGAGTGTCAGTAAACGAAAGAGAAAGTGTTAGTGTTTGGTATGTCGCTCTTCAGTGACGGAAAATGACTCTGAGAGAAATCTGACAAACACACGGCCACCTCGAGATGAAAGAAACTGGTAGCAGATGTGACCACGACCGTGTGACAGAATGTTAGCTAAACTGTGTCGCCACAATGTCAGCGCCGGAGAGTCGGGCGTAAACACAACTGCGCCAGCACTCACCTTCGATGAGCAGCTCCTGTCCGTGGCTGCCCAGCAGCGTGCGAGAAAGGAAGGGGGCAAAGTCCACGAAGATCTCTCTCAGTAGGGGAGCCACCTTCTCCAGCGCCCGTTCTAGCTTCGTTGTTATGCTGCCAAGGAGAGCACGTGGAGGTGACATTGGAACACAGAGTTCTTTGAAGGCACAGCACAAATAGGAAACAAAGTGATGATTGACTTTTTCAACCTGATTTGTGAACCTTGATCACAATCTGTTTTATAGACACACGTCCCTAGCTTATAAATATATTAAAATGTAATAAAGAATACATTTTTGAGGCAGTTTAAGAGTTAAAAAACAAAATAAATCTTCCCAATTTCCATGAAAAACATTCTTTGTAATTTATGTTGCTGCATATCTATTTTCTTGGCTGCTCTCTCTTGCAGTCTCGCACCTTGTCGCTTCACATTAGAAAGAAGCGTCTCTTATCTCCCTTCATTTCTGCACCACTCTCCACTTCAGGAGCTGATTGACATTATCTCACCGCCACATGGAAACAGGAGTCCCGCAGCTGAACAGTGCTGTGAGGAGCCACGATAATAACCGATGAGTACTTCTGATTTTCCACGCAGTATTCGTGCAAGTGGGTGTACTCTGGTTTGACACTGACCCACACCACATGAGGGACACCGTGTGATCATTAAAGGTTGGAATCCTGGGAGACATACAACTAAAAAGCAATATGTTTGTTCATAAATAATTTGCACTCTGATGCTTCATCGAAAAGAAGACCAAAAGGGTGTCGACTGCAAGGCGGCGGATTCGCTGTGTGTAGGCTAAGTGATGTGGATCGCTGCTGCCATGGCAACCGGTCCTCTCGTCCTCTGGTTGAACAGAGACATGTTAAGAATCACCAGGGGCTCTCAGGCGTCGGTGGGAAAGCAGGACTGTCACAAACTATTAGAGGAACCAGGAGATGAGTCAAGGTCACAGCAGGAAAGCTTCTCCAGAGCACACAGCATGAAAGGGTGAACAGTGTTGGTATGAGCAGAACACAAGCCCGACGGGCTTCACAGGGAATTCTAAAACAAGTCCAGCTAGAGAGGGTTTCTACGTGGAGTTTGCACCTAGTAGGGCACTCCATTTTCCTCCCAAAACATAACATTCTGAACAGTCTAAAGTGACTATAGTGATGTGAGCTACTGAGTGGTTTCCAAGTGTGTTTGTGCTACACAGGCAGAGTTGGCCTTTTACAGAAATATCAGAAAATACAACAAACAAACACATGGTTTATTTGATGAGAATTTTTCCCATCAATCTCAGTAGACTAAAGTTTTGCACCATGGAAATCTTATTTTCTAAGTCCTGCTGGAGTCAGTTCTTCATCGGGAAAATAATATTGTTTTTATTTTTTTAAAAGGAAGGGCAAGTGTAGCTAGCTTAGTTTCAAATATGGCTGCTCCATATTGGTCTTCAATCAGCATAATGCGGACAGAAAATGGATAAATGAGGGGCAAAAAGCTTCGACGTGCTCGACTTCTCCTTCTGAATCACTGTCCCATCGATCCATGCGGTCGGCCTGAACAAATCCGAGGCCTCTAGACGCAGAGGCTGAGTCGGTCACACAAGTTCTACGTCCGCTAGGCCTTCGACAGCACACAACCGGCCTTTTCAGTCACTGTAACCGCAAGTTTCTGAAAGTAGGTCAGGAGAGGATCGATTTGAAAACGCACGTTTCACGACCTGATCTGCAGCTAGATGGGAACAGATGTGTTTTCATGTGGACAAGGCCTTAGTCAGCGTTCGCCCTCCAGGACTGTGGGATGAGCTGCACGCCCCCAGTGAACCACTCTGTGATTGTTACACTGACCTTTTTGTTTCAGCCCTCCCCGGAACACGATAGTTTGGTGTGATCAATCGTGGCCAGTACCTCATGTTTTCCACGCTGTCTTCTGGCATGGGGGCCACCGTCTGCACCGCCGGCAGATTCTTGCTGGTGGCGCCGTTGACAAAGCTGGCAGATGAAGACGGCGTAGCCGCCGCGTCGCTGGCACCTACCAACATCAACCCTTAGTCAGTCCAAATAAACTCCACCCACAAAAGAACTTAAATGTGTGTTCACATCCATGTAAAACAACCATTCATGGACACATTCCTCAGACCGGTCCAGACTGTATTGGTGTTTAAGGACACTCAAGTGGGAAAATCACAGGACTAACTGATCATACGCAGTGTACTGTTCCTGCTGTGCCCAAGAAAAACACAGCAGAGGAAGGCAACAAATGAATTAGAGATGCAATTGTTTGGTTTCCATGTGTGGGAGGAAGCTTCATGCAACTACTGGGGCTAATTGGAAGGGAAATAGCGCCATCTGGTGGTGGACAAAAGAAGCCAAACTTCTCAAGTGGCCTAGAGTGACTTCAAGTGAGTGAGTTGGAGTTGACTGAGGAAGCGGCCTACCCATGGTGTTGATCATGCTTTTCGGGGTGACAGGCGTGGCAGCAAAGATGTTGGGGGTGCTGCTGGATGTCAGTCCAGGCGGGGCGCCGCTGACAACGCTGCTTCCTCCCAGTGTGGTCACAGCTGGACTCCCGACAGAGGACTTCTTTGCTGGCACCACCACGCTCCTGCAGGTGGGAAAAGATCAAGATCATGATGTCACTTTCAGAGGAATTGTTCCACAAATCAATGGCATAAAGGGAAACATTCATAAAGGGAAACACTCGCACACAATCATTTCCTTGTCTCAACATGGACTTTGGGAACAGATTTTGGACATTCGGATGATAAAACGGAGTGTTAGGATAATGTCTAAATAGAAAAAAAAAAAATTAAAGCTAAAATTTATTTTACAGAGAACTTGCCATGATGCTCAAGTGGGACTGTTTTCCTTAACATATTAGACTTGAGAACTGTGCAATCTTTGAAGAGTTTTCTTGAGTTAAAAAGAAGACATTTAAAACATTGTTTTTGTCTGCGAAGAAGTTCACTGTGGTCAATGTAAATTATTAAGTTATTTTGTTAACTACAACAACAACATTAACAATACAAAAAAAGCAAATAAGTCGGGCCATATTTATTTATATAATTTTTTTTTTAAAAGACCATGGTCCCAGGTAAAAACACTTATATTTTCTCCATAATCCAGCCAAGAATAATTTATAGTAGTTTCTAAATAAAATATGGATCTCAAGGGAAACTATTTACATAATGTGGTTAATCATATAAATGAAATCTGGATACAACTTGATCAAATTTACTGAACAGAAATAAAAAAGGTTCTATTTCCAGTTTTATTATTAGACATTTTATCATCTTAAGGGATCCAAATTATTTCTCACATCCAGCAGAAAATAATGTAAAAGACAAATAGATCCCTGAAAAAATGGATGCACTTAACACAGTGCACTTCAGCAAAATACCATTTAATAAAATAGTGTTATCACCATGATTATAAAATACTTTCATGTAACATATGGCAATTCTATTTCATATTACAAACAAAAAAGAAACGTCCATGAATTACATCATAACATCAGATATTTTTTTTCCCATTAATTTTGTAGCTGCTTTAAACATGTTATTATGATCAGAACTACTTTGTCAGCAAATTGAAAAATACAGACATTAAAATAAATATAAAATATTTTATTCATTTCCTTCATTCATTTTTTCCCCACATGACAATGGAGCACTGCATTTTCTTCCACACTTCCTCCATTGTTGATAAACTGAACAAGACTGTTTAAAAACTGTGGCTCCCCGTTTGAGTCGCACACGGACACGCTGACTGGACAGCGACCCGGTGCACCCATGTTATCTGGTTATTGGAAGATTACGGATGTCGCGATGAACTTGGACCTGCTCTCTCGCTCTCTCTGGGAGACAGAAGCAAAGCAGAGCTCATCCTTATCGGGCCAGCGGTCGATGAGAGAGGCAGATAACGTCTTGTCCAATCTCCTGTCACCAGTCTGGGAGACAGAGCGCATGACTCTGCTCTCTGGAGATGAGCAGACATCTCAGCAAGAAGCCACGGAGCAGCCATTTGGTCCAGTCATGTACATTTGCAGGGCAATACAGCAGAATACCAGTAACATTTATCGCTATTGCTGGTGTTGTAAGTACTGTAAGTACCAGTGAGCAAGTCGCACTAATGGTCAAAAGAAACAGTTGTGATGTAAGTAGCTGCCACAGTAGCAGTGGTAGAAGTGGTATTAGCAGTTACCACGATAAAAGTACAACAAGTAGTTAGCGTGAATGTAGTCATTGTAGTAAGTGACAGCAGTATAAGGAGTGAGTGTAGTAAACTTAGAAGCCCCAGTGATACTAATAACTATAAATAGTAGTAGTTGTAACGATATCATTGAAAGTACAAAAGAAGTAAAAGCAGTGGTAGATAAAATACTAACACAAGAAGTTGTAGTAGCTGTATTATTATTATTACGACTCATAGTAATAGTAGAAGTAGTAGCAGAAGACATTCAAGTACCAGTGAGACTTGTAAGGGTGATCCATATTGGAGTAGTAACAGTGTATTAGTACACGAGCACAGTGACAGTATCAGCAGCGAAAGTAATTGCTGTCGTACTTTGTACACTTACCTGTCTACTTTGTATACCTTAGACCTTTATTGTTCAGTACTTAGTACTCCTACTACTTTGTTTTATGTTATGTAAAATTACCCTGTCTATTTACAAAAAACTTTTTGGTTGGAGCAGGGACACAAAGAATTTCACCTCGCACTTTACTGAGTATGTTGTGTGTGTGTGATAAATAAACTAGTAGCGGTAGTTGTTGCCATGATACGAATCATAGTAACTGAGCAGTATTAAAGTTGAAGCAGTGTAGTTATTTTCTACTACTACTACTATATAATAATAACTAATAACAATAATAATTATAATAACAATAATAATAACAATAATAATAATAATAATAATAATCACTGCAACTAATAGCAGTAGAAGTACACACGTATTTTCCAGTGACTGTGGGATAAATGAAAGACGGAACCCCACAAAGCAGTAGCGTCGCAGCGAGCCGACCGCACAGCAGGCTTTTTGTTGTTTTTATTTTGAGGATGGGAGCCCACAGCCACAGAGGGGGGTGTAAGATTAGGCTACAGCACCAGGGCCCCTGAAATATTCATGGGTGCAGACCTTCGGCAGCATGATGACAACAACAATCATTTATTTAGCAGCTCCTGAGTGAAATCACGGCGACGCGCAGCAGAACATCACGGCGACGGCTCGTCTTTCAAAACCCTCCACCACACAGCAGAGCTACAGGATGTTGATCGAACACAGATCTCCTGTCATGAAAGATTCATCGGCCTCATGAATAGATTATCGGCAGCATATTTTATTCACAGCATTGTCTTAATTGAGTCGCGCGGTATAAAGCAGCGATTCATCTGGGGGCATGTTAATGAGGTCAGCGGCGCCGGGATACTTCACCAAAGACATGTTTCCTCGTTCAATGAACCAAGTATCGGAGGGTTTAGGAACGCTGGCAAAGAGAGGAGAATGAGACATTCAATAGAACGATTATCGTTTCTCCTCTTCAGCAGCCAAACACGCACCTTCAAACATGGTCTGGGGAGGTTTGAAGGCTCTGGTGGAGCTGCTAATGTTTAGCAAGACAGTACGGAGGCAGCTTTCAAATGTGAGACTTCTGAAATAGTTCATTGTTAAAAAGTGCTTCGATGTTCACCTCAGTTATTTTAACCAGATTTTTTATTTGGAAAAAAAGCACAATTTAAACTAGATTCATTTACTTTCATGTCTCAAAACAATTCACTCATATGTACGTACATACGCATACCATACGTATTCATATGTTCTCCTGAGTTTACTCCAGGCACTCTGGTTGCCTCCCACAGTCCAAAAACACACAGAGGGGAACTGTGCACTCTACATTGTCCACAGGTGTGAGTGTCAATGACCGCTGGTCTCTGTGTGCTTGGCTGTTGACCTGTTCAAGGTGTCCCCCGCCAGGGATAGACTCCAGTCGCCAGTGACCCCCATAAGTAGCGATTGACTGATGAGGCTTCATGAAACAATGCCTTTAGTTTCAGAGCCCACTAGATGGCACTCTATGCCCTAAAATCTGAACAGTTCTCCGAGGTGTGCGCAGACCCCTAAAGTAACCGCAGCATTTCAATCGCATCTCACATCATTTTTCAAACCACAGCACCATCTGGTGGCCTCTGGGAATAAGGACACTATTTCATAATGCTTTGTCAGCCCATCACTACCTGTAAATGAATGAGCATTGGAACATGAAGTTTTAATTACTGCAAAATATTTTGCTTCATTTTAGAGACATCATGTTCAACCAGGTGTCCTGGGTCAGGAACACCTCTCCAGGTAAGCATCCGACAGAGACCCACCTTAACCTGCTTAGATGCCCAACCTTCCTGCCCCAGTACAGAGTACAGAGAAAACCCCTTTTGTTTTCTACATTTGGTCTCTCATTTTAGCATAAAGCCTCTCTGCGAGTAGTGCAAACTGTCCTCCTTCCATTCTCATTTAAACACTTTGAAACAAAAACATCTTCCTCCTTGTTAGTTGACGTCCACCACCAATTTAAAGCTCTTGCGGGCCACATAAAATTACTTTGAGGGCCAGATTTGGCCCCCGGACCTCGAGTTTGACACGTGATTAAGGGCTTTGCCGACCTTACTAGTAAGATTTTCTAATGTTTATTTAGCAGTGTATAAACCCATTTGGTGGTGTCACACCACCTCTCCACTATTCAACCACGCAGGAACCTTCTTGTACAACAGAGGGCCAGACGGACGTTTTGACTGAAGGTCATTTCTCTGTTTCTCTGAAGCTGTCGCTCCCAATCCACCGTCGACCTGACAGACGACTGCAAAGCGCTGGCAGCTCATTTCACTGGCAGGTGGCAAACAATTAGACAGAGAAAATGGAGGCCAGCAGAGAGCGCCACGCAAATGCGGCAGACAAAGTTGTAAACGTGGCCGAAGGGGCAGGGAGGTGGGGAGGTGGGGAGGCGGGGCCTGAGTGAAAGGACTTCAAAAATAATAGACTGAACGTGAGCGAGGCTCATTTCAGGCTGCCAGGTCTCATTAGGTGAGCGAGCGGGGAGAGGCCGGGGGCGGGTCGTGCCGTGAGGGCGCTTCTGTTTAATCTGTCATCAGGGCCCAGGAGACCCCTGAGCCCCCACCCCAACACCCCAACCTTCCATTCACGTCACTCACCTCAGCCCTGGACCTGCTGCTTAATACCAGTACAGCTCCGTTTATACTTTCTAACTCCTCACGTCGGACTCGGTTAAATGTGATTTAGAACCGTGCGTTTCATCGCAGGCTTCAACACCACCTGGTTACCCCTAAAACCTGCGGCAATTACAGTCACAGTGTGTGTGTTTGTGTGCTCGGTCGAGGTTTAGCTTCGAGCACATGATATTTCAACGTTAAAATTCTGTTGTCATTTAAACACAAGACATACAGGCAACATACCTGTCAAAGGAGTGGAACTGCATGGGCATGACGCTCTGGTTCTGGCTCTTGGGGTTCAGGTCGGTGTAGATCACAGGTTCAAACCCAGCTTCGGCGCCCTCCACTGGCAACGCCACGAGGCTCTTCAGAATCTCCTTCACGTTGATGCCCTTGCTGGGCTGACTGACACTGACGATGGAGGAGGCCGGGTTTATCGCTTCCGGTGAATCAGAGGCTCCGGGTTTCCTCTGATCCGAAGTCAAGAGCTCGCTTGAAGAGTCCATCGATCCGTTCAGGACGCTGACGACCTGCTCCTCTTCGATACCCGAGTCAGCACGAGGAAGTGGGCTCTCTTTTTTGGGCTGGTCTCCGGCTGAAGAGTCTTTGGTGCTGTCGAACATCAGCGGCGGATCTGACAGACACACAGGCAAAGCTGAAAGTCAACATACCTCAAAAACATTAGAGAACCTAGGATTCAGGTCGTATTTTTACATAAATAAATACATGAATAAAAACAAAATTTTATTTCAACAACAGTAAAAAAAATCAATAGCATGATATTAAAGGCAGCACTTTGCTTTTTATAATAATTTAATGAAACTCTTTTGAAAATGTTATGCTATTTATGCTATTTTTCTATTAATATCAATAGTGAACCTTGTGTTAGAGCATATTTTGCCTCGTTTTTGCGTTTTACAAATTAGTTTATTCTGGTCCAAGTTATTTTTGCATGTTGTCCCATCATCAAACAGTCTTTGTGCATTATAGTAAGTTGAATTAAATAGAGAATTTTATCGCAGTGTGCCATGAAATTACGATTTCAATGACAGAAAATTGGAAATGACACCGCTGCGGAGGTCAGCAATAATTGTGACGCTCATCATGCCATGGAGAAACACTTTTCTGCATAACTTAAATTAACACTTAAACTGAGTGAAACGTATTTAAAGAAATAGTTCTAAAAGATGGGAGCATTTATTGTTATGCATGCGCGATGATGCAAATACATTTTAGGCAGATGAATTAAGGCTGAGAAACAAACATCAAATTTCAGCTCCTTTTTCTGCATTAAGTTTTACGTACAGGAAACTATTCTTCAGAAGGCCTCTCAGACAGAGGCCGGGCCACACGCTCGGCAGCTCTGTGGAGCTGAACGGAAACATCATGAAAAATTCATCCTCGACCAGAGATGATGAATGAATCATGGCACAAGGATGAACTCATGAACTAGGTTGTCAAACACAGTCGTGGGTGATACTGATGATTGTGTTGTCTGTCTCAGGGCCTTTCGGTGCAAAGAGTGAATCATTTACCAATGGTTTACAGTTAAATGCTGTTTAAAGATGTATCTTTTAAATATGGTGAATTTATATATATATGTTCTATATATGTGTATACAAATAAGCTTATTTTATAAAAACAGGAACAATAATGACTATTTTTATCCTTACTTTAAGACAAAATAACAATAAAATAATTACAAAAATTGAAGATATATGAAGAAAGAAATTCCTAAATAAATTCATTTTCTTCCTGATTTCTTATTTTGGTTTAAGCTAATGCAATACACTGTAATATTTATAGGAAATGTATTTATCAGTGAAGGAAAAGTACTTGGACGGTCTAACTAGTGAGTAAAAATATAACGTGAAGATTTTAAAAATCCATTAAAAAGAATAATAACAAGAAAACAAAACATAACTCAAACATTATTTTATGTAAACACATGAGAAAAATCAAGCTCTTTTTTTCCCCAATTTTTAAAAATGTATTTTAAATTTTTTGTACTTCATACTGTTGTTTTACAGGCGACGCTTTCTTTCATTGTGCCATGTCATTTCAAGTCCTGTTCGTCAGCCAGACCACCTTGAGACAAGTCCAGTCACATGACTCCTCATCACATGTCCCCCAACGAGATTCCGCCGACAACTTGTCTGCTTTGCCGGTGTGTCACGCACGCTCATCTGCCACATGCCGTCTGGAAAAATCCCCCCTCTGGCTGGTGAGCTTTATGAAGGCGGCAGTGTGCTTCCTCCTGTGAGCAGCCTCTATGATCCCATTCTCCTCTGGTGGACGGCTTGGCTAATGGGCGCTGACAGACGCAGCTGAAAATAGAAGCACTGTCCCAAAATCCCTGACAAGATGACCAGAATGGCGCTTTGTCGTGCGATGTTTGTGTTTCCCCTTAAATTCACTCTCAGTCCAGCAAGATGGCGCTACATCAGACTTGACCTTTGAAGTGGAGGCCGCTGATCGGAGTCCGTCACTTCCTCATTCAACCCAACAGGAGCAGGTGAAGCAGACTGAAGCACCGGTGAGAGAAGAGCTCTGACTGAAGCAGCTCGCAGCAGATTCAACGTTCTTTTCACTCACAATTTGCCGATCTAAGAACTGAGATATTGTGAACAAGGTGTTCACACGCGTCATGTCACAACTTGAATCCACCATCACATACAGTGCTGTATGTATTTCATATAAGCCGCCGCACAGGATCCATCAGGCTACAAGACGATGTCACAATGGCTTTCTCTTTTGTTGTACTTCGTACTCTGAGTCATGCTTCCGTCGCTCACCTCCAGCACGCGGCTGCGTTTGAACCACCGAACGCCAGAACATGACTCTCCGGGATGGTTAGTTTCCAGTCTGTTCATGTTCTTCTGGTCAAACGTCAGGACTCATGGCCTGATTTTGCCTCTTAAGTCTTGCTGGTTTTGTTTCTTCTCCGGTTTCAGTGCTCGAACTTTCGTTTCCAACATGCACTGGGACTCTTTATTTTGGTTCTGCTGGGTTATGAGAGCTCTTCCTGCTGGGTATTTTTGTCAAATCTATTTCTGGACTAAAACCCTCAGCTCGTGGGTCTCCATCTTGCACCATCTACAGTCACAACCTCTTCCGCTGACGTCACCGCCCAACCCACCTCGTCACATTCACACCTGCCTCCAATCTTCTGACGGCATAAAGACCGGACCAACCTGCCAGTCCTCGCCTGTTCGTCAACCCTTCATGGTTGGTTCTCGAGCGGGATAGTTAGCAATTTATCTCTGCCTGCCTGTTTGTCTCTTCTGCCTCAGAGATTCTGCCTGCCTGCACCTCCTGAACCCCTACTCCACTGCCTGCACCTCCTGCACCATCACCGCACGGCCAGCCAGATTCCTGGATCCTCAACAACCACTAGTCCAGGATCTCCTCCACAGAATCGGAAGAACCTTCCTACTCAGCACGATTAAATAACAATCTTCTGATCCCCAAACCTGCATTTGAGTCTCCTGCTTCAGTATTCGTTACATCTACTCCGCTTTCATTTCTCTCGCCGGACCTCTGAAAGTGCAACTTCTGATGGAAGCTGAAGTTATTCTTTTTATTATAATTATTATATAGTTATTCCACTCTAATTTCATATTATGAAGTCCAATCTCACAAGCAGTTCTCAGTTTCATCCCATTTTTCTCCCTTTTTCAGACTTAATCTGAGCTGTTTTTTCTTTCATACTGTAGATTGCATTAATTGATTCGTTCTCATTTGTTACATGACAATACCAAGGATTTACAATTAATTTTTTTTCAGTGTCACACATGACCTGCAGTCCCACAGTGGGACAGTACTAATGCAGTAAAATAAAATATAGTAAAAATAAATAAGCAAAAAGCAGAATGAACAAAAAAATAAATGATGGAATTAATAAATGCCTAGAAAAATGTAAGCGTAAAAAACAAATAGTACAGTACAGATCATGTCCAGTACAATTGGAAAACAGTCAGAGGAATTCTACAACAGCTCAAGTATATTACTGCAATTTCCTCTTTCATTTCAATAAAATACAATCATGTTAAATAAAGGTTTTCACACTATTGATTAAGCTACATTTTATTTTTTGTGCATCTGCCTCATCATTTTGTTCTATTAGTTTACATGTATTTATTTATTTATTTTTTTTCAAATGAGTGCAGGACATTTCTGACTTGGTTTTAGCGAAAGTTTTAATAAAAATATTATATATGAATCACTTGTTTCTGCAGGTCACAATTATCCAGGTCAACCTGCCTTCACTTACCTTTATTGAGGTTTTTGATTTATTGAGATATTATCAAAGGAGGTGTCCTTCAGCATCAACTCAGTGAGGTTTCAGCATTTAAAGGTTGAATGAAAGGACTTTAGTTTAGATGTTAGTGACGTTACAAATGCACTTCTCCCCGGCTCAGCTCTCACTAGGTTTTCTGACAAAGCTAAAGCAGTGGAGCGCAGCCTTGTAAGTTCACCACCAACATTGAGGCATAATCATTTAAAGGAAGGAGGGGCGAAATGTGTTGCCAGGTCAGGCTCCACCCCCCACACACTCTTTACAGGATAAAGGTAAAGGTGCAAGAAAAGTTCTGCCCTCTTTACAGATGATTTTTCAGGTGGCTCAGGAGTGCGGTGGTGAGTGTGCAGGCGAGAGCGAACCTGTGCTGGTCGGCGAGTTGATCTCCTGCCGGATGTTGCGAGACGCTTGGTTGTTGGTCCGGACCGTCTCCCGCTGAGGCTCCAGGATGTCACGGTACTTGGACACCATGAGGACGGAGATGAAGTAGACCACAGCCAGAGCCAGGAACTGAGCCTGTTTGCTGTCGTCCTGGTGGGAACAAGGGAGTTTGACTCTGAATCGTTCACCGAAATTTCCTCAGCGCCGGTGAATGACTCACCACGTCACGAAACACGACGGCACGCAGGCGATTGATGTCCACGTCCTGCAGGAGACGGTCCGGGTCCTTGATGGGAGCAACTACAGTTTATAATGAGGTCTAAAGCAATGTGCAGAGCTTCAGTCAGAGCAGCTGAGAAGCAAGCTATCTAACAAACCAGACATTTAACAGCTAGATTTTTAACAAACTTCAAAGTAACTTGAAAGTTACGGACGGATTTGGATGAACTTTCCATCATATATGTGAAATGTGACAAGGAACAATCCAATTTTGGGAGCGATCTGGATCACCCTCTGGATGCAGGAATTCTTCATTTTACAACAGGAAATGGGACCATTTCTTGCCAGACTGGCATTTAGACTTTTGACAGACGTGTGTCATTGGGCGACAGTGTTGTTGCTGGACTGAAGCTGCTTGTGTGTCGCCAGTTTGTTTGTTTCTAGAGAAAACTTTTCATCCATTTTAATTCCATGCACACACACATTTCTCCAGTCAGCAGGTATTGCCTTATTTTTTGAGGAATTGCAGCTTAAAAAACGCAAAAATCACATTAATCTTATGGTGCGAACATCTTGGTGTGTGTTTATGGCAAAAGCACAAATGAATTGATCATATTCAACGTGAACTGGATCTTTATTTGACGAAGGAGATTTGTCTGCACCTTGTTGGAGGTCACACTGTTCTGCAGCATTTCCTGCGTCTTGCTGTCGCTGTTGGAAGACTTATGTCCTCGGTCTCTTTGTCTCTGTCTGCACTCCAGGCAGTTCCTCACAGCCATGCAGCACACTGCACACACACACACACACGCAGGAATACAAATGCACAGCCTGTCAATAGAAGCTCATCTCAGAGGAAAATGGGAATAAACGATGGTAACAGGCGTGACCTCCTTCCAAGCCATCAGTTATCTCTGAGGGCTATTTGCTGTCGTCTGTCTGGAGGGAGGAAACTAGGAGCAGAAATTAGCAGCCAGACTAATTTCACACTGAAGGCGGTGATGAGCGACGACACACAACAAGGACACTGTTTTGGTCTGAAGGAAGGTTTATATCACAGACGCAAGAGCTCCACGTCACAGCCTCGGAGGAGGTCAGTCCACAAGGCTTCCACATGTTCCACAAGTTAGTGGAGAAGAGAAAAACACAATTTGAAAAATATGGATTTGAGGCTAAATATCATTTAGTCATTTGATGTTGAAAGAAAACAAGAATATAATTTTTAATATTCAAGAATTCATAAAAGTTTCTTTTTCTATTACTATTTAAATAGGTTACAAAAAACACATATAAAATCATAATTGAGAAAAAGAAATCAACTCAAAAATATGTAAAATAAAATAAAATACAATAGAACATAAAAAAATGAAGTCAGAAGCCATTCAATCTTAGTGGAGAAATGCATTGGAATTGATAAATAAATAAATAAAACCGTAAAAAAAACAAGAATAATAACAAAAAAACTATTTTTGTTTATTCATCTAAAAATAAATGTAAAAAAATACACCTTGATTTAAACAACATGTGCTCTTGAATTACTTAAATTATTTTTATCAAACAAAATTTTTTTTAATATTTATATTTATATTAAATAAGAAACTATTGGAGATGACAGCGTCTCCACACACTGACTTTTCCTCAGCAACAGAATGAGTTCTGTTTCAGTTTTAGCGAGATTAAATATCTAACACATAAACAGGAAACCGACCGTGACCTTCTCCTGGGTTTTGCGAGCACAGTATAACTGACTAAAATTCAGAATCGTGTCGTCTCGCTCGGCTGGAAGCTGCAGCAAAGCGATCAATTGTTCCCCCTCTGCAACATTAATCATCAAATGACTCCTTTTCTCATCAAACTGATGGCTTTTTCAGTCAAGTTTAGGGACGCTGACGCGGAGCGACTGCACTTCTCACCGAGTCGGAGGCACTGACGCATCAGCCCGCCGGACGACATGTTTTTCTCAGCCTCAATCTCGCTGAAGTTTAGGGAGCTGGAGAAGACCAGGACGTCCACCATGACCATGAGACGGGACAGGAAGGTGATGGCGGTGTCGGAGGTCATGCCCTGTGTCACCTCGATGTTCTCCATCTCAGACTGGTGGACAGGAGACACAAAAATACCAATGAGCTGTAAAGGACTGTACTCTCTTCGCCATCCGCAGCTCTCGGCACGTACCAATACATTTCACTGGCTTTAGGCTTTGTTTACCAAAGTCATTCATGCGAGACCATTACTTAAAGAAAACAAAAAGAGTGAAGAAGAGAGTGCAGGCAGGGCGGCAATGTCACAGGACAGCAGTGGTCACTACCATGATCTGACTCAGGAGTCCGAGGTAAAAGAGTCAGAGATGAAAGTTGTCGTTGGGAGAAAGGATGAGATCAGAAACAAGTCTATCAGAGGAACATATGGAGAAGTTTGGAGACAAAGTTATGCAGGACAGATGTTTGGAGACGTTGAGAGGAGAGACAGTGATGGACTGGAGGAGATGAAGAGGAAGATGAAGAATGGGGTGAATAAAAGAGGATTGGTGTGAAGGTCAACAAGTTGCAGAAGGAAATGACTGGAAAAGACTTTGATCTACATCTGAAAAAACCCGACAAACAAAGTACCGATTCAGAGATCATTTTGATTATTGTCTACACCTTCTGAACACCAGAGGGTGGTGTTTCTCTCACTATAAGGAAAATCAGAAAACCAGCGATGCTCGGTGACGTCAAATGTGGAAAAATATTTCGTGAATATATTATTACAATATAATTAAAAATTAAAATATGTTTATACAATGTTAAATGACAGAGATTTACTAATACTCAAATATGCTAAACACTGTTAAAGAACATTTACGGAATACAGAATTAGATTAGAATATAATAAAAAGACCACAGTGCGTAGCATTTTTGTTATAATATACATAATCATTTAAATAATTAATTGATGCTTACTTAGCAGTCAACTGTTTTGGTTGTTTGTTGGTCGTATATTCACCTGTGACTATGCATTAATACATCTACTCCATTGAATGTATCACACTTAGATGTTTTGAAAGTTATGTGTTGTCAAAAACGAACCGGATATAAAACAAACTATATTTGTTTGTAGACGCGATGCACCGCACTGCCAGTGTTAGCCGCTGGGTGTCAGTATTTCCCTACTTAACACTTACAGTGGGCGAAGTGGCAGCCGAGAGCAGAGGCAGGATCCCCCCACAGGCAATGATGATGTTGTCCACCATCTGGGAGATGAGATGGATGGTGTTGTGGACAAATATGATGTTCTCGTTGCTGTTGACGAAGTCCATGACCGACTTGGAGGAGTGGCTGGGGAAGGAAGAGGGTTAACAGCAGGGGGACTTCACATCAGATCGTGAGAAGGAGAAATGTGGCCGTCACCTCCTCCAGACTTGGACGTCACTCTCCAGCGCGAAAAGCAGGTCGGTGAGCAGCCGCTGGTGCATGTGGGACCACTTGAACTCTGGGATGCGGAACATGGTGGTGCGGGGACCCGGGCTGAACTGGTGCCGCTGGTCTTCTGTCATGGCTGCGCCCCTGAAGCCCAAGTCCACGTGGACGTCCTGCTCCATCTGAGAGGACGCGTGAACACTCTGTTGGATATAGGCTGAATATCAACAGCAGCTGCAGACCTCTCTCAGGTCTGGGGTCTGCCTCGCCTCTCAGTTGAAGAGGGATGCTCTACTTTGAGTCTCTCCTGGAGCCTAACCTTCTAGTCCACACTCTAAGTTTTGACACCTCAGGGAGAAAACTGCTCTGCGATTTTGTTCTTTCAGTCACTGAATATTGTGGCCACAGATGAGACCAGGAACCTACGTTGGGAGATGCAGTTTCTCACAACTGAAGTCGCTGCACATATCTGTCTGTTAACCACAAGCCTCACGACACTTGAACTCCTCCACCAGGGGAAGGAGCGCAAGACAGTGCACCCATTTAAACAAGGATCTCTTGGTCTTCATCGTGGAGTCGAACATGCGAAGGGAGACACATCAACATAAACCAAGGATTTGGGGTTCAAACGGGGATTTACGCTCAACCAGATGGCAGCAACTATATTTTCTAGGGTACCACGTTGCATGCTGAGACTGGTGCAAGGGGCCAGAAGAAAGAAAGAAGTGCCTTAATATGACAGTAAAACTTCAAAACTATATACTAACATAACATGGACAAAAGTAAAAAAACAAATGCACAAGTATGGATATTTACAAATGTAAGTATGGCATGACACTATTGAAATAGTTATTTGATTTCTTAATGAATTAATTTCATTTTATACACATTTTATTCAAACATAAATCATAAAAACAAAATACACAAAACATGGTCATGAAGGCACCTCATTTCTTTATTTTATTTTTATTTGTAGGGTCGAAATCAAACTTTCTAAAACATAAACAAGTTATATTTCGTAGTTAGTTAGAGTTTTAGTAATGAAAAATAATGAAAAAAGTGAAGCTTATAGTATGATTTTGACTTCATAAGGGCCACATACACATACTATGAACATGTCGCATATGGCCCCCATGCCACACTTTACTTCGGTCTGTGCCACACTCAACTACTTGCAACTATTGTAGGATGATTCACTTACAGTATTTAACTGGCTGGTAAATAGTCCTGAATAGAAAGATTAGGTTCATACTTCAAGGTTCAGAATAGGTTGAGATTTCATGAATGTTTCCCAAAAGTGAGCAGTATCTCACCTGTGTGGTAGCTGTCGTCTGAATCTTCTTCACTTTGCTGTCGTCTGCTGCTTCAGACACATTTCCCGCAACGTTTGCTTTACTTCTGGATTTACTGTCAACTTCCGTCGATCCAGAAACCTTCTCCACAACACCCTCAGGTGTCCTCGGCGAGATCGCCAATTCGTCTGCTGGGCCGAGGCCCTCTGACGCCCTCCCAAATCTTTCCTTCTCCAAAACGCCAGGTATTGCGCTCAGTTCCGAGCTGCCAGTCATGTGCCCCAGCAGGCCCAGATCATCGCTGGCACGTGAAACCTGAGGGCTGGGCAGCACCAGAGGCACAGCCGGACTCAGCTCCAGGCCGGCATCCATCTTGCTGAACAAGAAGTCACCGCTGTTGGTGATGCTGTCGTCATCGAGCGTGATGAGAGGCGGAGTAGTTTGGTCGTCCAGTGGCCCCTTCGGCAGCAGAACACTGGAGTTCAGCTGTTTGACTGAAGCACAGTAGACGTTGTCCAGCAGAGAATCCACCTCTACCAGCGCTCCGTTCTCAGAGATGCTCTCAGAGTCCAGGTCGTCCAGCTTCACCTCTGTGGCCTCAACTTTCTCAGCCTTGATGTCCACCAGCAGGTTGGCATCTGTGACCCCGTTAACAGAATCTCGGAGGCTGTCCTCCAACTCTTTACCTTCAGCCAGCAGGTTTCTGGACTCGTAGTCCGCCTCGCTGTCGGGGGTCTGGGAGTTCTCGTCGATCTCTCTGATCTCGATGGAACCTTTGATCCCTGAAGTCTGGGCCGACAGGCCGGAGATGGTGCTGACCAAACCTTTCTTCCCCTTCTTTATGTTCTCCTCTTCCTGCCGCTGGTACTCCTCGTACATCTTTGCCAGGTACTCCTTGTGCGCCTCGTACGTGACCTAGAAAAGCAACGCTGCATCACCCAGGAAGTGTTGCGTGGGAAACATTTTTCTCTGGACGGTCTTCACCTTGGAGTGAGCAATAGAGAGCGTGTCCACCCACACGCGCCAACCGCCCCACTCGTACTTGACGGCGTGGTAGAGAAGAATCCGGAAAATGTTGTAGACCATCTCCGTCATCTTCTGCTCTTCGGAATTCTTGGGGTTGATGTAGCCCAGAGAAAACATCCAGTCCTGCCACACGGAGCACTGGAGGAGACACCTGCGACATGCCATCACAGACATCAGAGTCTGCCGGGTACTTTGCTCGGACTAAAAACAATTTCACTTGATTTATTGTTGGCTGGGAGGAAGCAAAACAAATGAGAAGTTTGTAATTAAAATCCGGATATTATGATCTTGATTAAGATCAGTGGCGTCACTGCACTTCAGCACTCTTAAATGTGTTCTTTCTGTTGCTGAGGAGACATCCACAAAGAATTAGGTATCTGGAAATGATCTCAGCTGACTTCAATACAGGCTTCTCAGCAGTGCTTTAGCACCTCCTATGCTGGGATTGAGGGTGAAATCCCTCCTTTTTTGGCTGTGAAAAACAATATATTCCAAATACATAGAGACCAATATATGGTCTCATTGTGTTGCGGAACATATTGGTCTCAATCCAAAATACATTGACTAGTGATGGATTGGTGAGGTTTCATGAGACGGTGTGAAACCTCACGTCATTTCTAAATCAAGAGCGCCATCTAGTGGCCTCTGAAAATCAGGACACTGTTTCATCAACCCTGCAATACTGTTTCACGATACCCCATCACTAAATGACACCAATATATTCTGAACATATTGGTGTCGACACACCCGGCCTACACCGCGAGCACCCTCTAGGCTGGGAAAAATATCCTTGGCACAAACCTCAGTTACCATATGGAACAATTCAAAATGCAAGTTTTAAAACATTTAATTGTTAAATGTATGCTCTTGATACATTTATATACTTTATATATTCTTATTATTTTATTTTTCCAACCCAATAGAAACTGAAGAAGAATGCAATATTCACACACTGAAGACATTTACTGTCGACACCAGGGGAAGGGGCCACACTATCAACTGTGACTGTTGTGAGGAGCTGGCAACCCACAAGACAGAGTCAGATAGAGTCTTGAATTTCATTGATTTTTGTCACAGAAAATAGGGAAAAAAGACTAATTTTATTATTCATGATTGTATTCGATATGCTTGATGTTTGTCGAGCAAATCATGAATATAGAAAGAGGTGAATATCCTGAGACAAAACTATGAAAATGTATGCTATAGAAGCACTATTATACTGTAATAGCTTTTCAAGATATATCAGTTTCTGTTGGAGTCTTGCGCTGTGGCCCCTGGGCCGCACTCGGCCTTGGTCTTTCGACCTAGCCTGTCGAGGATTTACCCCAACCCTGACTAGAAACTACCAATCTATTATTTAAAAACACACCTATGATTTAATGAAATAAGTCTATTATATAAAAAAACCCTTTTAATGAGAAAATATTTTTGTGTTTTAGATAATGTGAACGCCTTAAAAATGACTTGCCCTTTAAATAAATGCAAATGGGACACATACATACATAGAGAGTGACTCAACTGCTATGAGAGGGGTGAGCATACTCAGTCACATGGTGGAGATTCCCAACATTGTCATGACCACGCAGGAACACCGCTTCTCAAGCCGTCACCTTCTAAGCTTTGAATCACTGAGACAAACAGATTTTTCAGTCTCCTCTGAGAGCTACTGAAGGTTTGGAATTCTCGTCAGTGTGGTGAGATATTATCGTCCTTATTGTGTCCTGCTGATGGCTTCATGCTTCAGCTCCCTGGTTTGTGCGCTCAGATGGTGACTCACATCACTATGAATCTAATGAGTAAAACACACTGTTAAGTTAACAGCTGGTAAAGAGAACCCAAGTAGAAGCTGCTGCTAATTCTTGTCATAAAAAAAGAAGCATTAAATAATGCATTGCATCTTTTTGCTGCACAGCAAGTCAGCTTCCTAAGGAAAAAAAAGGCTAAATTAGTCGCACGGAACATCTGCCTGAGACTGTGAGAATGATTTAGCATCAATAGAAGCTTAATAGAAAAGAGCCGGGGAAGAGAGAGTGGGTGCATTTTTCTAAATCCTCCTGATACATTAATCAAGATGCTATAATTGATGGAGTGGGTGAGTCGAAGAAGCGGCTCCTACCGCCGGTTCTCTCGGCTGTTGCTGAAGAGTTTGATCATGTCGGAGAGGAAGAGCCGCCGAACCTCCATGAGCTCGGCGCCGGGAGCCGAGTTCTTTAACAAGGTCGCCACCACCTTGAGGATCACTGGCGTGGAGACGGAGGAGCGTGAGTTTAAGGTCGCACGTGCTGCCAAACCAGACTCTTACTTGGGTTCTGGATCTTGACAGCGGAGTCGGGATCAGGGTGAGGCTTGTGAACAACCTGCGTGCACATCTGCTCTGTCAGGATCTGACGCAGGAGGAGGAGGGGGGGGGTGATAATCGGTGTCACTTTCTGATGAAAAGGAGAGCGACTCGCCAACAGAAAGCATTCATTCCTCTCTACCTCGTACAATGTGTTGTACATTGTCACCGTCACGGTGTTGGTGTGCTGGATCAGCCTCTCCCCCAGGAGAGTGAAGAGACTGTGCGTGTGCATGATCTCCACCTTCCTCCTGCAGACAAACACAAACACACATAATGGGACAGTGCTTAGAGCTCCACTCGCTGCTGGGTAGCGGATCAGTGCGTGCTGCCGGCTTGATTCCGCATTCTCAGCCACAGGGAGCCGGGCTCCAGAGACGAGTGGCAGGAAGAGCCTGCTGACATAAATTGGGGGGATTTTCTTGAAGGTGTGTGGGATAACGAAGTTAGCCTGTCACCAGGAATGAATTTGTGGAGTAACAGCAGCGAACCCATTGAGGCCGAGTTCCACTGTGATGAACTACCTCTGCAAACAGCATCAGGAGAGCCGGCTCTGCTGGCGCCGAACCAGAGGGCGGCGAGACTTCGCCTCGATCACCGCCAGAATCTTTATCTCTGCCCTTTAGGCATCCTCGCTTTAATAGGCGCCGGCCGCCACACGGAGTTGGACCACTTCCTGCCGTTCACTCTTAGTGGCAAATTCAACCGAGGCAACTCGAAAATTCACATCAGATCACGTGTTGCAGATTTGAAAAGAAACAAGGCTCTCAAGTCGCTCATTTCTTCTACATGGACCTTAACTCTCGGTCCAACACTTTCTCAGCTCCCCTCTGTCCCAACCATCTGCCTTGCCTGACTTTGCCTCCAAACATGTGCTCACTTCTGATCTTGTTCTTTCTCCTCACTCCAAGTAGCAACTGTCATATCTTCATCTCTGACTCCAGAATCTCTGAACTAGATGCACAACGGCAGGCTTCACTACTGCCCAAAAAACCTTGCTTTTCACTGGTGCTTCTGCTCTGATATTACAGCCTCCACCTGCTCCGCCCTGGCTGCACTCTCTGCTTCATCCCCTCATCTCTTTCCTGCGTCTTTTAAAATACTGTATTAATAAAGCTCAAGTCAGAGTTTTCCATTTCATCTTGTGTAATATATTTTCAGATGAATATTTATTACTATATATTATTTTTTAACCATTTAGGCTTCACTTACAAGTCAGACTTCTAACCTCTTTATTCCGTACTACAATAATAATAACTAATAATAATAATAATAATAACTAATCTACTATTAACCTTTGTCAACAGTGATGGGGACATTTTTGGTGATGATTTCATGCTTTGAAAATTTTATTTTATTTCATTATTATTATTATTTCATGTACCATATGAAAGCACATTCATACAGTAGTTACATTTTTACTTGCTGATGCAGATGGATTTTGTCTACAATTCAGATAAATTCAGAATATCTTGCTGTCACTATGATAAAAAACAAACAAACGATGAATTGAATAGAATACATTTTAATATTGTTGGTATGTTATTGCTGTCTTAGGCAACAACAAGTTTACTGTTCTTGACTCGACACTGTAGTAAAGTGGTCTCGACTGGATGTTCAGAGAAACGTGAAATGGAGGAAGCCACCCTGGACTCAAACCGTCTTCCCAGATGACTCCAGAGCAGTGAGAAGCTAAAGCTCCTGCGGCACCAGGAGAGAAAGACAGGCCACGTGGCTGCTCCTTAAACACCGTTTTCCTGTTTGGTTTGTGCCACACCAGGCACCACAGTTGCTAATTCCCACTAAAAAAAGCCAGTGATCTTGTTAGCAGTCATTGTTTCTCATGACTTCAGCAGGAAGCGTTCCATTATTTCCAACACAGAAAATGGCTTCCAAACTCGACCTCCTCGTAATTTGCCTTCTGGAACTAATTAGATTCCAAGGTCCCACTGTACTGTGTTCCGTGTGTAGTATTGATGGCGTCTCCGGCTGGGAGGCCGTAAACCAGACGCTGGATTTTAAAGATGCATTAACATAACGGTTCTTTAACTTAAAGTTGGGAAGTGTTATTACAACAACAACAGCTCATGAAGAGCCTGAAATTCCACACAGCTAATGTAGTTTCAAGGCTACTATCAATGAAAATAAGAAGGACATGATTCGGCTGAACACGTATCAGAGCTTATTGTGTCTATAAAAAAAGAACGGAAGTTTCTGTCCTTGAGTGAAATACCTCAAAGAGGATGAAAAAGGGGCGAGGGAAGTGTGAAAAACCTAAGAGGGAAGCTCTGGTGTGTGAGTGGAGAAGGAGAGGCACCGAGGTGTTGTAAATGATGGTGAAAAAAGGAAGAAAATGTGGTGTGTGACGGTCAATAAAATGGAACGAAGAATGTATGCACTTTGATATTTGACTATGAGTTGTACAAGCTAGCTTGCGCTGGCTGTGCCGTTTAAATACGAGTGAAGTGGACAGAATATGGAAGGCTGGCTCTTTCCTGAACTTGAAATGTTGTTGCATCAAAGAGCCATTATGTAAATATTTACCAGCATATCGCCTGGTACTCACCCGGTCTGGACGGACTTGCGATCAGCAATTGACCGAAATAGCTGGTGCTCAATTTTAGCGACGGAAGTGGAAATGGTGCTGGGAAAATGGGCCGATGAAACGACCCGTTTTGGATGTTGGAACGCCTGCATCAGAGAATGGTCTCTGAATAGCCATCCGGACAGGTCGGCTAATGGCGCCCGAGTCGGAGGCGGCGTCATTAGCGGGAGCCATTACGCCCAATTCTCCTCAATGGCTAATTGGTTGCACGTATGTTTTCAGTCACACCGCTAATCCATGCAGGTGACACGGACAAGTCCCACATTCTCAGCGCCAGCCACATGCTAGCGGCCTCGGCTCTCCCACGCCACGTTCTGGATGGAACCCCTGTAACCTGTGAGCACTTCCTCTCCACCCAGCAGAGGACATGCTACATTAAATTTATGCCACCCTGCAGGAAAGTCACTTCTCCTCTCTCTCCTGCCAAGTAATGGACAGTCGGCACAGAGCCAGGCTCCAGCCTGCAGAAGTGGCATCCAGATTTAATGACGGCACATCAAAGTAGCGCGCACAGATTTAAAAAGCAATCTTGTTCTTTTTGTTTTTTTCCTTGAGACGTCACGTCACGGTTGGTGATGATACTTTTGCTATCTTTATGGCGCACCTCAGATTGAAACACAAGCAGAGCTGTGCGACTCGCAACATAAAATCTTGATCGGTCAGATGGTTGAGAGGTTCTTACACACAATATGTCGCAACATATGGTGCCCAAGTTTTAAGACTAAGCTAACAAACTGAGAAGAGGTACTTCACTGCACAAGCTGAGTGCTTCGGGTGCGGTCAGATAGACCCCTGCAACTGACACAAACTGCTCGCCACATGGTGACAGCTGAATCGACTGCAAGCATCCAGATGCGGTGACAATGCCTTCAAGAGAGGGATTCAAGTGACGTTGACGGTGTCATGGTTGTTGGGGTACTATTTTAAGATGCAACTGGTTCAGCAACTGCGCACACTCTAACTGAGCAGTGTGTAACTGTCATGGTCTACTTGAGTCTTGTTGCTTGCTCTCTTTCCTTTCTGAAAAACCAGAGCTCTATTCTATAGCACCACTGGTGGAACAGGAGATCCACACCATGGGTGTGTGGCTGACAGATCTTGAGCAAGGGTGTGATGCTGGTCAGGACCAACATCTCAAAGGAACTTTTGTGGATCTTTGCCAGAACAGCATTGAGATTTATCAGAACAAATGATGGATGTATTGATGAAGAGAAGGGGTGTGACTGAAGGAAGGTCACGGTAGTTGATGGTGGAAGGCCAGCAGAGAGCACCCCTGATGTGAAGTGCCTAAAGACAAGAAGATACTGGACCATAAATGACAAGACAGAGGCCTTGAGTTTGTCGTGCCAGGTGATGGTCATCACAAAGGTACACTGGCAGATCCTGAGGCCTCAAAGGACAAACAATAACAGCCTTTCTTTCCTGGAAACTTTGCTGCACAAAATGGGAATTGGCGAAGGTGATTGCAGTATCTCGCCTCAGGTGGTTCCAAAAGAAACTCTGGAGCCAAGAAACAGTTCTGAAGAAAGTTATGACCCAGAGTTGATTCCTTACAATCCAGTTTAGCCAAAAGAGGAGTTACAGTCACCTTTCATCCAACGATTTGATTTGAGCTCGCAGCTAATATTAGGACTAGGGAACATACACAGTGGTACCTCGGTTTTCGAACGTCCTGGAATTCGAACAAATTGGAGTTTGAACAAAAATTTTGAGATTTTTTTTGCTTCGGATTTCAAGCAAAAATCCATAACATGCACGGACCAACCATCTGATCCACGACGTGCTTTGTTATTGTGTATAACGCAGCCTCTATATGCAGACGTGTCCCGTTAGCTACATTTACTGACTGTTTCTTCTTCATATTGAGGTGTAAAACCTTTCCTGTCTCCGCATTGGACCGTGGTAGAGTGTCACAGGGGAGATGCTCGCTCTCCACACCTCTGAGGCTGGAGCTCACTCCAGGGTTTGATGTCCTGTTGTGGGCTGGAGCTGGGACAGGGATGAGGCGAGTCTGGGACAGAGCGTTACTTGGTTTATGACTTTGTCACAGCCAAACTGCACAGAAGCGCACATTCAGAGCTGGACACGCACCGGGCACCTCTTCACTTCTGGAGAGACCTCACTCACTCGGCAACCTCTCCCACATGCAGCGGCCACACACACATAGAGGAACAGCGCACCTGCAGCACACACTCTACATTCACTCCTACAAAAGTCTATTTTAAGGCTTGGAACGCATTATTTCTTTTTCCATTCATTGTAATGGGAAAAACTGATTCAGATTTCGAACAAATCGCTTCTCGAACGGCCGTCTGGAACGGATTGTGGTGGAGAACCGAGGTACCACTGCATTACCATAAATAAACTACTTATTCATACGCGTATTGGCAACATAATAACCTGTATACGATGGTTTGCGCTAAACAACACCATATTCACTGACAGTAAATAAGTAATTAGCTTATTGATCGTAAAACTGTTGCCAAATCTAAAGTGTAATTCGTCCACAGACTGTCCCAGAACTTGCGTGATTCATTTGCTCTGCATCCACTGATGTATGAGTTATAGCTCTGGAAGTGCTGAACGTAAATTTTACATTTCCATCATTGAATTCCAATTATATACTTACTTGTGGCCCAAGTGCTTGAGGAAGTACCCGAGGACTTTGAGGGATTGCACTCGAATGCTTTCACTCTTGGAGGCCATGAGCTTGTAGATTACTCTGCAACAGACACAGAAGCGACTCAGGCTGGCAACAGCTCAGCTACCCGACAGAATAACATATTACAGTGGCGATAAAAAGGCCCCGCACTGATTAGCTGACAAGCACTTTCCTTCAGAGCAGATTTACATTAGCAGTAAATGAATAAGCAGATAAAAAAAAAGAGCCAACGAGAACTCACACGTCGAGCTCCGCCGGGCTTTTATATCTTACAGGATCACTTTGAGCAAACTTGATGAAACATGTCATGTTGGGAAATCAATCTACTGTTGCGCATTATTTTGTCGCCGAGCAAATCGGTTATTCATGACGCTGAGGCACCGCAGCAGCCGGCGGTCCTCAGGTTGATGTAGGGAAATGACATTTTGAGAGTGACCTGGAAATGATTTGTCTATTACCGTATTCCATTCCTCTGGTCAAAGGCAGGAATCATGGAGGCTGGATGCTCCGACATGAGAGCCACCACTAGCTGCAGCACGTCCAGCAGATTCTCGTCCTGCGCAGCGCAGACAGCAACAATAGCCGGTCATACATACATAGCACTATGAAATAAGTATTCCGCCGGAGTGTCTCTGACACAAGAAATATAGATTCAGGAGGGGGGAAAAAACGACTGAATTGAAATGATATTTCCAAGCAGTGACACTATTTCGCTTGATATTTCTGGTCATAAAACCATGTGAGAGAAGATTTCAATAAATGCCTGCGCAATAACGTATGTCATATACATTAAAATAATATATATTTTCATACCAATTAAAGTTTGTTATTTATCATTATTTTAAATAGCAGAAAAAAATATTACAGTATATTATAAAATATAAAAAAAACAAAGAATTCTTTTTTGTATTTTTAAGCTAAAATCTATATTGTTTAATGCAAAAAATATTTTAACTGCTGCTTAACCAATAAATAATAAATAATAACTAAATCTTATATATTCGATAGAACCTTAAATTTTTTTATTAATTAATTTAAAAATATATAATATTTACTCCAATAAAACATAGACTTGTTTCCCTCACAGCAAGTGCGTTTTGTTTTTTTTTTCTTTTAGGGGTAAAAAATAGCAACAAATCTCATTGGTCAATCAAAACATCCCCCATCCCTCCTGTCCTTTCCGTCATCTTCCTGGTAGGAACTTACAGGCGTGTTTTTAAAGTCATGAAACGTAGGGACCTCACCTCTTGCATTGTCAGGAGATAGTTGAGGATGCTCTGCAGCTCGTCTTCCTTCACACCTCGATCCTGAAAAGTACAATATACAAGGCATGAAAACTGCCAGAGCAAAAGCTGAACAAAAACACCTCATTTTGCTGACAGTTGCAGCAGTTATCAAATGTTACAATTGAGACTTGAGAATATAATTTAATATATGACACCTGAATGATGAGATTTATGTATTTATTCATTTTTTGCGCCTCTATCATGATTTTTTTCCCTGTCCAACATTCCCTTCATCATCAATGTTTTGGTTATCACCAAAACATTGCGTGCATTGACATTTTAAAATGTGATATTTGTGTCAAATGGTTATTTTTTTCTGTAATGAATTCATCAAAATTAATCCATTCAAGTCACAGCCCCAGTGGTTACGTAGTTGCTCATGGTCATGTTCACAAGTGACAGAAGGATGAGCTGAGCTAAAGGGCAAAGGTCTTGATTGACCTCTACTCTCACCCACCATCTTTAGGGTCATGAGTTGCCTTGACTCCCTCTCGGTTCAGCCACCGAGGAAAGGCTCCAAAGTAGTACAAGTCAGAATTACACTCAAGATTAAGGAACATATAAATGAACTATGTATTCATACGGACATTAGCAACATAGTAGCCTGTAATTCGTATGAAATACCAACTTGGATCCTGTTCAGCCAGACTATATTTCACCATGAAACATTTCACTATAAACAACAGCATAATTACTGGCTATTAACAGTTAATAACCAGCTAATTTGCATGCGTAAATGAGAGGAGGCACGGGAGCAGGTCCTGAACACACGGGGGGGAGTTGCTCCGCTGACCTGTGGATGATGGCAGGGACCTGTGATCAGGCATATAAAGCCACTATCTAACACCTGAGAGGTTGATCAAGTTTAGGAGTAACACTATGTTTAATACTCATAATGTGCCTCAAGAGAATAATGTCAAAAACATAGTGGAGGCACAGAGGTGCGTCTGTGTGATCGCTCCCTTAATATTTATCATACACACTTCAACATTTATTTATCTTTCTGAGGAAAAAAAATGGATGGAACAATGGATTTCTGACAATAAAAGCAGCGCGTCCAAGAATCTGATGGAAAATTATTTTTTTATCTTGAAACTTGCTAATGTTTGACAAGCAAGTAGGCATTTGAAACAAAGGCTCCCCGAATCAAACCACATTCGGCGATTGGGTTCATTTGGAGAGAAGATAATTGAAGTGTTTGAAGCTGCAGGTGATTGGCACACGCTGAATTATGACTCTCATCACTTTCCTCCGGACTGATTCATTAAGTCTGTTTCAAGACAACTGGAAGCACATTAGAGGTAAGAAATGAAAAGAAACGGCACGATTAGACGGAGAAGCCGGCGGAGATAAAAGGAGGAGAGGTGTTAATCTCCACATTAGAGCCTGGTGCCGCTCCAGAGCGGCGTGTGGAGACAGGTGCCGCGTACCTTGAGGATGAGTTGCTTGAGGAAGAGAAGCATGAACCCCCGCAGAGAAACCACTTCCTTTTGAGTCGGTCGAGGCCCATCTGTTGGGGGAGAGAGGAGGCGATTCATCGACAAAGAAAAGTTTGGCTCACTCACTTCACGCTCCCATTCTCTCAGAGAAGGCTGTGGCAATTACGAAATGAAAGCTTTGTGCTTCTAAAGAGGTGGAGATATATTTCAACAAAACAGCCATCAAATTGTAAAACACATAAAATATTATGCCCCAGACTAAACCCCTCATTTATTGCTTCTTAATTGTGAGACATGATTCAATGGAATGAAACTTTTTTACGATGTAATGTGCTGTTTATGTTGCCGGACAAGATGTCCGCCGCACTAAAGGGCGACTGTTCCTTTTTGTTCACCGATTAAGGATTCAAAAGGATTTTTTTTCAAGGTCAAATCTGTAGAATTCAATGCCGCGCCGGTGCCAAACAACCGAGGAGGCCACGTGGATCTAGTTTTAATTACAGTACATGCGAGAATGACGGGGCAATGTCAAGCTAAGGGCGCGCGACTTTAGGAGATTTAGATGAAGGAAGTGTTTAGTGAAAGGAGATTTTAATTTGCTTCACCCCGTTGTTCAGAGGTCACAGGAGTCAACGCCATCAGTTTAATAGTGATAGATGAAAGGACAGAGAACTAATGTTCCGCTGAAATCCCTGCTGCGTTTCAAGACATCCAACACCATGACATAAGCTCTTCATGATGTAGTTAAGGTTTGTAGATGCTAGCTAGTTCTTGTAGAGAAGCCAAAACGTTATGACCACAGTCAAGTAGGAAACTGGGCAGCTTCCTGTGGTGTAGCAAGGGCAGCATGACAGCTGCGACAAGTCAACAACCAGAGCTGGAAGTATTATTATTATTATTGTTTGTGCGTAATTGATGAAGTTATTTTTCATTTTGTTTTCATTCCTTTTTTTGTTGGTTTCTCACAGGACACGAGGCTCCATATGGACAAGGCTTTGGATATGAATTTCATGTTTGCATTAGGGAGAATTTGAGGCAGGACATGTTGAAGCAGCTGGTTCTCTGGTACATGTAGAGCAGCTTTTATATTTAGAATGAAAGGAACAGACAACCCTCCTCCTCACCTGCTCCTCCTGGTCAATGCTTCTGACTAAATAGACGGGCCGCCACTGACAGCTGAAATTTACAATTCTATGTGTAGCATTTTTTTGGAGTCAATAATAATTCATACCATTATGATCTCTAATGATATTGCACTTTCAAAGAAATTGACATCTGCACATCCACTCACACTACCACCGAGAGTCAGAGTGTGAGTTCACTGAGGCAGAAAAGTGAAGTCATCACACACAAAGAGGCAGCAGCACTTATGTTCGCTTAAGTACAGGCATCCGTCTCCAAAATCAAGAATCATTTTGCAAAATCAAAATTGCATTATTACTATTATTATTGTTGTTGTTATACTTTTTTTTAGAGTGTTATAAAAACTAGAATCCTGTTGATGCTGCATTTTAGAGGAGGACTTAAATATTATAAACTATTCCAAACCAAAATTTTGAAACTGAAAACCACAATAAACGAAAGGTTTTGTGCACAGTTACATCCCTAGTACAGAACATGAAGCAAAAGGAAAACACTTGAATCCTGATGCTATCCCTCTAACTAGCTCACAAGCAGAATGACAGAAAGGCAGGAGGAGAGTCAAGATTTAGGGTCGTGCAAGTAGTGAAAATGCATTGGGTTTTTGGGTCGACAAACCAGAGCCATGGACAAGGAGACGAAGAAGAGAGTGAAGGCGAGGTGGAATGGTGGAGGCAACTGGGATGTCAGAGGTGCAGCAGAGTTACAAGATGAAGAAAGCCATTCTTGAGGGATAGCGCAAGTGGACAACAATGGAGACAAAGTGACGGAGGTCCGATGGCTTAGACAGAGGAGAGACAGTGTTGGACCAAGAAGGAAAGGAGAGGAAAAGAGGAAGCAAAGCACTGAGGGTCTGGAATGTGGCAAATGAGGCAGGACAGGTCAAGATGGAGAACTTGCTGTGACAGCCTCTGATGGGAAGTGACCAAAGATCATCACGGCAGGCAGGGCTGCGGAACATAACCGCTCCTTCCACATTATATTCTAATCCGTCCGCAGAAGCTAATCTGTCATTAAAAAATAATTCCAGCGGAAACTTCAAACGTTGTCACCCAGAGGGGACTATCAGACGTAATCCATCCCTGACATGAACCTCATTCAACAAAAACCTGTCAGCATCAGCGCGAACATTGACGGCGAACGACACTGAGCGCTGACAAGCCGTCACATGACACTCTGGCAGCTGGCGTGTGGATGCACTGAACAAGAACATTCACTCAGCGGAGAGCAGCTCCTGGTTCCTCATCCAGGTGCCTCGCCGTGGTAATAGAAATCCAAGGATGTACTTGACAGGAGATTAAGTATTTCAGCGTATAACGTGAAGCAATGCCACCTTCGATAACTATGTTGTGAGGAAGGCAATGACTTTGATGCCATCGTCTAAAACATGGTGAGGCTAGATCATCAACAAAACTTTGCATATTGATCTGGATATTAATTCAAAACTATATTAAATGTAGCTTAGATAGTTTGTTTTTGCTCACCAAATCCAATGTCAAATGAAATTCATGATGTATTGATTTTATTGTCATAATATCTCATGATCTTATTTGAAGCAATATTCTCCATAAATCTCTTAAAACTCCTATAATTTTCCTTGTCAGTAACATTTCAAATAAATTAATGGAAAAATTAAAGCATCGAGCGTCAACATTAATACTGATTTTAAAATGGGTACTATTATTAAATTGTAGTTCTAATATCGTCAATGAAACTATGTTTAAATATCTTTTTTATAAATACATATATTTTTGAAAATAATTTAAATTACTTTGTGGTGTCTGAGTGTCTCTCGTGATACAGTATCATAAAATCCCATTGCCATTTCATCAGGAAGTTTATTTTTCTCATATTTTTGCACACAAGCAATTGAATCTTGAAAGCTTATAATAATAATTATAAATAAAAGCGACAAAGATGAAAGGATATTTTGACTATTCCCTTTAACAAACAATACACATGTAATGAGTATTTATTTTTATTTTCTTTTATGTTTTCATTTTTTTTAGATTTTAGATTATTTTTCTTTAAATGACAACAATGGAGAGAATTTCCTCAAATATTATTAATGATTACTTCATTTCTTTTTCAAAATCATTTTTTATCATGTTTTTTCTTATTATTTTTAGACAGCATAAGCTTCTTTTTAATAAAACATTTTCTGTCATAAAATTCATTTGACTTTCTATCTGAATAATTTCATGTTTGATAATTATAAGACTTAAACAATGATTGAATCACACTATTATTAAGTTTTACATGGCATAAATGTCACTTATTTGCATGCAACGTGCATTTCTTTGACATGATTTGCTCGATCCAACTGAATGGCGAGGAGATTGGCGGGCGGAATGGAACTAATTCAATTAAATCGATGCCTTGCAAAGATAATAAAAGAGCAGCCGCAGAAGAAAATTGTGTGTTTGTCACATCTAAAATGGCATCAATTGCAGACCTCAGAAGAGCTTTTAGATATTGGCCACCATTTGCAGGAGAAACTTTAGTTTCTCTCCCCTCAGAGATGCTCCGCTGAACCGCCGGCTCAACCTCGGTCGGACACCTGTTCACTTAAAAAGCCAAAGTTCACCTCTCGCCGTGAAGAGACAGATAAAAAAAGAGGCAGCAGACAGGACTGCCACTTCCACAAACACGTGGAGGATGAGTCGCCCGCAGGCTCCAGGAGGACGGCGAGTATCATTGCATCACGCCGCAGATGAAGAAACCCAAAAGACTGACGTGGAAATATGATAAGAAAATCATTGCCCCAGCTGATGCAGCCAAGTAATTCACAACCAATTATGCTCAGCAGCGCCGTGCTCCTCTTGTTCCTCAGTCTCAATCCCTTTTCCTCCTGCATCCCAAGGGCAGAGGGAGTTTATTGAAAAACCATTTATGCTCATGTGATTGATGCAGGGATCTCATTGTGACTGACTAATTAAGCCGCCACAAATGCCGACGTCCTCCATACATTTGCAAACCAAACCCATTGTGACAATTTCTTTCAGCTTCAAGCTGGCCATCGGATCCTGCAGATCTTTTAAATCGCAGCCACTTTAATTCAATTGACGGCGGCGGTATGCAAGAGTCATTTGAAATCATCGAGGAGGGAGTTTGACATCACAGCTCCTTCGCCACCGATGACCCTGGCCCAGGCAACACATGAGACAGCGTCCCAACGAAGAAGAGGCTGGACCTCAAATGCTGAGAATTCCAGGCACAAGTCAAAGAAATGTTTGAAGAAATTGTCTGTCAGGTATTACGTCAGTGAGGCTCCAGGATAAAGCGCTCTGTCTGTATCACCCCGCCAAGTGGGGTATTAAAACTTAAAAAGATGGAGGAATAGAAAAGGCCACGCTCCTGCTGGAGAAACTCGGTATGAAGAGTTTAGGCGAGGGAGAATTCCAGTCACACAGCCCAGGTTTCAGTGACCTGGCGCCCACACCAGTAGGATGACAGCATTGATTCAGTGTGTCTGCCGCCCTGTCATTTTAACTGACGGCCACGAGTCCAACAGCTGACAGGCAAGCGCTTCCACGAGAAGATGAGTCATCTGGAACACAAGGGAGCTGCTGCCGCTTGAGGAGGAGGGTTTTGGCGGCGTGTGCTGGTGGTGATCGCTGAAGTCGTCGTTGGGCTCCATATGGACGAGCCTTCGGATAATAACTTCACGTTTCGCATTAAGAATCGGCTCTGGCAGGACATGTTGTCCAGACTCTAAACAGCTGGTTCCCCTGCGATGGGCTAATTTAGGAGAGCAGCTTTGAGCATGAAAGCAACACACAACCCTCCTCCTCAACCTGGCCAACACTTCTGACTAAATGGACACGACCACTAACAGTTGAAATTTACAAAGTGCAGTATTTTTGTGGTTAGAAACTCACTAGCTATTTTGTAGATCTTTATTTTTTCCAGTCCTTTTTATTTCATTTTCCTTTGTGTCCTCTTTCATTGCAAATAATATATATTGTTACATGTATGCTTACATGCTTATCATTTTTAAATGTTTCTTATTACTACTTTATTACTACTTTTATTATAACCACTATATATATATATATATATATATATATATATATATATATATATATATATATATATATATATATATATATATATATATGGAGCACATTGAATTTTTTATATTTAAAATTGACTTAGTTGAAGTCAGGTTGAGGAGTTAGCTGCTGCAGCAGAGGCCCATAAGAGAAACCTCCAGTGTATTGGTGACACAGAAAACATTCCCAGATCATTTCGACGATTACACACTTGAGACTATGCAAATGGCTTTTCGTGATAGTAGCCATTAGCTTCATGAGGCAATCCAGGAAGCAAATTTGCGAATCCCACAGGTCGCCGTCCTTGTCTCCTTTTCCTCCAGCATTCTTGGTCTAACTGACCAACTATGTCTCCACCTGTCCTTCCTTTGTACTCATTTCTGATCTTGTCCTCTATGGTCACACTCAATGAGAACCTCGGTATCTTCACTCCTGACTGACTCTTAAGTTTCTAAACATTTAAATGCACCTGGCTGTTCTCACTGCTGTCCGTTCCACCTACCCTGCTCCCCTTTCTTCACCTCTCTCCATCACTCAGGATGTGTGACCGAGATACTTGAACACCAAAAAAAACCCCCACTGAATTTATTTATCATATCCATTTTCAAGGCTTAAAGTCAAGCACAAAAACGCTGCCGTCCTGAATCCAAACCAATGCGTGATATGCCAAAATATCTTCCAGTAAAATTGCCTGCTTGGCTTCCAGCTCTGGTGTATGATCCAGCACCAACTGGCAGACGCAAACATTGGCGCCTTTGAATCGCGGCGATGCAAAAACACGACTTCTTAAGCGTCTTAACAGCCGTACATAACCAAGAATTAGTGCTTACAAGGGTCTTACCGAGACCTTTGGCCATGATGCCGCTGCTGTCTGCCGGGTTGCTGGCCCAGTAGTAGAATTTTAAACTGTGCATCAGCTGGAGCACGGTGCCCACTCGTCGGATGGTGTTGTAGATGGTTGCCGTGCCGATGAACTCAGCAGAGAGATACGTGTAAAGCGAGAGCTGCACCTACAGAGACACAATTTCAGAACACAACATTAAAACTAAATTGCCTTCAACCGTCGACCTCTCAGAGCGCTATTAAGATGTTCAGTGTGTATCAGAGCCAGAAGCTGTAACGGTGGTCACAGATCCTTCATTTCCCACTTTGATAATTGTCGCAGCTCTGCTCACTGATGATTAGCATGTTCCTGGAATGACCAAAGCCCCTGACATGAATCCTTAATTCCCTCAGACGCTACTCACCACAGGCTATTCCCTGCCGTCATAAATTACTGGATATTAACAAGTGAAAGGGAAAGCCAAGATTAGAACGTGAGCGGGATTTTAATCCACAGGTTTAAGGGGCTATACATTTTTCAATGTGCTCCAGCGCCGACAGTCATGTACAGCTCGATGGGAGAGAGCAAGAAATGCACTTTGCAGCAGCAATGGGATGAAATGACTGCAACGTCTACCATATTTACACTTGGATTACTCACACGAACTGCTCTTCATCAAAGTGGAATCTTGATTTGCCTTTAACCTTCTTGTTTCACATTTGAGTTCTAAATAAATAAAATTTCTTATTTTGTGGGTGTAGAGTGGTTAAAATTGCTGCTTTAATTGAGTGCTCTTGTCGCTTTCTCCAAATTATTCAACAAAACTTTTGAGTTTTTGAGTATGTAGCAACAGTTTCAATGAAAAAAAAAATAGACACAACCCCACTGACTTTTAACCTCTTTAACATGGTAAGAATGCAAACTTAGTCTGGGTGGTCTTCCCACTAACACTGACTGAGGTTTTAAGGCAGACGCTGCCCTAGTAGCCTTTAGAATCAGATAAAATCACTTTTCGACTTGTTTTCTTGTGCAATAATATACATCAACTTGCACTGCAAAACTTGCTGCGCTCTCTTCTTATTTCCTGTCAGAGAACTCATCGCTGAGCAGTGCGTCTTCAGCGAATTTTGACCAACATTATAAAGCTCATGTTTTCTGCTTTCTGAAACCATTTTAAAATGTTCATATGTTTTTGCTTTCAGTCGGGGCTTCGATCTTCTCACCTTGGCGGGAGTGTGGATCCAGATGGCTGCGTTGAACAGGATGTGGTCACACAGTTGCTTGAGCAGCGGAGCCCCGTGAGGGAGGCCGTCCAGATATTTAGCGAAGGAGAGGAAGTGCTCCAGCACGGCCCTGGTGATGTGCGCCCGTGAGGACTGCCAAAACATTTAAGGATGGCAAATCAACGTCCACTACCAACAACAAACCAACTGAAGGCAACTTTCTCAAGTCACAATTGGAACTTAAAACATTGATACAGTTTTTAGACAAGTACATTTTTTGTCATTTTTGTTTGTTCTACGGTCCATGAAAAAGAGTGCTGCCCCAAAACAAGAAGCCCAAAAGCAATGAGGTTTCTGTCTGTCTGACTCTGAGGTGATTTGACAGATGGGTGTATCTGAATAGCCTTCAGAGGAATGTGCCTCAACAACCACTCAATATTCTGACATTATCATCCCTCTTCAAAAGAGATGCTGTCATCAGGCAATCCTATCTTCACTAACTGGTGGTGATAAAGCCTTCATTTTTTTTATTTTCACAATGCAATATCCAATTTAAACCACGTCTCTGATGTCAATGAGTCATTTGAAAGTTTCCGAAGCGAGCTGTAATATTCTAAAATTGTCTCATGCACAGGTGATGTAGGACACGTATGAGGTCAGTGAGACAGAGAATTGAGGTGTGCTGCAGGGGTGAGAGAGGGATTTAAGGTGAGAGGAACGTCAGCTCTCCTTGTTGTTAGGGTGACGGACAGACTGACGGATGAGGTTAGAGTGGAGCATCCTTGGACTGTGATCTTTGCTGACAGTTAAGTGATGTGTAGTGAGTTTAAGTAGGAGGTAGAGGAGAAGCTGGCGAGAGGAGCAGTGAAAGACAGTCGAGGCAAGACAGAATGCAAGTGTGTGATGCAGGAGTGAAGTGAAGCAGCGCAAAGAAGAGGTTGTGAAAAGTCATTGAGAGAAAAGGAGGTGAAGAAGCGAGTGCAGCAGGAAGGTACAGGTGGAGACGACCGTTACAACTGTGCTGCTTTAAGGATATTCACTGTCTGTTTTAACTAAAAAAAGCAGACCCTTCGGTGCACAAGGCGCAATATTTTGATTTACAGTAAAGCTGAAATTGTGTTTTCAAAGAAGAAGCAAACACATCCAGTACCACTCATTAAATCAATACATTTCATTGCACATGCTGACTTTCTATCTGATAGAAAAGTGGGAAATTCTGCAGAGGAAGGAGTTGAAACGCTCATTGAGTTGCAAAATGAAGCTCACATTGTCTCTATTACATCCGCTAGTTCGTATAATTTGCTATTTAGTTCTGCAACTGGAAACATTCCCGCTGAGAATGAGCTGTGTGGCAAGTGCAAAGTCTGAAAATTGTTTTTGAAGATTGTGTTTATCTTGACCGTTCAATGAAAGTTATTTTGTCAGTGTTCGAGGTGTTGAGGATCCGACCAAACCCAGGAAGCACTGAGAATCCATCCCTCCATCCTCCCCAGCTCACAGGGTCGCGGGGGCAGCAGCTTCAACAGGGAGTGCCAAACTTCCATCTCCCAGGCAGCGTCCACCAGCTCTGACTGGGGGATCCGAGACGCTCCCAGGCCAGTGAAGAGATCTCATCTGTCCACCTGGGTCCTGGGTCGACCCCTTGGTCTCCACGCAGTGTGCCGTTCCTGAAACACCTCCAAAGGGAGGCGCCAAGTGGGTCATCCTCATGAGATGCCCAAACCACCTCAAATGACTCCCCTCAACGTGGAGAAGCAGAGGCTCTACTCTAAGTCTCTACCCAATGACAGAACTCCTCATACTATCTCTAATGGAGACGCCTGCCACCTGTTGAAGGAAACTCATGTCAGATGCTTGAATGGCGTTCTTTTCATCATGGCCCACAAAATGACCTCATGACAACAGGTGACGGTCAGGACCAAGCATGATGGACAGCTTCGCCCTTTGGCTCAGCTCCCTAATGTAACAAAAACTTTCAAAAGCAGAGCAACAAAAATCAAGATTCCAGTGATGTTATTATGATTGAATGAAGCTGGAGTTTAAGAATTAAAAGCACCATCTCTTAGATTGGATGTGGTGCAGGAGGTCATGATGAAGTGTGACTAGAGAGGACAGAAGACAAGAGGTCTTCACAGTTTGTTGTGGCAACCCCTGATGGAAAACACAGAAAAACAAAGGCGATCGAAGATGATTTAAAGTGTTGTAGGGGTTTAAAAGTCCCACTTTGACAAGTCCTACTACAGCTCCTTCCTGGCACCTGCTTTCCGCCCAGGTGGTGACTAACTAAGACCCAAACAGAGAGAAAAATGAAGAGGTACGGAGGTGTGGCGCACACCTCACAAACAGATGGTGCGATACGTGAAAGTGGGAAACCTGCCAGTGGGGTGGAGGCAATGAAAAAGGAGGTAAATCTTTGCTTCCGACGTCGGTCGGCTGCCTGTTAGCTAGCGGCAGCTGAAGCCAGCAGGCAGATCAGTCCGTCAGTGACAGAGTGGACTCATTTCTCAGAGCTACAACCCAGCGAACACCCGGGGGAGGCCGCGGGGATGAGAGATCTGCATCACAGAATGAGTAAATAAATGATTGATGAGGAAAGTAAGTGAGACACGCACGGCCTAAATGGGAAGCAAAGAAAGGAGTGGTTTTCTTTCTCCCCCTCTGGAGCCACATGTGGACTTCAGATTTAGGAGCTTCAGTGCGCAGGGTTTGGATCAACAAGGAGGCGGTTTTGCATCCGCATCGGGTTTAACCTTCCACTCACCTTTGGTCTGAGGATTTGGGTCCAGATCGGAAGAATAAAATCAAGCTTCTTTGGCGGAAGATTAAAAAAGGAGACATTGATTTTGCACTCTGTTTTGATTATGTTTTCAACCTAGACCTAAAACAGAGGCAGTCAAACACTGACACACACGCACAGAGAAGCATTTGACGAGAAATATTTCTCATTAAAAACAAAGGCCTGACGTCCATCTGGCGGCACTTTTCTGCAGGAAATGAAGGTTTGGAGCAAAAGCTGATAAAGTGTTTTCCAATTTCACTCCTCCAATATTAAAAACAGCGATAAGAGGAGCGGCCGGTGGTGTTTGACACTTTATCTGGATCTCACTTCTTGATAATTAGAAAAGTGGCGGCGGAGGGAGTTCATCTGAGAGAATAAATAGATCACCTTTTCCAGCAGATAGCCGATGACCAAAAAGCCTTTTCCTCCCAGCATCTGCTCCTGCATCGCCACCGAGCTTTTGAGCAACTCCACCAGGAACGCCAGAAGAGTGGAGCTGGAAGACAAGTTAGAAAGACGTCAGGAAGGTCTGATGAGAGTAACTGGCGCTGCAGTTGGGAGAGAAAAGCCAGCACACTTGAGAGAAATGTGCGTGCATGTCCAGAAGCTACAATCTCGTGAGTCGGTTATGATCAAATGTTTGCATTGGTTGTGTGACGGGAAAATTGCAACCAGCATTATTTTCCACTGTCACAGCCTTTTTTTTATTTTTATTTTTTTGGAGGTAAATCCTACGGCGGTTCCTAATCGGCTTTTCCCTCACACTCTGCCCGCCACGTCCAGTCAAGTGTAGCAATCACAAGTACACAATCACCCCTGCGCAGGCTTATCCATCGATGCACGTCTGCACAACACACACAACTCTTCTTATTCAATGTCACCTTTTGAGCCGTGTCGGGACGTTCCATCTCAACACCACCACCGGCAGGGAACATAAAACCTCACCTCTTAACATGTCATCATGTGAACGGGTCATCTGAAACAGTGCGGCAGCAATTTTGCATAAGAACGCTCTCGTGAAAGAAATGTTAAGGCTTCGGCACTGTGTAATGAAATGCCACGGTTCTGCCCCCTTAATCTTGATTTGCCACAGTCTTATCCACGACAGCCATCAGAGGGAGAACAGGAGAACCCTGCTGGCCTCCGCTACAAAGGTTTGTCAGACGTGCTCCTGCGTCTTTTTCACCCCACTGACTTATCACATATTAGCAGGACATTATTCGCCTCACCTGCTGTCTGGGTTTGGACCCCCCACTCTTTACGGTGAGTAATGTCATCTAGAACACATTTAAATTCAGGGCAGGACGCTTATTTTATGCTATAACATTGATAAATGCTATAACTTTGATAAACAATAGTAATGATAAGGTTAAAACAGCCTCAGGCTTGTGGGCCACATCCAGCCCTTTCATGTCATCCTCATGGGCTTGAAATACTTTTGTTGGGCTCAAAATTCAATTCAACTAGTTCAAGCGCTCCAAAAAACTAGAATGCACACAGAGCATCCATGAGCATCAATAGGTTTAATTCAATGTATCAATAATTCATTCCGAATCTATCTAAATTGATGCAGAAAGAAAAGAAGTCAAGACTCACCCTGTCTTCCCACATCTTTTCCAAGGTACAAACATCAAATATACACCCATTTTTTGAGCAAGTTTAGTTGTTTGGATTTTTGTTTTTGTTCATGTTTAGGAGTCAGTGAAGCAGGTAAAGTGGATATTTTGCCTCTAAACATGCAAAATGCAGGCCTATCATAGTCTAGATTTTGGCACCTACTGAGATAAATTTTAACCATTGGTTTTGAAATATTATTGAAACCGAAAACAGTAGTACTCATGCCACGCCAATGGGTGTGCTATATCAACATAACAACCCAAACAAACGTTAGAGTGGACTAGCGACAAGGTTGAGCAGTTATTACGAGTCACTCTTGACAAACTGACACTGAACTGCACCGGTGAGATCCCTGGTTTTCTCCTCGGCATGTGAATGTTCAGTGTATTTCCCATCTTAAAATCTGAGCTTAAAAAGTCATTTTACTGGGGACAGAAGTGGACAAACAGGAAGACGGAAACCCACTCTAATGGGAGTCTGAAGCCTGGTCAATGGGGTTTGTCATCATATTATTAAACACTGATATGGCTCATTCTTCTGGATCTAGTTCACCTCACAGCTGATGACTCAACTACGTGATGGTCTACATGTCTGAAAAGCTATCAGCGTTTTGGTCATGGCTTGTTTGGGAGGTTCAATTGTAAACATTTGAAAGAAAAATGAAAGAGTCCTGACATCATTGCAGCAAGATTTGTTTTGACTTCAAGAGGAACATGCAGGATAGGCCCAAAGTTCATGAACCTGGACTCACCACACTGTAGTCTCCACCTGGCTGTCATTCAGCTGATGGTAGTCCAGCTGAGCAAAGAGCGGAAAGAGCACTTGGATTCCGCCGACTGAGTGGATGGCACTGTGGATGGAGTGAGTCACTGTGGCTTTCACGTCCTGGGAAGATTAAAAATATTGCAATAAAAACGTTCATTTGGCGACATGACGTGGAGAAGAGTTTGGACCTGCAGCATGAGCGCGTGCGGCGAGTGCACAAAGATGGAGGGGTTTTCTTTGGGCGACGACTCCAGGCATAGCTGTGCGTCGGTGGCTTTGGCGTTGTAGGTGAAAGCGATGGAGCTGGCCAGTTTGCCGTCGTACAACACCTGCTTGTGATGTTCCGCCAAGTGGATGTCGCTCTCAGACTTGAACTTGAACGTGCTCTGAAGAGGGGAAAAGACGGACGTTTAGCACTGCACCAGATGAAGACGGACAAGATCTTAGGTGTCAAGGAAACTCAGTCGGTAAACATGCACTTGTCATCCTGACAAAAGCTACTCTCTCCCGCTCACCTCTTTGTGGGGCCATCAACGGCACCGGCTGCAGACTAATTGCTTTCAGGCGCAACAGTCTTGACATGATTAAAACTAAGTGCAGGTTGTGTCAGAACAATGAGTGTGATTAAGCTGTTTCAGAAAAATACAGCTTGATGTGAGGCTCGCAGAAAGACTGGGCAGGACACTTTAACTTCCATTAAATACACCATGAGACTATAAAAAGGAAAATTTGACAGAGCCAACTTTCTACATCAGGTAAGTTGGAGAGTTGGGGGGAAGTCGTGAATTCTAAGTGAGGTGAGAGCATGAAGTGTTCAGGTGAAGTCTTGGTTTTCTCACAGGGAAAGATGCTTCGTGTCAGTTAGAACAAGTGCCTAAAATACGTTTGCAGTCAGACTTGTTTTGCGAGAGTCTTGACCCTGCTCACTTCAGAGACTTTTCAAATGGTATTGGATCCCAGTGGCGCATTCGCGTGAGCGACTCCATAAATCTCAAGGCTGATTCTGTCCCCAGACCACTCCCACTCTGTTGTGCCGGGGTCGAGGGTCAGCTTCAGCGTGATTATGTGTGTGCTCAAGGAACAGGGCGTAACGGAGAGAGGGGTACACCTCATCAAAAAAAAAAAAAAAAAGAGATGAGCGACACATTTATACAGAATTTTTGGATGATATTCAAGGTTCATAAATCACCATGATTTTCTACTAGAGATCCTTCAGCACCTTCTTTTTATGAGGACGAGTCAAAAGTAGTGAGGTTTGTCTGTTTCATCCTTTGTATGAGCAGTTATTAACATGTCAAGTTTGAATATCTGAGTATCCCGACGCATTCAATGGAGCTTCTGAGGCTCAAACAAAAAAAAAACAAAAACCCTGAATCAGAGTATAAAAATTCTCTCCTCATCAAGTTACAATCAATGGACTTGCTGAAGTCAAAGTGCTGTGAAGTTGCCACACGCCCATTTTAGCAGATTTTGGAGTGGCGACATTTTACACATATACATGGTTCAGATGAAGCTCCTCTTAAGACCGGGCTGGCAGCAGTAGTGGAACTTCTCGGTCTCTGAGCTCTCAGACTATAATAAAAGAGACAGTTTGACATCTAATGAGGTTTCTATTATGGAATTTCCATGTGCTCACACTCTGTGCAGAGGTAAAATAATAATAACAATGATACTTCTCCATCTTGTTCAGAAGAAATCTGCATTATATAGAGTTTGAATCAATGATAAACACGCAGAGTAAAAATCTGAACCTAGAATCATAACTTATCTTTCATGAACCACTCATGTGGAGAGGACGCACTTACATCCTGTGGTGTAAAGTTAACTAATGTTGGTGAATACAGCTTGCATGAAATGGCACGGTGATGAAAACCGCTGCTCAAATAATCATACTTGAATTGCAATAATTTAGAAGCCTGGTAGGAAGTTTGTGACATGCTGGAAAAATAAGCCATGGCTAAATTGAAAAGCCAAAAAATAAAGACATATTTATCCAAAAATAACTGTTTTATTTCTAATCTGTTTCGAATCTGTTATTTGGATAACAATAATCCAGGATTGACGGGCGACTCATTATTCATCATTTTAGAATGCTGACAAGACTTTAAGAAGAAATTATTATCAAGAATTCATTTGCAAGTGCATGTGTTCTGGATGAAACTTTTGGACACAATAGAAAGCAACATTGAAGGCTGTTGGTGTGAACAAAGAGGGATTCTGTGGAGAGTTTATCCAAGAGAGCTGGAAAAATTCTACCTCATGTTGCCAGATCTGTAGTTCCAGGGCAAGCAGAACAGACAGAGCGCCACTGTTTGGCTGTTTGTCAGGATTCATGAGGAATCCTCCATTCAGACTTCCATCATGAATAAGAATTTCAAGGGTGTCCCCGCAATGTGGCAGAACTGTTCATACTAACATCTGATATTTGAGAGGTAGGCGGCCACTAGTCATGCACCGGGAACGAGGGGATCTGACCCTTAAGTTCCTAAAGTGCTTGTTGGGATATGGACATGTCACCACTCAGGATTAACCCAGTTGATGATTGGAAAGTTTCCGTCAAACTTAGGATCGGTACGAACTGTTGAGAGAAAAGGTTGATGAATTTGAAGGATGAAGTGATTCCATCAAGGCTAGCGCCTTCATGGTAGCCCACGGAGTTCTACTGCAAGCCCACGGAAGAAAATAAAAGCAATAATTCACAAAGTTAAATATTAAGCCTGACGTTGTTTTCAGTGCAACTGATTTTGTGTGTTCTACAAGGATAACTTGGGGCAGGGATGTTACGTGGCGTAGCGTGCCAGGGGCTTCGGGGAGTCAAGTCGAGTCCCCTTGCTAGCGATGAATGTATTGACCAACTGGATATATGAACTGCACGTCTCCTGCTTCTACACAACATCAAGACCGCTCATTAGACTCCACTGCAGCCCCTTGTTGCAGTGGACCTGTCATGCTCCCAGGAGCCAGAGCCGCTGTGTACCTGCAAATTAAGTGTTTCCATTGGGCTTTTGTGATGGACTTCAACATTGAAATACTTCTACACAAAAGTGTAAGGTCTAAGGCAGTGATTCTTAACCATAGGGCCAGGGCCCATGGTTGGGCCGCGAGCGCCACCTAGAGGGAAGATAAAAGTTTTTATTTTTTTGTTTTACACATTTTGGCTGTGAGGGCAGCGAGATGCTCAGTTATGATACATTAGCCATGTATGGTGGCAGTAGTGTGTCAATGAATTGACTTGAAAGCTGCAAATCTGTGATAGTTATAAAGATAGATAAAAATAAAAAGAGATAAAAATACGAAGAAAGTGATACCGCACCCACAACAGTAAAAACTGTTCATGAAGGCAGCTGTAGAAGCAGTTTTAAAATTAATAACAACATTTTATGGTAATACTTTCATTTACACTTACTTATATCTCATATGGTGTTTACATAAAATACATTATTTTCATAATATGGTATTTAGACATGGTTTCATTATATTTATTTTATTCAGAATTGTATTCCGTTTGTATTTTTTTTCTTTTTTTCTATAGTAAATTAGATGAATATAACTTACACCTGGTTCTGTTTTCAATGACAGAGAAATATCTTTGCAACGGTCACAAGGTTTCATGTTATTTCACAAGGTTTTGCGTGTAAGTAGATTAAATATGGTTGGGCGCCGCGATAAAAAAGGTGAACAACCCCCGGTCTTACGGTCCATAGATTCCAAGCCCCAACCAAAACCTCACGTGTTTTAGTATGGCCTGTCCAACAACTGCAGCAACGGCAGGCTCATATGATGAGGTCCTGATCTTTTGACCACCGCCACTCATCACTTTGCACCACATTCATTAAACATAGGCATCAGCTGATCGATATCAGACAACTCTTAATGAACTGAATCAATTAGCCCTCGACTGATGAGCTGAATTAATCCCTGCGATGCAGCGTGACTGGGAAAAACAATCGATGGGATTCCTCTGATAGGGATTGGATTATCACTGTCGGCGTTGAACATTTTCCTCAGCTGTTTGAGTTCTGCTGATCAGACGCCACAAAGAGTGGACAAGCTCAAGGTGGGAAAGACTGTATCAAATGGGGAGTCCTGCCGCAAGCATAAAGGGGGCGCTCTGTCACTGTTCCCCAAAAATCAAGCAGTTTCTAATCGTCACTACAAATGGTATTGGAAGTGGGGTGGCAAATACGAAAGGTATGATGCACACAAAGTACCTTTGATCACGGAGATAAACAATTCAAGCCCCTTCCATGTTTTGTCTTTGTCTTTTACCCTTTCATGCCAGTTGTTGTCACAGTTAGTCCACCACTTTTCATCATGCAAAACCACACCAGTCCTATATACAACACCATCTTCAGGCCCTCCTTTAGTGCAACCATAACCCACTGGCTGTCTTCCTCATCTTTTAAATCTTCATCCAATCTGACACCAAACCATCTGGCTGTGCCTATATTGTCTCCACACTCATATGAGTTGTCCCTCTGATATGCTCTTTCCTGAGTTTGTCCTTCAGTCAAAAACACTGACAGCTTCAGAAGCTTCAAATTCATCTCTTTTCACCTGCGTCTGCTGCTTCTCCCCGTCCCTCTTTAATCTCACCACAAATTACTACATCATCCGCAAACTGTACAAGCTAACACTAAATATCAATATCATTTACCGCTGTTTGCACATCTGTAATCCTTGTTGTGAAGTCATCCCAATAAAGGCTGGATAAACCCACAGGTTACACCTGTAAAAATGCTGTCTGCTGCCAAATGGAGCTGGAAAAATCTAGTGTTAGCTTGATGTGTGGGCATCACATTTAGAACTTTTTTTGGAATCTGTGGGTATAAAAAAGGGACTTGGCTTGCAGTATATCCACCTTGAAGTGTCCACCTGCAGGATCAGGCAGATTTATTTTGTTTGCTCTAAAAGGTGCCCACCATTTTTTACATTTAAAGATGGAACTATAGCTCACAAAGCTTGTGTGTTCGGAGGTGGGAATTACGGTATAGCAGGTGTGTATGTATGTGTAACCTTCCCTTCTGTTGTGGGAGAAGCAGAAGAGAACAGCGTAATCCCAGATTTACACTCTCAGGAGGCTTGGCTTTACACTTATGTGCTGTGCTGGGTGCGCTGATAAAAATTGAAAACAATATTTTATGCCTCGACTTCCCAGCCAGAGGGACTGAGAAACAACCAAGGTTAGAATCCCATCACCTCGGCTCAGTGGAGTTGAGTGTGGACTGAGGTGGAACGCGGGTTGAGGGCCCACATCTGATGGCTCTTGAGTCAATTGAGGGCGCGATGGTTATAAAACACATAGCCTTTACTGCTTGTTACGCAACAGGTTTTAGAGAGAAGCATCTTTAATGAGTCGTCAAGTCAGTCAGAATGCACTTTCAAAGGAAGCTTCCAACTCAACAGCCTCAAGTCAGCAGGCGTCTCATTTCCAAGTCTCTCTAACACACTTCAGAAAAGTCCTGCTCCAGGACTCCAGTGACAAGAGATAATAAGCTCCACTAGCCAGGACTTTTGTGTGAACTCAGCTGCTGTGTGGAAATAATGAACTTGAGGTAGGCACACTTGGCACAGCATCCTTCTACTGAGAATTTAGAAGAGAAAAACCACTCTCAGTTTTACTGTCGACCACAGGCGGTCGCACGCTGCGACTCGATCTTCATGTTAGCAGAAAACTCTTCGCGTGCGAGCAGATGAGACACAAACTGCCGAACGTTTCTTCAACAATCACAAAACAAGCGTGGTAAACGTGGCGGCTCGTATCACACAGAGGCACACAAGTGAGGTCGTTTTGTATCACTTTCAGGTTTTGGATGCCAGACTCCATTCGTTTAGAAACAAAGTTCATCTTGCATCAGAGAGCAACTCTTCAAACGGCTATTTAAAAAAAGAGCAGTCGGACTTGCAGCGATGACTGAACATGAAGAGGAAATTGGGAGCTCGAGGCAGCAATAATATGCACATTTCAACAAACCATAGAAGTTGGTTACTTTAGCCGCATTCTGCAAGCAACAAGTGTGACGGAGATCAAACACGGATCAAAGAACCTCCAACGAGAACATAAATCATGGAAAACCTCTGACATATTTTCTTGTCTCCTGTGAAGAGGGTGTGGGGTGGTGAGCTGCGAGTCTTGATGCTCCGATCACTTCTATCACACCTGACTGGGCATTGCAACAGACGGCCTCTGATCTGCGAGTGGGCGAGAGATGGCCACCTTTGCTGGGTTGCTTCTCACTTTAGGAACCATCCAGTCTCATTTCTCAACCAATCCTTGATGAGGTGAGTAAGAAAATCTCTCTTTCAAACTGAATTACCAATCAATCTGTCTTTGATATATAGCATAAATGTCAAAATTATTTACTGGCAGACAGTTGCTAAGCTACTACATACTACCAGAAATTACATAAGGACGCCAACGTGTAGATCATCTCATTTCAACGCGGCTTCACAAACAAGCACCGGGGGATTTGTGGGTTTTTTTTAGAATGCATTAAACTATAGATTGTTGAAGTCCTATATTATGTTCATTTTAGGGGCTTTAAAATGAATATAAGATCCAAGCAGAGCGCTAAATTTCTTTTCATAAAATACTCTGGTAACCTTGACTCATTTTCAAAGCTGCTCAGGTCGCCATGGTTTGCACTCTCCTCAACCTGACCTCTCTGTTGCGATTACTTGATGGTGGCAAGTTCAAAGTTTAACTGGGAAGTGTTATAGAGCTATCGAGGTCGTCCTCACCTCCTCCATCACTGTCCGGTAGACGGCTGCAGCAGAGCAAGAGCTTTCCTCCTCAGGACATGTTGCTTATCTTTGGCTTGTTTCACATCAAATTTCCTTCATATATTTTTTTGGCTTATTCCAACCGCTCAAGTTGAATTCAGAATTCTTACTATTTAATAGAAAATGTAAATTCCCAATAAATTCATTTGAAATTGTACCAAACAGGGGCAAAAGCAACCACACAGCAGAGTATTATTCAAGGCCCGACTCTTGTCCTCTGACAGACCTGCACCATTGTGTCTCGCGCCGTCTATTCCCCCGGCACGGGAGATTTATGGAGGCGTTTATCTGAGAGAAAAATCACCACTCCCAGGATGGAGATCTGAGGCAAATGGATGTTAGCAGGGCGGCATTGGCCATTGATTTCTCCACAGATTGATGGGTAATAGAGGCTCTACATGTAATCTAATTTAGTCACCCTTTAAGTACATACCTTATAGCCTGGGCCCAGCTGATGAATTGCAAATATCTGTGCAGGATTAAGGGCTTCACTGAACACGTACACGGCTCCTAGCTGTCCGCAGAACACTCTGTTAGCATCGGCAGTCTCGGAGGAGCCCAAGAAGCACTTATCATAACTCTGGAGGAAGAACACACGGAGGCACAAACATAGAATGTTACAAGCAGGCGGTGGGTTATTATGAATGGAGAAAGAATTCACATAGGCTTGGTGGGACACTGAGTTCAAGCGTATGGAGAACAATGGCAGAGACGTTCAGGTGCTTGATAGTTTACATGTTATACCTCTGACTTCACCACAACTTGGCATAAAGGCCCATTTATACTCAACCTTACGTATGGATCCGGATACCAAGGGAGCCTTGCATTCATTCCGTCCACAGCTTGAGGATGCAGACCAAACAGAGCAGTACCACCAGAAACCATGGGGGCAGTGTTGCAGTTACTACCTAGCTTTAATTAGACACTAAGGGGAATTCTCCTTCCTTCCAGTTGCGATATATTTAACGTCTCACCGACCACCACCGCCTACAATGCTGCATCCGTTTTCCTTTTTTATGCAAGCGGTACATTATCAATACTTCTTCTGCAGTTGCCATGTTTGTTTTGGAGTTGGTTGTTGTCATAAAATTTTGACTGTGGGCTGCACCCCCTGGTGGATAAACTGGTAAACAGCAATTGTTACGCACAGAAGCATGTGATCAGTGACAGTAACATTGCCTAAAATTTGAATTTCTTACGTAAAGGGAGGATAAATGGACATTCAGACATCCTCTGCACAGCTACCAACCTCAGTTGTTCAGCTACTTGTGAGATGACGGCTCAGCTACTTACCTCAGATGTTCGGTCTGGCATGAACGTGAGATAATATTTTCATGGCCAAAAGACAAAGCTAATCGGAGGGCAAGCAAGGCGATACCTTCCACTACTACCCTATGTTTTACAAACTTGCTCACAAGTCTAACACGAAACCAAACCAAACCGGAACAAAATTACTGCGTCACAAAGTTGAAAAATGTTCTCCCTTTTTTCAATTTAAACTGTTGCTACATCAAGAAAAACTCAAGTTATGTTGGATAACCGTCAGGTATCAAAAATAAAAACCGTTCATTTACAATAAATCTTCAGCTATAAAATAAAAAATCAAGCTGACAACCGGCGTATTATTAGAACACTGAACTGACATTAGACAGCGGTGTCAAAAGTGAAAACGGTGAAAACACAACCTGGCTGGAGTAAAACGATGGAAAGACAGAGCAGAGATAAATTGAGCCAAAGTGTGGCAGAAGTCTCTCCAGCCGGAGAGCCATCACCTCTAGAATCAGGACAGAACACTCCAGAACTCTATTATGCCAGCAGTTATAGCTCTCTGTAAAGGGTCGGTGAAACAAAAAAAACCTTCCTAGCATGAGCACATACTCCGCTAAGCTTCATCAAGCTCCCGTCTAATGAATAATATTTTATGCACTGTGGTGTTACAGAGCATTTATTAGACACGTTCATATTATTAATAGAGTCGATCCATTGATATAATGCTTCCCAAAAAGAGGTTTTCACAAGGTTTCACTGGAGAAGCATTACTTATAGCTGCGGGGGAATCTTTCATTTAAAAATGTTCAACCCCTGTAGAGTTAATTTCATATACTCGGCTTTCACCACATTAACATCTGCGCTTGATTGAGCGGCTGTATATAAATTATTCTCCATCGTGACGTCTTCATGGTGTTATTTCTGCAGAGAAAGTGGAAAAGGAGTTGGAAGCTGAGTGAAGGAACATTTCATGACACACTGAGGCTTGAATATTTAAATGAAAAAAAGGCATAATTGCGCTCGCTTTTTCGAAGGCGGATTGTACACTTGATTGGCATTCGATATCAATGCATAATTTTCAATTTCACTGTGATTAATTGTCTTTCCAAAATGCAACGCTCCCCCACATAATTCATTCTGGTTATCTGTTTTTCTCGTCCTGGGTTGTTTTGAAACGGCCTCGCCTCCTTTATGTCAATATCTATCTATAATTTTCTAAACGTATTTGCTGTACGGTGTTTTTCTGGATTCAATTTTCTTTTCTATTTATTTTTTTTCTCCATCTGGAACTGTGTGCGATGGACTCACTGCCTGAATACGGACTGTTTCAACCCTTGGGCGCTGGTTCTACAGGGAGGACGGGCTTGGCTGGAGCTGGGATTCTCCTCAACCATTGAAAAATGTGATGTGAAAAATAGCACTGCTGCTTGTGTGTGGCTCCAACACTTACTGCGGCTGGATAATTGAGGACCAAATGTAAACACAGATATAACACATTCTGAAAAAGACACGAGGGGATGAGGAGCGAGACACATGCTTCTTACATCATTGGTGTTGACGTGCCACGCCATGTCTCCGTAGGAAACCAGTTGCCCGTTGACGTAGCAGCGGATCTCGCTGTTCCTCCAGCGGCTGTAGATGTGCACGATGCTGACCATGTACCACTGACGGAGGGAACAGACAAGTCAGCCGTAATACTCATGTGAGAGAAGCAGAAGCTGCTGGACCACAGCGGAGAACCTCAGGTTGAAGGTCGCTTATCTAATGCTCTGGACGGCGCGGTGGAAGATGGTGAATAATAGATCACAGCAAAGGCCAAGAGAAAACAAGCCGGCTTATTTTTTCTCTCCTGGCGGAGCTAAATTAAACACAGGCCCTAATTATACTGAGATGAAACACGAGTGCAGCTTACCAGACATCATGTCAGGATGTCATTACTAATTAAGTCAACAAATGGAATCCCCATCTGGATGCATTGTCATTAGAACATGAATTTAAAGGCGCCTTTGTGGAAAATGACGGAAGCTAGTGAAGTTCCTGAAGCCCAGAAGTGCTAATGGCTGGTAACTGATGTGAGCGAGGAGCAGGAGTCGCCCAGCGAGCGCGATCATGTCCAACAAATAAAGTAAAGAGCTGAACTGTTGAACAATCTTCTGCAGTCCGCTTGCACAACACATTAATAAACACCAGCTTGTGGGCAAAAGCAACAGAAGGTGTATCAAATACATCTGTTTCTGCCATGATATTTTGGCAAGAACAATTATTTCCCCCCAGAGTGGTTGTATTTTGTTTTGTAATAACTTTGCCGACTGAAGACACAAATTTTATATATATATATATATAATTTTAAGAAATGATAAAGTGAATGATATACCTATATAAAATGATAAAGATGTACAAAAAAAATGCAAATTTCACCCCAGAACTCTTCCATTTCCTGCCCTCTTTAGTTTGTTGAGAGAATTCCTGTTTCGGTGTGTCTTTCAGAGGTTGCTGGTCGCACACGCAGCTGCACCTGGTTTCCGTAATCACTTGCAGTGCCATTTTAAATTGGATTCTGTGACACGGAGCAGGCACCACAACGTGAATCTACCCTTATAGCGGTGCAGCTGTCTCTTGGATCTTAGCTTGGGTTTCTCAGTGCCTCAGTCTTCAAGACGCTAATAGTTTTCCCCCCCATGAGTTTTAATTTTTTTTTACATTTAGGGTCACTAATGTCTGCCCCGTTTATCATGCCGAGCCACTTCATTATTCATATTTTCATCCCAGGATTTCTCATGAACTTGAATTAACCCCATTGGCCCTTTCTTTCATTCAACATCTTCTAAACTCTTTTGCTTGTGCTCTGTCTGCTCCTCCCATCACAAGATGAATTGCCTCATAATACAGTGATCTAAACCAATTTCTGAGCTGCATAACACCTTTATACATAAATTCCTTGACTAAAAAGAAAGTCTGTCCTGCTTGTTTCCATCAAAATAAGAGCTCACCTTCCTCGGCTGAAAGTCGTACTTGACGCAATGTTGAAAACCTTTGCCTTTCGACTTGAGCGACGTCACAATCAGGCAGTTGCCGACAAAGTGCGCAGAGTATCCGATCCCTTTGCTTGTACGAAAACTGTAATGCAGGAAACATGGTGAGCTCTGGACAGTCAACACATTATGAATGAAACACAGTGAAATATTAAGTTTCTTATGAGAATTAAGATGTAACCTTTGTGGAAGTGAAACAAGAGAAACCCCTTTGTGAGACTCCTGCATGCATGAAAACAACTACAAAGAAAGGGCCTTCATGTGCACCCACTTTAAATCCAAAATATTTTAGAGTGTAATCCTTTACCGTGAATTTGCCCAGCACTCGCAGAAAACATGAAAACAAACACTCACCCACAGCTTTTTTTTTAACCCAGGATTGAACATTTAGGCCGAAAATAATGCTCTGCAATCTTTAAAGCCATCGCCCACATTTAACACCTCATGCCTCCTACTTCATCTAAAAACAAACAAACCTCCGTGAGGGAGGATTCAAAGAGCACGGGGTGCATGTGGGGATAGATATCGAGCCACACATCGAGCTGCTGCAGTGGCAGCCAAGTCGCTCTTGTGATTACAAGTCAGTCGGAACGCAGTCGCCTCAGTCCACCTCTGAGGTGACAACTCTTTCACTTATCTGCAGGACCTGCTGCTGCAGAGATAACAATGGAGAAAGACACTCCAGCCTCCATCAGCTATGAACTCTCTGTCCTGTACGGAATCGCCACCTTTATGAGCTTCAACTTTGCATTTCCACCATCATTACTGTTAATGAGGGGGTCGCAAGTGGACATCATCAGTGGAAGTCGAGGACAATATTTCAAACGTTTTCGGGGTTAATTAATTTTGAAATTAAACCACGATTCGGAAGTCTTCGCCGATATATGTTATGATCCGTGGCATAATGAATCTTCATTTGGAAGCGTGCAAATGTCCCTTGACTAATCTGCATTGCTTCTTGACTGAGAGCAAAGTTGGAGAGAGCTACCATTATTAATTCCACTTCAACACAAAATGTGATTGAAACATCTGAAACCGGACTCTGAAAGGAAGCACCTAGGTTTGCAGGGGGAAATGTTAAGACATTTATTTTCTTTAATGAGGTCGTGGAGGGCAGGGGAACTGTCCAGCCTGGACATCCTGCACAGCTCACCAGTCTCCAACAGAACACCGCTGGAAGACTATTTGCAAAAACATAAAAAGTCCAGACAGAAATGAAGCCTGGGTCATTGCAAGAGTTCAACCGACAACCTTCCTGTCAGGCTGCAACTCCAACCATGACATGGTGCTGCTGGGAAACACAAGTTCATATATATATATATATATATATATATATATATATATATATATATATATATATCAACTATGTAGTAATACTTCCTGGTGCAATTTGCATTCAAAGATGTCAAACTGTTCTGAGTCGGGTCCTTTATTATGCTGTTTCCAGTCATGATTAAACAGAAACAGGTCGGATAAAGAGGTTTCAGTAACAGGTAACGGTAACAGGAGTCAACAAAAAATTAAAATAGTAAAACAGCTAGACACCAAAAAAAAAAGTGAACTGAAGAGTGATATTCCAGCTATTTAATTTGGGGGTTTTTCAATTTAAAACAGACTTGAACAGCAGAGATTACCTGCTGAGTGATGAGCACCTCGGTGCCACTGTATTTCATGCTTCCTTGAGTTTTTAATCTCCATACTAGCATCTAATTCCCTCTCTGGTGAATATCCAGGCAAGGAAGCGTTTTTCAGACTCAGCTATAGGAGTTGTATAACAGGGTCAAAAGTAAAGAATCAAAACAGGCCAGATAGTGTCGTAGAGAAAAATGTCTTGTCAATATTCGGTGAACCGACAACCCACATTCCCTCCGTGGGCGTCAGTATTGATCACCTGCGTGGAAATATATGTGCGTTCAGCGCTCACCAGTAGAGATATGGTTTGTCCTTGTCAACGTTGATGGTGTTCAGCGGATCCATCCTGAACCAGGTGTTAAATGTGAAGCCGTTCTGATAAGGCCAGCGGGCGATAGGAGGCAAAGCGATGGCCTGCAGATTCAGATCAGGAAGAGCTTTCAGCAGGAGGTCACGGCTTTAATTCGGTTTCACAGTCAGCATGCAAATCACACGTGCTGCAAGCAAGAACTGATGTTTCAAACACACACGGTTCCCGAGCAAATTCTAGTTAGGTTCAACTTATTTGAATCCAAGTTTATACTTCAAAAAGCTTCCTTGTAATTTGTGTGTGTGTTGTGTTCTCAGTGCAACAAATCTTGTTTTCCCCAACTCCTCTCTTAGTACAAAACAATATTCAGGCATTTTGCTGTTATATATAATATAGCAAAAACACTTAATTTCCTGTTTTATGAATGCATTTTCCAACAGTAAAGAATTCTGCATTTCTAATGAGGATTTAAAATAGGACAGGCAGCTAAGAGAAAGAGAGCTGAGGCATATTTACATGATCATTATCAATTTGTGAACACAAAAATAGAGATCTATGACCGACTGGAGATGAGGAGTATTTTTAAAGTCCATCTATCAAACTACATCAGCGACGTTGGTCTCATTTCCATACGAGCGAAGCTGCCAATTATCAAAAACATTCTTGCACCATTACTGGAAAGTAAGATGATGAAAAAGCTTTCAGCTGATTCATAAATGGGAAATCTTGAAGTGGCTTTTGATTTCTTTGACAAAAGTCAGCGACAAAAAAAATCAGTGGCCAAGCGAAAAAATACAATTCAGTTTTGTGTCGATGTAAATGAGTCTGGATGAGGAGTGACTGTGCGACACCCGCATTGTTTGGAAGTTCAAACTGAGTACATTTGAAAGAGCAGCTATTGTGACACTCAGGTTGAAGGCTTGCAGATTCAGTGACAACATAAAAGTAGGCTTTATTTTTGACAAAAGGGAAGTGTAGAAAAGAAGAAGAAAAAAGAACATTAGCATAAAGGATATATTTCATGACATAATAAGAACAATCAAACATTAATAATGTACCAATTTATTCATAAAAAAAGCAGAGAGTTTGTTGAACGTATTTGCACTAAATTATTATATTAAATTAGTCCTCAACAGGTTAGTCAGCGAGTCGTGAAATCATCATTCTCTTAGCAATACTGCTGCAAGAGGAGAACTGGCTAAGTCTCTGGGACCATTTCACAAGTACAATTAAAATTCAAATATGGTTTCAAAACATTTAACACTAAACAAGTCTTTGCAGCACATTACATACTTTTTTAAAAATTTATATTTATTTCAGTTCTATTTACACCTAGAATGCACCACTACATTGACTGTAGATGTAGGTCAGTATAGGTTACATTTAGTGGGAACAAACCATGAGAGATGAAGACAGGAAAGGATGTTTGAGATGAAGAAGAGCAAGGCAACCAAGATTCAAGTTCATCAAGTAGTATGGTGATTCATGACGCCAGAGTGTTCTTTATCTGCCGTGCGCCTGTAAGTCTGTCTGCAGGAGGGCAGCTTTAACTTGTGATGCTTGGAGCACATCTGTCGCTGCTACCCTGCCACATCCCTTCTTCAAACTCTACTGACACAATAGAGACTATATAAAAAGAGTAAAAACCATCATCTGGAGAAAAAAAAAGGTCAGGCTTTTTAAAAAAGGCAGCTGCACTGTAGTGAAATGCGGAACTCTTACGGCTGCACTGCGACCAGGAAAGTTGAAGAAGACATCTGGGCCATGTCTCTGGGGCATCTGATTCAGCACCGACAACATTTTGACGGCATGCCGTGGCTGCAGAGGTGGCGGAGATAAAAACAGCAATAACAAGACAGTCAATAAATCTTCGGTGGCCTCATTCGCTCCTGCTGTTGTTAGTCAATTACCCAACAAGCCCCCGTTGCATCGGCGTGAGGACTCTCTGGGGTGGCTGGAGTGACACACTTCTATTAGGAGCACTGACGATTACTTACCCACAGGCCTCCCTCTCCGTGCAGCATGCTGAAGAGAAGCTTCAGCTCCTTCACTGTGATGCTGTAGCTGGCCAGCACTCCCAACATTTCCACCAGCAAGTCTGGCAGCAGGGGCATCAGAAGAAACACCAACAGACAAGTGATGGCAAATATTAGATCAAAGAGCAGACAGGCCAGTTCGATGACTCATGGGCTCATTTACAGAGTGATGTTCATATCTAGAAGTTTTTTTATTTTTTAGGCTTCCAAACCTAATTCGGTAAGTTCACCGTAATGAGCTCATTAACGTGAAGAGGCGTTACCTGCGATCATATCTTCCACCGAGCTCATTTTGAGCAGCACCTGCAGGATGAGGCCCACTTCCGTGCTGGTCTGCAGGTTGCGCATGCTTTTCCGAAGGATGGCGGTGAACATGCTCCAGATTTCCGCCTGACAGGTGATGTTGCAATGCTCCAGCAGCTCCACCAGGCAGCCGATGCTTTCTGCTTCCTGGATGATGAAGTTGGTCTCCAGATCAAACTCGCCACCCACCAGCTACACATGAAGAGAGAGTGGACGGTTTAGTTGTGAGAATCACTCCTGTTTGTGTCACACTTGTTCCACATGAGGAAGGGAAGACTGATTCCTGCGATCTGAGCACAGCCATATTTTACTTTCTATTAAGTCCAGTTTTTTTAAGTCCAAATAGTGAGACACATTGTTGCACCCCAGATGCTTAAAATACAGAGTACTTTATGGAGGTTTTTTAAAATACATCGCCTAGACAACATACTTTTTTTATGATGGCCAGTAATCTGTAACAGCCTTCCATATCCCTCAATATCCACAGTTGTTGCAATGGGAACTTGTCATTCCTACCAGCACATGAGCGTGACACGAACATGAGGAACCTACTACTATTTTCTTTGATATAAGTATTAACAAACAATAAATACCTAATGTGTAATTGCAACATACTATAAAAGGTTCTAAAAATATTTTCAGTACCATCATACTAGTGGCAAAGATTTGTCATGGAATTAGCTTGTGGCGTTTGCGAGTCTTCGGAATAACAGATTAGTTGCTGCCGATAGCCGCTTGGTTGTATTCTGCTTCCCCTTGAAAGAGGTTGTCATTGGGAAATCATGCAACGTATTCATTGTACACTTCAGTGCGGCTGCGATGAAAATGATGGCATTTCCCAGCACTTTTTGATTGATGTTGGTCTGGGCAAATCCAAGCCGCCGCTAGCAACATTGACCCACATATCGCCACCAAAATAATCGACTGTGACGCTTGTGGAGCCTGAAGCTGCTTTTATAGGCGATTTGGAGGCTGAAGACCTGCAACTACTCAGCTGCAGGAACCAAGTCGTGCTTGGCGTGGAGTTACCTTTAAGGCCACCTTTCATTATGGTGCTACAAATATCGCGTGGCGTCTCGGAACACAACCCCCGCAATGACACGTGACACTTTATATTTAAACCAGCGGGCAGCAGAAGGATCTTAGATGTTATATACCAGCATATGCATTGATTTTCCTGGCTAAACTTCAAAGGTTCAAAGTGAAATCTGGGGCAGTAATGGTTATGTTTGTTCAGGGAACGTGTGCAGACTTTCTTTTTAAAGGAAATCATTAAAAATGGTTGTTACGGTATTATTAAGTACTCGTATCAGCACTCAGTATCGGCAAGTGCTACCCGATATATAGCTCTGATGAGCTAGTACTGAGCCTCTATACGCGAATGAGTAGGCAGGCATACTGCAAAAAATCTTCCTGGGATCCGCTATCTTGCCTTTTCAGTCTCAACTCAAGGTTAATGACCACTGGAAAGACATAGACAGAGTCCTCCTGACTGAAGAGGCTCCATCAAACCTTTCACCAACATCTCTTTCCTTCCTTGTTTCTCTCAAGAACAAACTTAAATCCTTCACCTGGGAGAGAGACTCACAGCTTTGGTGTCAGACTGTGGAGCTGAGCTGATTCACACCAAGTTGGGAACTGTTCCAGCAGCAATTGGAGGTCTATGTGGGAAACAGAGCACCCGCTTCCGCCGAAGAAAATATGAAAAGCGGTTTGACTTATTACCACGCCTGATCCTGACCCAGGTTAGAATAGGACATGACAGCCTAAAGTAGCACAGGCTCCTGGATGAACGTTGAATTTCTGTCTGTCATGCAGGTGTACGAAAATGTTTAGACGGGTCTCTGTGTGGGGTTAGATATTTGGTATCTCTTTACCGCAGACTCTCACGATGGCACTCTTTTATGTTAAGTGCTGAGTAGGTGAGCTTAAATACACACTCAATATCATACAGTGGGAATAACAATGTTCCATGTGATAAGGAAAATGTGTTGCTACAGTGAATAAAGTCTGTGACATAAATAGTACTAGCAGTTAAGTACTGTAAAATAGAGAGAGTGGGATGTGCTCTCCAACATGTCTCACCTTCGCTAATGGATGGAGCTATTATGACAGAATCAGGACAGCTACTGAATAATCCAAATGAGGGCAGAAATGTCAGGCATATTCAGCAATCATTACAATAAATACCCAAGTTTCCCCGACTGGTAAGGTACGTCCAGTTATTGGGAGCTAATGGCTACACCGAATGGAATACCAGTGTTACCGCAGATGAACTGCACACCAGATTTGAATGTTCGAAATGAATAATAGCGCTGTGGTCCGAGAACTACTTAATAATAGCCTTGATAATTTTGACATTTTTCAGCATAATGAATAGTAAATGGAGGTCAATACAACATATGGATTCTTTTGAACGCACACAATAGCTATCAAAAGTAGCCATCGGTGATGGATACCGCACTTCTTCAAGTTCAACGAGCATGAAATTATCCCCCCCAGAGAGTGAAGGGTACGGAGAGTGAGGCAACAACTTGCTGGGGGGCTTCAAGTCAGGCAGGTGGAAAGCAGGCGAAGATATCCTCCGCACATTACTGTGATTGACAGCTTAAAGCTAGGTGAGATCAAAAGCAGCCTAAAGTGATGGAAATGGACCAGTCCTCCAGGGCATAAGCCCAGTCTCGCCTCAATCATCATTCCATTTTGGCACATTACTTTTCAGTCATGTGTGTCAGCGTTTGGGCTCAAAGATTGGTGGTGAAATGATCTTTCTCCAAACCGCTGAGGTTGTTCGGGTTAAACAAAATAAAGTAGAACTTCACACAAGCAAATTGTATTCGTCTCTCCTGGGTATGACTATCAACGGGACAGAGAAGTTGTGGAAGAGGTGGAAAAGAAATTTAATTCTGCCCAATATATCATCTCGCTATCATTTTACCGCCCGAGAGGAGCAGAGAAGAGGGTCAGACTGGAGCTGCTGGCATTTAGAGTCCACAAGCAGCCCGGTTGTTGAAGTGCACGCTGATACCTGCAGAAGGTTAGCAGAGTCTGAAAGAGGGAACATTTGCAAGATGGTCAAGGTTGGCTTTCGATGTGCAGGGCATGGCGATGTACATCTACTCCCTTAAGGTCAGGCGAGTCACCATGACTTTAAGTTGTGGCCGAGTTGTTCCTATGCCAGACCGATGCATCTGGTTGAACGCCAAATCCAGAAGAGATGGAAATGGCCATGCTTCGAATGTAAGGAGAGAGGGGTAATACATACAAGAACATTAGCTATACAGCAGCGGGCAAGGCAACGGTCGGACGAGCAAGTCGGTTGTGTCTCAACAAGATGAGAATAACAATACCATTAAGATAGCCAAGGTGGCAACTAGATTATTTGGCAAAAATTAAAGCAATGCTAGGGACACATAAGCAGTTGTTCATTTGCACGGCTTGTCCATCAGCTCTGGTCGAAATAAAGACAGAAAATGAATTACGTTGCTTGTGGAAATAATGTGGAAAGAATTTAGAAGATGAGCAAGAGATTTTTCCGCCATGACAGGGAGGGTAAGGAGCGTAACACTTCCTCATGATCCCCAACAATCTAGATATCCACCGAAAGGTAAACAAACAGGAGAAATCCTGGCATCACTGACTCTATTCTATCAGATGAAGCAGCCTCATTCTCCATTGATCGGTCAACGCTACCTCAAACTTAGAGGTCAGCACTGGTACAGCCACAATCATGGACTTGTCCTGTCACACTGGCTTCCTATTTGGATTTCAACCAATGTGTAATTTATTTTTACTTTGCTTCCTTCAGTTGTTTTGTACTTTCAAATAAGATTGCCTACTTTAAGACAGAATTATTATCATTATTCTGTTGTTATTGAGTTTATTCTAATACTTTGTGTGGATTGAGTACTGATGGACCATTGTACCACCTTGGTTTTTATAACAATTTTGACTACATCAATGAACCTTTCTGGTACTGGTTGTCTTCTACCTCCATTCATATCCAAAACCTCCCCTGTCTCTCATCTCCACGACTCCAAACCATCTAGATCTGACCACGCTTTAGCTCCACTACATCCAAATAAAGCAATAAGAGCCAAATCATTGACCGTTTCTCATGCGGTAGCACTGAAATCACTTCAAAGTGGCACATTGTAACTACAGTACATTGTCGAAACTGCATAAAACCATCCAGTAGGTGACTTCACTGCACCATTTTGGAATCAGCTCTGTTATTGAAATGGTCTAAAAAAGAAAAAGAAGAGAAAAAAATAAAACAACTGAGACATTATTATATTTGAAATTGAAAAGTAAATAGATTATTTTGCCAGACATGCATTAACGGAAAAGAGAATGCAACACCGCAGTCACACATTCACTAGAGGGGATAATATAACAGCTAATATAACAACAACATCAGTTCATATCTATAACTGAGGGTGAATAAACATGCACATGTGATCAACAACATAGAGAAACCTGATCATCATTTCTTCCAAAACGGTACCAGACTAATTAAAAAACAAGGACGGGAGACACACCGCAGTCATTACCAAACACAAATCACCACAACAAACAATCCAACATCCAGCAAGTGTTGTGTGATGAAGAAACAGTGTGTGGCAGAAGAGATTGACTGCCTACACATTGTGAATCTGCCGGTCTGATCCCTGAATGGATATGAATATTGAAGACGGTTGATATACCGGGTGATAAAGGGCTGATGATGATACATTGAAGATTGACTGGACACAGCAAACAAAACACTGAATGTGTTATCAAGGTTGCCCATATATTGTAAACACACACAAGAGAAAAATGAATAAAAACTGTGGAAGTTAATGAGAAGTCTAGTCTTTCTAGAGGCCACATTAGAAACTGGGTCAGAGGGACAAAAATATGTAGTGTTATGCTAATTTTGCGAAAACACAATTTCGCATGAAAAGAAAGAACATGAGCTCCAGTAATTTAGCAACACCAGCTTTGTCCGCAGCAGTGGTCATGTTAATGTGATCACACGCTAGCCACAAGGGATTAGACGGACTATATCGACCACTGCCTATAAAAACACCATCCAGTGTGTATTCTCGAAAACAATATTGGAGAATTCTGTTACCCTGTTATCAATGAGATACATTTTCACGTCCACATGTCAGTCACACAATGACTTACATGACTGCCGTGTGGTAATTCCAGGTGTGTGACATGAAGAATGTCATTGTATAAAGTGATAAGTAAGATAATACCTCCATAGGGATCTTAAAGCTTCTAAAGGTTATCCTGAAACATCGTTGCCATTATCAGCAGAATTAAAGGTCTTTTGTTTCCATTACGATGAACAAATTCTGAGAAACCTAAACCTCCTGAGACACTCACCATCACACAGCCAGTAATAATATTGTTTTGCACACGATTTGGGGCATGGCTCTCAAACTTGCAGCCCGTGGGCCATTTGCGACCCTCGGGATGCAGTCGTGCGGCCCGTGCCCTGGGTGCCCGAGTTCAGCATCGGTGTGGACCCCACAGGGCACCCACTCTTCACTCTTTAACTTGGAATCCTGTATTTAAACTCAAGATGCAGATACCCCACTAATGTATTGACAATTTTGTTGCAAGCATGTATGTAGCTAGCATTTTTCCTCATGGTTCCACTAATGGTTACCGTACCTTTTATGCCAGAGGACAATGGTAATCAATCATTCAATTGGAGTTCTATATTCCTTGATAGTATGCACCAGCATTACAATACACAGCTGTGGTGATGACTTGCTATCATGAAACAGGTGGCCAACATGAAGCCAACATGCTATCGTATCAATATTGAACAACAATGTTGCGCCGGCGGGCTTTTCAAAAGGACCTTTTCAGGAGATCTTCAAGAGGCTCACATTGGCATGAAGTGGATTTATGAGTACTCAAAAGAAAGGAATTACAACACATGACTAATGATAAGAGGCAACAAAAAACCTCACTCCGTTGGATTGCGGCCCCTGAACTGGCTGCCACCCAATCATTTGAGTTTGACACCGCTGTTTTAGGGTAAAATTATCTTTACTTAAAGACATGCTCCTCTGTCAGGAAACAGCAGAATGCATTTTCCAGATTGGGGAGATGAGATTCTCTGTCAGGTGGAGGAGTTCAAGTTTCTTGGAGTCGGGGATGGATGAAGACAGATTTGTCTTCAGTCATGAAGTCTGTATCTTTCTGTTGAAAGAAATACGTTCAACTTTGCCACTCAATTGCTACTGTCACTGGCCATTGCGAACTTTGGCTGAAATAACAAGATTATGGTCACAAGTGTCTGGAAAGCATTCTCTGCAAAGTGGTTGGACCCTTGCCCTTCAACAGAAGGTGAGAGGTGAGAGGCATTTTGTCGGGACACCATCTAGGGCGAAGCCAGGAAACACTAGATCAGAGATCTCATAGGTGACCTGAGATTTCCTCTCTTAATAGAACTGGAGTAAGTTTCTCTGGTTACTCAGGTCCCAGCGTTTTTGCAACACAGGGATTTTGACACCAATGAGATTTCACGCGATGCTGGGAAAATATCAGAGTGGGGGCAGTTTTCTCCTGTTTCTGTCAGCATGTTGTGACTGTGTGACTTGCAATGTCAACCTGACTGACCCTCAACCTTAGTTGATGGAAGATTAGGTATTAGGTAAACCGACCATGGCAATAAATTTGATTCTGATTCTGATTCTGAGGTAAACCGTCAAGATGGATGTCAAATGCTTTTAATTTGATTTTGTTATGTCAGGACTGCCACAATCACAATATGTTGCTCTCCAAATAGCAAACGAACGATGGTGATCTGTTTGTGTGGTAGAAGTAGGACCAAAAGAGCACTTTGGCATTTACCCATCTAAAACAAAAAGAAATCCCTTGTGGTCAGAGCGGCTTTTATCCCTGTTGAGACTGCTGCTGGTGATTTCTGTTTTCTCTTCCTCCTGTCAATACAGTCTTCAAACAGCAAGGAAAAGTGATGAATTATTCAGCAGCTAGGTTATTATCACAGTTCACACTCCTATCGAAAACAATAAACATTACCACATTGATATAAACAAGCTCCAGATATCTAGTTAATGTGGTAGGCATCGTTCAAATGGAACTGTAAGTAAAAACCTTTGCTTCGAATAGAGATCTTTCAAAACCGGTCAAGGCAGTGGGTATTTAAAGGAGTGGTATGGCCCTGCCTTAAGGCATATTGTTATCCACATATTTCCTCATATTGGTGAACAGCGACACCAGCATAAAGAACACATGTGATCAGTGACTGTAACATCATTTGAAAAGGACTGGTACATTGTCGTACATAAAGGGAAAATAAATGGGCCTTGCAAGAGATGGCAGACACGAGAAAGTTTCCTTTTGTGAGTAGACGACTAAAGAGGCCAAAGATGCTGCTAGCTAGAAGTTTGTTTTGTAGCAGTGCTTTAAGGGAGCTCTTTTCTCAGGGTTGCTCGGAATATAAAGCATAGCATATTTCTACAGCGACTCCAAAGCGCATGAACACAATTAAAATATATTTGTTAAAATAATGATAAAATAAAAATAAATCAGATTAACCTTGCGAATAAAACCACATATATTAAAAGCAATAAGATTGGTGTTCAGTTTGTATTAAAAGATGTTCCTTTTCACTGTAGATTCAGCCTGCTCTTGTGTCTGTGCAGTCCAAAGATTTAGATGCACACTGTTCCAGACTAGGCGAGCATGAGAGAAGGGTTGGTCACCTCAGGTCTGGTCCTCAGACAATTTATCAGCAGCTGTTCAGTAATCATTATGGATCTGGCTGAAGAGTGCAAATGTAGTATCTTGGAGAGCAAAGTTCTCTTCACGCATCTCTTAGTAGACTGCTTGAACTGGACCCTGACAGTGACAAAGATGCCCGTGTACCAGGCGCTGCATGGGAGACTGGTCCTGGAAGTAGTAGAGGGACATGCAGTGGTCCAAGTGGCACTCATTTCAAAAATAAGTTAAGGATAAGTTAAGCTCAGACAAATTGCAGCAAACAAGAAAACAAAGCAAAAACAAACGAAGGAAAGAAGAAAAGCATCCAACAAATTTTTTTTTAATCTTGCTCGGTTTTCGTAGCTAGCTACAGTACAGTACATTAATGCGATATTTAAAAGCTGTTGCAAAACCAGGAGTGCATGAGTGCAAAAGGGAAAGAATGAAGCCCTCTATGAAAGTCATATATTCATTTCCTTCACCATGTGGACCGATGATAGACGCAGCACAACACGGAGTAGCAGACTCATGTGAACACGCTATCACTTATCATTCATGCCCACGTTTGGCGTCTGAATAAGCACCCGTGCAGTAACCTTCTGCTGGAGACAACCCTGACAGTTCCTCCGGCTCCTACAGTCAGAGCCTAATTACAGTGGTATTGCTGCCCTCCCTCTTGGCATAGACTTGCTTCTCTAAACTTCTACCCTTTGCTCATTTGCAAATAATAAACCCGCAGCCCCACTGAGCTCCTTATAATGCAGCAATTGTTAATTGAAATGATATGATCAGCTGCAGGAGGATGGCTTCCACGCGTCCTCTCAGGGGAACATGGAAATGGGTTTGGTTTCCTTCTTTCTCCGAATGTCCTGATTTGAACCTGCATAATTTGCGCTTGCATCATGCAGTGCGAATTGTTGGCTCCTGTTTTTCTGCCTTTTTCCATGACAATGAGCCGTGCGCGTGTTTGGATTTATTCACCACACTCTCATGCTGCTTTGATGTAGAATTACCGCACATTTACGGAAGGCAGGGGATTTAATTGCCTCTGGTTTTGTGGGTATTTGGAAAAACACAATGAGCTATGTCTGTCTGTGAGTGTGTGTGTTTAGCCTTTAAAAAAATAGAGCACTTCATTTGACACTTGTCAGCAGCAAAATCACCTACTATAAAACTTCAAACACTTTATCACTTGAAAGCTGCTGGTCAGAATCCATCACTGCTGAATTCTGGCCAACAGAACAGAGCCAAGAATTGGACACACAAGATGAGTAATGAGGACACAAAAAGATATTGTAAGACAACAATACCTCAAAGCATCAAAGTCATTCCTATCCAGAACAATGTTCAAATTTGGGCTTTTAAATTTCTGATTTCAGATTTATTCACGGAGCCTGGCAGCTCGAAAAGAACCACAGAAGCTACTCTCAGTGCGGCAGAGGCCGCCTGTAACGGTCGCAACAAGGGAATTAATCTGTAGAAAATCAACATAACTTAGACAGCAGCTACTTCGCAGCAATACACAGAGAGATCTGGCGACTTATGGGAAGCCACGAGAAATGGACTAATGAGCTTACTTATCTGAACGACTAGGCATGGCTAATAAAAACATCATAAGTTTATCCTCAACAGCAAATTGGTAACGCAGAATTTAATGTAGTCGAGGGCAAACAGGGACTTGCTGCTGAAAAGCATCTTAAAAACAACCCAAAAAAAAAGTGAACTCGCTGTCACTTCCTGTCTCTGAAAGAATTTTGGAAAAGCTTTTCATAAACTGCGAGTAGCTGGGGGCCAAATTAAATATTCATTTTGAGGAGGGTATTGAAAATGTTTGTAAACTTAAGAGCACAAACATGATGTGGATTTTTTTGGGGGAGTGGGGGAGTCTTGTTTGCTCTGCCAGAGATCCAGCGGAATCCTTGTTACAGTGCAGAGAAAGGTCAGGGCGCCCCTGCTGGAGACAGCTTAATTCCCTGTTGATTTCAGCATCTAACTTGGGACAACTTGTAAGAACTCACCCGAGGAGATTTGGCAGCAAGTCGGCTCGGCTCTGTTCAACATTTCCTTTCAATTTCAAAACAGATGGAAGCTTTTAAAGCGATGCAAGCTGCGGAATTATTATTTCAACTTATATAAGCCACAGAAGGCAGAATTTTTATGACAAAGTGTAGGTTACTGAGCATTTGTTCCTCATAATTCATTTAGGTCATAGTTTACGGGTTGGACAAGACGTGTGTTATTATACAGCCTGGGTGAACATTGAATGAATCCCATTATTCTGCTTAGAATTCATATCATGTTTTAAATTGAATCCCTTCATGGTAGTGGTATATATCGCAATATTGAGGTGAAACACCAAGGTCAACCCAAAGACGTAGTCACTCCAGCATGTCTAGTACCCATCAATAGGAAAATCCCTGACAACATTACCGAGCTCAACGTACAGAGGTAAGTTGGGCACCAGTCATCTAATATGTATATATATATCTGTAAGAGTTCGAGGACACACCTCAAGTCTCTCACGGGTGACAGAGTCCAGACACGCTTTGGAGAAATCTAATTCCAGCAAATGTGATTGTATACTTTTCTTTGCTGCCCGAAGCGATTGATCCCAGGTGAAAGTAGAAACACAGATTGAAATGCAAAACTCTCAGTGTAACAATAGAAATCCGGAACAGCAGGTCTGAATGCGATAACATCATTCCACTCTATTACCTCCAAGTCATGATGACAACAGGACAAATGTCTGACACAGCAGAAAAACCAGCATCTTGTGCAAATCTGTTTCACATAATGATGCTTTCCTCAGTGCCGCACCAGAAACAACTTCATTCAAAAGTGACTAACACTGTGACAATACTGAACGTGAAGATAACATTTCAAAACAAGATAACTGACCATGTTAAATGACTTTTTCTTAATGATACTATGGAAAATCTATGAATAAATCATTATGATTTTCTTTCTTTTCTTTGACTGACGACTCAACGTTCCAACAGACACCTTCTTACCATAAAAAGAACTCAGTGCTGCCCTCACTGTTCCAAATAGCTTACCACCCATTGTTCCCCAAAGTGGTTGCAAAAGCATACAATACAGACACTGAGGACACTATTTTCTCTGCAACACAGACTTCGAAGGTTTCCGATTCTCAAGTGCTTTTTCTCATCCCTGCTCCTAAGCTACATCCATCACATGAGAGAGATAAAACATTGCAACAACCCACAAGAAAAAAACGGACTCTAAAACAAAGGCAGTATCCTTCTTCACGTGATACTATCCTCACTACTTTGACTTTATTCAGTGCGGTGATGAGCTTTAGTTTCCATATTGTGCGTAGGCTGCTATGAAGATACTGATGAAATAAATATTGTGGATTAATTTCACATCCCAACAGCTCAGTTTCTAGGTCACCCAGTGAACAAGCTCTAACAATCTGGACCGGAGCTCACTATGACACAGCAGGACTGGAGGAAATAGACCGCGCTCTTCTCGCCGGGGACAAGAAGCTAGGGTGAAAACAAATTAGCGGAAGCTCAATAGCCGGTGCATAACAACACCTTTCTTCAAAGGGAACACTTGCCCTCCCATTATTTGTAAGACTGAAAAGCCAAAGTTACATCGGAGCGCATAAGAGTCCTTCCCATGTAAACTGTTCCTGATGAGGTTGGAGATGAAGGCGCTTTGTCTCCATGGCGACGGGCGCAGCAAAGATTGAACTTGAAATGCTTCTCTGGTGGAAGTCTACAGTGACCACTAAATTGGGTGAAAATAAATAGCACCAGTGTCCTATTTATGAAAGACTGTGGGAAGAGATGAAGCACTGCAGTGGGGGAGTCTCTTGGTGGTTGATGTGGAAAGCAGGAACTGTGATATTTCAAAATGATAAAATAAGATGTGCCACACGCTCAAAGACGCATTCATCTCCGCTGCCAGATGCGGCCAGCTATGAACGCTGGGGAGAAAATTCAGCCCCTCTTTCTCAGGCCAGTTGCAAAACAACAGCCTTTCACTCATGACAAAAACACGACAGCTACGGAAATATCACTTTTTGACTGAATGAGTCATGAGGTGCTTTGACAAACCCCTCCCTAATAATACATTCATAATCCTATTTTGACATTACAGGCCTCATTATCCGCAAGAATTACGTTCATCCGCAATAGAAGGCTCCTGAGATTGTCAGAAGGTCTTTAAGACTATGATTAAGGTCAATATATGTATTCTAAATGCAAATTTCATTGTAGTATTCCATCCTTCTTTCCAGGTTATTGTCGAGGCTCCTGCTTATTTCAAGAAAAAGACACTTATTGAGCAATTTAAAAGTAGATTGCCTGAAGGAAATTGATCACAGCGGTTATGCATAAACAACCATCTGAAAGAGAGAGTGAATGGATCAAGGTTATTTCTCATTTATTCTCTTCTGCTCCAGCAAGCTTGAGGAGCAGGGCAAGCCAAGAGGCCCAGATTTCAGTGACTCTGAAACCTCCTCCAGCTCCTCAAATGTGGGAGATCATGTTGCCAGAGTATCCTTGGTCTGCCCCGTGACCTCCTCCGGTGAACCTCCCCAGGTAATGGTCCTGTCAGCCATCTCACCTGGCTTCTATTCTCTTGGGTGAACAGGCTCCTCAGAATTTCTCAGAAGAACCAGCCAATCACCGTCATTGGGGCCAATTGAGATCAGAGATCAGTGTTGGAAAATCACACATCTATTTAACGCAAATACTAAAACAACAACTGAACATTAGTTTTTAGGCAGGCACCTTTATCCAAAGCAACCAGGGACTCGTACCAGCAACTACCTACTCCATAGTCATTGTTGCTGTAACTTATCCACTTCAAAGGTGTTGCCAAAGAGATAAGCGCGGTCAACACTGGACTCGGGCAAAAGCAATGAGTCATGGAAGAGTGGTTCAATAACCATTGTAGTACAACTGTACTCGCAGTCTACATCATTCAATACAAATACACAAAGCCACGAAAGCGTGACAACTACAACTAATGAAGCCCAAGATAACATCGTGCAAGAGCAACTCTGTAGAACATTGTTGTCTTAAAAATAGCACAGGCTGTGTTCAGTCGGCTTTCTTTTGGGGTTGCATTGTGAGAAAGGGCCCAGTTCGCATCTCTGATATCGGCGACACTACCAACAGTAAAGCTGTAGAAATGTGTCTAGCAAATACACACTGCAGTTCCACTGCTCCGTTTCATTAGTGGGAGTGATGGCTGCATAAAACTTCTGCGGATCAACTATACATTTACAAATAATGTGAGCGGGCTACAAGAAAGTTATTGATAATTAGTCATTGATACAGGATTGTAGTTCTGGTTTGAAAACAAAGCACCAAACATTACACTTGATTGTCTTATCTATTGGTCACGTTTTTTTCTTTTTTTGTTTGTTTATTTTTTTTTTAAGGATGAAACGTTGCAGGGAAACGTACGCAACACAGAATTGTTGCATTTGTGGCTTTAAATATCACATTTCTTGGCTCCAAGTGATGCATTCCTCTTTCTTATTCTTCATTGTATGTCGCTTACGTTGTGACAAGTGTGATCTGTGAGAGAAGAGTAGCAGCGAGCGTGAAAGAGAGATTTATAGCAGGGTAGTGAGAGCTGCCATGATTTAAAAGGAAAGGAATGTACTGAGAGTAAAAAGGACACCAAAGTGCACCAAAGGGTCAGAGACAGTAAGAATGTCCAGCTATCTAGCAGTATACAAAGTTCTGCTGAGCCAAAAGGCAAAGGTAAAGCTTTCTGTTTACCATCAGTCTTGGCCCCGACCCTCACCTATGAGCTTTGGGTCATGACGGAAACAACAATATCTACATAAGCAGCTGAAATGAGTTCCCTTCGAGGGGTGGCAGGCATCTCCCTTAGAAATAGGGTGAGGAGTTCTGTCACTCGGGAGAGAGTTGGAGTAGAGCTGCTGCTTCTCCAAGCTGGAAGGAGGCAAAGGTGGTTTGGGCATCTCATGAGGATGCCCCCAGGGCGCCTCCCTTTGGAGGTGTTTCAGGAACTGAGAAACTGAGAGGAGACCAAGGGGTTGACCCAGGACCAGGTGGAGGGATTGCATCTCCTCACTGGCCTAGGAGCATCTAAGCATGCGAAAATGGATGGATGGATAGAAAGTTCTGATAAGTTTCAATGCTACTGCCATTTTTAACACAGTAAACTTTGAATAGTGGAATTAGCATTAAGCAAAGTTCTGTCGCAATGTGCCAAAGTCTTTGTTCAAATTTCCGCAGGCACTGTACTGGGTTTATCAGAAACAGACTAAATACTGCACTGATGTTATTTCAGGTCATACTGTTTCCCGGAGGAAGCTGACAATCAAAGGGATCCCGCTCACCTGCTTTTTTTTGCCTCTCTCCCATGTAAAGAAAATGGCTTTATAAAAGAAGAATGTAGACAGATATTAGGCAAACAATGGCTCACTTGGGAATAAAAGGGCAGCACTATTAAGTTTGAACCGCAGGTCCCTGAAAAGACGTGCTTCCCTTCCCTTTGAAAATGCCATAAAATAAAAAGAAACCACTGAAAAATAGGTGTAAAAATGCTGGAGTGGCAAGCTAGAACAAGCCAGTACTTCTGTGGTTATATTATATTTTCATGAATGAGCCTCTGCTGAACCTTAGTATTGACAGTTTTACCCCGACGTTAAGAACAGTGAGAAAATAATTAGAATGTAAAATATCTCACGCCTATCGGGACAATGGATGACATGATTTATGAAGACACAATTCTGTTTACTTCCAGTAGCAGGGCAAATATGTAAACTTATTTTAAAAAGCAGCTTGCTCCATAAACATCAATTGTAAATCACAATTATCTCAAGCTAAAAGTCGTTGTCATACCGTAACACATACTGAAGGAAATCCAACTGCCGAGCCGGAGCATCAGCAGCTGTGAGTAGCATTTCATGGCAATGGAGCATATCTTGATAAAGTCATAGACATGGCTGACCGAAGACAGCGAGCACCTCAACTGAACTGAAGAAAGATTGTGCACCAGCCAGCATCATGGCCACCTCATATATCTCATCTTATCTCTATCCTCCCAGTGTACAGCAGTATTAAATGTCCTGTTCTCAGCCTCCAGCCACAACATCAGTTAAATGTGCCATTTCATTTTAAACATGTTCTCCTGTAATAGCCAATATATCCACAGAACCTGAGGGAGGGGAAGCAGAACTCAGTAAAACAGTGACAGCAGAAAAATAGAGGAAAATTACGGGCAATACAAAGAGTTTCAAAAGCAATCGCAACTAACATCTTTCCGTAATTCCACTTGGCCGCTTCCGCTCTTTTCCAGGTTTATGAGACAGTGACAATGCTATTTTTCTTGATTGAAACACCCTCAGTGGACCAATAGCACAATGAAATATCAATGCCTTAGGCTACACACATTAACAACATGGTAAAGAAAATCTACATTCCATTTATTATATAGAATTGCGCTACACATATTACTCATTTGCCTCTCTGGAAGTTGAGTCGTACAGGCCTCCTACTATATATATATATATATATATATATATATATATATATATATATATATATATAAAATACACATATATAATACACTGCAACAGCTGAAACTCTTACAACACTTTTAACCCAAACGTTGAAGCAAAAGGGACAGCAACAGTGTCAAAGCACAAGACAAACCAAAATGTGCTTCTTTTTGCCTGAGCATCCGACACCACAGCCAGTCTCAGCTGCAGCTTCTTGTCTCCAGTCCTCCAGGAGATCGGCTCTGTTGGCGGAGCGGCAGACATATGGGTGAAAACAGCTAATTTTGAGCGCTTTAAGGGAAATAAAATGCCTGTGATTCCATCGGTTTGATGTGACAAGGCTCAATATTTTGGCAGCATGACGCTCTTTAGCCTGTAAAAATCCATATTCCAGTGTAGGGGGCCCTATACTGCTAAACACTGGGGAGAACTCTGCCAACTTCTTAAATGAGACTCTTCAAATGAGAACATTGCTTCAAGCAGGGCAATTCATCCATAATGTGTTTCATGCGTCACACAAACAAACACAACAACGCCTCATTTGTTCATTGCTTACATTTTAATAAGACCTGGAGCTCATGTAACTATCCGGAAAATCATTTTAAAATTAGTCATTCCTCCCGAAACTCAAGAGCCACCTGCGATTTATTAAAGAAGAAAGGTATCTGTGAACCCACAGCCGTGCGCCTGAATATGAAAACGCTCTGACAGTGGGAATTCAAACAGCCTCTTTTCTCATCTTGTCTGGCGATAAATTAGGAAGAATCTCAAACGTGTTTAACCTGAAAAGAAGCAGAGACTTCAGGATTTGCCAAGGTTGACTTAAGTGAAAGAGTCAGGTTCTTTTGCTCCTGACTAAATTAGCAGTAATGGCATCAGTAGCAATGGCAGTGAATTGGAATAAATGCGAGGCATGTCAAGCGTAATAAAATCACGGCACACCTTGTTGCTCGGAACAATTGTTATTTTGTTATGCAGCATCAATATTTATTCGACAAAGGCAGGAGCTAATCACAACAACAGGGAGATGAAAATGAATAAGATAAAAGGACAATGCATATTTTGACTTGAGTGTCTTGTTTCAAAACGCTCAGGTGATGTTAGTTTACAGTATAGGGCTCAGATTACTGAACCATGCTGAGGCAAAAGCAAGATTAGACGACACACAAGCTTCTTTGTCATGCCTTTACACTGGATAATAACTTCACTCCATAACAGTGAGAAAGTGAACCACAAACTTTGTGACCGATAGTGAACCAGGCTGCCATATATTCTACTTTGTGAGCAAATGCCATTGTTCCGTATCAGCGTGGAAGGCATGGCCAGCATGTCTGCTCCAAATGAGATGACAAAAGAGGATTGTTACACCACTGACTACAGTCGTAAATGTACGGTGGTTAGCTTGCAATATGAAAAAGAACCACCTACTATCCTATGCACAACTATGATAGGCAACATAAATAAATGATAAATTATCTTCACTTACGCCCAGAAAACAAGACACCAGAGAATTTTTTTTTAAGTGGTGCTGGATAAAGTGGACTCTGTGGTCTGTTGTTGCAACTGCACAAGCATTGCTTTCAGCTTGTCATGACTCCGCCTCCAGGCTCCGAGTCCTGGTTTTGCTTCTCTCCCTCTGTTCCTTTGGCACACGGCTGGAGCCGATTACCCCATGATTACTGTCTTCAAAAACACCTGGGCTCCAGCAACGTGTGCCAGATCGTTGTGTGTTTGTTCCCTGCCACTTCTCCTAGTCCCGGTGTGTTTCCATGTTTCCCGGTGATGTTTCCTCTGGTTCCTGTGTTTTTTGGACTCCTCTCGTTCCACTGTGGTAACTCCTGGTCCTCGTGTCTCTCCCTGTGTTCGGCTCTTTTCTTCTGTGTGCTAGCTCTAACTCCCGGTTCTCGTGTCTCTCCCTGTGTTCGGCTTCTTATTGTTCTGTTTGCTAGCTCCTGTTGCAACTCCTGGTTCTCGTGTCTCTTGTTCGGTGAGCTAGCTTATTTTGGATTTGTGTGTTTAACTGAAGTGCCTGAGTTAGTGTTTTCTTCCTGTTTTTGCCGTGTGCTCCCTGGTTTCTTTTGTAGTTTTCTCCCGGTTCGGTGACGCTTTCTGTTTTGACCTTTTAGTCATGTTTGTGCACTTCTGTTAGTTTTGTTACTGTTTACATTCTGCATTTGCTCCGTTTCTTTCCGGTTCGGTGACGCTTTCCGTTGTGTTTTCTTGTTTGGTTAATTATTAAATATTATAACTCGTTCCTGCCTCAGTGTGACTTTCACCACTCGCGATTGGGTCCAGTCTCCACGTCCCCTATACGTGGCTCCCGCTCCTACTTCCCTTGATTCCTGACACAGCTGCTGGGATCAAGGCTGGGATTGTAAAGGCCCCCGTAGACCATGCTTTAGCAGGTGTCACTGCTTCAGGTGATAAAAAGGATTGGTGGCCTCCCGATCTTTGAGGAAACACACTCTCAACTAGGGTTGAACGGTATTTTGTCTTCAAGATATGAACAATATCACAAAATCAACAACTCCCCTGCTCATCCTGCATGTTGAGCGATGGCAGTGGCGAATGTACCTGTTGCCCAATGTGGAGCCAGAACCAACCAACCACACGAGTTGTGCCAGCCTGACAAACACCTGGATTCAATCTCTTGAGCATATCAGAAACAGGCTCAGTAAAATGATCAAAAACACAAGTTTTCAAACGTCAATCAAACAAGTACATGGCGCAAATGTATACTGAGGACTGGATACGTGTTTCTACCAATGGTGTTTAGCTGCGTCACAAAGACGGAGCAGCTCATTATCGCTGCACTGAGGTGGTAGAAGCTGAATTAACACCATCAGTGTGACCCACGGTCGATCTGGGGTGGGGAAGTGCAGTGAAATTAGTTTGATATTGGTTATTTACTCCAACTCAGCTTTGTTTTCTTATGTGACCTCTCAGCACATACATCTCTGATGAAGTAGGCAGTCCATCACTGGAACAATTTAGCTCCAATATTTTACTTCCAGGAGGTGTTTTGTGCTTTTACTGATAAATAGTGTATTTCTAAAGAGTAAATAAAGTTCATTATTAACACTAATCTTGCTCCAATGAAACCATGAAGTGCATGGACCAAGACAGTAGATCTAAACCCATATCGCATCCCTGTAGAAACTGATAGTCAGTACTTCTAACAACACTAGCCCTGTGTTTTTTTGCCAAATTGACCAGCAAGTCCTTTGTTACAGTCTGCTCGCCTGGCTTTTCACAGCCTGCCAGCACTACCTTCAGTTAGCTGCCAAACCCCTTTCAAGCGAGACCAGTGATGGAATTTGAAAAGAGTCCTTTCATTTAAAGCTTGTTTGAACCTTCAAGAAGTCTGGTTATCCCCAAAAAACTAAGGATCAAAAGCCAGTAATTAATATCTGCTTGCCCTCGAATGACAGCATTACGGTCCAGCTGTTATTATATAGCCATATACTTTGGTGACATACACTCCATGTAGAGGAAGAATGAGAGTCCAAGGGGAGGGAAGGAAAATCTGCGCTGCTTCTCCTATCTCACTCTCACAGCTTACAGTGTGGCAACCCAGACCTGTTTACTATTCTGCTGGGTTATATCAAGTGGCCGTTCCTCTAATCCCCAGAAATGCTTAGAATTGTCAAACAGCAAAAGTGCTGGACTCTCCAGAGTCAAGAGGGAGAAAATTAAAAGGCAATCTTGCAAGAAAAAAAATCTCTAGCTATGGAATAGTTGAGGGGATGAGTGAAAACTGAGTGAACTGCTGTGCTATCTGTGTGAAACGATATTTACTATTGGCTCATTTAAATGTGAAATAGTTCAACAATTTTGGCAACTGCAACTCACAGACAGCTACATGGCAAATGACGCTATAAATGTTACATTTACATAATCCCATGCACCACAGTGACATCAGGTGGGGATGATTTAAGGCGAAGGGGGCGCACTTGAGGAATCCTTGCACGAGCCCAACAAGTAAATGAAAATGTCAGATCCTTTTTTTTTTTGGATGGTAATGGGCTTGTTAGCCGAGGCTGGTTTGGAAATAGATATTATTTCACCCTAAACATGAAGAATAGCAAGATTTGTGTTTAGGACTAGCGCAACTGTTTTAACATATTTAGATATGTGAAAGAGCTTCACAGTTACCACCACACCATTGTCTGCATTCTTTTTCTATCTTATTCTTTTGCCTCAAGAGGTTCACAGCAACTTGAGGTGAGAGACGAGGAACACCACGGAAAGGGAAAGGTCAAGGTCATTTATATATCAAGTGCTGACCAAAATGCTTTACATAACAATAAAGCACAACAGAAGTATTTAATTACAAATAAAACACTTAATACAGGAAAAACAGGAGGAAAATAAGCTCATAAAGAAAATATAAACCTTGGATAAAACTATAAATACAAAAAATAAAACGCAAGACAATAAAAACAATAACACAGGTGCTCAGGTTGTATAGGAGCATTTAAAGTGACTGTGCTCTGAGTCTGCTCCACAGTCGCGGATAAGACACAGAAAAGACTTTATCCCCTTAAGGTTGGTCCTACAGCAGCATAGGAGCAGCTGGGAAGACCCAGTGGACCTGCCTGAGACGAGCAAATGAAGCAGCTTACCAATCTGTCACATATCAACAGGCAACAACTCACACCTTCAGACAGTTGGGTGTTACACTCCACATAGCAAGGACTCCACCACCCTGCTTTACGCAACACCTTGTCATCCTCAAAACTAAACTCTTTCCTCTTCCAGTTCCTCATATAAAAACACAAATATCAGTCAAGTCAAGGAGTTTCTGTCACCTCACAGTGAGGTTGCACTGGGACGTGACATCGATCTGAAAGCTGGTGCGGCTGAGAGATAGGGAGTGCAGTGATGTGAAGAAAACAGAGGAGGTGGGAGTCAAAGTCAACCACTAAATTTACTTTGACTCTTTTTAGAAGGACAAATTTGAGGCTCTAGGGCAGACCTGGGGGCCACAAGCTGACCTTTACTTTTATTAATTCAGCCCTCATAAGGTCAGAGCAAAATTGTATTGTACTTTTTTTTGCATCATTCATGACAAATTCAAATCTAAAACATTTGTTATTTTTTAGGTTTTTGAAAATAAAGCCCTAAAATAACTCATTGTATTATTTTTTTTTTTCACAAAGCTATTAGTAACTATATTGATATCTTACATCAATTAGAATGTTTCAATGAGCAACGCTCATTTTAACAGTATTTTTGTCCATAAAAATGAATACTTTAAATATATTGGGAAAAAATTGGAATCAAATAGCTGTATATAATTATTTTATAATTATTTATCATTTTTTTACCCATAATTATGCACATATATATTAAGAATAAAATGAATATCAAGTGAAAAAGTACATAATCAAATCCCCTTTTAATTTGTTTTGTAATATTTTTTTATGTATTCTTAAAATGTTTCCTTCACCCTAGAAACAAGTTCACCCTATAAAATGGCTGATACCTGGATATGTTGAGTTGATGAAGTGTATGCGATGCAGTTATGTTGTTAAGTTGTTAAGAGAGAATACCGACTTCTGGTTTGGCAGTACTACAAGGCAACCTTCAAAGTTTGGTTGCAGATGAGCCTGGCTCTCTTGAAACTTGCTTGTCACAGCAACAACAGCCAACAACTACATCAGATCCTGAGAGAGAATTCAAAGCTACTGTACCATTTTTATAAACTGTACTCAAGACAGTCAGACAGTCACCTTGCCGGTCCACTGCACTGCAGCATTTCCTTCTTTTCACTTTTATGAATGCAGTTAAAGGCATTCAATATAAATCCTTGACAAAAATGTCTTGGTCTTCGAACAGAGGCATCAAGCAACCCTCACTAATTCCATACTAATTAGATGTTCATCAGGAGGCAACAATTGTGCGCGGGTGTTAGCGCCTTGACCTTGTGGTGTAAGAAAACTAGCACACAAAAGCCACACTGCAAATCCTCGCAGCGGGGGACACACATGGAGGGATTATTGGGAAGTTTCCTCCAGCAGAGTGGGGCCATCAAGCAAGCATAAGCTTTTCTGATGTTTTATCGACGGTGACAACGGATTCTAAACACTACCTCCAAGAGTCTGGCCGGTACTTGAGGATGGAGCAGAGGTTTAAAGGTCCAGTGAATACATAAACGCGCCCACTTGATTTAAAAGGAAAGCCGACTGCAATGCAGGCATCCTGATGGGAAGTATTGAAAGGGTTAAAGTGAAAGACCTTTAGCCGCCAACGACAACAAAAGATGATGTGCGAAAGACAGCAGAGAGCTCTTGACACCGTCCTCTCCAGACCATCAAAGAGTCACTTGTCCTACTGGGCAAAGACTGGGACAAGCTGTCCTCCAGGTTAGAAACACAGATCAGTATGCAGGTCACAGGACTAGTGGGAGTCACTCCAAAGTGTTTACCGCAGCAGTTGCCAGTTACCCTCTTACTCTGACCGAAAACACACCAGATCGTTTCCTCTCCATCTACTGCCAAGTGACAATGTGCCACGCTGGCTTATTTAATCGAGAGACATCGCTGGCTCCAACAGATAACGCAGTAGCAATGTGTCCTAACTGCCTGCTGTGAGCTCTAAATTTCCTTTTTTGCCCTTAACAAAGCGCAGTTCACTAGTGTTTACAATTATATTAACTTGTCTTAACCGACATCCTAATTGTGTATGAGGTATAGATGGATAAAACGTACTTATTGGACAGCAAAATGAAACAGGCTTTGTTAAATCATGAACACAAATCTATATTTTCTCCAATCCAGGATATACGGGAGCAGTGAAAATGCCGGTGTAACAGCACGTAACAATGCTTCTCTGACACAACACAAGCACAGGCATGATGAAATAATCTGTGCCTTTTTTGGACTCCCATTCCCACACTCTCAAATCCTTGCCATGGGCTTATACATTTAAGTCTCTGTAATCTTTCTTCTCTTTAAAGTAATTTGTATTTACAAGACCCAGTGAGCGGGAATAGACTTCCTACACTTCAAAAGAGGAGGATCATCCAGACCTGCGTGTTCGAGCCAATCTATGACAGGGAACCAAGCCTGAGCAGCTGGAGATGAAAAGTGGAGATGCGCAACAGATACGTGTTGGAGAAAATAAACCTGATGCTATACAAAAATCCTTTTCCCAAAATATAAGTGGGCAGCAGCTGAAGTAAAGCAGTTGATACTTCCCTCTCTCCAGAAACCTCCTCCAAGACTTTAGCTGGAGGCACTCCCACATCAAAATCTCTGTACAGTGTTATGGGTCTGCCCCAGGGCAACCTCCCAAATATTCATACCCGGATCACTGCACCACAGGAGGCATCAAGCAGGCTTCCTGAGACGATGCCTCAGCCACCTCAGCTTGGATCTGTATACGAGCCGTGCTTCTACTTTGAGCCTCTCAACGACGGTTGAGAGGTCCTTCACCAACGCATCTGTCAATCACATGCTCCATCTGTCCCTCACAAGACCCCGAAATACTTCATTAAACCTGACTGAGTGCCAGTGTCTTAGATTTGAAGGAGGTTCTCCTCATCCCAACCATTTCACATTACGCTGGGATCAGCCTTGCAGAGCCAAAAACAGAGGGCCGAACCCTGGCAGCACTCTGGCAGCATAGCGAGAAATTCTGCGAAGAGAAACCATGAACACAACTGAAAAAACCTGAAAGGTCTGACTTAACCGATGCATTGCAGACGGGCTGGTGTTATATAAGGAACAATATAACAGAGCAGAAGAATCTCTTCAAGGTTCAAACACCTCACTGCATTATGTGCTTATCTATGCAATAAGTTAACACACTTGAGAAGGATTTGATGGTCTTCGCTTTCATAGAAGCAAGTCAACACTTGTATCGGAGATAAGTGCGATGAAAAGAGCTGTCACTATAAATGAGTAGAGAAAAGATCAACAGAGTGATTTGCATTTTTCAAATAGAGTGAGGGGCCAAGTGCACAAAGTAAAACATACTTTAAAGCTGCCGAGGGGAGGACAGTGAGTCATTTACCACTAGCTCTGTCTCTTGGATAGAAGAGAAGAATTTGGGGTGAATAAACACACAATATAGTCATAGTCAGCTTCATCCCCCGCGTCCAAAAACATAGCATTAGCTTACACCACAAGCATCCACCTGACAGTGATGTAAGGCAAGTACAGGCATTGCAAGAGGAGACATGACACAACAAGGTGATACGTCAACAAATAATTAAATCACTGTCCAAGACATAGCTGTAAATTTCACCTATTTGAACTTTAACTTGATGGATTGACCTTCAAATTAGGCATCCCTGCAAAATTGCATACCGCATGGAGCAAGAGTCCTGAGTTCTAGCATTTGCATTTCCCCCAGCTTCCCTGCGTTATAAATAACAATTCAATGGTTAAATGCGCAATGATCGCATCTCTTCTCACTTTCCAAAGGGCTTCTTTCTCGTCACACATAATGGATTTTGAAAATGTTTCTGCCTCATTTTTCTGCTTTTTAGTCGGCGTTTAAGACTCCCACACTTAACTGCGTTACGTGATGCACAGCATTTCGATTGGATGTTGCCGTTTCAGATGATAAAACAAAGTCATTGTGTTGCCCAAAGCATCCACAGGGTTAAAAAAAGAGCTGTTTAACAGACTCATTATTTTTTTGAGGACCAGTTGTTTTCAGTTTTTCTAAAATCTTGATAATAATATACATAGCTGCTTAGCACAGTTGCGATCAAACTGGATGTGTCCTGCAGTCGATACTGAATTGGAGACGATAAAAATGACACACAAATCTGAAATCAGACACGATTTATGGGGGATAAGACCATGCATGCGCATATCAGAACTCATGTCGAGAGGGTTGGAGGCAGCGTAAGAGAGGCCAGATGGTCTGGACATGTTGAGAGGTCATGTTCAAGATTGGCTCAAGTGAAGGAGGCTGACTTGTTGTGGCAACTCCTGGCGAGAAATGTCCAGAGAAGAAAGGGAAACCTGATCAGTTTGTGGGCCATCATTGATGTCTTAAAAGAAGCTTACAAGAGAAAAAGCACTGCACCTACTTCAAACAAAACACTGCAGTGCTGCGGTCTGATCTTCCAGGGGACAATTTCTAAGAGGTTCAGTGTCACATGCTGTTACAAACACACCCCGCCCACAGGCAGAACTGTCACCTCCACAATGGCACCGCTTTTGTCAATTTATAACCTCTTGGATCTTCGCTGACCCCTGGAGGTTTGACTTAAAACCGCTCGCATGCTCAACCTCTGTTGCCCCTTAAACCAATGAATGGGAATTACCTGAAGAAAAGGAGTGTGTCAGGATGTTTGTGACTCTGGACTGTGCTGGACAATTTTCCATTCTGAAAATGACGACTTAAATAATGGATCTCTCCATTCTCCAGGTGGATGTTGATACTGGCTCCTCTTTCAACCATGTCAGCCTGGGCAGTAATCAGTATATAATATAAATAAACATGCATGGTGGGGAATTTAGACCGCTTCATGAAACATGACTCAACTGTTGTACCAAAAGTTTCCACCTCCTGACCACAGGACTGTGACAAGATAGTTAGGTCCAGAGAGAATAGCCAGAGTCTAAACCACTTCACACACAAGCATAAGAAAAAGCACATTCAAGAGCATCTCCTTCTTTTAAACAATGCACACAGAGCAAAAGTCCCCTAAAGAGCTCATAAGTCAGACTTGTGGTGACTGGATTATGCTAAACCACTGCTTGGTCATCACTTCACTATCTCCTTGGAACAGTGACTGTGAGTGGTTCCAATTTCAAGCAGCGAGAGGATTGAGTTGGTTGTGCTGAACCCTCACCTGTAAACTTCGCTGCAGAATATGAGATGCGAAAAAGAGGACAGAAAAGTGGCAATGGGCATCTCATTGGGGAGTCAAGATTTTTTTCCTCCCAATTGTCCAACTGAACCAGCAACCAATCCAAGCCCAGATATATAAGAAGAATTTCTAACAAGCATCCAACTGAGCAACATTTTTGTCACAAAAGCTGAAGTTAAAAACTCGCAGACAACACAGAGCTTTCACACAGACTTTGGTCCGACAGAATTAAAGACCTCCCTAATGAGACGTGGGAATCATGCAAGCAAACACTTTGGACCCCCCGCTGTCGATGCCATATTCAGTTACAACTCAACGGTCAATGATGAAGAGAGAATCCACTGATACGTTACAAATGTTAATGACTGTCCTTTGAAAAAAAAAAAAAAAGAAGAAAACTCAGCAACTAAAATAAGCACAGTACTCTATTTTTATGAAATACATAGCAAAGAAAAACACTATTTGCTGCTCATCTATTTTAAGCAACTGGAGCAAAGGAGATTTTTAATAACTATTGTCAGACGCAGCACAAAGCCAGAGTCACAAGAAGCTGGAGCACGGAGCAGAAGAACCATTGTTATCCAAATATTTCATCTCATCAAGCCAACAGCTGTATCCACCGAGGAGAAGAGCTGCAGAGAAAGTACTGAATGTTTTACTCACCAGCACTGCAACCCCAATCTCAGCAGTGTCTGTCATGTTCATGCTAGGGGTAAATGAAACTGAATAATTCAAGACCAACCTGGCTCAGTAGAGAGAGAAACGATACACTCTATATCATAAATGTCTAAGAACGTGCACCTTAACATTGATGAATTAGGGGTGTAAGAAAATATCCATATGATCAACCATCACAGTACTTCATGGTGCAGTATTACATCAATATTTTTGCTGAAATATCTCAATACTTAACATTGTGACATTGTCCGGACAGTTAAGTTATCTATCTTTATCTATATTTAATGCATGTTGCATTTGTTGAATGTTAATAACATTTTCTTTCTGTACACTCAAGTTATTTTGTTGACTTATTCATTTCTGTTCATTTTTCTGTTGGACTGTTGGACCGAGTTAAGACAAGAGACTCATTTTCATGCAGATGATATTATACTGCAGGATCTGATTTTCCCCTTAAAATGATGGTTCTCATGAACAAATATTACAATTTGCTGAACTTACAGTAGCGCATCATATTCTACTGTGTCGTGTCACCTCCTGTATGGGCATACAAATCGTATTTCAAGATACCAGCAAATACACAGCCCTAGTTCATATGATGTGACAAATCTAATTTCATTCTAAGAGAGCAAAAAACACCAAACTACTTCTGATTTCTTCTATGTTTTGTGGCACTTAAGTTAAGTGGAAGACGCTAACTATCATAGTGACGATCTAGGTACAGAATGTGTCGCAGCCGTGACATGACATCAGCTCCATTATGAAATTTTGTGTGAATGACACGTCAATTTAAGGATTAAATGGTACTTTCTACCACAGGCGAAATATTTATTTCAGCAAAAGGAACAGTTCTAAACTAGTGTTGGAAATGGCATCCAGCATCGTGACAGACTCATGAGACAAACTTGGCAATGTTCGGAACTTATTTCGGAAAATATTTCATATTAGCTATTGTATAAGCCACAGGGTTCAAACTGCAAGAAAAAAAAGGTAAAGTCCGGAAAATACGGGACTCATTAAAAAAGTTTTGGAAAATCCAATCGCAACTATGGGATGTGATGTCACTGCCAGGACATGGTGAACTCCTCTGAAGCGAGAGCGAGGTCAAGGTTTATAAGAGCGTGGACATGATTTTTAAAAGCTTCCTGTTTAGAAAAAAATACATAAATGGCAAGGGACACTGGAACAAAACCCCTGAAATAATTGAGGTCTATTTCCATTCCAAGGTCTCAGTGGGCTCGCTGAAGGCGGTGGAACTGGATACCCTTGACAAGTCACCAGGTCCAGCTCATGACAAACACAAAAAAGACACAAACACTCAAACACACACTCATGACTACGGGCCATTAAAAGTCACCAATTAACCCCTGTAAGTTTTGGGACTGTGCAGAGCAAACGCAGGTCAAACTGCGGGCCAAACAAAATGTGTTCTTGTCGTCTAAAATTGAGTCAGAATTGAATGACACTTTCATTATTGAGGCCTATTTTATCATAATTACACCTGTGTGTAGCGTTCATTCATCAAATTCTGTATGCTTTTTTTACATTCTGGAGTAATGGTCTCAAACAAAAACAGCTGACAATCAAACATTGCTTTTCCATGGAGATGAATGCCAAACAGGTGATGTGACATGGAAACAAATAAAAGCAAGCGAAACACAAAGCAGTCGCTTGACATCAAAAAACGGTTATTGACATTCTTTGTAGCATGAGAGAACTTATCAGAATCAATCAAATGGCTGGCATTTCAAAATGTGTCGTGAGCAAGAATGTTGGCAAAACACTGGAGGAAAACAGTACCGAGGAGTGTTTGTGTTTCCATCTGCGGAGGCGCTTCGTATGTACAGCTTTAGTTTGTACACCTCAGAAAGCGTGTGTGCTTGTATTAAATATACGTGCATGAGCGTTGGGTGTTTCAGTGGCACGGCACCGTGATTGATGCCTCTATTACAGTCTCATTGGATCCACTGTGTAATTACCCGCAACAAGAGTACCTGCCAGCCTGGATCTGCCAGTCTGCATTACACAGCTACTAAAAGTAGAGGTAACGTGAAAAATGCATCTTCCATTTAATCAATTGCAATCTTCCTGCAGCATCCAGGGCTGCTGAAATATGAGCTTTTCTGTTTTCGGATTCCACGCTGGGAAAAATGTGAAATATTTTTTTAACATAGCAAATGTATACGGTCAGCTTACTGTGCTGGGTGTCTGTCTGTCGGATTCTGAGGCGGCGCTTTGCCAGAGAGAGGCTTCCCATGGTCCATTTCCCCCCACTCCCTCGGGTTGATGGGGTTATCTGTAGCAGTAGTCAATGTCAAGACTTCTCAGAAAACTCTATCAGTTCTAGTAGGAATATCAAGACAGTGACAAATATATATAATCTCTCCAGCATGTCCTGGGTCTGCAGTGGAACTGCCTCCTTGTTGGACAAGCCCCAAGCCTACTCACTAGCGAAGTTTTCAGCACACATTCCGACAAGATGGCCAAGCAGTTTAGCTCTCTCTTCTCCATGATGCAATGTCCAGTGCTCTCTACTGAAGTTGGGCATACACTGTGCGATTATTTCAAGGAAGCAGTACCGTGCACTCTCTTGATCTCACACCGGATCCTTGCCTCACAAGAACAATCTCCTGAGGGACAATCTCCTTGACAACCTGGATACAACTTTCCAGCCTTTCCCAACTGAGAACCATGGTCTTAAAGATGATCATCGCCACTTTGCAGTGATCGGGAGACCTCAAAACAGCGCAGAAAGAACAGTACGTGACCAACTGACAGAGTCCACTTCTCGCCTATTATCCAAACACAAATACGAAATCCGGACCTTCCCGTCTCTAATTCCATCATTGTCCCTTGACTCAAGTGGGAAGAATTCTGCTGTAAAATGAATCCATTTTTATTATCACACTTCATACTTCATTTATCTGATTAAAATTAACTCCAACAAAATTTAACCCAACAAAAACAACCAAATTGCTTTGAACATATTTTCTCCCCTAAATGATGTGGACAGCATGGTCAATCGAACCCACACAGAAATCATCACACGCCCTGAGTGAGACTTGGCCTGACTCGTTGACATACAGCTATCACACGGATGAGTGCGGAAACACAGGCGCCTTGTCCACAACACCCGTGACAGACCTGTAAGCACTGGCTGCCCTCTGAAGGGAAAATGAATGTCCTCCAAGGAGACTCGCTGCTGCATCCTGGAAGTGTCATTCTTGGACGGCAGCTTGTTTTGGACCTGAACTGACAGTGTTAAGAGAAAACCTTTTATTCAACGAGAGCCCACACTCTCAGGGATACGTAATCTAATCACTTATGGTATTTGGTGCGAGTGAATGTCATAATAAGTTTAGAATAACCTAGTTAAAGTCGGACGGCTATTGTGGAGATGAATTGCTTTGCGATCAAATGTGCTAATGCCTGGCAAAATAATGACTTTGGCCTTTGTATCTATTTATCAGAAACCCATTCCAACAGGTTGAAGCAGCGCGGCAGCTGATGTTGTTGTGACTCCTCATCCTTATATAGAAGAGAATCAGAGGCCGCCCTTATCGTCATTGCAATCCCCAGGCGTTGGATTGAGCTAGTTTACAGCTATTATCGAGGAGTGGTCGTCTTCCATCCCACAGAATCAATGTCAGACTAATTTCCCGTGAAAGACCCCACCACAGCGAACAGAAAAGATTTGACTTTCCGTAGCACCACACGTTCTTCCTATTGATTCCAGACTTGATTGTTGTTTTGCTGCGGAAAATTGCCACGCATTAGGGCAACAGATAAAATGTCTCCGCAAATATAGCAGCTTTGCAGGCTTGATCATGAAAGTGGAAAGGACAAAAGATGCAGTTTGCTTCAATATGTTGGGGCAGGAATCTGGAAAATGACTGCGGGGCTGTATGAATCACCAGCTTGTGTGTTTTCGTTACATACATACAGTAAACACACTGGCAACGATATACGACTTGTCGACTTTATGGCCAAATTTAATTTGTTCAACATATCAGCTACTGACCAAGTTACTTTTGGATTTCACTAAAGAGAATTGTGGAAATAAAAGAAAACACTTTTCATTGTGAGAAATAACAAAATATAACACTTGGTAGCAGACAACTACACAATACATCAATCTACCACCGCTTAGTCCTGTTCATGGTTGCGGAAAGTGCTGGAGCTTATCCCAGCAGTCATTGGGCGAGAGGCGGGAATACACCCTGGACAGGTCGCCAGTCCATCACAGGGCATACACACACAAGCACACGTTTGTATTGCCACCCCTGTGGGGGCATTCTGTGGTTTCTCACTGACATCACCCTTTCCCCAGCCTCTCCCCCTAAACCTAACCATCCAAAACAAATGGCTGGCCCTAACCATGACTCTGAACCAAACTGAAACCCAGTTATTATGACCCAGTTATTTTGAAGTCTACATCCTCAAATTGAGGTTCGGACCTGTGGGGAGACATAAGGTCTTTTTTTGATCGGAAGAATCACGCATACTGCGACCATCTGTCAAATAATTGGAATAGAATTCCAATGAATATTAATGATAATAATTGTACAAAGAAGAAAAAGAACCGGTTATGTGAAGATATTCACAGCATAGAGGGAGGCTGGTTGTTTTTGTCAATAGCACTGTAGTGTCACTCGCAATATCAGCGATCCTACCACTGCAGATGCACGCTGCACAACACTGCACACAGTCTCAGCAACACCCCCCTCCAATGGAGACACCACCAACAACGAGAAAAAACCCTGGGGAGAAACCTGCATTGGCAGTTACTCTGCCTGTTCAAGGAAAGAAGCATTGTTCATGAATCAAAGCACCATTTGTTTGTAATATAATGTCTAAAAATAAATACAGTAATCCCTCGATTTTGGGGGGAAATCAGCATCATAAAAACCATATATTTAAAATATTCAATAGCGTAAGTCTATAAAAGCCTTTGTCTTGTATCTATTTCTTTGCAAATTGGTGGAGCTTCACCATATAGAAAGCATCTTCCTCTCAGCGGAGCGACCTCTGTAAGATAGAAAAACATGAGAGATGGGTCTTAGCAATCATATGCGAACTGAACAAGGCAGGATCCTCAATGCTGAGATGAGCAGCTCACTGATGCTACTCTGCTGAGCCAATCGGCGCCCAGGAAGTGCTCTGATTCTTATGCCACGAACAAAACACCAAAAGGCATTGAGGGACACTGAGGCACAACGTAATGAAAATAAGAGATTTTTTTTTCTTTTTTTGTGAGCCGCAATACAGCGAGGAATGACTGAACTACCCGACATGCATGTTCACTTTCCATTCTCCTGCCTGAAGTCACTGTGCAAATGCATGTTATATATATATATTGATTTGTTTCGAAAATCCCTGGCAATGTTCACATCACCCCTGTGACACAATGCTAGTGCCACACCATGGTCAGATTTCAAATGTTGGTCAGGACTATTTCGAAGTGTTATTAGAGGCCTGGGCCACTTTAGTAGAGAGCATTTGGTTTGACGCAAAACATAAGCCCAATCAACGTTGTAAATATTGCTCAAGGCTTTTGGCAATACCTCTATGAATATATGAGGGAAAAAAATGCTTGTTTACTTGTGACATCCATTTAATGTAGCAACTCTAGCACTCCATTAAATAGCAGCAAGCCTCATCAAAGTTAATGGTGCCGCACCCAAACAGCATTTGTTCTAATGGGGAAAATATTATTGCAAAATCTTCAGCTCCGGTGATTATATATATCACAGGTTGAAATTCTGATTGAAAATAATCCTGACAGACGGCCGGCAGAACACATTTCCTTTCCTCCATTGTCCTTCCACAAGCGTTTTCTTCTGTTGCCAGTCGACCTGACTTCACAGCATGTCACCGAGTCAATCTCAAGCAGAACGAAAGTAAAACACGACTGCTGAAAGGCCTGTGAAATCATCCCCCCTCACTGACTGAAATGACAGCTGTCAGAAGGAAAGAATGAGCAGGAGTTCACCCACGCCTCCGAAGAGATTTTGCTTGCGCTAGGAGTTATAAAACCCAGATCAATTTTAACCCCCACTTGCAGAGGCTTATTCTCTTCAGCTCTGAATTATACAGGACGTGATTCTTATCAATTGAATTGAAAGTATTTGCTGGATATGACCAAAGCCCAATTTGGTGTCTTAAAAAAAGGCACCATCTCCACAAATAATCTTCTTTAAACGTTCTCTTGCAAACACTTCACTCAGTGAAGTAGATGCTCACAATTTTGTAACTAAAATGCAGAAACCCATCAGGTGTTTGTTAGTTTGAGATTATATTTAGCGCCGTCTGAGAACCTGAGTGCTGACAGCACTGCTTCACCACCTCTGTTTGTTCCAATCAGGGAAGGGAAGCAGGTGAGAAGCAGCATGTGAAGTGGCAGAAGGCGGCACATTAAGCAGCACCAGCTCTGGCTCAGGTTCTTATCATCATTCATCTGGACTATTCCAACTCCTGGCTGGTCCACCTGCTCGTGCCATCGGAACAGAATACAGCAGGTTGACTCCAACTCAATATAGCTCCTGTGCTCCATTGATCGACCACCAAAGGCGAATGCGGATGGTCGAGTTCCTCGCCCTCTCTCTCAGGAAGAGTCCAGACACGGCAGAGAAACAACCATCGTCCATGTGTCCATGCTTCTTCTGTCACCACCCAAAACCCATAACCACATGTGAGAACGAGAGCTTTGTCTTTCACCATGACTCTGACTTCCTCATGCTGCAATGATGTGATGATCTTTGACTCATGAACAAGATCTCAAAACACATGAACTTATCCACTTGGAGAAGGATCTCATCTCCAACCTCCATTTCCAGCAGAAAAGTACTGTATGTTGGAGAGGCTGACCTTCATTCACCTTCTAGTTTTCTTCTTATTAGCAGCTCCCGTAACTCAGCCACGACTGGGCGGTGAGGGAATTCTATAGCTGCAGCTGTAGCTGCGACTTCCGATCATTTAAAGTCTGCAAACGTCCACAGATGTTACACAAGCTAATTATACGGGAAAGAGATGTAGTGTTTTGACCGTGAGGTGTCACCAGGCTGCATCGTGGAACTATTTGCATCTTTTAAAAATGCATTGCAGTTAACTTCCTCAGATCTAAAAATAAACCCAAACAAGGCCAATCAACCATCAGCACATTTGTTAAACAGGAATATGGAAGCATTTTCCTTGGAAAAAAAAAACAAAACAAACTGTTCTCACCAACTGTTAGAACAATTTGTGTCAGACCAAACAAGTCTGGCCAAATTCCCATAACATACTCAACCAGCCAAATGTGCAGCGAGTTTGAGGCCTTTTAGGAGATGAAGTCAGAGCACTAGACACATGCTGAGTGTCAGCCTGAGCTTTTCATCAAAGCCTCTCAGCAAACATGACTCGTCAGACGCGCAGATGTGTTCAGAAGTATCTGATCTTCAGCTGGACGAACACTTAATGAGGTCATTTCAGAAAGACCTGGTGAAGTGAGAGTCACAGTTGCATCAGATGATCAAGGACAGACCCTTGTTCAACACCCAAGTGAAGGTTGACCAACAGTGCATTGATGAAAGTGTCCGTTGCTGAGCCATTTTTACCACTACAATCCTGAAAATCTTGACCTAAAATGGGTTACAAAAACCTGAATTACCTTTTTGATCAATAGAATGCCATCAGTTAGGTGATGGTAAGGAACATTCTATCATTCATCCTGAGCTATTATTTCGGTTGTTACTTGACATTTTAAGTTCTGTGTATGATAATGAATTTGATATTGAATTGATTGTGTATTCATGGATGGATTTCTATGCAAATGACTGGCCTAGAGGAGTGCAGAGAAGGAGGGAGGAAGTTTTTGAAGTTGTAGCTGTGACTGCAGTGGAGCCAAAGAGGCAAGCAATTGAGTGTCAGTGGGGCATGAAGCTTTGCTTGTGCTTGATTGGATTAGCTTTAATGGTGCTTAAATTCAGCGGATACATTTTTGACGAGGAAAAAAAAAAGGCATCCATAGCAAATGAAGCTCTTCCCGTCAGGAAATGAAACTAGCTCATTAGAAATATATATAAACCGAACGTAGATGCCCCTCTCACATCGCCATTGTGGATTAGTTTGGTGACTGGGCACCTAATTTCCTGTTTCTTTTTCATCCGAAGAAGCACTGAATTTTCCACCCTGATATTTCCAACTGAAGTGGTAAAAAAGCTCAAGGAGTTGGAGACTTCCGCAGCAACATGGGAGCTAAAATTGATTTCCCCACTTTCATTCACCGTTCTCACACCTCCCAATGGCGTATGGCCGGAACACACTAGGCACCGACACGCTGCGACATGATTGTCACAGCAGAGTGCTTCCATTAAAGTCGTGTGAGGGCCTTTGACTGGCTGTCAAACTCTGTTTACATCCTTATATTGTCCTTCTTCACCTGCCTACTTTTAAGACTCTCTTTGGCTTACAAACAATGTCAGAAAAAGATGTTGAAATGATTATTTCAGGACAAGGAGAAAAGAATGTGTTTGTAAAATTCGTCAGCTCACAGGTATATTTAGATATTTCCGCGGCTGTTTTATTTCAACAAAAAAAGCACAAAGTATTCCAGCATTATGACAAGTGTTTTCAAGGATAGAAGGAAAAAGCTGGAGTGCCGGGAGCGAACTTGAGGTTTGGACTGCCAGGGAGTTCTAAAAAAAACAGCTCTGAGATTTCCCCTTCTACTTTGAAAGGGCTCCAGGACATTTTTAGGCCACTAATTTGCTCGACAAGTCTGCCTGGAGGTACAGTTTAAGTATTTCGAAGAGGTCAGTCTGCAGCAGACGAAGGTCAAAAAGACAGCAGACGGTCATTAGTGCACACTTGTCATTTTTCTGCCTCACCTGTAAAACATTAATGTTAACAGGAAGGGAGCTCTGAACCAGTCTAGGCACCACAAAAGGCTTAAAGAGGATGATGGGCCCCACAACCGTGGAGACTATTGGATACCCAACAAGGAGCACCAAACTTGTACAAGAAACAAGCTCCCCTTGCATTTCCTCTATCTGCATGCAACACAACCAGAACCATAGAATGGGATTGTCGGAACCGGGCTCATTTCAGCCAGTAATCCTGACACGAACAAGAGCCAGTTTCATGGTTGTGTTAAGAAAGACTGGTGGCTGTGGCTTGAAGTGGGACGTCCTGTCTTTCTTCCTTTTTTTTCTTCCATTACTTTGAAAGTTGAAAATCAAATGAGACGTCAACCAATTTCCTGTTTTCCTTTGCAACAGAAACAGAAATGGAAAAACAATATTTTGTGATTCCAGCTTCATGTGTGAATTTGGAACGGCTGTAACGAACAGTTTCTTCGCGGGGGCTGTCCTTCTCAGCCCCACAGGATCATCAAGGATTCCCTGACCTTCTCCTCACCCCATTACACATCTTCATTTCTCCATGCTCATCTGACAAGAGAGATGATATTCCAAGGTTAACGGCCAGGCGATAAGCCCCTGGGGACTACTGGAGCAAACACCACGCAGCCTAAACTTTGCATGTGACTGACGGTTCAGTTTGAGAAGTGACAGTCACCCGCTTAAATCGGTGGCCGTTCCAGTAAATGTGCTACCTTGATTTAACTGGATCTTTTCACACAGTTGGCCAATCTATTTCATTAAAGCTTCTCACGCATCAGTGGTCTTTCTGCGAGGCATTTCTAATCGTCTCTAAGAGATATTCTCACAAACATTCTCATGCTCATGACTTACTTGCGCCCATGATGGTGCACAACGCAAATATGCAGCAGAACAAAACTGTTCATAGTCTTTTTCAATAGAAAGAACAGTTCTCTACTGACGAATAGACGTCACATGGACAAGCCAGTATGCTGTCTTACTTATTCTATAAATGCAAATGGTTTAATACATTCCATGCTGACTTGGAATAAGTAGAAGATTTTCTCCAAGGACTCGCTGACCTTTGTTTAAACTTTGCACATTTTGTCAGCCACCGAATGATGACAGTGCTCTTTGTAGGAGGAAATATGCCATCCTGAAATACATACAGTGGAAGTGTTGAACCACTGAGCTCGGTCACAGTTTCCATTGTTTATCTGCACTCATGCGATTCCTAAAATAGAGTTGTTTGATAGGAATGGAGTCTGTTTTTAGACTGTAGGTAAGACAGCAATTCAAACACAATATTTCAGAGTCCAGAGCTTTCTTAACACTGGCGTACAGCAGAAGAAACAGTAGGTTGGTGTGCGCCTTCTTCGGGTGCTAGCAAAAGTTCGACGCACCTTCATTCCTTCTTTTCTTTCTATTTTAGATTATTTATTTCTTTGAATGTGCGTAAAATCTATTCTGTTATTCACAACACACACATTGCCATTCCAAGTAAATTCTATTATCAACACTGCCAAACTGGAGGGAGATGTGTCCTTAACAGGATGAAGATCTTGTCATTGCACCCTACACCACAGGTCACCAGGCCAAGACTCTCGTCCAGAGCAACTTACAAACATGCATTAACCATCGTGGTTCAATCAAACCAAGATACTCACCTCAAATAAGCATTGCAAATTGCGATGAAAGACGCAAAGTTTTCTTTTTCTGCTGCACAGAAGCTGATGGATAGCTAGTTCCCATCAGTGGGAGAACACCATGTGCTGGACACGGTGTACTAGGGTTATACAGCAATACTGTATCTTTTCACTATCTAAGTGAGAAGTGAGAAGAACTAACCACCACATCAAGATTTCTAACTGGCAGGCCTGCGAAAATCATTAGGCTCCTACACTTTCAAACACCACATAGCTCTACCCTTCACTGGCTTCCAAGGGCAACCCTGATCCAGACCAAGAACCCAGGAAGAAGTGGCTAAGCCGCAAAACCTTCCATAGTGCTTCTCACTATCAGTGAGGTCACAACGTCATCCTCACTCCCATGGCGTAACACGTAGACACATGAGAAAGTGCAGTTTAGCATGCTATATTGACGCCAAAGGCCGCCTTCCACCTTGCATGTTGACGCATAGGCAAAACAAGAACCTTTTCATACGCTGTTATTCCCACAATGTACAGGCAACAAATGAACCATGACGTGGAGAAAAAATAAAAAACAGTGGATTTCAAGAGAATTTAATTTGAAAAGAAAATTAAAAGAAAAGAAGGTCAACATTGACACTGCAGCTTTGAATGGTATTGCTGGTGGAGGAATTTGACTTAGCGGCATGACATTTCAAAGGAGCTTATAACTGAGGCTTCAGTTCCAGACTTGTTCTTTCTTAAATAAAAGTATCTGCGAAAAGTGCTCTGGCTAAATTTAGACACAAACCATTCAAAAATTCATCAAAGCATGCGTTATCGCCGAAAAACATGATGCTGGGCTTTTAACAATCTCTGAGCCTTTTCATCACACGGCCTGAACTCATACTGCGGTTACTGTCCCGAGCTGTGTCCCATGTAGGCCATCTAATTCCATGCTGAATCATCCCCAACCAAATGCCACGACCGTAATCCGCCTCTGCTCGAGACTCCGGGGCAACATTGAGACTCTCCGGCCAGATGTTCCTTTCAAAGAAGTCCAAATCTCATAGCTAATAGCATTACACAGAGAGCCACATTTATCATCTAGTCTTCTACTCAAGTGAAGGCTGCCAATGCACGAGGAAGTATATCACCACAAAAGTCAGCTAAAAAAACAAATATTTCCAAAACAATCCTCTTCCACAAGCAGAAGGCTAAATACATGAAAGATTTATTTGTGCTAAATGATGACAAACGGGGCAATTTTCTACTCGTACGCTGGCCTGAGGCTCGGTAGCTGGATGTAACACGAGGTACTGGGTACACATCACAAGTCATTTGCATCAACATGTTTTCCTCTAATATAGAGGCAGACTGCTGTAGGGCTGCCACAACAGTGGTCGACTAGTCGTGATATCATCGTCCTCTTAGCCCAATCTACAGTAAGATGAGAAATGGCTATGCGAGCATCACAACCTAAAACATCAATTTCACATAAATTCTATTTATAATACACGTATGATGACTAGTCGACTAATCCTTCAGGTAGAAAATTTGTTGCAGCCGTAAAGCAGAGAAACCATGAACCCAAGAATTTAGAGCCAACTCTACCGGTGCAGTTTGAAAAAGAACGAAAATACGAGGTGCACTGGAGTGCATGTGTGACAACAGGAAATATGTGCAGACTCGCAGGATGGACAGAAGACGAGGTCGGTTGCCAGAGATCACTAACACAAAGAAGATGAAGAGAAAACATGCAAACATACCAAACAGATACTTATTAGCATTGCCCAAAAGCATTACCTAGCACCGCCTTGTATTTAAAATATCACTAGTGAAAATAAAGTGCGCTCATTTGTAGCTGTAGAGTCATCTGTTTTGGCGGCACACACTGTAGATGAAGAAGAACAGATCTAGCGCTACAGCTCAAGTCTTAACCGACACTGAATATTTTTTCAAAAGATTCACGTCTCCAGATCGAAATGTAATCTTCTGTTCCTTGTCCCAAAATCAGAGTTCCCTGAAAATCTGCTCATCTGTTTTTGAGTTAAACAACACACATAACCACATAACACATCCTTGGCGGACAGGTGCCATAAAAATAATTTGTGTTTGTTGTTATTTTTCTCAGTCCGACCCTTGGAAATGTCAACCATGCAGTGCGATTAATAAGGAATAATAAACTACTGTATGTTGTGTTCTCGACAACAAACCCAGTTCTCTCTGGAGAAAGCTGTTCCTCTATTCTACACCTGTATTTGCTTTTTTAGTTTTTTTTTTTTTTTTCCTCCTTGAGTATGCAGATTACACACAGACTTCGAGGCGAGACACAAAATACACGTTTAATTGACTGGGCAAGCAAAGGCACCACTTTGAGTTGTTTGAAGTGAGACAGAGGAGAAGGACACATTGTATGAAGTTTTTCAATTATGCAATCATGAATAAATGCATGAGGAACACTTTTATGCAAAGAAATTTGGACATTAAACAGATTTTAGATCACAAGCTTTGCACCAAGGATGCAGCTCTACAGACATCTCTGAATATTCAACAGCAAACGGATGAAAGTCCTTTCGAAGTAAGCGCACTAAACCCGGATGGAAGCGACGAGACAGGAAGTCCACGTAGATAATTATGAAAAAATGATCTCGATCGAATATGACATGGGGGATAATGAGCCGTAAAAATAGTTTTATTCGTAGTATTATTCATTAATTTGAATCCTGAGGGTTAATCAGTGTGTGATCTTGATCTTAGAAGTTGTTCATGCTTCAATATCAGCAGGAAATGAAAAGCTCCCAGATGCACTGAAGCAACAAACATACTGTATAGAAGACTAATTCATCAAAAAAGCATCAGCCATTTCAAACTGGACTGTGGGACGCACACATCTTAGCAAGCGCACGCTGCAGACAAAAGCAATTTCAGGTGAGGCCTACGAAGTGTAAATGAAAACATAAAAATTTGAAACAGAGACATCCCATCAACAACTCCGTCTCTGTCGGGCATAATGTGGAAATCTGCAGTCACGGCACACATCATCAACTGCCTAGTGGCTCGTGCTACATCAGAATCAGAATTATTAATCTCTCGCTTCCTGGAAAACGTAACTCAGATGCCTGATGTTACACTGATGTAGTCAGTTTGTGTCTGCGGCATGCGCTCCGTATGTAAGCAGAGAAAAACAGGGCTTTGACAGTCTGACATTCTTTATTGTGAGGTGTGACATGATTTAGCATTTGAGATAAACTGAGTGAGGTTGGCACCATTGTCACTCCCAGACTTCTATTAGCACATTTACCAGAGGTGAGTTACGACAGAATACATTAACATAGATCAGTACATTGATGTGGGAGTCACGGATATGCTTCTCTGCTGATTGACTTTTGAGTCCAACCATGGCAGGATGAAGTGTTTTGATATGAAGTGCAAAATACACTGTCTCTGTTGTGCAGAGAATAGCTTGTCACAACCAACAACAGCGGGATTATTTATCTAACCTAGAGTCACTTGAGCATTACGAATATAGTACACGAATTGGAACATACAGTATTTGAAAGGGTCCACAGATGATGCCAAGCAATCTCAGTGTTGTTGCAATTGCAACTATTTCAACCTATCCCTGCAAGTTCTGCGAGGCGCTGCAATTTTGTCCAACCACTGCAAATCACTTCAGACTCCTTTCGCCCACCCCACTGCGTCTCATGTGCATCATCATATTCACCACCACCTTGTTCAGATGTGTGATGTTAAATGCTCACATTTGCCCACAAATTCGATTCTGAATCCATTCATAAATGTCCAAATTCCCTTGATCGAAATGTCCACACCAAAATGTTCCCCACCTTTACCTCTCAGCCTCCGCCCATGCAAATGTCCGTCAGTCTCCACCCTCGTGAGGAGCTTCGTAACAAAACAACGAGTACTCACTACACACTTTAAGCCTAGAAACTACTCACTGAACATCATAATAAAATAGATGGTTTTATTTATCATCATTTTTCTATTCAGCATGTATATTTATTTATTATGTGTGTGTGTTCTTTGAACTTGAAATACTCTTTTTTTTTGCAAATGAAGCATATTTCATTAAAATACTTGCAGCCTGGAGCTTTTTTTAGGCACTAGTTTTTTCACAAGCTAATTTGCAAAGGTCTTCAGGTCTTTCACTTCAACATCCGACTCACGACCTGCTCGACTTACGTCCTGCTCGACTTACGTCCACCCGTACTTACGACCACGGCCAGCAGATGATTTTTTTTTCCAATGTCTGGCACCGCAGAACGTAGCAGCCCGGCAACGCTTACAACAGTTACGACAGCATCTCACTCTCACACAGCCATCTACCACTACAGTAGGACCTATAACGCGTTGGCTATTTTCAATGGCATTCAACTTATGTCCAATCCGACTGACCCACTGGTTGTAAGTCGGATGTTACTTGTAGGTCACTTTAATGGACAGTCTATATGGTGGTCAAACAAACTGTCAGGGCCAACATGAAAACAGTCCGAGCCACTTTGACAGCAGATTCTGAACATGCAGAGGTAAGACACATAAAAAGTGTGAGAACATGACACACTCTCTTGGATATTACAACTTCCTGCTTCATAAAACTTTACTGGGCTTCAGCTTCATTGTATCTGCACTCATTCTGTCGTGATGAAAAGAGCTCAGTCAATAGTCAAACCTTGCGATTTACCGGCAATAAAGGTCTATGTTCTGACTCTCACTTCCCAGCGACGTTTTCTGGGACACTGGGGAACGTTTCAGGACACAGAAGAGACATTAGGTTGACATGGCTTCGGGATACTCCAGAGAAGGTGACGGGAAGTTTCTGGAGCAATTGGGCTGCTGCCCCCGCAAGATACTCATTCAGAATTCCTCTTGGTTTCCAGGGGAAATGAGAAAATCCACTTGACTTGACATTATCTTTCCCCAGAATTAAATTGGCTCACAGCTAAAAAGTAGCACCTGTGAGAGGCCCATGTTTTCAGGATGATTGACTGCCATTTCCTCGACAACTTTTAATGGAACAAATTGTTTTGGCACCAAGTTTTGGAAACTCACCAGGTAATATTCGATCAAAGAATCCGATCGCTAGGAATTTATCTTCCTTGAGGCTGAACCAAAGATCCAATACAGTCAAATAATCCAAATCCAATTTTCTCCTGATCAAGGCACTTGAACGTCGCTTTAGTAACTAGTAACTAATCAACTCAGAAAGCAAATATATTGCTTAAATGCGTGAATGTTTTCCAGACAAAAGGAGGGTGACATAATGATGGGACTACACCGAAGTGAGACTTAATCATGTAATCGCTCACTCGCTGACATGTAATTACACCACTGCCTGCGTTTGAATATCACGTCTTACAAGCTTGATCACATATGATGTGAAGTCAATATCGCCATGCTGTTGCGCTACAATGAGCAGCGCTGCCTGATTTATCTTTATTCATTGAGATGAGATAGGAATTGGGGCAAAAGCTGTAATTTCCTGGGCTCAATAGAATCTCACATCACTTGCTTCATACTGAGAAGTAATCTGCTGTAGCTGCACTGACAGAAAAGTCAATATTGTGTGATAGTAACTGGCTGTCACCTTGCTGGGCTGAGCCATGTGGCTTTGCATGTTTGCCTGATCACAGACGCAGCTCATCTCCATAGAAATGAGCATGTGTGTGCAGGGACTTGCCTCGACAAAGGGGTGGGGGTGGAGGGGGCAGCATCGAGACCCAGGCTGAGATTTGGTTGACAGCCAGCAACTGCCTCAGCCGGGAGTGAGTGGAGTATTGTTGCTGCTGCTGCTGATTAAGATGAACCAACACGGATCAGGTCGGATAAACAATGCCTCAGTAGCTGACCAATCCATTGTAGAGCAACGCTTGATAATGTTACCCTGACAGGAGCTTTCCGCATGTGATGCACATTGTTTGTGGAGTCTCATTCAGGAAGGTGCTCGGCGAGGAGATAGGCAATGAGAGTCATTCATATGCAGCTCGTGCAACATTGGCATAGACAATCATTTGGCTCTGTCTCGGGCTAATCTCCGAGGTAAAACAGCATGGTATATCTTTGCTTACACAGACGCCATAATATCCCTTTCAGAGCGGGGAGGGGGGGGGAGATGTAAATAACCAGATGAAGGACGAATTGAATGTCATTTAAATGTAAAGGAAAATTCATCTAAACAAAAACAGAACTGCTTCAGGGACCCGGGCGACACCCCTGAAAGTCAGCGATATGAATCATCAGACAAGAGAAGTTTTGCACAGGCGGTTGAAGCTCAGCCAAGAAATAAAAGTTTGCGATTCAAACTGAAGCTGTGAGGACGCATGATAAAGGAGAAAACAAAAGGAATAAAGGGGTGATGAATAATTTGACTTGCAAAAGGACACTGACTTGAAAACAGAAACAAAACTCTAGAAGGAGCCCATATAATCACTTCATTGTGCAAAGCACACTGTTTCCGACTCACTTTTAGATTCTAGTTCTGTGCTGACATTGACAAACTGAGCTGGTGTTTTTATGGAAAAGAAGGTAGAGGTCATTGCCAAAGGGTTAACACAGCGGGACGTCCATTAGGCACAAGGATGCCTCACATTCATACCAAATTTGAAAGACCAATCCAAAAAGTTCCCTTGACCCAGAACGCTTCAACTGGTGTGTCCTTTACCCTTTTAACACACCCTGAAACCGGAGGCACATTAGGGAAACTTTGTATCGACAGTCTGGTTCTTGCGAGAAATTCACAGAGGTAGAAACAAAGTTTTCAGAAACTGCATGCATTTTACTGTCCATTAATGTGATGCTTTCTTCATTTTTTTGTTCAGTTTTGAACTTATTTGTTGACTTTGATCCCAACAATGTTGCGAACTGATGGAGAATTTAGTTTTGTTAGTATTTCAAGAACATGAACAAGAACACCTTTCATGAGACGCAAACAACTACACCAATTTTAATGACAATATTATTATTGTTATTCTTATTAAATTAACTTTCCACCATTCCACTATTCTGGTTGAAGTGATCCTGAAGGGCACACCAGAAATCACTGATCTCTATCAAGGGATTACATGATGTGTTCCTTCCAAGAGACACTTAAACTCTGAACTCTGGGATCTTCAACAACAGCACAAATATACTGATGCAATGTTCAGTGATCTTTGAACAACAGAAACACTTCACACGATTACTGACAGAGTCAACTCATTTCAAAATCCCCAAAGTTCTTAACCTTCCAAGAAGGAAGGTCCCTGTCAGTATACACCTCCAACATTAACGTCGGGGCAGAATATCAAGCGGACAATCGTGGTTAATGCTACACAAAAAACAGCGAGGAACACACAACAGTAACTGAAGCAAGGAGTCTGTGTAACCTCACAGACTCCTCAACCCAGTTTGACACAGACCACCGAGAACAACAATGTAGAGTGGTTCTTAATTTATAGATGACCATGAACGATATTTCTCCTAAAGCAGCTTGGAAATTCTTCACAATAATAAACAATTGGACATGCTGGTTATGCATTTTAGGTTGAAAGAAAATCAAATGAATCACCATCAATGCAGCAATGCTGGACTCCTTCACAGAGGACCCACATCTGTCCCAGCCTGAGCAGAAACCTTGCTCACCGTGGTGAGACTTACTAACATTGAGCTCCAGACCTTTTAAAACCAAGAAGTTCGACAGGTAACAGTCATGCTGAACTCAACACGCCAGAACAAACTTAATATGATATGAAGTAAAACAAAGTGAGGAAACAAAAGAACCCAACCACATCTTCTGTTCAGCGAGGTGTTGCAAACACCAAATCATTTACATCAATTACTTTTACACAAACAAGCTTGCACATGATCTGAATTTCAAATTGTTTTCAAATCCTCCAAAGATTGAGAAACAGCTGTTGGAGGAAATTGGATCGCTCGTGAGAGAATTCCTGCCACTTCTGATGAAGGGCGAAGCTCAGGAGCGGATTCACTGAGACAATACAGGTTCAGAGTTGGCCATCCGCTCTTGATGCGCGGCATCTTGTGTGAAATATCTCTCTCAATGTCATAACGGCGGATGAAAACAAAGCTGGGAAATTAATTATGAGCCGATTCATTTGTATTCCTCACACGGCTTAGAGCTGTTCTCAATGTTTTCCTTTCAGGTCCAAATACGGAGGGAACAGCCAGTCTACAGCTCTGTCATTTTTTATGACACCTTTTGGGGGTTAGAACTTCAAACTACAAAAGAAATGGTAGTTTTCACCTCAGTCAGTGCAATTTGATTTCCAAAAATGAACTGTTGGTTCGGGAATCGCCAGTTATGTTTTGTTCATCTGTTAATTTGAACATTCCATTGTTTACTTAGGGTTTTGTTCTGGTGTGGTTCGCCTGGTCTTCCTATGGGCACCTCGTCTGTCTTATCTCCACCTCCCTCTAGTCCCTTCATTGCACCTGGTGTCTTGCTTTGTTTCCCCTTTATCTGCACTTCTGTTCCTTTGTTCCAGGGTTGTTTGCCGTCACATCTGTGTGTGACATTTCGTCAAGTCCTCGTCTTTTTGTCAAGTTTAGTGAAGTTACCACGTCAAGTCAAGAAACTTTTTGGTCGAGTCCCGTCTTGTCTAGTCAAGCCATTGTGCTGTTTTGCTTCGTCAAATCTCCATGTCAAGTTAAATAACAGTGTGGTCAAGTCCTGACTCATCTACTCAAGTCATCGTCTCATCTTGTCCAGTCTGGTCAAGTTCCATCTCGTCCTGCCCGTCAAGTCAAGTCAAGTCTCTACGTCAAGTCAAGTAACAGTTTGGTGGAGTCTCGTCTGGTCAGGTCATCGCATCATGCCAAAGCTAGTCTCATCACATGTTGTCTAGCAACTGTCATTGTCCAGTCATCATCTCATCTTGTCTCATCGAGTCATTATCTTGTCTTTTGAGTTTAGTTCTGTTCTCATCTTGCCTGGTTTTGTCCATGCATCCGTCTGTGTTGCCCTGTTGTTTGGATTAAATACAATGTTTAAAATCCAATCCTCTTCTGTCTCCTGCTTCCAAGTCCTAAACCTCAACAGACATAATGACAACGGAATTAAACATTAAAAATAATTCCTGAGACGAATCTAATCTAACAATATTTATGTCCCATAAAAATAAAAAATGCTTGGAAAAAGTTCTTAATGATTCATATTGAGAATATTTATATCAAATGAAACAATATAAAATCCTATTTGAAGCATATAACATGATGATATTACACCTTGTTTTATAAAGTTATACAAAACTGAACTTATTTTTTTTCTTAAATTATTTTTCTTCTGTCCATTCAACAGTCACAGAATGTAAGGAAATGTAAATAACTCTCCCAAACTGTTCCTCCACATGAAGCTGTACCAGCATGCAAACCCCCAACCCTCACTGTTACCGGTTGTTTCGATAATGGCTTTCAGTTTTTGCAGTCTCTTCACGACAATATCCAAACCTATGGTGAGGAGCCTTCAACAAAAAGATACAATCAGAGGGTGAAATTGGTTTCCTCAAGCTGGGTGGATCGTTTTGTCAAGAGAAAGAAGGAGAGATTGAATCTCCATTCTAACACTCAACATCTCGGTATCTCACAGTCAGATATGGTTGTTGGGGAAAGAAAGGTTTGGAATCCTGTTTCTGTTGCATCACACAGTGAGAGTTTACAGGCATGTACTGCCTGAAAGAGTAACCCTGGTCAACCAAACATAAGTGAGAAGAACCAGGTCAGTGGAACTGCGAGTCATCATATTTGAAAGACCTACAAGTGACAGATCCACACAGAGTCGGAGACAAATGTTGACAAACATTCACGTCTTTCATCTGTTTTATTTTTCTTTTTTTTTAAACTGACAGCCAAGGCTTATCTTCCACAGGAGAGATAAGCCTTCCTTCCTGTCTGGTACCAGCTTTACTATTTGAATGTGGGCCAAAGTCATTCTGAATTCCCTCTCAAGAACAATGGCGAACTTCACAGACTAGAATATGAGAAGTTTTTAATCAAAGACATAGCTCAGAGGACATTATTATTTTGTGTTTCTGATGGCACGAGGCTTTTGAAAAACATATTCCTATCACTAATTCTACATCACTAAATATATATGACGAAAAATTCTCGAATTGTACTGAATTTGGGTCAAAAAATGAACCTTGGTCTTTGAGTCTCCATGTTCTACACTGCTCCCCACCCTGGCTCTTATCTTACAGACGGATATGACACTTACAGCATCACTTTCCTCTCACTGTGCCGCTCAAGAGTGTCCGCAACCTTGAGGACTCGCTCACACTTTAATCACAGTCACGATTTAAAGAACATGACTCCAGATACAAGCCCCTTTAATGGGTTCTCCATGGTGGGTGAGCAACATCTTTTACAAGATAAGGTGTGGAGCCGTTTCACCTAAAAAGGCTGGTATTGGACCACGAGGAGAACTGGAGACCGGGCGGAACGGATTTATCACAGTTACTGGTACGGGGGAGATATAACAAAAGAAAGGGAAACTTTGTACTTCAGCTTGGACACCGGAAGATATTTCAACCACACTGTGATATAAAGACTGGGCTGACATTCGTAAGTGCACTCTAAAAAGACTCACTAATCTTGTCTTCAGGAGGCAAAGCTACTGCATCTCTGAATATTTAGTAACTTTGTACAACATAAAGTAAGTTAATTCACTCTCACATCAGAGGAGGCTCTTCATCCGCTGCTGTGAGGGAACTTGTAAGGAGACTTACGTTAAACATTGGTGTTAGTAATTTGACAAGTCTAGATAACAACTTGTGTGGTGGCTTATCATTTTCTCTTCACAAACTATAATTAGTTTTGAGATTAACAGTGACAAAAGTGTAAAAGTTCATCAGCCCACTTAATCCAAAGATACTGCCCGGCCTTTCAATTCAATGGTCCACTTCTCAAACCACTGTGGACTTTATAAAGTGCATGTCCTGCAGAGCCACAGAGCCAATTACTACAGACTCAGAGAAGGTTCTCCAGCATATCTGCGCTCCTTATCAAGTGCCAGATGCCATGCTTAGCAGAAGAAGCCAAAGAGAGTAGGGAGTTGACACCGTGAATGTCTTTTCTTCAGGTGCTGAAGTGAAAGCTCCTTCGTCCCCCTCATCGACTTCTGCCACTTACATACCTATATTGTACTGGTTTACATTATTCATGATGTTGATGTTCATTTCTAGGCGACAAATGCATATCTAATAGCCAAAAAAAAAAGATCTAAAAGAGATTAAAGCCTCAGTGAATACACTCTTCCCAAGGCACTGCAAATAGGGGTCGACCCATATGCTTTTCTACGGCTGATATCGATATCTGGTGACTTGCAAAAGCCAATAACCAATATAAGGACATTATTCTGGAATGATCAGATTTGGCTTTGATATTAAGAAAAATACAGTGCAGAGACATGAATTTGTTTGCAGATCTTCCATGAGAAAAAAACAGAAAGTATACATTCATTCAAAACAGTGTTTTTGCTGAAGTCGAAGTGAAAAATGTTGACTGACTAACTTGCAAAAACAGTTCAATAACCCCTACAAACAACATGTAATGCAGTCAGTGACCTAGCCAACAGATGAAGAGGGCGCCATTGGGCAAATATCGGCAGGGACCGATATGGAGGCCGATAGCAATGTTCACAATGAGTGAACAATGGCCGATATATCGATCAACCTCTAGATTAGACCACAGCCGTAATGATCATGTCTGACCAGACACTTGTTGTAACAAAGGAGCACATTTCAGCAGATACTGTGAAATGAAAAACTGTCCGTTTCGCCACTTTCAATGAGTCTGCCAAGAAGCAGGTCTGAAGGAATGATTGCATGGGTAATTATATTTTGGCTGCAGGTCTTTACTCTCTATCAAGGCATTGACGTCAGATTCCGAGTAGGATCTGACTGGAGACTCAGCTGGTAAGCTGTTGCTATATTAAAACATCTATCATTAAAATAATGTGTTTCATAATGGGCCTGGTTCTCAAACCCCATTGGCCATTAGTACGCAATCAGCTGGAGAGTTGAAGAGCCCAGCTCTGCCTGGAGACCATCCAACTAGCTTTAGCCTCTCTGCTCTTAGCTCCACATCTGAGTTGAAGTATACAGTAAGCCTGTGGCTACTCCAAGCCTGAGAGGGGTGTAGTGGTGGTCAAGTCAAGGTAAGGTAGAGCTGACGGCTTCACACAGGAACATTAATTTTGTTAAAATATTGCTATTCAATATTGCAAATACATTTTCAACACTAAGGCACAGAACTGTGGATGGTCCTTCCTTTTTATTTTACTTCTTTGTGACCAGGCTTGATAAAGAGTGCAAATGAAATTATGAAAAACACTTTGTTTGTGAAGAACCAACGTGTATTCATTAGGCCTGCACGATTCAGGGGAAAATATGAATCACCATTTTTTTAGCTAAGAATTGATATCACAATTCTCTGCCACGATTTTTTTTCCTCATGAAATATGAAGTTCATTGCACACATAAACCATGACAAGATAAAGTTGCACCACCAGCACCACCAATGTCACTCTGGGAGCGGCGGGTGTTGCTAAGCGTCAGCTGCGCTAACAGCTGCTGAGGAACCAGCGCTCTCACTTTCATGACCCTGGAACACTCTCCATGCTCCGTCCTTTTTTTTCGTAACATGTTCGTTTTTGAGGCTGTTTGGGGGGCTGATTCTCCTCACTAGTTCCCGGTTTATTATCCATATTCCTTCACTTTCTATCCTGTCGCTGACCGACCCAATCACTACCACGTTCACGTCACTAGTGAAACACGTGACTATAAGGCGCTTCGTCATTGGTTGAAGGAGAAGTCACGAGCGTTGTGGGAACTCAGAAAGTAGTAGCTTGCAGCGCCGTTTGGGAGCGTAAAACTCACAAAGGAAAGGAGCGTTTTTGATGCAAATCCAGTCAGTTTGTAAATTAAATGCAAATCGAAATTAATTGAAAATTAAATCAGACACAAGGGTGAATCGAAATCGTGATTTTTTAAACGATTTATCGTGTAGGCCTAGTATTCAACAAAACATTGAAGAAATATTGATTTGCCATTATTTTTTCCTTGTGAACAGCACAGGGGAAAAACACTAGATCACATTTTCTTCAATGACAAGTGGGCAAACTTCGAACTTTCAAGGATCAATTCAACAGAAAATGCACTCCGATTTCTTCCCCCAAATGAGTAAAACTTGAACGCATCGTGTTCTGACACCATAACAGTAAAACAGACGCAGACTTGATGAATGAGGTTTGTCATTCTCAGATCTATGATTCCAAATCAAGAAATGAACATTTTTGAAAGGCTTTTTGAGGCTCCCCTCCGTGTGATATGAGGTGGTTGAGGTAATATATTCAAAAGATGAGGATGAATTTACTATAGGCTGGCAGAAACATAAGCAGATGGACGTCGAGACAAACAGATGGCACCGTGAACAACAATACCCCTCGGGGGTTTTGACCGAAGGAGATGCAGCCAAAAATAGAGTGGTGTGAGAAGTGTGTGAAAAAAGGTAAAAACTTTGCATTTAAAAAGGAAAAGACCTGCAAGCAAACACAACAACCTGCCTCCTGAGCTAAATTCCAGTTTTCATTTTGGTCACTTGACAGATGAATGGCCGCTTCCTGTAATGCAGGCTGATGAGTGACAGTGGGCAGATAAAACACAGCATCTGGACGTTTGGCTTGTCGAATGTCAGTTTCATGAGGTCAGATTCTTTGCAATGATGTCTCATTACGACTTAATTACCTTGTTAATGTTTATTGCAAAACACTCTCTGGAGACTTTTGTAATGCTGCGGGTACAGTCTGCTTTGTAAATCACATTAATGGAACATACATTCATGGATATACGCTGCTACCTCACAGGCCCTCTGAGATCATTCTGCCTGTGACTTACTGCATATAAATCATGAAAAGCTTTTAAAGCATTGAAATTAAACAGTGTTTAGAAGCCTTCCACAATATTAGAGCAATAAATATAAGTCTGTAGTTGATCTGCTACTGTGTCTATTTATTTTTATGCAGCAGACTACATCGACTGTTCATGTTTTCTGCCAATAAATGTGTCTGTTTCTGGGTGAAATATTTGAAAGGCAGTGGTATATGCCAACTGTAGCGTTTTAGGCGGCTGGTGTGTTTGCAGCAGGCTGAAGTTTACCCTCCGGTGCCAAAGTTCAGCAGCAGTCTGTGAGCAGGCACTGAGCAACACAGTGATACACAGATTCGTATCATCTGCCAACTGAACTGCGGCACCAAGCTTTGACCCGACTTTTCAAGAAGGCGTTTTTAATATTTGCTCAAACGGGTTCGCCTCATGTCTGTTTACTTTGAAGTCTGCTATCTGCGGTTTAATCTACAGCAGTGTCTGACTAAAAGTGAGCAATATTCATCTGCAGCTTCAAAAAGCAAATGGTTTTTGGCGTCAGACGTCATTAGTGAAATATCAAAAGGTGCTGTCAATGTTGCAAATCATGGAAGCTGTTGACACTGGTGTTTTCATCAACCAGAGCTACTCCACTCACCAACCAATTGACTCTGACCAAAGTCACTGAATCACAAAGGCAGTGGCGAGCCATGCATGTAACACCTAGGCCTTCAGGGATGTCCGACCAAACCTCCCCTGCCCCCTTAAAAAAAAAAAAAAAAAGTAGTATCTGGACTGTAAACCACTACTTTTTTTCTCGCAGTCTGGACCCTGCGGCTTACCCGACATTGGCTAATATATGGACTTTTACAGGCCAAAGAGCGTCAGGCTGCCAAAATATTGCGTCATCACATCAAAACAGATGAAATCACAGGCGTGTTATTTCCCTTAAAGCACTCAAAATGCGCTGTTTCACCAGAGACGACCTCCAGGAGGACTGGAGACAAGAAGCAGCAGCTGAGACCCACTATGGTGTCTTCCGACACACAGGCGAAAACAGCGCGTTTTGTATGCTTTAATGTCAAGAAAAAATGTCAGGAGTTCATGATTCAAGTTCAGAACATTGCCCAGTTTGCGAGTAATAAATGCAGGGAATGGCATTGCAAATAAAAGGCAAAAAAGAGAAAAGCCCTAGATTCCTCAAAGTTATTTGTAGAATTGAACAATGTTGACTGTGTAAATCCAAACATTTCTAGATGATCAGTTTCACAGTTTAACTCTGACTTCATGAGAACCACAAACTGTAAATACAGGTGAAGGGCCACATTTGGGGCTGAAAAAACATAACGTGTGCGTATGCAGACGTGTCCCGTTAGCTACATTTACTGACTGTTTTTTCTTCATATTGAGGCGTAAAACCTTTCCTGTCTCTGCACTGGACCGTGGTCGAGTGTCACAGGGGAGGTGCTCGCTCAAAGTATATATGTATATATATATATATATATATATATATATATATATATATGTTATGTGTTTGAAGGGATCATTTCAAGTGGTGAACGGTGAGTGCCCTCGGGCTTAGGAGTATTGGGACACACTACACTTGCACATGAACGCGCGAAAACCGAGTGTTAATGTCAAAAACAAGTGTTATGGGGAGAAATGGGACACAGCCCAAGAGTGTCGACAAACCCAGTTTTTGCCCAACCCATGCCATGTCTATATATATATATATATACTTAAGTTCCTTAGTTGTTTTACTGCAGAAAACATTTCATCCCATTCTATACTATACATGCTATACACAGCAAATCTGCCTGGACATGTACATTTGGACCAGACATGGCGGAGGGCAGGACTGAAACACATTTTCGAATAAATTCCGACTGCAGTGCATCACACAGTCCCCAGTAAGCAACACGCACGATCATATAGGCATCAAAACCCCGCGCTGCATCAGTGTGCAGGCCCTTGAGACAAACGCAATCTAATGTAATCACGAACTATAAACGCTTTACTGCACAGGCTGCATTCCGAGTCTGTGTTTGGACAGCGTGGCTGAAATATAAACACGTAAAGCATAATGAATATGCAAACGAAGCTTCACCACGGCTCTTTGTCAAACACACCTTTCAGCGCTTCAAACTCGTAGGAGACTCATCTGCTATGACAGTCAGGTACTGTAACTCATCAGGTTTGATGTTAATGTCGAGCAGTGGTTGGCAGCGCCAGTACTCCGAGGTGTCAAGATGAAGATGTGCGAAGACGACGAGGTCGCGCCATCTACTTTCACGCTTCTCCACCGCCACTCATTATCCAGCAGATCGCACGTGACTTCTGGTTTGAAGACAGAGGCCGCCGAGAGATATGAATCTTCCACTGAGAGTGAGAAACAATTAGCAGCAGCAAGAACAATAGTGCCTTGTGAAGACGTTTGGTAATGTAATATAATATTAATAGGCAACTGTGGAAAGCTCCTATGGTCCGTGTGAAAAGTTGACGATGATGACATCCACGATGATCTCGCAGGAATCAGAGTAAGAGTCAGAGAGAGTTGACCAAGTAGCTCGTAAGGTTTGGTGTGTTCTCAGCCTCCTGCCTCAGACCACTGCTGAGAAGGTGGAAATCCTCGCTGCTAGCATCACTGTTATTGAGTGGCCGACAAGGGGAGGAAGTGGGAAGCCAATCACCTTCTCTGAGGAAGGATAATCCAGTGCAATGTAATCTGACACACAACAGTTTGAGCCTAACACCACAGGGTGATAACAAAGGCGACAATGATGGGAAGCACAAGTACATGTATTTCTGGCCATTCCAGTGTATGTTTCACCTCCAGTGAAGAAGAAAATATTGATACACTCAAACACCGCAACACTCGATGTGCAATACTGTACAGATATTTTTACAGAAATATTACTTGTGTGATATTGTCTTGATATTTTAAGATGGCTAGATCAACATTTGCATTTTAGACACAGTCGAAATTTAACTGAAAATCCAACTTGACCGTTGTCACCATGCACATATTGTTCTGCATAATCTGATTTTCCCCATTAAAATGTTGGTTTTTATCGCAATATATCGCTGAACTTACACTATCACAATATATCGTATATATTGTATCACCACTGCTGTATCGAGAAAGGTGTCTTATCTCCAGATACCTGTCCCTATACACAGCCTTAGTGTTAACCATCTGATGCGCCTCTAACTGGACCACACACATTCACGCCAGAATGATGGAGTCTTTCTTGTCTGACACAAAGACTGTGTCCCATTTCTCCACCCTAACACTAGCACTTAACACTCGAACTATGAAGTGCCCTCTGACGATGAAGTGAAGTGATTAACGTCCCTAAGAATTGGGACAACACTTCATGACGTCACGCGTAAAGACAACGTGCCATTTCCGTCTTGTTTCCTGCTTATCGAGTGTTGGAGACGTTGCCAGCCCTAACGTTTTTGCAACCACTTGCATCGGCGCTGAAAATCTCGCTTGGTATGTTGAACCAATGGAGAAGAAATGGGCGGAGCCGAAGCTGGCTTCACCGCTATGTTGCGGTGACAGATCTGTTAGTGGTATGACAATGTTAACATTAGCCTGGATGCTAGCTCACTGTTGTTTGTTAAGAAGACATAAAAACATAGTGTTGTACAAACATGTTGTATTGTTCATGTTGTGGGACACGGTCGACCATTTGGCTCGCTAACGCAGTAGCGAAAGTAAACAAACGGAAGAGAAGTCCTGGTTACGAAAATGTCCCTGTTGTCCTATCCAGCACTGTTTTGAAATAAAGTACTTTGGTATCCAAGAAATCTATCCGCACATTATATTCCCACTTGGTTTCAAGTCAGCTGCGGAGCTCCCTCAGTTTGAAGGGATCATTTCAAGTGGTGAACGGTGAGTGCCCTTGGTCTTAGGAGTATTGGGACACACTACACTTGCACGCGCGAAAACCGAGTGTTAGGGTCAAAAACAAGTGTTATGGTAAGAAATGGGACACAGCCCAAGACTGTCGACAAACCCAGCTTTTGCCCAACCCATGCCATGTCTAGTGTGCTTGCTCTTTACATCATCCCATTCCCACTCCTCCATGCATCAAGCATCAAGTGAGATTGTCTTTCAACCCACGGCTTGGTGCCTGTGCCCATGGTTATAAAATAACGCTGATGTTTCAGAGTAAAATGTGATCCCACACAAAGGATTTTATTTTGAGAATCGACTAAATTCCTCCCTAAACAACCCACTCTACACCAGATTGACGAGATTTCCAATGATCAAAAATAGAACAGCCGAGGGACACCAGGCCGGTTCCGGGGTGCTTCTGATATGAACTTATTGTTGAAGAAATCAGACGCTGGGAACGAACTATGGCGATGCTTTGGTAATGCAATGTTCAGTAACAGTGGAACCAAAGGGTTACCGAGGTGGTAGGGATAAAAGTAAGTGTCTCCACCCACAAAGGTCGACAGGCTATGCTGTGACCTTGTAACAGGAAGAGTCAAGGGAAAAATGAATGGGCAGACAAAGATCTTTTTAAGACATTGTCATGAACATTTTCATGATTACTTATTGAGGAATGTCACAGCGTTGCAACACGTATGGCCACAAAATGGCCTCTTGTTTTTCCCTCTGCACATGACATGACCATCAAAATTCAGGATGAATCCACACCAGGGTTCACACATGCCCCAGGTCAAGCCAGACTGGCAATGTAATATCTGGTTCTGGGCTGTCCTTCAGCCTACTCCCAGCTGGAAGCCCAGAGAAATCATTCACCACACACTCTTCCCTGCACAAAGACGCAGCACATAAAAAACAAGAAGGAACATTTTGAAGTCTGCTCGTGTGTTGCTCTGCCTCCACTATAAACAATAAACCAGATTGATGGGCGATACATCAAATATCGAGGTCTTCCAGGTAAACAATCTAACTCATATAGGAGACAAATTCAATCCGCCGCAGTCCAATTTCATAAACTGGCAGAGCTAAACAGCAAACTAAAAATCCACCTCCATTTCCCCTGACAAAGGTCCAGATCTGAAATCTTTATTTTTCCCAGACTGAGCCAAAGATTATTATTTCATTATTCCGCAAATTGAAGTCCAGGAGATGGTCGCGCGGCGTTCAGGATCCTTTCACTGCAAAAACAACGACACATTTTCCGCCCAGCTTGCACTCTCGGTATCGATCAGACGGAACAGTTCTTCCTTTGATTAAAGCGTAATTGCAGTCTTGGTTTTATTAAAGCTGAATCCTGAAGGTCACAGATTTTAAAGGCAATGAGTTATGCACGATTTGTGTCAACAACCTTGAAAGGGGCACTCAGCTGCAAAACAAAAGCTATTTTTGCTGCATCAAAAGGGGCTCTGCAGGGCAAGTTCACACAATTAAGTAGCAGTTCGAACAAACCATGAGCAAACTGCTTTATCTGCACACTTCATCCACGAAACCATGGTCTGTTGTAGAACTTTTTGATTGACTCAACACCATATCAACTTTTGCTACTCATAGTGGACGGCATTTGCTTTCGTCCACCTTAAGTTTGAATGTCCCTGGATGACACCTACATTGCAGGTCAGGGGTCAAGGGTCAGCTCATGAGCAAGTGCACAAAGTCTCCTGGGGTTTAACGTGTTTGGAGGATGAATTTTAAGTATGTAAGTGAGTGTTGGTTTGGTGACATGTTGATGCTCAATGTTGTGGAGGCTTCTGTCTGTGCTCGGCGTTCATTTTATCTACATTTTTTCCACGTTTTCTTAAAGCTTACAGATACAGGCCAAACGGAGCAGTATCACAGGAAACCATGGGGGGCAGTGTTGCTATTACTACCCGATACTTAGCTCTAATGAAACACAAAGAAGACACAACGATGGCCATCCTCCAGTCGTGGTATACAGTGGTACCTCAGTTCTCGACCACAATCCGTTCCAGGCGGCTGTTCGAGAAGCGATTTGTTCGAAATCTGAATCGATTTTTCCCATTACAATGAATGGAAAAAGAAATAATGCGTTCCGAGCCTTAAAATAGTCTTTTGTGGGAGTGAATGTAGAGTGTCTGCTGCAGGTGCGCTGTTCCTCTATGTGTGTGGCCGCTGCATGTGGGAGTGAGTGACGTCTCTCCAAAAGTGAAGAGGTGCCCGGTGCGTGTCCAGCTCTGAATGTGCGCTTCTGCGCAGTTTGGCTGTGACAAAGTCATAAACCAAGTAACGCTCTGTCCCAGACTCGCCTCATCCCTGTCCCAGCTCCAGCCCACAACAGGACATCAAACCCTGGAATGAGCGCTCCAGCCTCGGAGGTGTGGAGGAGCGCCTCCCCCGTGACACTCTACCACGGTCCAGTGCGGAGACAGGAAAGGTTTTATACCTCAATATGAAGGAAAAACAGTCAGTAAATGTAGCTAACGGGACACGTCTGCATACAGAGGCTGCGTTATACACAATAACAAATCGCGTCGTGGCTCAGCTGATCGGTCCGCGCACGCTATGTTTTTTCCGGCTTTTTTGGGGGCGTTCGAGTTTTTGATTTTCGTTCGAAATATGAAGCAAAAAAATCTCGAAATTTTTGTTCGAACCCCGATTTGTTCAAAGTCCGGGACGTTCGAAAACCAGGTACCACTGTATTTAATGGCCTCACCAACCACCGCCTCCTACAACGCTGCCACCGTTTCCTCTTGTGTGCATGAGGTACATTATCAATACTTCGAGTCTGGGCTGCTCCCACTGGTGGATACATTTGTGAACAGCAACGTATGTGAGCAGTGACGGTAACATAGTTTTAACAGACGGGTACAGTGTCCTACAAAAAGGGAGCATAAAGCATAAAGTTTCTCCTCAGTCCAGGGAAACAGGGCAGCTCACTGGTTACCCTCTACATTGTTGTACACAGACACAAAGTCAGTGAAGTCAGTAACCAGCACTCTGTTTACATTTTCACTGGCTGAGAATATTATTTATAATTTTTTCATTTTGATAATAACATAAAAATGCATTAGTATTAAACAGCAGCATCTTTTGGGTGAATTTTTAATGTCATATTTCTAATAATGCATCAGTCCCATGAGCATTTGGTGTTTTGTGTCTGGATCTTTATTATCATTTACTATGAATCCTTCATTAATTTCCTGTTGAATGTCAATATGATACTAGTCTTAGTACGTTGCGTAACTTGTCATGTGATTATGGCAACAGCTCAGAAAATGGTTTAAATACTAACCTGAATCGAGATCGGATCGGATCGAATCGAATCGAATTGAATCGTGATAATCGATTCTAAGTCATGAGAATCGGAATCGAATCGATTCTTGAAATTAGAATCGATACCCAGCCCTATTACTTACCCACTTACCCATCAACAAACACCAGTCAGAAAACAGGACTGGGCTGCTCTATTCAAGTTCAGAAAGGTGTTGAGTCCACCAACATTACGGATGCCTCTTTGCATACAGAGACCTTTACATTTCATTCAGTCATAGACCACTGAAAACTGTTTTGACAACCTTAAAAAATGTTTGCCCAGATCAATGTATTTTTCTGTAATGTCCCCCACACTGCCAACAATGATAACGCACATGGTTTATATGAAATACATCTTTATTAACTAAACAACCGCAAGGAGTGAAGGTGCCAACTGCTGTGACTTTTGGATCACAATTTACTTGTCTGAACACGCCAGCAGCGACAATTTGTCTGCGCCGCAAAGTGGATTTCTATTCCTCCAGAACAAGTGGTAATTAATCCCAAGTGCGGTAACAAGAACTTCATTCTGGTTCTGCGAAGCGGTCAGAGCAGACGCTCTTCAAACAGAATCCTCAGAAGAATTTGGATTGAATGGTGCTCCTGCCAGACATTAGCTGGTGAATAAGAAGCCAGGACAAATAGGAAGAGGCTTACACGGGAGCCGGAGGATTTTAACTTGACTTTAACCCGTCTGCAGGGAAATCTGGCCGTGATGAAACTGAAGACCATGAAGTCGTCTGTGTTTACTCAAATGAATGACTCATCTGGTGGACAGTTTCACCACTACACGTAAATGTCAAGCTACAGCAGTCAAAACTTCACAGTCTCACCTCTGGCAAGTCACGCCTACAATTGTGATGTCATGGTCTGAAAACAGCAGCCTGAGTCGGGTAACAGTGGCCAGTACCTGCCTTGATACAGCGGTGTCACTGATGGCAAAAAAATAAAATAAATATATAAAAAAATACAGTTGTTCATTGACAAGGAGCTAAACATCACTGAACTTGTTGCAGACACACTTTTGGAGGTCACTTTTCTCAGGTACTGGCCACTGCCGACACCTAAACCTCAGCTGCTGTGTCACGAAGAAGAGAACTTGTGGAAAATGGAAGTTCATTGCAGTCTTTGTATTTCGCTGTCAAATCTTTCAATAACAGTCTATAAATAGATGGATGTGTTTAAAATAGACAGAAAGTGACACTCTCGATTCTGTCTTGCCAAACGTGAGGGTCACCTACGAACAGAAGAAAGAGAAGAGGCGTCTAACTTACCAGGTTCAAAACTGTCTCCACAATGTCCCGGTTGCTCACTTCCCCAGCCTGGATCAGTCCAGTGAGCACCGCGAATTTCATCTGAATATTCCGTATCGGTAACGAGGGATGGACGACCCCACCTGGGAGCACCACTGAGCCGGACGTCATGGTCGCCTCCCCGGCGCGTCGGTAACAGCCGTGACCCGGAGGAGGTGGTCGGTGCGAGACGGCCACCGAGCCCGGCATCGTCACCGGTCTCTCGCTTGTCATGTCCACCCAGCTCGGGGCGTCACTGACTACCGCCGTGGTTTACGGAGTCTTGTTCTATGGAGGGCGATAGAACAAGAGCCTTGGAGAACGGGTCCCAGCCAGTCGGTTCTGTGAGTTTCTCAGACAGTCCAGCGGCGTGTTGTCGGTAAACGCCGGTTAACTGACCTCCAGTGAGAAGGCGACGGTGTGAGCTCCGCTCTCTCCTGCCTCCGAGCGTCCTGACTCCAGCCTCCATGTTGGTTTGGCTCCCTCTGTCGCTTCTTCCCGCGCATTGCGATAAGCGACCTAAACGTAATAGTTTCGCATCAATGATAATGTTTAACACCGTGTTTTTCACAAGAGAATGTAGCACGCATGAGCATGAAAGTGCAAGTCTATTCACAGCTTGTGAGCGGCGGAATATTAATAACTTTATTAACACACCCCACATTTACAAACGGAAGTAAAAGTTTGTTGGTGTTGTTATTTTTTTTAATTAAAATATGTATGCTTTATTATTTTATTGAGCTAATTAAACAGATACATTTCGTAAAACACTAAATATCTAAGTAATAAAAACAAAACAAAGCGAATCGTTTGCAGCAATTGTGTTGGTCGTAATAAAAATATTTAGATTATATACTCAACGAGTTAAAATAAGGACTAGAATTAGAATTCATGCCATATACAGTATATTCTCATTTTAAGTGCGCTGTCTTCATAAAGCCAGTAGAGGGAGCGCTCACTCCATGTGCTTCTCAAGATGTCGGACCTGTTTTTGGAGTTCTGGCTCTGGTTTTCAGATGAATAACGACATGCACGACCGTGAACGTTACATTACCCTGTTCATTTCCAGAGATTGTCCCATCATTTTTTTGTTTAGTCATTTATTTATCTATTTTCAATCTTACATATTTATATAAAATCATTTTTATACATGTATACATATCTATATTTCACCTATATGTTTTTTTTTTTTTTATTTCTTGTTTTTAAAAATTATTTACATTTATTTTCACTTTCCCAGTTCATTTCCACAAATATATATCAATGAACAGTATATATTTATATACAGTGCCTGGCAAAAAAAAAAAAAAAAAAAGTCGCCACCTGGATTTAACTAAGCAAATAGGTGTGGGGTTGCTGCAGTTGGTCAGGTCTTGGTTCAGCAACATTATGTGCTCAAAGAATGAGGTCAGTTGACTACCTGAATATACTGTATGACCAGGTTATTGGATGTTTTCTTCCCTGATGGCACGGACATATTCCACGATGACAATGCCAGGATTCATCGGGCTCAAATTGTGAAAGACTGGTTCAGGGAGCATGAGACATCATTTCCACACATGGATTGGCCAGACCTTGACCCCATTGAGAATCTTTGGGATGTGCTGGAGAAGGCTTTGCGCAGCGGTCAGACTCTACCACCATCAACGCAAGATCTTGGTGAGAAATTAATGCAACACTGGATGGAAGTAAATCTTGTGACATTGCAGAAGCTTATCGAAACAACGCCACAGCGAATGTGTGCTGTAATAAAAGCTAAAGGCGGTCCGACAAAATATTAGAGTGTATGACCCTTTTTTTGGTGGCGACTTTTTTTTTGGCCAGGCAGTGTACTATATATTTATATATTTACTTTTGTAATTTCCTTATGTACCCCCTGCTCCTCACATTAATTTTTCCTTCAGCACCCCTTATGATCCTACACTCCATCACTACATGGAAACAAAGTTTACACCTGCACAAAAGAAACGATTCAAATTTCAGTTTTTATTTAAAAAAAAATCTTTTCAGACGCCACACTCCAGTACCACAATAAAGCAGGCTTGACCGAGTCAAACCTTTTGTCATTCACAACCAGGGGAGGTCAGAGTTTACACATCAATACACCCATTCCAAAATGGCAATACTGAAGCAAAGTAAAACCAGCTTACAAGTGTATTACTGAATGATTGACACAGCAAGTTAATTAATACATATAGGACAAGTCTTCACAAATATACATATATACATCTTTACATGTGCAGTATATCAACAGAGTATATACAATAATTATAGGTTGAATCTGAAATGAATATTTACATGCTTCTCAGAAGCTTGCAGGAGCTTGAATGTCGTAGACATCGTAGATCATAACACTATACAATGAAACATAATTCATATTAAAATAAGCTCAGGTGACTGTGGACATCGGTAGGATTTTTACCATTAAATATGAATGCTTAAGCACCTAAAGAGTAAATATAACTGGGCGAGTACAGACACAGCCAGAGGAGGTCGAGCTTTAGTTCTGGAGTCCCAGACGTACTTCCTGTCTGTAAATGGCTCTTCATGTGGGATATTCAGATTTTGGTCTCCGGACCGTCCGTGATGAGGGGCTGGAAGGAGTTTCGGATTCGAGCCACTTCTGCAGCACAAAGGTTTCCGAAGGCCTTGTTGTACCATTCTGGGGTCCTTCCCCTGAAACCAGACGTCGCCGTCAGCAAACTGTCCAACACTGCTGCAAGGACTTGTCAATTCTCTACTCACTTTAGATCCACTCTGCAGATGTGGGTGAGTCTGGACTTTCCTGATCCGCAGGGTTCCAGCAGGTAGTTGGATTCCAGGACGACGGCTCGAACCCCTCCCACAACGGGACAGTCTTCATGCTCGATGGATACGGAAACAAGAGAGCAGGCACCTTTGGGCAAGTCTGTCCTCCACGACCTGGAAGGGACGAAACATTGTCACATTTCACTCTTTATTGCATTGATTTTCCTACGCCGGGCAGAAGCTCTGCTCACCTGAGAACCACAAAGTCTCTGCTGGGGTGCGGCGGCATGCGGTTGAGGACGTACTGGAAGACTTCGGTCTGCTTGTCCAGCGTCTCACACACTTTCCACTGCAGCAGGTCAACATCCCACATGTGCCGCTCTCGCAGCACTCGGTTCAACACGACAGACGGCGGCGCCTCCACTTCCACGGACACTCTCCAGCGTCGCAGCGGATTCCCATCCCCCACCTGAGAGTCACAATGGTCCAGTTATTAACATCAGACTTGGGACTTGACTAGTACGATGAAACATGTAGTCCAACCTTGGCTTGGACTCACTCACCTTCTTGTAGTAGAGTTCCGTGTTATCCGAGCTGCTGCAGGACACCCAGTACTTGGACTTCTCTCGAGCCTCCTTCAGCAAGTACTGAAGACTCCCCTCCATGTGCGTTTGGTACGTCCCGTCATCGTCCTCCAGCTGCTTGCAGAGCTCGTCGATAGTCGGCGCGTGCAGGTCGGCCTCCACGTACGAGTTACGGGACTGCGTAACCATCTCATGCGGGATCTGAACAGAAGCCTCAAGTCAGACTTACATCAAACTAACAGCCCCCGGCGTCGTCTCCTCAGCAAGGCTCTGTACCTCAAAGAGCCGGTTGCACTCTATGATCATGTGCGCCAGCCCCTGCGTCGCCGCCGAGTTCTCGTTCAGATCCTTTTGGTCGGGTCTGCCAGTGGCGTACTTTTTACGCATGGCCCTGTGGATTGTGAGGAGAAGAGCCATTAGAGCAGGGTCAACATCCTGATGAAGAGCAGTTTATTAACCCTTCCTCTTCACCGCAGGAAGCCCCTTTGATCTTTTCGGCAGCAATTCGGCACGCTAAATTAGACAGCCGCGTTTGTACACAGCATGATCTCGTGAAGCGAGGAGGTCTTAAAAGAGCGCCCTGTTCTTTCATCACCGGGGGAAGAATACTAATGCATTCCTCAGGACCCGGCCGGTTTATAGATTCATTAACATTTGGGAGTAACGCTCCGGAATAAACCGGATATTTTACATTTCACAGTTAAGAATGTCAACTTTAGTGATGTCAAAGATGAAATGCAGGTTTCAACTGTCATCTGTTTCAACGTCATGGAGACTGGAACAAAGCCTTTAACCATCAAACAGAAGCTTTTTCTTGGTTCATTTTTAAAACATTTCAATGCACTTTTTCCGCTCATCACTCTTTTTTGGATTAAAATAATCCTTTTAATTTTATCTACAAATGGCCTGTTAGATTAAATAACAATTGTATTGCAATTTCTCAGTGGCATTTAATAATCCATTGCTCTGATGCAGCAATTATTTTATTATTCATTCCATATAAAATAATTACATAAATGTATTAATTCAATAAAAAAAAACTTTAGTTGTACAGTGCATCTAGTGATTATTAATGCAGTCAATTTTTAGTTTTAGTTTTAGTTTTTTTTCTAAGGGGAACAAATAATATCTATTCTATCTCACAACATCACAGCATTTCTGCAAATTTTATTGATGTGTTTTGATTATATTATTGTCCCATTTCAAATTAAAATGTTTGTCCCCCAACAACCGACCATGGCTGATATGGAAAATGAGTCCCAGCTTTGTCCAAAATAAAAACACTTTTGTTTGGATTCTACAAATAATAATGCACAATATGTTTTTTAAAAAAAAAGCAAACAGCAAGTCTTCCATTTGGAGTTGTGGTGAAGTGAGTGACCTAAATCTGCGGCGGGTAACACGAAACATGAAATTACCTCGGTGACAGATTGTCTTTCTTGAGAATGTTGAGATGGAAGAGCGAGGGAGCGAGGCACACTGCAATATTCATGGGTGTCATTTGATTCTCCTCCACAGAGGAAGTGACATCGCTCAGGAAACACAGCAGGGTCTGCAGAACTTCTCGGTTTTCATCCGACATCAGCATGATGGCAGCCTGGACGGCCTGTAACCTCTGATCCTTGGGCACGTCTGTGTGTGAATGGAAGTATATTTGTAAAGTCATCCTTTAAAAACGGGCTCTGAAGCCACAGAAGGTTCTTACATTGATAGATGTGGAGGAAGGTTTCGCCCAGCTTGCTGGTGAGCAGCGGTTCCGGTAAGTCCCTGAAGAACTGCTTCACCATGTCGGCCACGTCGTACGCAGACTGATCCTCGTAGCTCACGTTGTCCGGAGACGTTTCGTTCATCTGCCTCAGAGCTTGAATTCGAGACTTCACCCCTGATTTACGGAACAGACCCACCTGCAGGGGAAAAACAAGCACACTGATGCTCAGACAGCCCGACTTGGTCGTCATTGTCACCTGAACCTAAACACGTATTAACCCAGTTTGTCACATCTCACAGAACATTTGTCTGAGGTAACCAGAGAGTGGCTGACCTGGTCAAGACACTGGCTCCTCAGGTACCGCAGTGCCTGCTGCAGGCCGAGGGGCAGCGGCTGTCCCGAGCGCTGCACGTGCACAATGAGCGGGACGCCAAACACATTCTTGTCCTTGTAGTCCGGTACCTTCATTCTCTTCATGAACTTCGGCACAGACCTGACAGACACGTCATCACAGGTCACAACTTGTAGTACATAAGCAACTAAAGAAATTCTAAAAATCTTTAGTACAGAAACAGAGACTGTCATGATTAATCGCTTATAAAGCCTCTAAATAATTAGATATATGGATATGGAAGTGCTGCTCTAGGACACATTTAAAGAAACATTGACATGAAGATGAACTGAGTTTAATAACTATATAAACTGCATGGATACATTCCCTTTTTCCATGAGTTTGTTTATGCGGAAGAAGAAATGTGATTACAATAGAATAAAAATGAATATTTAATCCACAGCAACCCTGTGAATAATCTGAACAGAATAGGAACCGCTGTGAACGCTCATATGGTGCAGCCAGCTGTGGACTGAATTTAATGGCGTATCAATAAAGTTGTCACTCGTGCGTGGCAGTGTAAAAGCCCTCACCAGGTCCAGCCGTGCTTGTTGGACATGGAGTACTTCTCCATGATGGCAGTCAGACGCAGCAGCGAGAACTTCTGCAGCAGGTTCAGCTGCCCCGCTGACTGGTTGGTGATTTGCAGCGACGCCACGGAGTGGCTGAGGCGGTTGGATATCTGGAAGCTCGGCCATCGTAACCTGGAGAAAACAGATTGTGTTAGGGGAATCGATCCTGCCCTGCGGGGAGAAAAGTGTCATGGTACCTGTTGGGTCGGGTCAGTGAAGCGCCCACTCCTGAGTCCCTTCTTTCCCTGAGTTGTGTCGATTCCGTCTCTGCGAGTGACACGCGGTCCCTGTCCCCGTCACTGGGAGTCGCCTGACTCTCCGTGACAGAGTCCCCCTCAAAGTCCAAGGTGATCTGACTGGACGACTGCAGAGCGGCTGTCTCCTCCCGCACCCCGCCCACCTGCTGAACTGGCTCTCCTGTGGGCAGCACGTTCTTCGACCAGTGGTCCACTATCTGCTGGAGACCGTCCACGTGCAGCAGGATGTCGTCCAGATGTGGAAACAAGTCCTCCTTCTCCAGGTCAATGAGGTCTCCAGTGCTAGCGTACAGATGAGAGCCAGGGACGTTGTCATACACGCTGATCCGGCTTCCTCTGGAGCAGCACTGGGTCACGGGTCGAGATTCCTTCTTGGACGGAACCACCGGGGAGTCCAGGTGCATGCTGCCCGTGTGCCAGTTGATCGAGGCTCCGTTTGTTGGTGAGAGGCTTTCGATGGACAGAGCTTTGGGGAAGGTCCCCGGTTTGTGGTCTTTGGGGATATGAACCACGAGGTCTTCATACGAGCAGAATTCATTCCGGCGATTTTCCACAGCAACTTTGTTCAACTGAGGGTCTGAGAAAATGTCCATGTCCTCCAAGTACATGCCGCTCCGCTTGTGGTCGGCCCGGTAAGGTTTGCGCTCCTTCAGACTCGGAGTGCTGACCGCACTCCCGCTGGAGTGGCTGCTGCCTTCACTGCTGGACTGGGACGGCAGGGCTTTGCTGGACGGAGCATCAGGAGGTGCAACTTCTCCGTTAATGATCTCCACGCACCGTAGCGTCTTCAGAGCCTGCGCCTCCTGTTGCAACATCGGAGCGCTGATGACCAGCGACTTGCGGCCTCGTCCCAGCGTCCCTCGGGAGCGCAACGTCTCCATGCGCTTCAAGAAGTCTTTGGCGCGGATTCGGCTTGTCTTGCTGTGCTTGTTCGGGAGGGAACCGTAGAGAGAAATGTCTTTGGGGATGTGAGACATTGTGATCGAGGTAGAGTCCGGCATCGCTAGAGAGTCTGAGCAAGTCCGATTGGAGCAGTCCGAGTCCTCCGCGCTGGGGCCCCTGTGGTTGCTGCCTCCGCTGCTCTCACTGTGTAGAGACGACACCTCCGGCTCGCTGAGGTCCGTCAACACGCTCTCGCTGCTGGTGGTGGCTCTGAGAGGAACGGCGTCCTCGCTGGACGGACACTGTCCGTGGTTGCCGAGAAGACAGTCAATGTCCTGCAGCCTGGACCATCGCCGGCTGCTCAGCTCAAAGGTCCATTTGTCGCTTATCGCGAACAGGTCTTCTTCATCAGAATCTTCACTCTAAACAGAGAAACATTAGAAGTTACATAAGTTCAATCCTGCTCCTTTGATCAGTAAATACAGTGGGGAGAGTGATCTATGTTGAGTGATCTTGCGGGAAAGAAAAACTGATGTTTGCTTTTTTTGAAAGTAAGAAAAAAGTATTCTATTGATGTCTAAATGATGTATTAAAATGATTAGTTATGTAGCTCCTTAGAAGTGACAAAGTGATGGGCAAGAGATCAGATCAAAGGAGCTGTTTACAATCACGTCTGCTGTGCAGAGAACCATTAAGGATAATGAAGTAAAGACTCACTAGGATGTGTCTGCTCAGAATTAAAACAATTATGTAATCACCCATCGTGATACAACGAGAGCTGCGAACAGAACCAACGGGGAAATAAAAATAAAATATTCAAAAATAAATAAAAAATAAAGAGGAAAAATGGATTTTAATTTGTTGTAAATTTCCAACTACAATAAGTCGTGGTGCACGGACCAGTTGTCTGCGCATAAAGGTAAGTGCGTGCATGGTTGTATTGCAGTATATTTGTACTACTACTAGTAAGAATACTAGCAATAGCACTTGAAAAAGTTAGCCGTAGCAGTCGCGGTGGAAGTGATAATTCACAATCATTTCTGTCTTCAGTCATCGCTGGACAAGTGAAGGATTGAAGCGAAGGCCTGCTCAAGTTTCTGAGCAGCAAACAGACACTTACTTTCTTCTTGGGAAGGTTCACGTCAAGTTTCATGGAGGCGCATTTATTCAAAGTGTTGAGTCGCCTGGAATCAAAAGATGAACATGAATTAGTCAACAGAGCCCAGAATAGCCTGCAGGTGGAGGCTCCACAAATACACCTCGCTCAGACGGCCAATTTCAGGAGCTAACTCGATCAGCTTGTGCAACAGGACGCGGAGGGGGAACTCTGTTTATCTGCAGCGCTACATCACAGAGCTAATAAAGCCAGCTAATCGTGATCTGGACTGTTTCTCAGAGAGCCTGACCTGAGTGATAGTGGCTTGAAGGGTAGCGCCTGGTAAGAAGGTGAATTAGAGGTCAGAGCGTGAGCCATGTTCTCGACTCCGACTGGCTCATTCAGTCTATTACGCAGTTCAGCACTGAGCGTGCTCGCACTCTGGTAGCTTTCATTTACCTGTTTGTGCCTGACAAGATCTGCGGTTTATCCCAACCTCGCATATTACATTCCTGCCAGACATTTCTACATCTAATAGACAATCATTTCTGTAGTTTTTTTATACTTCATTTTGCTAGAATATATTTATGTTTCACTCATGAGCTTATTTATACATTTATTTCTGCAGTGTTTTGGTTTCAAATGTTTTTCATAAAATATGGTCCCATAGTTTAATTTTTTTTATTTCAGTACAATTGTTTTGTTATTTAAAGCAGGATGTCTTTTCTTGACTTATTGATTTCCACTGCTCATTTACTGTATTTAATTCAATTTAAATTAATTAATAAAAATATTAGTTTTATTTTTCATTTATTTCAATACTGGATTTTTTTCTTGTACATTTAATATTAATTTATAGCTATGTCAAGAGCAGCCCCTTTTTGGTCCCCTGAATTAATATATTCAAACATTCATTTATTTATGTTGCAATACATAAACATAAACATAATGCATTGTTTTCAACTACATGTTTTATGTAGTATTTTTAAATTGAATTCATTATTATCATTATTCAATGAAAACCTGTTTTTCATAAGAATATTTTGGCCCTTCAGAACACTATTTTTTTCACTGAACCAGCATATACTGCGCATAAATAACATTGAAACATTGATGAATTTAGCTTAGCTTGACAGGACGCTCATGCTTTTGTTTCATTCTGAAATCTTTCTTCACATTCTATTCCAGTTATTAGTAAGAAACCATGTGGTTAAACGCCTTACAATATGTGAGGATAGAAAAAGTAATATTGATACCAGACCTGCTTTTGTTTTTGTACAGCAGATTATTTTCCTTGGCAACGTGCTTCCAATAATTAGAGGCTTCCACACAGATAGAAACTCGGAAAACGAAGACAAGAACATATCACACCCCATAATATGAAGCTTCAAACAATGAAGAGCTTATAGTGGTGAGATAATGACACGCTTGGACGTCCAGGAACTGCAGTTAACAGTCTTCTTTACAGGGTTTGGGAATTGTTCGTGGACAGTGAAGAGCTCCAGATGATAGGGGTTAACCAAACAACATGTTCCCATGATTGTAACAGCAGATAGCAGGAGCCGAATGAAAGGATTTCGGAGCTCAGGGGCCCTTTATTCCACGGGCCTAAAGAGATTTGGAAATGGTTGCTAAAATAGAAGGCTTCTTAGCTGGGCTGCGGGGATGAGATCAGCGCAGCACTCACATACATGAAATATCAGTTTCCAATTCCATCAAAGTCAACCGCAGAATGTTGGGTGGCATTTCTTCCAGCACACCAGCACAGGGTGACATAACCCACACAAAGCCGTCCTTATGTTTCTGTGGCATTGAGGCGAAGTCACCGACAAAATCACGCTGGAGTTGGAACTGTTACCAATTGTCCCAGTCTATCCCGTGGCCGGTGAGGAATTTAGATGAGTTGCTTTAGGGTTGTTTAGAGTCGCAGTATATTGAGCCATGCGAGGCGCCCTCATGCTCCTCAGGGGTGGTTGCCATGGTTACTCTGGTAACTGAAGCACTGTTTTCATGAGGGGTTTACAAAAAAGCCCCCGCAAGGAAGTAATTTAGAACCACCGGTTGTTTGGTTTGTTAGCAAAAAATATTTTTGACAGTTTGTTTACTCACAGACTTCTGCCCCGTAGACGCTCGAACGCAATGCGATGACTTCAAGTTCGAGCTTGGATCTCATTCTTGATTGAGACTTTGCCATAGCACTTTTTTTTCAACCCTAACCTAAGGTCATGAACTCTGGATCAGCAACTAAAGCAATGGTGTCAAATTCAAGGCCTGGGGGCCAAATGTGGCCCACCAAGTGATGTTACGTGGTCCACATGATGTTTGGCTGAACACATGCAGATACAGCGACCTATGAAGATGTTAATGTGTTAAGATAAGATATCCAACAGAGATTATCAATGATAACAATACAATAACACAAACCACCCAAAGCAGGCGGACGTTTGTGCTCCAGTCAGAGGGTCTTTTATGATACAATGTTTGGTGAAGAAGGACAAACACATAATTAATTCTGATGAATTTAGCACTCATGAATTAAAAGAGGGATTGATATTGTCAACAGGTTCATGTTTTCAACCTCACTGGAGTTGGTTTTCAAGACATGTCTTAAAGGGAGGAATCCACAGGACCAACCCAGATAGGCAGCTGTCTGGCTTAGTTGAAATTGATGGTATCTAAAACTTAAGTTTAACTTGGTGGGGAGAGATAAAGCCCCCCCTGTTTTTCAAGAATGAAACATCTGGTTACCTGCAAAGAGGTTCCACAAGATCTTTATCCAGGAAGTCATGGTCTCTTTTCACCGGGGTTATGTCAATAGGGAACTGTGAATCTGCCCAAAAAGAAAATGTTGATTAGAGAGAGCAGCATCAAGTCAGATCAGCTGCACGATAACAGAAGGATGGAAAGAACGATGAAGGAGCCACATTCTTTCCACAAGCACATCGAAGCCGTTAAACTTGTTTTGCGTTGATGCTAATGGGAAGAGACAGAAGTTGCCCAAATAACAGAGCTGCTGCTTGTGCAGGCGTTACGTCTTGCGCCGGGTATGGATGTCCTCTTACATAACCCAGAAGACTCCATCCAGACTCTTGGAATCCAACATTCCACTGCGTTCATGTGAAGCTGTTAACTTGCTATGAAAAGCAGAAGTCGTGTTGGGCGCAAAGACTTTTAACAAGGCCTGGTCTGTTCTTTAAAAATGAAGACTTTCATTTATGGCAGGAACTTGATAATTCACTGCAGCAGCTTTGTGAACGACCTCCATGTCAGACGGGCAGTTAACGCGTCGTCGCATTTTTAAAAATGACATCAGCCTCTTTGTGCATCACAATGTTTTTGATGGACTTGATCCAATCACTTGAACAGATTACAGACTTGATTCCTTAAACGTGGCATAAAACCCTCTTTTATTCTTCTGTTTTGATTCATATTTGCCAAATATTTAGCATTCTTCCAAAGCCTTTAAAGGCTAAAACAACAGCAGTAAGTCGCGCTGTGTTCTTTGGAGGGTTTTAATGAAGATAAAACAGCAAATCATTTCTGCCAATTGCAGCAATTTCATCTCTTCCATTTGTGCTGGTGCCCACCAAATGTTCCCATGTTCCTTCTCCTTGCATTAGTCACTCAAATCTTTAGTTTCAAGCACAACTCTGTTAACTCCTGTAATTTCATCACCCTTTTTTGTTGTTGCTTGTGCTGTTTTGTTATTCTGTATTTATACAGTGATACAGTTAGAGGGAAGCTTGTCTTCTCCTGCCACCTACAGGTTCAGTTTCTAGCCTGCCGTGACCCCTTTAAACCAACCAATACATAATTAGACAGAAGAAATACTGGTCTACTACTCTGCATCTTTTGGTTAGGAGAACAGGCTTCCATGCTCACTGGCACCAGTAGAACATCCAGCTGTCATGCAATGCTTCGCCATTTCTCCGCTGATGCTGAAGCTGAACAGCTTTTCTTATCTGTATTCTAATGGTGCGCTGACAGGATCCACCTCCATTGACGTCCCTGAATTCGATTCACATAGCTTTATTTACACTTATACAGCTTTATAATTCAGCAGAAACAACTTTGCAGACGATACGCCGTCATTATATACATTATATGCATTAATCCAGAGGTAACAGTTGAAACGTCACCTCAGGAGCACAGCACTTGTGGCCAACTTGTTCGGTGCCTTGGCGGGCTGTCAACCGTCAGCTCACAATTTTATTGCACAAGTGAACTTGAAAAGTTTGGCTTCAACACAAGATCTGTGGGCGACTTTAAGGCTTGATTAAAAAAACAACAACTATATCTTCCCATGACTTCAGACTTTAAGCACAGAAGACATGTTTATGTCGGAACTCCAGCTTGGAAAAGATTAGCCGATGTTCCGTCCCATCTGGACGTCCGAGCGGAGCCACAGCGAGTAAATGTGTGTGGCCGGTGAATGTGTGGCTTTTTGTGAAGACCGATGGAGACAGTGGTTAGTTGACAGTGTTAGTCACTCGCTATCTATAAAACGCAGCTTGGAAAGAGTTCAGAGGAATACAGCTGCTCTACAGCACAGACATGTAGCATCACTGACTGAACAGTGAAACACAAAATTGGCACAAAAACCAGCAGTGCTGAGATCCCAGCTCAAACCATCTGGACCAAAGATCAGAAACACACTTTCCATTCAATCTAATAGCAAAAATTGTGCTATAAATATCATCATGGTTTCCTTCAGACCTACAGCAGATATAAAAAGGCTGAAACCTGGTTTGTTTTGTTTTATTACAGGGCCTTTTTTTTTTTTTTAACGCTCCTCCATCTTTCATTGAGACTTACTTTTCCCTGCAGTGTGATGAGTGTGTGCAGCAGTGCGTTTATTACCTTCAAAGAGCTGAGCGTACTGGGGAAATCCTGCTGCCCGCAGCCAGTCGCACGCCTCTTTCGCCTCCACTTCTGGAACAAAGCAAAGACACAGAGACGCGTCAGAACAGAGGAAAAGCTTTCGTAACCATCCCCGTCGAATCCGGAAACTAAATCCAGATTATTTTCAGATGTCTGGCTGATGTTAGACCAGCATGGACTGAACCAGGACAAACATCTCCACACACGCTTGAATATCAATGAAACGTCTGAATGGTTTCAAATGTTATCTTTGTGTCTGAAACTAGTTTGGAATAAAACCAGACTGTCATATTTAGTTTTGCCCCAGTAACATAATATATGAGCAGCTACTATATTGTTTTCCAGTTTTGAGCAATGTTTTATTATCCAAAGTGAGAAACGAACCAAAAAAAGACTTGGGCTCACACTTCGATCCCACTTTCCATGAAGCTTTTGCGTCATATATGTGCTTATACTCCAAACTTGAAGTCTTTAAGTCTAATTATTGGTGTAATAAATGGCTATTATTTGAAGTATTATCACAGTTTAGTCATAAAACTGTGATAATCAGATGAAAAAAAGCTTTAAATGGAAAAACAAAAGAGCACACCACAAACTAGAATCACTGAAGGAGGCCTTTTCGGTCACTTCAGGCCACATGATTCTCTGGGCCAAAAAACAAGCAGTCTGGCAACGCGAGGGCATATGATAGGAAAGAAACTGTTGGCGCCGTCCTGCTAATGCTAATTAAGCCGCAGCCATTTACAGTCAGAGCGTGAAAAGCTGTCTGGCGTTACACTGCCAGAGGACACGAAGGGTTTTATGTAAACATTTCAGTTACCAAAACAAGAAGTGGTTTCTGGTGCCATCATATGACACAAAATTTGTTCTGTAAAAAGCATAAAAATATGGCTCCTTCGTTGGTCATCAAACTAAGCAGTAGAGTAATGCGAATAACATTATGCAGTTAAATATGAATAAATTAATTCGAAATTTAATTTACAAAAGACAAATAAATTAAAAGAATTGAGTACAAATTATTATTATTCAGAAATTACAAAAAAAAATCAAATGAATTATGACAAACCTTATATGAAAAGCAGATAATAAATCAGTAAAAATATTTATGTACTTCAACTGCTGCTTCTACTGCTAATTTGAATGAAAATAATGTACACCGAATTCAAATATATGAGCATGAAGTGGAATGCGGATTTTAAATATTGTCATTTCAAAATATTATTCTTTCATCACAGACAAAAGTGAGGAACTCTTACCAATGGCTCTTCATGTTGGATGAGACCACAGTGCCAACATTTTAATCCTCAAAATACAGGTTTTAAACAGCAGAACCGAGCAGGTGACCTTCACGCAACAGCTCTCCGGTCCGAGCTCTCACGTCTACTCCCCGTCTGCTCCTGTCACACTACGGCTGAAACGCGACACGCTCTCATTCATCACGCAGGATACTGCGTAATTACGGCAACAGTAGCCCGGCGATAATGTGATCAAGCCCTGAGCCAAAAGCAGGACTCACCAGCCGGAGTCAGAGAAATCAATGAAAAGTGAGTTTGGTCTCTCCTCTGAGCAAATATTTGCAGTCCGGTGTCCTTGGACCAGAAAACACAGTGTCAACATGGATCTGTCAGCAGCAGGGGGAAGACTCTCCTCCCGCGCCGGCTGGAAAATATTCGACCTGCTTTGCTCCACAAGCTGGCCCTTTGCGAGCCGCAGCCACAGGTTGGACCACTGGGAGCGCGAAACACGAGCTGGGAATTCCTCGCTGTTTGGCATTCTGTAACACGATCCCAAGACATTCTGTCCTCTCATCCTCCCTCTTAGGAAACCTCTGCTGGATAAAAGGCTGGGCGGGCACGGTGCCAGAGAATGAGGACTTGTGTTCGCGCTCCTCGACCTCTCGGCTTTAAAAATCTGTCTAGAGTGTAAAGTTACGCTTCGACAAAGGGAGGAAACCCAGTTTGGTGCCGCCACAATAAGGCAGACTGTCAAAAGCTGTGTACTATTTAAGTATCTGTGACGAAGGCACTATTCATTTGATTTAATAAGAGCATCAGTTATGCAATTCACCAGCGCCGCAGGAGACCGTTTGACACCGCTTTGAGCTCTCAATAGAAGCATTTGGGTCAAAGGGGAGCACCTGATGAATTCAGCAGCCACGACTTCAAAAAATATAGCATGACTGAACAAGAATAAAGGGACAAACAATGACATCTGAAGTAAGATATGAAAGGTCCAATCAGATAGTGTGTACCAAAGATTTTCTAATCCACAGTTTAGAGATTATTGTCTATTATTGGTAAACATAGATGGCGGGGTAAAGCTACTCCCTGAGGCGGTTATCTACAGAATATCACAACTTGTGTCCTCAAAAACTCACAGAGATTGATGTAAAAAGGATCCCAGGCCCAAACAGCATCACTGAACATTCCACTGAAAACTTCAGTCCATGGTTGGAAAACAGATTCTTACTAAAGACCACTCGTAACGCTGAAAACATTCACGAACAGGTTTATGTAGATGGGGCAAAGGTATTTTTATGACTGCAAAACAGTCTATGGCAATAAGGGAAAAAATAGCTAACACAATTAAAGTGAAAAAAAAAATTAAGTATTTTTATTATATATTCTTTTTTTTGCTGTATTTTTCATTTGAATAATACAAAATAATAATGTAAACCCATCAACAGTGACCGGGCGAAAATGGTATGTCTTATAGGCTGTAGAAATATGAACATACTTATATTGTATGGAAATTCCATCCATTAAATATTTTTTAAATAAAAAAATATTTCCTGACCATCTATCCTAAATGAACACCAGAAAGTAAAAATATTGGCAAAAGGTCTGCCAAAAAAATGCCAATAAGTATCAGAAATACAGCATATAGATACTGATAATAGATAACACTGATAATAGACAAAAATGTTATTGATACTGTATCACATTAATTCAACTTTACCACAGTAAAACCATGTGCTTCTTCTTGTAGCGCAACATGAGAGGAGAGGCTAATGGCAAAATAGTTTTATGGATGAAATCACTGAATTTGTTGCAATACAGAATAAGAATATGAAAAAGTTTATATTTAGAGATTCGCTAGTAGGAAGTTAAGCAGCAAATTTCTGATTCAAATGAAAAGCCGCCTCATCCTTGCTGGTCTGTTAGAGGCATTACGGTACACATTTTTCGGTCTACGATATTAAAAGACAAAGATCTGTTTAATGAAACAAGTAATAAAAGCAATGTGAACAGAAATGTGATCAATCACTCAGGGGTTACCACATTAATACCATAATGCTTTGAATAGACGAGCAGCAAAATGTGAGCAACAGCTGGCATCTCAGACACAGCATCTCAGGAAGATGGACTTTACGCTCCTAGGTTCATGATCTAAAAGACTCACGTGAAATTCTCATCATACATCCAAGATTCTTCATCAACGTTAATCCTCCACCAGCCTTTCTCGACGTGTCACAGCATCTTCACGGTGAGCCACATTCCTGCCCGCAACTCTTCCCAGCTCCGACTTCTCCGCGGCTCCATCGTTCTCCAACTGCCCCCAAACAAGCATGCGTCTGTCCCAGCACTCAATCTTTCCTTCAAACCCTCCCCCTTTCTTCACTCACCCCCTTTCTCTCCTCCTCTTGTGGCTCCTTGTGCCCAAAACCTCCTACTCAAGTCGGCCCACGACAATTTTTGCCCCCCACTCAGCACATTTTTTGGCAATGAAACAGCCTCAGTATTCAATCGCAGCATATAGAATTCACTTCTCTACATTCATGAGCTCATTCCTTATGGAAATATATTTCACTATATATATATATATATATATATATATATATATATATATATATATATATATATATATATACTTTAATGTACTTTATATTTATACATACTGTATCTATATTATATATTATATTAGAATTCACTTCTCTACATTCATGAGCTCATTCTTTATGGAAATATATATATATATATATATATATACATATATTTATATATATATATACATATATATATACTTTAATGTACTTTATATTTATACATACTGTATTTATATTATTTACACTTGTGACCAGATAGAATTAAGAATACAATTATTTTAAGTACAAGTAAGCTTTTCTCTACTATTTGGTAATAAAGTGAACCGATTTTCATATAAATCTTGGGTGAATATCAAAATTTGTATTTGGACATTGGATAGAAAATAATAGTCCTTGGCTAATATAGACAAAATAACAAAAATATCGCCCAGAAATGTGACCAAAAATAGGATGGACTTTTCTTAGTCATCGAAATAGAGAAAGATAATGATGTAAATTTGGCTGATGTCTGCGCTGAAAAGTATGAAATGGCGGTGACTCATCCACTCTTAGTTGGATCATCAAACTATTAAAATGGTGATGATGCACTTTTGACGTGAAAACAGAAGCAGATATGATAACATATCTTGAATGGAAAATAACAGCAGACAGGAACAAGGTTTGCGTCGAAAAGTCAACTTCAGTACTGCGACTGTTGAAACCTTGACACGTGACGTTCGGCGCAGACTCTGCAACTTTACTAGCCTTAATGTGGAAAAAAGTTATCAAACGGAGGAGATTAATAGCCCCTTCTGTTGCTCCAGCGAGTCAATGAAATGGAAAGAGTGTGTGTTGTGGTTTGGGGGAGGGGAGGGAGGATGAGTGGGAGCCCATGACATAAACTGTCAGCAATCAAGAGCGTGAATCACACCGGCGCTCACAAGACTCCCCACTAACATCATCCCAGTGATAGATTCGTCTGCCTTTTTGTCTGGAGCAACATCCATGAATGAAGCTGGTGTCAGCGGAGACGCCATGGCAACAGCCAACCCACCGGTGAGAAAACACAGACGGGCAGGTAAAGCAGGCGTGTGTCACCATTAACTCTTTAACTTTAAAGTGAGCTAAAACCAAGGTCTGCAGGACATATCTCCATCTGTTCATTCCACAAGGATAACTATCAAAGGGCCCAGAGGTAAAAGCGACTGCTGCATACTGTCCTGCAACAGTTAAAGCATTTAAAGTGGAGAAGAAAAGTCTAAATAAAAATATAATTTCTTATTTAATATGGTCAGATTCAGCGGGCAGAAGGTGATATGACACCTACTCACCATTAAACACCCAACACTAAAGTACAACCCCTTGTCACCTGATGGGCCCAACTGGCATCAAACCGTCTCTGGTGTCAGCCAAGAAAATAAACTCCACAATGGCTGCATTTTTAATGTATTCAACAACCATAGTGGGACCACAGAAATTGTGACATGGCTAATGCAACAGCAAGATAAGGTGTAGCCTAAAAATACAATTCAGATATTGAGGGGTTAAAACGCAACCTGAGCAACACAAATTCTTGTAAAAAGAAAAGTTAGAAAGTCATGCAAAATCTTCAAAAAAATAAATACAATTTTCCAAAATGTCTCCATAGACTCCAACACAGCTTTCCTAATAAAACGCAAAAATGATTTTTCCTTTTTATTATATATTTATATTTGGTAATAAACTGTACTGTTACTCTAATAAAAATCTAGGGAGACTAAATAATAAACGTATAATTGTATAGGAATACATGCATATATAATTATGTATAACATACTTCCTTCTCACTCATAAAAAGAGAGTAAATAAATTAATAAATACATAGAAAGACACACAATGCGTATAATAATAGATAATAATTCTAACTACAATAAAGACACCAGAGATGCCAGGGCTATCAATGAACTGCCCAGCTGAGGAGGTTTCATTTCTAGTTTTAAGTATATATTTGTGAGTAGTTTTATTGTTTTTCCTCTAGCCAGTCCTGTCTCAATTTGCGTGTGAATCTCTCCGTTGTCTTTATATTTTCAACAATGTTAATGCACGGCCTCCAAAATACTGTTAATATCTGATCATTTCATTAAATTACATTGTGGAATTATTGGACAGCCACAAAGTAGCCATGGAAGGAATAGATTTCATTTAGCTCATTTTGAACCAATAGGAAAGTGGAATATTTACCCAAGGTTACCATAAATATTGGTAATTTTAGGACCAAATACTTGATAAAAGTAGTGGTTGCATAAGTAAATTACTTTGACTTTTATTTTCCAACTTTCTCAGCCTCAAATGAGGCTTACATCAGCCTGAGAAGAAAAAGTGTTTATTGTTTTGAATTTTGATGCCAAGTGTTTCTACAACAAACAAAACTCCTCGCTTTAACTGAGCTTCATGTTTTCCAGAGAATCTGGTCATGTTGCTTTTATTAAACTATGGAACCATTAGAAATTTAAAAAAAATGAATTTGGAAACCATCATTTCAAACATTTGTATTGAATAATCAGCATTTCCAGCGGCGGAGAGATTACGTAAGACTCTGCATCCATCCATTTTCCTCTGAGCAAAAGCAGAATTCCAGATGTTGCTTCACATTTCTGCCACATTCTCTTGTAAAAGCAGAGTCTATTGAAGCTACTGGAGCCGGGTTTGGTATAAAAGCCGCAGGAGCAGACGCTGATGACGTCCAGCGTCCACTTTAGTCACCTTAACAAACCGTCCAACAATAAATACACTCAGCACATGTCAGGGCTTTAAAAGCTTCTAAAACAAACGGCTCACATGCAGAGGTGGCGTGGCCCGCCCCCACTTTGCCGCAGGGACGTCGGAATGAATCAGCCGGGAAGATTAGTTTTTTAAAAAAAGAAACAAGTGAGTGCAGTGTTTTTGTATGAATCAAAAACACCTGGAGGAAGACCAGCCAGAAAAAAAAAAAGATTCCAGTTGTGGTCTGACAGGCGAGAAGGTGTCGTCACGCCGGGAGGCATCCAGCTCTCGTCCTCTTTATGATGGTAATTGCACACAGACACACAGTCACAGTGAGCAGTCACTCTGTTACTGTAAAACTCCAGCCGCCCCCCAGTCGGCTCTCAACCACAACATCTGATGTCTCCAGCCTGAAATAGCCCCACATTTCCTCCTGCTAAATACTCGACAGTCGTGCACTGCGCCAGCAGGAAGCACTAATAATGAAGAGTGGCAGAACTAATACTCACATAAGCACCAACAAATTTGTATTCAAGACGGTAAGAAATTTGTCTCTTCTCATCTGCATTTCATTATTCAGTCACTTCAAAATTTTGCTATTTAGTTTTATCGCGTCTCTGCTGTTGTTATTGTACAGAAATGTGAGCCAAAAAAAAGGATATTTATTTTCTGTACAAAGAAAAAAACATATACTTTGTAATTATCATATTTTTGTCTTATTATTTAAACATTTAATATTAACTTTTAGATATAAGACTCCATATGTTATTAAATGCAACAAAAAAAATATATATATATATTAAAAGTTAAAAATAAAAAATATAAATAAAAGTAAATAGAGGAATTGTTGGAGATGTTTTTTGATCTATTATATTTTTTTAAAAATGGCGGAAAATATTATGTTAATATTTACAGGGATAAATATTTTACTTATTCTTCTTTTATTAGTATGCATTAACATTATTTATTATCGCTGTTATTCTTCAGTTATTATTATCTAAATTGATGAATAGTTTTTTTTTATTTAAAATATGTCATGTCAAATCAAAATATTATGCTCATAAATAGCAATCAGGTTGTACTTTATATTCACATGATATACAGAATAAAAACGGCTGAATTAGGAGTGAAAATGTGATTTGAATCCTTTATTTATTTATAGTGACGTTGGTGCAGGGACAACACTGTGGTGGGAAGGACAGGAAGAAAAAATAAGACATGAGAACTGACTTCCTCACTTTTCTTAATTGATTCTCTGGTTAACTTTGATATTTCAATGGAGTTAAAATCACACACCTTTAACAAGAGGAAACAAAGTCACCCGCTTTTTAATTGACACGCGCTGTGGGACGTCAGGGAGGCGACAACTTTGGCACACAAAGGGACGATTGTGAGCCGAGGCCGAGGTGCCGCTGGCCGACATCACGGCGGTTCACACGGAAGCAGACACTCAAAGAGGCAGTCAGTCTGTGAAGGTGACTGCAGAGGAGCTTTCCTGGTCGATTCACACCCGACTTCCTGTCCATAGCTCTGAGTCTGTGAGGGACAGGAAGGTGTCGCAGTCCTTCTGTGCCATTGCTGGGCGACCAAGAATCAACTTATGCTGAAGCTATTTCATCAGTCAAAGTGAAGTGCCAAGGTTCGCCACACACACCAAGAGCTTATTGATCCAGCAAGTAAATAACACAACGGTGTGAGCGCGGCTGCTTCTGTTGTTGACCGTTGTCAGAGCATGCCGGGTCAAAAGTCATCAGGGCCCTGTTTTTCTCCTGAGGTCGGGCACTGAAGTCAAACAAGGGTAGCACAGCTGTGGTAACACTCTCCTTCACCTCTGAGGGACACCCAGAGTGAGGCTGCTTTCATCTTTGGGGGCGACAGCCCCTCAACTCTCTCCGGCTCCCTGTCCTGTCTGCGCTCTGAAAATACCAGCCTAATGATAATACAGTACCGAAGAGGCAAATTCTCAGACGCTAGTTCACCAGGTATTGTTGCCTGAAGAAAACCCCAAGATGATTCACTGCTGCTGCAAAGACGACACAGCCGAAATAAGGGGATGATGTCAGACCTTTCCTCGTTTTTGGAATTCACCACACGTGGTTACTACAGAAGGGACGACTTCTTGGAAGTTTTACATCAATCCACGGAGCAGTAAAAGCGTTTGGTGAAATGATTTTGGTGGGAGAACTTTTGCAGTCACACTGAAACCAGTGGAAGTGTCGAGCACACACAAGGTTCACAGACAGGTGTTTGGTTTCCTGCTTCGTGGTCACACTACATGAACACTTTCAGAGGTCTTTTTCCTCAAAAGCCACCTCTGACCTGGAACCTTTAACAAGCCACCTCGGCGGATTTCCAGGTTCAGAACCACCACCTCCTCCTCGGAACAAATCATAAATCAATGTGAGGGGATTTCTGCGAAACACATCGAGCCTCTCCCGCCAAGAAAGGATGCGAACTCTAAACACTTCCAGACGGAGTTGCAGACAAGTTCCCATGCATGTTCCACTGTTTTCACCATCATCCCCACGGCTTTTGTGAAACATTTGCTTTCTTTGGTGATAAAAAAAAAACATCTACTTTGGCTTTTGGGAGATTTCCGCCTTTATTTTCATTCCAGAAAAACTCCCCAAAAGCCCCTGGTTTCCACAACCAACCGCGGAGCGTCGCACCACTGCATCACTCGCTCAGGTTTCATCTGAATACACTACAAAAAGGAAGCAGCAAATAAAAACAAAGAGGGTAAAAAACAAAACTGTATTTTCAACTTACTTTCATTGAATTCCCAATTGATTATCGGTTAATTATTATAGTCACAAAATTTGCGGCGCTATATACTGCCCCTGGTGGTCATCAGGTGGCTCTGCAGCGCTTCAAGAAGCCACAAGAGGTCACAGTTATGACTCATATTCAGTCCTCTGACAGGAACAGTAGGAACTGAACCTTGTCATGTTACGCTGTTTTCTCACTCTTAATGAAGGGTTGTGGAGCTGCCATTCTTCCTCCTCTTTGATAGCAGACACCAAGACTGTAATTTGGTTTTCCGCCAGCACCGCATGCACAACAAGTGGGAACAGCTTCGAATCATGGGTAAACACAGCGATGGCAGACCTGGAACTCCAAGACGGGTAGATAACAAATGTGCAAATATGAGTCCAGGACCAGGAAACCTGTTTTTGTGTTCTATTATTCTTATATTTTGACCAATCCAACCTTCTATTTTTAGGCTTCAGTAAATGTTTTTTTCTGTATTTTGAACTGTTTACTTGCACTGCAGAATAAATATGCCCCAAAAAGCATCCCGCAGAGCTCCATTAGATCCACCTCTCTCTCATTTGGACCGGGTCCCAGATGAGGGAGAGCTTCCCTCCTCCTCCTGATGGACGGGTGAGAGAGTCCGGAGGGGTGAGAGAGAGGGGGCCAACGTCAGAACAAGGGCTCCCACCGTGAGAAAGCCTAGAAAGTAACCGCCACTATCGAAGCACGGAACCATCCCTCAGGATGCCGCCACTAATTAAACAACATCAAAAGAGGGCGGCCACAGAAGCGACTGCCCTGGAGCCTCTGAGCACGACACTAGGGATGACACAGTCGCTTCAGTGAGGGAGACTAGAGGGTTGACCATTGACAGCAAGACAGTGGTTTCATACACCTCATGTTAGATGGAAAAACTGTACAAGGAAAATATCATAACTTAAATGTTGCAGCAACATGAGACACACACCAACAGATCTAGAACACAATGCTAAATTAAAAAGCTAAAATATCAAAAAAAAATTAATAAACTAAATATTAATGGGTTAAAAAAAATACAAACTACAAATAAGGTGTTAACCCTAAAATTACAAGGAAATTATAAACAGAAACTTTGAGCAAAATATTACATGTATATGGTCAATTTAATATTGCATGATGTATTTCACTCTATGACTCACGTTTTGACACAAACTATATTAAAAACGTATTATTATCATGATTTATTTATGTATTCATTTAGTTATTTTGAAGCACTTTTTCCTCTTTCAGATGACTCATTTAGCTGATTTAAATTGCGTACATACAGCATGTAATCATCTATTAAAATAAAATATAATTTCATTTTATTTATTTACTTAAAGGCTTAAATATATATGCTCAAATAAATATTTTCTATGATCCGCCGTGATGTTCCGCATCGATTTGGAGCTCCTACATAGTTTGAGTTTTACTACAAAAGCTGACGACAAAGATGACACACAGTGTTTTACCCTCTTCTACCACAAGTGGGCAGTCAAGTGTTAACACTGCGAAGACGGCGATCATGTACCCAAAACCATGAGCTCATGATAAAGCCTGAAATAGAATCCAACTACACCGAGTGGTTGCAGGCGCCCTTTGAGTGACCTCATCTGATGCGTTCAAGCATGACTTTTAGAAAGATCATGAGCACTGTTTTCTCTCATAATATTTCCACTAGTATAAATAACCTCATCTTTCAATAAAGGCATGTTATTCCTCATGAGAACAAATGATTCTCACTTTAAAAAATCCATTTATTCAGACACATTTAAACAGTTTAAAAAAAAACGCAACGGTCGGAAAGAGTTATTGATAAGACGCCGGTGTTATTGGCTAATCTGAGGAATGTAAAGGAGCAGAAGGTTGGCCAGTTAATGTGTGACTTTCCGTTCCTGTTACAGTGGAGCACAGGCATTTCTAAAATCTGCTCTTAGTAAATGATTAGCGGAGCACATGTGGCAGCTGTCAGCCACAGTTGAGCAGCGATGGCACACACTTTCACACAGACTCCGCCGACTCTCCCGACACGGTTTACGAAGGCCGCCGCCGTTTAATAGACTTGCTGGTTTTGTCAGCTTTCCCAGGCTGTTACAAGATTCCTCCACCTTTGACTTCATCTTTACTACACAGGCAGGAAATGGCACCTTTGTTAGTAGCTGGTGGATTATATGATGCATAAGAACTTGAACAAAATCGGAATTTCTTTGGGTTCGTCGAAGCCTAGAAGTGTTCTGATAGAGCACTTTGAGCTTTCAAACCACAGAGATAATGATTCATGGAGACGGCGAGGTCCAATGAGCGAACATCCACATGCTGCACTTGTGCGAGCAGATGGGCGACAGTGAAGTGGATTCCTCCTCTCAACAGGCGGTTACACCATAAAAAGACAGAACAATACGTCCCTCTTTTCTCGACTTGAGTCGCACAACGGCCAATTTCAGATGAACAGAGGGCTTGGTTTCTTCTGAAGCCAGTGTTAAGTGGTTGAGTCATTCGTCGCCTTTCATGCCAGTGGGGCTGATTTAATAATCATTGAGCGAGTATTTTGGTTTCCAATCTACTTGAATATAATTTCTTCATTTGCATCTCACTTTTTTAGACAAACTGCATCTTAACTAATACTATTTTCCCCTAAATTAAATAACTAATTTAACTGATCTAATTTGGCTACAGATGGAATTGAGTCATACATAAAAACATTTCATTTTATTTTGATAACCTTTGTCACATTTTTGAGAATGCATTTGGTCAATGAAACAACTTCAAGTACGTGCCCCTTATGATAATCATATTTGTACTTTATTCACTTTTCTGGTGTCATATTTCTACTACTACTACTACTTTTGCATCATTTTACATATTTCATCTACTTTTATGAGGCGTATTATTCTTACTCAATATTTTGGAGAAAAATGTATTTTTTTTTTTTTATGGTTTAGTCAACCCTTGTTAAACACAAAGAATAAAACATATTAAGGTCATGTACATACTCCTAGTAATAACACAATCCATAACACAATTTCTAAAATAGCATTATATTGAATATTCATACAGATGTATTGACAGAACGGCCATTGACCATCAGAATGACAGCCATTCATTCAAGTCCCGAAAATGATATCCAACATTATTATAAAATGCTTTTTGCAGTTGAAGATGGAGATGTCCTCCTGTCACAGCTGCTGAGGAAACAGATGCACTGGCAGTCCGTGCCACAGCTGGCGCGACACAGACCAACCTTCTCAACTGTTGCACGCAGCTAATGGACTTTGCAGGACAGAATGCCGGAGCCTGGAGGCTGCTGCGGGGTCAAAGAGCCACAGAGCGACAGGACCAACGAGGGGGTCAGTGCGGACAGCAGAGGGCCAGAGTGTGGAAAAGAGGCAAATTACCACCGTCAGCGAACAAGCGTTTAGTCACAGTTTCTGTCAGCTGCTCAGCATTTCCACCAGAAGTACTTTCCACCAGCAATGATGGAAGAGCTATTTTGGAGACGTCTGGCTCGTGCTGAGGGAAATATTGAACAGTTGACACTTTCACTTACAGTAAATTCCCAAGAGACCAGTCATATGGATCTGCTTTATTCCGTCCAGCACAAGTCTGGATGACGTAAATGCAGAATGTGTAGGAATTTAGGATGAGATTACTCATAATCATATCCATCACACTCCTCCGTATGGAAAAATGCCACTGGAGGTGGCATGTTTCAGAGTGGAAGCCTCTGGGAGGAGGCCCTTGGGCAGACCGAGGATATGCTGAAGACATTGTAGACTCAGGCCTGGGTCACCTTCCTCTAAGGACAAAAAACAATCCAGATACTTCACTAGTCCACCAGACGCACAACTGGAGAATGTAATTTTGCACCTCAGAACAAATCGCTCAGCCATCTGACCGTACCCTGGTGAGACTACATCTTAGTTTGTGACTATGAGGCTCTTCAAATGAGTACTGAAGAAATGGGTCTTGTATAAGCCCCCTCTGTGAGGGGGCTTATACAAGTCTTTACAGTGGCTACTGTCCCTGCGACCCAACCTTGGCTGAATTGAAGAAGATGCATGAAGGACTGAATGCATTTCTATAACAATCCATCAATAATACAACATTAGCCAGTCTGTCAATTCATCCAGCCATTTCATATGCACCTATTCCCACCATATCGGCCTTGTTGAGCATATGACCACTTTTGTTTCGGCCTACTGGTCGTCAGTAGTTTATTCCAATTTAAATTTCTCTCCAAACACATTCCCCCCTACCCCTCAATGCCCCTAAAAAAAGACATTTACAGTACATTTTCCATGTACAACAGCAATTATCTGCATCCACATAAAGACATCTGTCTAAGGGCAGGCGGTATTTCACTAGTCGCTCGCCACTAAGCTCCAGAAATGTTGGCTCTGGCTCCCAGAAAATAACGTGCCGCAAAAATTCACTGGGACTCATACGAGATTATTAAATCAAGTAGTGTCAACAGACGCATAAACATATCAGGCGCATCTTAAAAAAACGAGGTGGGCGTCGAATACTTTGGCAGTATTTACAACAGGGGAAACAAAAACAAGTGCTAAATGTCACTCGAAGTAGATGAAACTCCAGGATTTGTTGTGGATATATCTTGAGCACTTGGCTGAGTCAGCAATAAAATCAAATGCCTTCGGTGTGAGAACTGACGTCGAAGACCCCCAGGTGGCTTTGAAATACCAACAAATCGGAAACATGACTAAGACCCTGCAGGCTTCCCTGGAATTTGGGGTGAAACAATACATGAGCAGCACTGCCCATCGCCGTGGCCCCCACTCACTTTCAACCTGCTGTGTCAACACAGCAACCAGCTGGAATGCAGGAGCCGCGGCGGCACACGGAGATCAGCGTGGCTCTCGCCGGCTGGAGCTTCTCAAAGTACTACCTTGGTGTTATTCTCGCTCCATGCTCCTTGTAAAACTAAATAAAAGGCTGTGATACTTTCGGGAAAATTGCCGTGGAGTGGGAAAACCGCTGAAGTAAATATCAATTTCAAGAACTGCTGGTAGCGGGTCCAACAGGCAAGAAAAAAAAGGGTTAAAAAATGCCTTGTACACATGGCTGAGTGCATTTAATATTTGTATTTAATGTTTTTACAAACTTGAGTCGTGGAATCCTTAATCCACATCTTTAATGAGACAAATTTGCTGGAGAAAAACCTCAGAAAACAAACTTTGCTACTGCAACCCCATGAACAAACCAACGACAAGAGCCTCACATGCTCCGTCCTTGGTCTGCGTGACCCAAAATTGCTAGTTTCCCCTGCTCATTCTTGGACGTCACACGATCAAGACCTGCTCCTGAAAACACTTATAAATCTCTTGGAATCCGACTGTAATCGCCATGTTCCTTGAGTATCAACCTCAGAAAGTGTTGCTCATCCAACAGCGGAATTATCTGAGTCATGTTTGCATGACTAAAAGGTGAGTTATGTGTGGTGACAGAGTCTATATTTCAAGTGAAACATGGCGTGCGATATTAGGTAGGACAGAGGGAGGAGCAGGAAACATCTTGTTCATAGTGTAGCCTTGAATTACCCTTCTGTAAATGTCTATGCCACTTCGAAAGATGTTTGCTGTTTAATCGTCATTTCCACACTACTGATCATCTCAGTTTTGATACACAAACAGCCTTATTCATGACGCCTTGTGATTGCATGGTCATGAGTGCGTGAGGGAAATCGATTGTACACGTTCCATTCCCTGTCATGGGACAATGACGAGGCGGTGTTGCTACCAACAGAAGACAATATTGTTTCCTCTTCACAAATAACTCCAGAAGGGGATATAAAATATGCAATATTTTGAAAACAAATCTATGAGATCAATTTATTTTTTTGCGATTGTCCACATTGATAACAGCATTTTGGGTGGCTTTACGTTCACGCTATTGCTAAGCGGCAATTTTAGCCACTTTACGGACAATAAAATTTGGCATAAAAATCTCCAAATTTAGATTGAAAACAGTTGCCATCCATAATACATCCAGCCTGACAGAAGATGAGCAAGATGTCGGACACTGTTTAGACAAATAAAGAGACAACAATCCCTTAAGCTTGCACCACCTTCGACAAGAAACCAAAGAGCCCGATATAAATGGCCGTACTAAGAAAACTCATAAACAGTTATTAATTTCTTGGATTTTAACAAAAAGTGCATGGCACTAGCTTCCTCTTAGGAGATATAAGTTGTGTAAATGTCAGGTTGCTTCCAACACATATTGATTATATCGACTTTTTCCCAGTTACCAAGGGTCATGGACAGCAGACTCTTGCAATGCTTGTGCTAAATTGATGCCATTAAACGGCACACAAAGCAGTGACTGATGCTGTTATACTCCATTTTAAAGACTTGAAACTGGAGGATGAAGGCTTGTTTGATTTGGCATCATTTATTGCCAACTCCCACCTTATATCCGACAACTCATCGAGATATAACTGACATCATCATTCACTCAATGCACAACAGCCTAGTTATTTTCATCAATATTCCAGACGGATCTCTCATTAAAGCAAATGAAGAAAGGCGAAAAGTGAAAGTGAATATTTGGTGTTGTTAAACTGCCAGGTAGCATGTGATCCGTCTGAGGTGTTTGCACAGAGGGCTCACCTGCCTTTGCGCAACAGCTCCTTCAGCTTATCGCTGATCTGAGCTTGTTATTGTCACTTATTGGTAATAATTTACTGCCTCTGCTCCTCAAGGCTCCCAGATTGGCTCAGGTCAAGTTTGCCCTCGCCCAGCGTGTCATGACTTTATTTGCTCAAAGATTATTTCTATTGAATTTCACATGTCTGTCAACAAGCTTGTGAGATAGCAGCCGACCTTTGACATGGGCGAACCAGCTGATTCTGAGGAGAAGCAGCATGACAAACCCTCCAGGATATCCAGCATTCACCGCATCATAGTCATTCCTCAGGGGCTATTTTATTCCTTGCATCTGTCGGCTGAATTCGGAGGCCGTTGCTACAGACATGGGTCCTCATTTCAGTTGAAAACCACATCATAAATCTGCTGTCCTACCTCCAGCAATCCTCTTCAGAAGCTGCTGTCGGGCAATGATCCGACCCAGCCGGTACCCAGAGCGTCTGCGGTGATGGTCCATTCTCAGGTAGATATCCTGAGTCTCAGGAGTCATGCTGCCCAGGCATTCACTGCCTTCTGACTCTGGGAGCTCCCGGAACATAACGGAAAGCCTTTTTTTTTTCACCCCAAACTAACTACTGCTGGCTGGTCCAGACTCAACCACACACTCTCTCCCACCAACCAACAGAAAACTTCACATACAGACACAAAAAGCTTAAAATGAGCTGAGAGGGAGGGGCAGAGCAAAGCCAAGGGGGAGGAGTGCCAACACTTCAGACTATCTCTGCAGGACATGTGACCGCGAGGCGGCCAATGGTGAGGAGCCAGAAGGAGTTCAGCCCACCTGGCTGAGCTGAATCCTGCGTCTGTGTGAAGGCTTGTCAACTTCCCACAGCTCTGGAGGGAAATATAAATACCATCGGAATGCCTATGAACTGACTAAGGAGAGAGCCGGGTGTGGGAGGGCTTACAAAAATAGTGGATTTTGGACCCGCCCTGGTCCAGAACAACTCATCTGCTGTTGCTGGTCAGGCAGGTGCCAAGTTTGGTGGGCGAGGGTGACTCCGCGTCGGTTAAAAGTCTCAGCAGAAGAGCCGAGGAGAAGTTGTTTTGCTTGTTGGAGAATGCTAATTTGCGCTCCCCCACCCCCGCCACATAACCGCTACTTTCAGCCGCAGGAAGGCCTCTCAGCAGGTTTCCTCAAAGTGTGAGCTCCTCAGGGGAACAGAGAAATTTGAGCTTAAATACATAAAAGAGACCTGAAACCAAAGTGACACCCAAGGATCGGCATCTGCTTTGCTAATAGGTCGCGATGGAGCTGTAAATTCCACCCCGATAAGAGTTTTATGCATAAATTGCAGCGAGGAAGTAAGTTGCTGTGTGAGAATACGTCTGCGGACTGACACATGTTCATTTCCCAAAACACATCATGGTTTACTTTTTAAGGGTCTAACAAGTGGCTACATGCCAGAAGTCCATGATGTGACTGTTTATTGATTTATTCTCTGTTATTTGTTGACAACGTTGAGGACTGAGGTAACAGTCCTGTTACACTGTTACCCCACATACATACATATATATATATATATATATATATATATATATATATATATATATATATATATATATATATATATATATATATATATAACATTACATCTACATCTTTTTCTGTCTGATGCACTGTTAACTAAAAAGTTCTGAACGTGGCACCACAATGGGAATATAACAGTCAGCATCATGACTCGTAAATATGGAGACAAACATGAGGTTGAACAAAATGCAGATTATAAAAACTGTCTGAACTTTATCTGCAGCTGAGGTGAAGAAACCAAACTTCCGTTTGCGTCATCCAAATTTAATTATAGACTCATGAGAAACTTGAGATGAGCAGAGAAATGTAAAGGTGTTAGTTTCTCTTCAGGGCCTGATGAATAATGACGGAAAAGTGCGCCAAGCATCACCAGCTTTTGGGGTTGTTCATAGGTTGAGAGAACAAGTCGCTTACTCTGCAGTGACAGTAGACTGGGTGTTTATATAAGGCCAATGGGACACAGAATAGAAGTAAATGTAGCCAAATATCTTCCTCTTCGCCAGGAAAAGCCTCTGATAACCGAAGGGAACTGATGGCATGGAAGCTCAAAATCCATTCAATAAACGTCATTTATGTCATAAATTATGTATTTACATGAATGACAGAGTCAAGAACTAAGAGAGTCAAGATCAATCGTTTTATTTCGCAGTAAACTGTTGGAGTGCATTTTGGGCCATTTATTTTTTGAGATTTGAGGGAGGCAGGTCACTTGAATACGCCTCAAAACGAAATCATGAGGCTACATAATACCACAACTTTCTTATGTGTTCACTAGCAGAAGTATTCTAACTGGTACACAGTACAGATTTTGACATGCGTGCTAAGATCACTAAACATTTCTTTGAAAGGAACCAACGCATCATAAACCTGCAGTCTCCAGTCAAGCTCTGTTGCAATATGTGCAACTCCGCGGGACGGAACAAGCGTCTCCTCACACCTGAGCTACACGCACACCGACCCGCCCAGCGCCAAATCGGGCCCCCTGGCCACGCTCCTGGTGACGAACCTAATTTGGGCACACAGGGCCACTTGTGTAGTAGCAGCATGGCGCCACACGTGAATGGAACACAAGTGGGCAAACAACCAAGCCAAACACAGAAAAGGCCTGTTCCACTCCCTGACTGGCAAAATCCGCCCTCACAAAGACCACAATTCAGAAGCTGCTGGAGGATTTTTGCAAACATCTGTCGGGATTTACGAGTCCGCGAACCCCCTCAGGTGGCACAAATACACTCATGTGACACCATGAGAGTGATTTCATCGAGGCGGCTCATACACCTGCCTCACTGAAGGTATCGGATGCTACAATAAGTCACTGAACTCTTCCTGTCCAGACGTCTAGACGAGGTTATTCTCATCAAACATCTCGTTTTACCAGATCAATTAACTCACAATGAGATTTTGTCTGAGCAGGGTGGTGAGCCTTCATCGTGTCCTGAGTGTGTGGAGCTCAGCGGCGAGCCCAGACCTCACCAGACCTGTTCCGACACGTCTCTGTCTGTGTTTCAGACCTCAGTGGCCGTAAAGCATGGTAACAGGAATCCAGACACCAGTGTCACACACACACACACACCCAGCAACAATGCAAGCATCATCTGCAGGCAGCCAGTGTGCACATCAGTCAATGCGTTTTTAACGTCCCAGCATTTTCATGAACTATTTTCACAGACGTACCAAAAATGAAGGTCTTGGTAAGTATTTTCAGAGTCATAAAAGAATAACATGGTTTGTATTTTTAGAAGGGGGTTTCCACACGCCTCCTAAAATAGCTATACTTGGCTGCCTTTTGTTGAGGAAAGGAAATAACACATTTACTGTCATTTTCGCGATATTGTTAGGTTGCCACAGCAACAGTGTTTTTCTGGTTCCTACTTCTGGACGGCTTCAAGATAAACTAAAACGGAGTTCAAGTGTGTCCGGGTCAGCACCATGAAGCCCTAAAAACTACTTAAGAAAATAGATTTAAAGGGGGCTTTTTTGAACAGATTTCGGCCCCTGGCATCAACGGTGCCGTTCTCTAAAACATGGTGCAAGAAGAAATACAGCAATGTAAAGTGGTTGGTTAGAATCATTCCAGCCTGATGTCTTTTTCATTGACGCAGCTTTTTAGAATCCCATTTGCAAAGTTCCCTGTTTCCCATCATGTAGTTCCAGAGCTATTAATGATTGCTACTTTCACCATTTTTTTTTGTTAAATATGCCACAATATCAGGCATTTTGGGCCAAAACACTCAATAAAAAAAAGTCAGTGAAAGGCCACAGATGTGACCTGGTCCCGTCAGCAGCAAGCAGTAGAGCCAAAGTTTGCTAACTTGGCATCTTGAAGAAGTGTAAACCATCCGTTCTCAATCATAAAGTCAAATTTGGAGGCCCACAGATCACGGAGGGCAGCCGAGTGGGATTTGGGACCTGATGTGGTTCTGCGACAGACATGTGTAATCTGCGCCGGGCAGTCCTGGCTCTGCAGTTGTTTCCTGTGGTTAGGTTTAGTGCCAGTGTGACGGAACGTTTCCACTCTTAGCTGACACGATGTTTGAAAACCCTCGGACAGTAAGACTTGGAACAAGGGTGAGAAACTAAATCTGTACTTTCGTTCATTCTTTATTCACCAATTTTCAATTCGTCAATACCAGGTTGGTGTGCTGATCAAACATGTGGGTTGCTGTTGAAATTCAAGGTCAAAAAAGACAAAATAATGAACGCTTCTCACTCCATTCTAGATGTCTTCAGTCGACATGTTAAATGAAGTCAAGATGTTTGGCACACGTCCCTGAATTATGACCTGAATGAGGGATCTCATGCTCCTTTCATGTGCCAAATATCAGAACAGAACAGCGCTGTGAAATGCCACAACTGGCAGCAAATCACAGCATGAAACACGTACAAAAACCCGCAATCTAGTGTGAAACTACACGTTAGGAGGATGGAGGGGCGGAGTGTTTTGACATATCAAGTGTAACATCTGGTATTTATTTGGAAGAATGTAGCGCTTTTGCTGAGAAAGGCTTCTGCGGTCACTCTGCCGCATCTAGTGGCGGCTCCGGGTTACTGCACCATGAGAGTTTCACCGACAGCGCATGATAAACGAGACAGTTTGACCACACTAAATTCAGAATGATTTTAAAATGTTCACATCATTAAATATTAAAACCTTTTTCCACAACCATATATTCATCAATAAAGTAAACTGACAATGTGATGTCATCTTTTATCATCATTCAACCTTCTGATACAATGTTTTTATACTGTGTTTTAAGTGCAAAGATCCAGACCTCCCTCTCCCCACAAACCCTCACTAGCTTTTCTGGAGGGCTACCAAGGTGTTGCCCGTGTAGGGGTGGATTTCTCACTTCAGATTACAGAGACAATCCTAGGCAAGCAGCCTCACATAACCTAGCACTGATGCATGAAGCCTTCATCTGTTGCTGGGCTCCATATTGATCTCCTCTCTGCTGCTGAGCCTCCAGCAGATAGTTCAGAAGAGTTGCATTAGAAGTGCATGTGTTTAAGAGGCAGCTTAAATCAACATGTTTTCTCCTCAACATAAATGCTCAATTGCCATTCAAAAAAAAAAAACAGAATTATTAACGCAGGTATTTTAGGGTGCCGCAGGGTGTGTTGGAAACCTGGGTGAATGTGCCTCATTTGCCTCAAGTGTGTAATTTTCAAAAAGGGTGAAATTGTTTTTTCCATTTTCCTAATAGTAATTTAGCCTGGCCAGGGAACACGTGGGTGGAAAAATAAAACCATGTGCAATGATCTAAAAACAGCTGAGCAACAGCGAAGCCCAAAAGTTACCAATCACCGCCACCTAGCGGCAAGAAGGCTCATTAAAACCGGTTCATATGAGTTAGAAATAGAATTTGTGTTGAAATAATAATGGAAAAAAGTGAAGCTTCATTGTTAACTTGAAATATATATCTATTCGCTCTATGTTTTGGTAAATTAACAATTTGTTTTTTCTAATTTATGGTTATGCATTGGGGAAAAAAAGTACATTAAAAAGACAATTACAGGGCAACAAGAGGGATGAATAAAATATTTAGGATCACCAGTCACCGAACACTAGCTGGTTTTTGCATTGGAACAGAAAAAGCTCCGGTGAAGGACTCCCCCTCCACAGCTGAGGTGAAGCCGGGGTGAAGCGCCTCCACCGCGGGTTACTGACCTGCCAGCCTCCGCTCTCGGACATTCCTCCAGAGTAAATCCCAGGCTTTGGACGTGGAGCTCCGCAGCTGCTCACTGAAGGACCTCCGCAGCTTCAGTTTCGCTGAGTTTCTTCTAGATGTCATCGCAGTTCCTCCACCCGGACATAATAACAACTTTACTCCTCCAGCAAGTTGGATATGTTCACTCTGCGTCCGAAAATCCCGCTTAAATTCCACCCTGTGAAAGCGCCGCCATGGTCGTTTGAAAAGTATATTCCCGTTGGTTTAGACCCTTTCAAATGCCAAAAAAAAAGTTAAATGAACGCAGCCAGGCTTCACACTTCACACCAGATGTGTGTGTGTCGATGTGTGTGTGTGAAGTTCCACGCACGACCAGCGCTTCACAGCCGTGCTGCCTTCACGTACGGTGGTAAATATGTCAACTGACAGCTGAGCAGACAGAGCAGCAGACACCATGGAACAGAACGGAAAGAGATTTAGGAAACGTAAGCCATTGCTGAAGCCCATGATTTAAACAAAAGATAACTTGAGGAACATTTCATATTCACGAGAAGCTAGTCATATTGTGATTATTATTATTATTTAAAATAATATTAATAATAGTAAAACCAATAATAGCAGTCCGGTGGTTAACTGAAGATATAAGTATGTAAAATAATAATAACAATAATAGAGAACCTCATATAATAAATAGGATTGAAAGATCAGCTCATAAATCAATATTTATATCTGAATCAAACATTATACTTACATACTAATGTAAGAAACGAATTGTGTGACGGTAAAAATCACACGTGAGTGTCAGCATCAAACGGCTGTCATGTTTAGATCCTTCAAAAAAAAAAAAAAAAAAAACAGCAATGACTATTCATTTGCTGCAAATATCTCATCTCAGTTACGTAAATATACACGGGGATTTTTCACAGTGACTTTACAGGAAGCGCATCTGTTGGTGGTTGATAAAGGAGATTGACAGATACATAAATGTTCAATTTCTGTTAGCAATATGCTACAAAACCATCTGAGCTCGGTTCAACTGATTTCTTCCTTTATAACCAACGCATGAATGTTCCTGTTCCTCATCGTGGGAGAGGAGGAACCTACACCATCTGTAAATAAAGCTGACCTACAAATATGTACAGAACACTTAAGACGGCATTAACACAATACTTTACTGACACAATACTTTAATGGTTAGAGAGATTGTTTCTGTATTTGTGAGATTATCATGTTCATGTCAGGCTAGTTTTAAATGCATAACAAACGTGTTTGTAACGTCTCTTATCTTATCGCACGAACATGCCTTGCATAACTGCACAGATGTTTATCGGCTTGTTATAGTTATTGCCACTCACTGGTTTTTGTGTAAAGGTTCTCTTTGAAGCTGATTCTTACTTGTGTGAACTCCAAAGACAAAAAGAATCATGTGAGCACTTCAAGAAACAGCCGTGCAAACTGAATTCTGCAGGCATATTTTGACCTGATGTTTGTTTCTGATCAGCCGTGGTTTTGATCATTCAGAAGCATTTCATTGAGAGAAGCTACCAGGATGAAAGTCTGATTCTGAAAACAGGAGACTGATGAGTTCTCTGACAGAATAGGGTGGAAAGCCTAGTTTGAGGGAGAGATCTGGAGGAGTTCAAGTACCTTGGGGTCTAGATCAAGCGTGATGGAAGGATGGCGTGGACCGATGCATCATCTCAACTTTGTGGATTCAGTACTGGTCTATGGATTAAGTCATCTGTGAGAGATTCAAAGCAAAACAGCTGCTCCTCCACATCAGAGAAGGCAGTTTAGCTCACTGTGGAACCTAAATACCGGAATAAAGGATGTAGTATCCCCATCAGTAGCTCCTTTTTTAACTCGAATACCCCACCAATGACGAATGAACTTGCACGTATTCGAAAACCGACGTCGGTGTTTTAACCTAAATCTCTTATTGCGATGCCGTCGGCTATTATTTTTAGGTCTGAGTAGGGTTCAGCGAGTGCTCCCCACACGTGTCAGGCTCGGTTTCCAAACGCACCATCAGATATCAAACCCAGACAAGAGTAAACACCAGAGGTTTTTTCAGAAGGACGAGGCAGCTGCAGCACGAGAGCACAGCGTCTGTCGTCATCACACCTCGATAATTTGAGGAATTTCCTTCTATTATTCTGTGCCCACTTGGACCGCGCAGGACCCTGGAGACAGGCTCCTATTATATCAGCCGGTTCGGGTCCTCGCCACCTACTAGAATTACTGATATAACATGAATGAGCCCTGAACAAACACAAAGCACTGACAGCATATGACGGCTGAGGATTGACAGCTTAGACAGACAAGAAACCTGCAGACCTAGTTAGTCACGCAGACAGTGACATGGAAATATTGGGAGGCTTCTTTTCTTTGCCTGATAGCGCAGAGAGGCAGGTACTGGCAGATGAGCCGCTCTGATATAAGGCTAGCTCAATAAAACAAACTACTTGAACCTTTTATGCCGAGTGCACTTACGCAGATTTATCTTTTAGGCTGCAAAATATGCTTGAAATACACTTTTATCGTCTTTCCAGTGAAAGTTTTTTTTTAAAAAGGCAGTATTTTTTAGTTTATGTTTCGATGTTAGCCACGTAGCAGCAGTGAAAACAGACTGTTTCATTTTGTTCACAGGCTTTAGAGGTTTGCTCTTGGTCTGATTTTGACACCAAGAACACGTCCCGCTTGGAGTTGCCAAAACACACTTGCACACACATGACTTCTCATTATCCGAAATAACAATCTGTTATTATGCACCAGGAGGGGTGCTGTTACAGCTGTAAAGCATCTGTAAACCATAGGTGTCAAACTCAAGGCTTGGGGGCCAAATCCAGCCTGACAAGTCAATTTATGTGGCCCAGAAGAGCTCAGAAACAAGTGTACACTGACATCATGTCCTATGAAGTTGATGAAGAGGGAAGGACAGTTAAGTATGTTCAAGAAGAATGCCAGTATGTTTCTTGTAGTAGTGAAGGAGTACGACTGACGTATTTTTAAACTCACCAGACATGCGAAAAATTAGCCGACAATAATGATCCACCATTATTATTAAATAGTATCTTCAGATGCAGATGACATGTATCAGAAACACGATAAAAAATAAATTTCAAAACAAAACTGGTAATCGATTTGCACAGGATGAAAATGATGCTTCTTCTTGATATAACAAACAAACAAAATAAAAACATGGCGTCGGCTAGCTAAGAATGGCTGGTGCTAAAAAGGAGCATTTGGAACCTTCAATCTATTCATGTTTGCTGCGGGTCCATATACAGTGAGTGAGATTATCAACACTGGGATTATTTACTGGAAGATTAATCTCAGAACATATTTCCTTTACCCCACATGTAAAACTAAATAAATCCAAAAGATGCTACAAGAGGTAGGAAACCCACTTTAGCAGCTCAAACCCTTGATCTTTTCTTCATGTAGGTGAGAGTTGGAAGGTAATGGACCAGTCTGTGCCTCAGGGCTTTGACAGAGAATGTCCTTTCCCCCTCTGAAATTCACAGGGAGCCAGTTTAAGAGTTTGCTGCCACCGCTTTCACTGCACAGACCTGTCATGTCACTCTTTCTCTCTCTTACCTGTATTAATAATTTAGCATAACAATATAACAATCACCGTGTTACTGTATGATACTGTCAGTTCAGCAATATATTGCAGTAAGAACCATAATTTTAAGAGGGAATATCAGTCATGCAGTACAATATTATGCGCATGAAAAGTTTATTCGTTTATTAGTATGACTTCAGTCCAGTTCAACTGAGGAATGAATCCTTATTCACCAAAAATAATTCAAGTGTGCAAAAAGAAAACATTAGTATTAAATACGTCACAAATGCAGCAGCATATCCAAGTATCTATGTGTTGAATATTGATAAAGACAGCTTAAAATATCACACAATGAAGTGTTAAGAACCAGCCAAAAACACACCATAAAGACTGGACGCTTTGACATAAAATGCATGATAATTGCTATTGTTGTCAGCTAAAACAGGTCAGGGTGAAATGCCAGACCAGTTCAGTTTAGGGCAGCAAGTTGCAGGGTGAGCAACTTGTTCCTGTGATTTTCATGGTTCTATTTAGAGCCCCGTATGTTGGCTCTGAAGTGCATCTTGGGGAACAGAAAAAAACTCTCTCTGACTCACATTTGTTGAGAAAACCTGCGGCATCTGATCCTCTTTCCAAGAGGGTCATGGGTGAGCTTGAGACTAACCCCGGCTGAGTTTGATGAAATAAATGCTAGTGGAAAGTCAAGCCAGTTTCCAGTTGTGCTTCTTTTGTTTTTGCAAATTGCTTATTTTCAGACAAAAATATTTCACTTTTCACCCCTGTCATTGTCCAGGCCTTCAGTGATGGACTTATTTCCTTACTGTTTTTGCTGCTTTCCCGTACTCCGAAAACACAAATATGTTTCTAGCTAGAACAGGGACTGGAAAAGAAAAGAGAGTATGTAAAACACAACATACAATTAAGTCAAAATATCTTCCTGGACTCGAGAATTGCATCGTCATTGTGCTGTCTCACCACAAGACTTTTTTGGCTCAAGACTACCCTCACCCTGGCCTCAGTGAAAGCGCTGAATCCTAGTTAAAGGACCACCAGGGCTGCAGGCCAAGATGGATTCCCGAACCCAGCAACCATAAAAAACCCTCCAGATTTTGGTACCAACATCACACAGATTATTTTTGTGATTCCACAGTACAGTATGTTGTGTTTGCTTTCCTTTTTTCCCCCTTGAGCTGAAGGTTAGCAGACGTAGAACCACTGGCAAATCCTTCAAACCCACTCAGGTGGAACTTCAGAACACCAACAAAATATAGTCACCAGTTCCTTGCTGCATAATATGTTCAGAAACAAAACCTCCTTGTCTGACGTCCTGATGTTCAGCTACCCAAAATAAAGGACCCAACACTGTCTAAAACCCACTAAAACAGAACCATGCTGTAAAACCAGCCAGCGCTCTTTCAAATCACTACTATTGAATGCTCAATCCGAAATCTTGAAACCACCATCCGTCATGTGGCTAATCCTCAGACTGATAGAGGCTGACATGTGGAGGTAAGAAAGATAATGGATAAGTGCAACGGATGTCAACATGTAAACATGGCGTTAGCATGGCTCCATCTATCTTCTGTCCAGGTGACTGACAGAGCCAGAGTAGACAGACAGACAATACGGGCTTGTCACCCAGAGATAGTAAAAGTGATGGAAGAAACGCAGCCGTGCATTTTTGACCTCTGCGGACATGAATCAGTGCAGAGATAAAACGCCGCGCCCCTCCTTCCCCGAAAGAGAGTCGCTCCTCTATAAAGATGAAGATTATCACAGCGAGGATCGTCGTGGCGAGACGATGACGGATCCTCTGGAGTGCTGCTTGGCAGTGGAAGTAATAGTAGATGCAACAAGAGGAAACATCAGTCAGCTTGAGAATGTTTTCCCTTCGCTGACTCAACCACTTGTTTGTTTTGGCTCGGCGGCTCGGTAAAGTGCTTGTTTTCCTGTTTCCCTGAATAACGCCGCTCACACTCACACAGCAGCCCATGATTCAGCCGCGCAACACACCGAGATAAACATGTGTTTATTAGTGCGATCTAAATTCCGTGGCACGTCAGTGTGTGTGTCGGATGTGGAATGCTGCCCTACAGCTGCGGCGGGAAATTCCCAGATGTGAGGAAACTGATTTCTCCGCCGTGATTGGGTCATGTTGTTGGCCAAGGGGTCTTACACCAGGCTCCATTGAATAGTCTGGGAGATTGCTCTTCACAGGCTAATGGAAACAAGGCCTCTGAGAGCGGGGGGCTCCCCCTTCCACCCCGCCTCAGCCCCCGAGGGCTCGTCCCAGGCATGTGCTATAAATTACCTGACCATATATTCCCAAGTTGAGTTCATTTTTCCAGAGGAGTCACACATGTGGTGTGGATCTGGATTTGGATGATGGGTTTGGAGGAGCTGATTTTAGTCCCGATCCATTAAAGTGGCGGCTAATTCTGTTTTCCTAGAGGTCTGCTCGCCGCGGCGTCACGGACTCCTCCTTCTCTCCGGCTGCTGTTTCTGTGGACCTTCCAAACACAATCAGGAATTTCAGGAGTTGAACATGAAAAGAATCTATCGCCCGCAAGTTTCTTACATAACTGTCCAACCACAGCATCCCAAGAATAGATTATAGAATCAATTGAGCATCACAGAAGTGAGCTTTCACAGGGGTCAAAGTTTGTATAAAGGGGCCCGAAGAATGAAAAACTGTCATGACAGGCGTACGTGGCTGTTGTTTCATTGAATGACAAAGCATGTAATGCTGTCAGTTCTGAATCTGCTCAGTCCAGATTGCCGGCAAAAATGCATGGGAAAAACATTTACACCCGCGGAAGGCACCTGGTTCCTATCAGAGCAGCGAGGTGCGTCCACCTTCACTCGCTTTTGGGGGCAGATGTGAAATACACTGGATGGTTTTTCAATTTGAGATCATTGTGCAGCAGATGCAATTTTAAAGAATGCAGCCAGTTAAAACAAGTGGTAGGTTTCAGACTGGATGGATTTTAGGCTCATGTGTCTTAGTTTTCCTGTGTTTTCTGTACAAGATTTGGAGGTGAATTTTCATCTGCAACCGAGTATTGAGCTGCAATAATTGTTTTTATAAGACAAAATTGGAGCCTTAATCGACTGAAGAGGCGCAAAAGTCTTTCGGCAGCAACAGTTTTCTACCCACTCTTCCAAGAAGCGTAGCTTCCTAGCTCACCACCGTCATCATTTTGGCTGGCTTGTCCAGTTCCTTCTTTTTAAAATGACCAATGATAAGTGGGAAACTGCTTGTTTATTTTGTTAAGATAAGAACTGGTGTTTAAGGTGTGTCTCAGGTGTGACTGGTACATATTAAAATACACCACTCCACATGTTCTTCAATGCTATTTCACAAATGGCTAAACATCATGTCGGTGATGCGCAGCGATGATCTTGATTCTGCTCCACCACCGATCAAGAAGGTCGTTCTCCATGCTAGAAATCTCACGTGATTACTGTAATTTCCATTGCATTATAAGCCACTACTTTTTCCTTGCGGTCCGAACCCTGTGGCTTCTAAAACATGGCTAATATATGGATTTTTACAGGCTAAAGAGCATCGTGCTGTCAAAATATTGAGCCTTGTCACATCAAACCAATGAAATCACAGGTGCAGCTTCGCCAATGGAGCCGATCTTCTGGAGGACCGGAGACGAGAAGCAGCAGCGGAGACCAGCTATGGTGTCGGAACTTCGGACACACGGGTGAAAACAGCGCATTTTGAGCGCTTGAATGTAAATAAAAGATGTGAGGAGTTCATGACTCAAGTCCAGAACATTGCTGAGTTAGTTTCATAAGTCAGTCTCAATGCGGGCCCCGTTTTAAAAACAAATTTAGAAGTGATCCTCATGCATTTTTAAGCACCACTGACCTTTCTACGGTGCAGACAGCACCACTGCACCCACATCTTATAGACTCCTACAGCTTATGTATGAACAAGGTCAATTTTCTATTTTCTTATATTCAGTGGGTGCCACAAATATTCCGGTTTGCTCTATGGGCCAGAAAATGCAGTAAGTGTCACAACAACAGGAAAACTCAGCACATATCATGTACGCATAGTAGGAAAAATGCTGTACTTCTTGACCTGTCCAGTCTATACTGACGGTTGTCTTGACTCATTTCGTCATTTCAATTTCTTTGTGCGCTTCCTGTGCTGCAGGCTCACAACAAGGTTCAACTCCAGCTTGAGTTAACCTGTGCCCGTCTGCAGTGGTGTTCATATGTTCCTGTGCTTGTGTGGCTTTTCACTCTAGTTTCCTTCGACATTCCAAAAACATACTGAGGTGAATTGGTCAATATGGTTTTCTGCGACACATTTATTTCACTCCTATAACTCTAGAACAATTTGTCCCAGTATCTTTACAGAAATACGCAGACTCAACGCAGTCGTCATCTGCTAAACTCATCAGCCGCGATAAAGTGGAAGTACAGTGCAGGTATTGTTTCCTAGCGGACACAAACATTTCGAGCTTGGCCCCTAACTTTAAAAGCCGGGGGATCCGCAAAGGATACAGGAAGTCTCGCTGCCCCTGACTGCTATTGCTCTTTGATTATCCAGCCAAATTGTTTAATCAGGTCTGAAGCCTGGAGAAAGCCGCGGTGCAACGCTGCCCGAGGACAGAGCTTCTTTTAACAGAGAGCTTTGGCTTTTTTGTCATCCTGGTACAGGTGGTAGTGCACTGCTTTTTGTGTGATCAGGGGAAGCCAGGGCCGCAGAGGAAAGACAGTTTCGATCAGGAGAGCACCCAGATTGAGGTAGACCTTTAGCCTACAAGCAACATCTGGAATCTGAGCTTGATGTGGGAACCTTCAGAGGCCAGTAACAGATTACATGTGGTTCCTGCTGAGGATGGATTTCATGGCTGGCTGTTTTTGTGTTGACTGGTGTGTGGATTGAAGCCGTTTTTGAAGATTTTAGGAGAAGATAAGATCAGATTTTGCCGCTGAACATCAACACTGAATTGTGAATGCGCTTGTGAAGACAACAAAGGAGGGTTTTCGGTTCAATTATTGAAGTGTTTGAGCACAGTGGTTCAGAGGCAGCCGCGAACAGAAGGTATGCAGTCTTGTATGTGTGTACACACCAAAGCCACTCAGGGTGAAGTTTCATATTGTTCGCTGGTCTCTTTTAGATGTGCTCCGCTTGGATCGGTTTCAAGCAAAGGGGAAGTAGAAGGGTACAAGTATGTGCACACACACAGCTGGCATGTTGACCACTCAGTCACCTCGTTCTGGTTGTAGGAATCTGAAGACGTGTGGCCCTCCCTGGCTCATTACCTCTTAAATCTGGTTTCCGCCTTTCTTTTGAATTGGCAGTTGAGTGCTGGACCAACCTGCTGGCTTTTGTGTTGCTTAAGGCACAGTCAGTCACACAGCCTCTGAGAGTCAGAGCCCTCCGCAGCCCGCTGGCGTCCAAAACATCCAGTTTACAAAAAACAGGTCTGGATTCCGAGAGGCAAGCACGGATGCTCACGGCTTATCTGAGTGGGTTGAGCTGAACAAAAATCATGCGGTGAACTGTCAAGTGTTAGGTGTGAGCTGGTGTGAAAAGGAAGTAATAGAAGGAAGTCGAGAAGAATGACAGGAATGAGGAAGAATCTGGATGGACATGGGAGGAAAATGACTTTGCTTAGATGCACAGGGTTGAGTTGAAGTTGAATGAAATAACAGAGTGCAGCTTTAACAAAAGTTTCCCTCAAAATTAGTTTTTCTTTTATGTTCTTTTATGGCTTTCACCAGTACGAATTGAGATTACATAATTTATTATCAGATATGTGGTTTGTCAATTGGATTTAACAGTAGTTTATAGTTTGAACAGCAGTGTTAGTTTGACGTGCAGAGCAGATTTTAAATGTTTGCAATTAATGTGGGGAAATTAGAAAAAGATATTAAAAATATTAATTGTGAAAATGATTTAATAAAAACAGGAGTGAAAATGTGATCATTGAACTAAATTGATCAGGAAATATATTAATAATTTAGGTATAATAGAAAAATATCCTGGCCTTTTAGAATAACAAATGAGGAAAAATCCTTTTTTAAAATGATAATCTTAACAAAAAAATGGGGAATAAATCCTTAAATCTTTCTTTGAAAAAACAGCAGATTATTGCACTAAATTAATCAGAAAATATATCAATAATTTAGGTAAAATAGAAGTAAAATACTGAAATTCCACCAAAAAAATGAGGGGAAAAACATCCTCGAATCTTACAAGAGATAAACTTTTTATTTTTAATGAATGGGTAATTAATTAAATTATTATTTAATTTATTTTATTATGAACTAAACTAATCATAAAATGTGATTACTAAGATAGAAGAAGAATTCAGGTATTTTATAGTAAAAAAAAAAAAAAAATGAGAAAAAAAATCCTTAAATCTTAATAAAATTAGGGGAAAATCCTTAAATCTTTATAAAAAAAAAAAAAACACAACAGATAATGGAACTAAAATAACCAGAAAAGATACATAATTTAGGTAAATTAGGATAAAAAAAATACTGCTATTTACAGTAAAAAAAAATAAGGGAGGACAATCCTAAAATCTCAATTTAAAAAAGGAAAAGAAAACTTCACATTGACAGTGAGCAGATCGAGTTTTTGAAGTGCATCTAATCCATCGCAGCTCTCATCACCATCGAAAAAAGCTTCTGTTCTTCTTCCTCCTCCACAACGTAAATGATCAGACAAATAAGATGATTTGTACTTGGCTGCAAATTACAGCCAAACCTGAGCCGATCTGTTGCGGATGATGAGCTCACTGAGTTTACGGGCCTTGAAGGCATCATTAAACAGCATTATGTGCTATTTAATGGCTGATAACTACAATAATTGCAATAAAAACCTTTGAAAGGATTTTCGGAGCGCCAAATCGCCTCTCAACTGTTTTCACAACCTTGACAAATGACTGTATACACAAAGAAAGGTCTCGAAATACTCGCGGCTCCTTCCCCTCTCCCTCTCGCTGTCAAACAGCCGGGCTGGCCTCTGCACTCAGGAAACCACCGCAAGTCTTTTTTTTCCAGTTTTCCATGTGTGGAATTTTTCAGGCGCTGTTCATGCCAGCAGCACCCTTTATAGTCTGAGCTGTAACTAGAAATGACGACTGGCTTGTAAATTTACCGAGTGATGTCATCGATCTGGCCCAGACCAGTCGGCGGGTTTTGATTTGAAATAACGGCGGAACTCATGAAAGTCTGATTTGTGGGACCAATGTCCAGGACGGTTGAGAGTTTAAACACAGCTCTTGATTCAAACAGTATGGTGAAATGAAATGTGCACTGCTGATATTGCACCAGTAAATGTCCGATGAAGTCATGAATCTGCTCGACATCTTCGTGTTCAGATGACAAAATGTCTTTCGGTATTTTTCTAGTCTTGAAATTCAGGGTACCATGGAATATGGCAACCAAAATTGACACGTGAATAGCCGGGTAAGAGTGAAGGCACGTCTATGCAGAGCCTTCTGTCTGTGCTCTGCCTTTATTTCGTCCGTATTTCTGCTTAGGGATACGGACCATAAGGCGCAGTACCAGTGGAAACCGTGTTGGTTTTGGAATTTGTCGTTGTCATAAACTTTTGACTTTTGACTTTGGGCTGCTCCCCTTGGTTGATATATTGGTGAACAGCAATACCAAGGTAAAGAATGCATGGACGCATTTGATCAGTGACGGCTACCAGGTACAATTTTGTACACAAAGGGAGCATCAATGGGCCTTAAGAGCATGTAGGGCTCTGGCTCTGTTGTGTATGAGGCTGGTTCCTTGGCACACCACACAATAACACCCTCTCTCAGGGTCCGGTTGCAAACAAGAGCTGATCAAGTGTTGGTGGAAAGCAAGTCAGTTATGGACACGCCATCCATGTGCCTTTATTTACAGCAACCACGTCACGTCAAATTCACTTCGAGCTACAGTTGCATGCCAAGCTCTATATACAGTATTTATTTATCTATGGAGCTGAAGCAGGTGTCAGTCTCTATTTTAATTTTTGGAAGCTAATTCCGGCATAAAGTTCCACTGCCTCAAAATACAAGAATCACTTCACTCTTTCACTTCTTCTTAAAGCACAAAAAACCATCCATGTCCAACAAATTCCCTTACAACAGCAGATTGCAGTTCACATGGGAACATCACTGTACTCGGATACTATGACACTTGCTCTACAGAGTCAAGGTGTGGGGCAACACCTATCACAGTAACACACAACACAGTGAACAGAGCACATACCAACTGTTTGGTAAAGCAACATTTTTGAAATTTTCCTGAGCTAGTAGAGAGACAAACACTGTTAGTCATGTTTAGGGCTAGAAATGGTCTGCTATTGGATCATCTGCAAAGATGAAACTAACTCCTGATGAAGAGGAGCAGAGAAGAAGAGGGGACTGCGACCAACCACATGTACATTGCAATAGTGTGAGGGAAAATGAGGAACTCATTGATGTAGGAAATTAAAAACTTAAATAACATTTTATGGTTTTCTAGAAAATGTATCCACCACAGGAACTGGTAGATTACCGTAGATTCCGGACTATAGAGCGCACCGGAATATTAGCCACACCCTCTAAATTGAAGAAAGAAAGTTGATCTTGTTCATACATAAGCTGCATAGGTCTATAACCTGTCCAGGCTAGATTCCAAGCTCACACAATTTTAGCAACACAAGGAATTTGAGTATTTCGACTAGGCTTTTGACGGCCTCTTTCCACAGCATTGTATTTTCACACATATGTTTATAATCTCTGATTTAAAAAAGCTTGCAATATCTACATGCAGCATTGGTGTTTGAATTTTTAGCCAAGTGTGGGCCGCATAACATTACTTGTGGGGACCACATTTGGGCTTGCTGCCATGATTTTAAATACAGGTAAACTGGCTGGAGACGGAGAGAACCACTAACTTCAGCCAGGTTAGCTGAGTGAACAGAAAATCTTGAGGTTTCCAGATTAGTTTCCAGACAGTTGCAGGTACTGAAATGGAGGGGGGCTATATTTCCGATAGAGAATGTATTGTTATATTTATTTCAAAAGTGAACAAATGAAGTGAAAGTAAAAACCGGGCGTTTCGGGAAAGAAAGATTGCAACTTTGAAAATAGATCACAACAGGAAGTTGGGGTTATGACAGAGCACTGATCTATCCTTGAACTGTCAGTAAAGTGCTTACAAATGGGAAGACTAATATAGCCTCACATCACGCGTACAGACCTTACACTGGTTCATTTGAAACCATGAACTTAGGAGAACTTAACACTTAACACGTCTATCCTGAAATACTGCCAATAAAACAAGCCTCGCTAAGATCAGTTGAATCGATCGTGACAAAAAAAGTTTAGTGCATAACATAAAGAAACGTTGAGATTGAAATGTTGGAAACGTTGAAAGCAAAGCACAGCTCAGACGAGTACTTTTGTATTTCCCAATTAGTTGCGAAGGACCTCCTGTGCTGGGTATTTACGGCCTCACGGACCGAGATAGACGGACGAGAAGAAAGAGCAGCTGTTGGACGTTACGGACAGCCTCTTCAAGCAGGCTGTGACCCCGGTGAGACCGGAGACTCGGACACTGAGAACAGCTGAGGGACATGCCCGGGTCAGAAAACAGATAACACCACCCCGCTGTTATGAATTCATTGTGGTGGAGATTATATAATACCCAGCGGTGGTTTCACTGCAACAGTACGAATGATTCACAGCAGTGTTTACATGATGGAACCCACGGAGAAGTCGTTTTTTTTTCATGGACACAGATGAGCGCGCTGGTCAGTTCCTCACTGTGGGAAACACGAGTAAGCAATAGGCAGTAGCACTGCAGCACAATAAAAAAAATAAGATATAATATAAAAATACATTTTTTCAGAAAGATTTTAGTAATGTCGGGCAACATGCCACTCGCCAATGTTACACAGTCCAGTTTGCTCACTGCACTTTACTGCACCTTTAAAGACGACCAGCTTCAACAGGATGTTTAGTAAGTGGACATTTGACATGTCAACAATGGCTTTGCAAGATTGAAAACACCAAAAAAAAGTGTACATTTAAGTAGATATACGTTTATGTATTAATGGGAAAATGAAGTACAATCAGTGCATTTCTACATAGGAATGTTGAAACTAACCTTCAATAAATTGTAATATAATGTCATTCCAGAAGGGGCCAAGTTACCACTGAGAATGGTGTCAAGGCAAAAAGTAGGAAAAATTAAATGCAACTTTTTTTTTCTTCTACTTCAGTACGATAAAAGTGCAATCATGCAATGGCTTCATGCTAGAAATATGATGAAATTTGATGATATATGGCCTTTGATTTTATCCAAAAATCTCACTATAAATCATAAATATTGGAAGATCTTGCAAACTATGGGTAAAACAATATGATATAAAGGCTCCTCATATAAGGTGTTTTTATGACAATATTTTTCGGTGACAAAATAGTCCAGTTTCAAAGGGGAAGTAAAGACCTAAAAACAACAACAGAATTTGAAACGTAACTCACGAAAAACATACAATATCTTTGATAGTTGTCCTAATGAGGTCCACATAAACGGAGGCTGCACATTTCCCCCCTCGGCATTTCAGGAACGAAAGATTCCAACTTTGAAAATAGATCACATCAGGAAGTTGGGGTTATGACAGAGCACTGATCCATCCTTGAACTTTCTGTCAAGTGCTTACAAATGGGAAGACTAATATAGCCTCACATCACATGTACAGACCTTACATTGGTTCATTTGAAACCATGAACTTAGAAGAACTTAACACTGTCACTCTGGAAGTATGTCTATCCTGAAATACAGCCAATAAAACAAGCCTCGCTAAGATCAGTCGAGTCGATCATGACAAAAAAAAGTTTAGTGGATAACATAAAGAAATGCCTGTTTGCATCAATAAGCCGTTGAAAGCAAAGCACAGCTCTGTCAAGCACTTTTGTATTTCCCAATTACTTGCTAAGGACCTCCTGTGCTGGGTATTTATGGCCTCGCGGACTGGTTTAGACTAGTTCCAGTTCAAGAGTGCCACCACCCTGATGTAGATGAAAAAATATTTAATGTGTGCCGTCATCTATCAGAGACCTGGAGCAGATATTCATGTAAAATGGAGTTGTGTGCAGGAATTTACTGTATATACGGGCAGAAGTGACAAGGCTCTTGTCAGTCACAGTGAGGATTGTTGACCTCAGCATTCTGGATTCTCAAAACGTTCAATGTAAACCACACAAACAAGAGGCTTTAACAAGAGTATTTGTATAGGTCAGATCAATTCAACAGCAGAGTTTAAACTTTTAGATTAGGGCAACCAGCCACATTGTTTTACTGTGTTGCTGAAAACAGCCACATCCTACAAATATGGAAGGCTGTAAGGCTCACCTCACACAGCTGGTCATGTGACTTGGCAGGAGTATAGTGGTTAAAGCACATCCCTGTGTGTCACAAGGTTGCTGGTTCATGTCCGGCGTATGTCTCTTGCGCATGTATTTTCAAAATTCATACATTTCACCGTGATCCTCCTCAAAATATCAAGCGGCGTACATACAAATGTGCACACCATTTTTTAAACTTTTTTTTTTTTATGTGGCCCATGCCACCAATAACGCGGCCCCGTTCTTCACCACCGACTTCACCACCATCAACAATGAAAAGTAGGTGAAACACATTCCATTCATTTTGTTTAGGGAATGACAAAGTGGTCATGTAAATCGTGTTAATGGGGGATCTGATGACGGTCCAAGTCTTATGACCGCGGCTCACATCGGCATTGAACGTGTGGCGAGGTTAATGTTAACATAAACATGTTTCAAGGTCAAACGCAAGTCAAAGTCTTTTTCGCCAGAACAGCTCCTACTTTTTCGTCTTATTTTCTGTATATACAATCATCTCAACAGCAACTTGACCAAAATCGCAGTCAGTTCGGCGACTCATTTGGTGAAGCATGAAACTAGTGAAAGAGCCACGGGTTGGCCAGGCCTGTTTCAGATGAATATTGAATTCAAGATCAACACCTTTCAGCCTTTAAATCCTGCATAAACACGCTGATGCTACTCAGAGCCAGAACTGTCTCCAGCCAGATTAGCAGACAAGAATCAATACGTCTGGCTTAATTAAAACTCCGAGCCCCTTCAACACTTCCCTCTCTCCAGAGCTTCCCCCTCAAAGTCATTCACACCGACGTGTGAAGGGAAGAGGGCTTAGCGTTAGTTTCCTACGAACAGAAAAAAAGGAACTCAAAAGAATTCAGAGTTTCCTTTTTGTTTTGGGTTTAATCGCTGACAGGAGATTTCCACATTGAAAGTGCATTAGCATAGCTATTCACCGCGAGGATCGGTCTAAATTCAGGGTTTCAATCCCAAGAGGAAGAACCTCCTGGCAAAACAACTTCCGTCCTATTTACCCGATGATCAGTGTAAATACTTCACCGCTGAGAAAGACTGAAGTCACACCAAAAATAATGAAGCTGACCTGTGCTGCCACAGTTACTATGTAAAGGAGGGATCATGTGCATCTGGTCTACATGTGTTTGGGGATTCAGCGACGGCATACGAATGACTCCCTCAGGAGAAACTCCGGGAGGATCCTCGGGTGAGACTTCCTCAATGAATGGTTTTCTATGTTTTCGGTTCAACTATAGCAGCCGTGTCAAACTCAGGCCTTGTCCTCATGAAAAATGTTTCCCTATCATTTTGAAATAGTCAGTTGAGAAAAAATCTGAGTCTATAAACTCACTGAAAACTATGTTGTACCGAAGTCAGGCATAAAGGTCTTGCAAACACATGAGCATGAAAGCTGTAGCGCAACACTGTATCGTAAAGATGGCCGCCTTGACAAAAAACGGCTATCGGCCTTGACTTTGTTCAAAAAACAAACAAACAAAACCGATGAAACTACATGTTTGGGCACTCACCATCTCGTATAGCCCCAATTTCACCCCAAAATAAAACTGACAGAATGCAGTCCATGCCGTTACGAACATGAGAAGGTTTGAAACTGAGTGCGTGCCTTGCCTGGACTGCGACACCTCGGAAGGATAACAGCAGCATGAACATGGTAAGAGAAACTACATCGTACACAATAGTGTGCCCCGACAACAAGGTGACATTGGGAAATTTCAATGGATGTCAGTCCTTGTAAAATAGAGGCAGGAAATGACATCATCACTGTCAAAAAGGTCTAGTTTGGACACAAACACGAAGATGGCAGACCATCAATTTCATTCCACTCTGGTAGTTTGAAATAGTAGTGGGATCGGTGGACGATCTGACAGAAAAACCTGGGTGCGCACTTCAAATCCCAACTTCTGGTGGAAACATCTCCAGTTAGCTTGCAGGCAAGTCTAGTTGCAACCTGCCTTCTTCTCTGTAGCCTGCCACAGCCAACCTTTGTTTAATTTTGAACATCCATAACTGCATGCTTGTCCAGTTCCCCCTCCAAAACCATATTGTCTTTTCATCAGTTGACCATGTAAACTAAAGAGAACCAAAGGACATGTGCAACATCACACAGCAACCCAAACTGGCACGGCTGCACGCAGATCCTAAGGTATATTCTCGCTACATGAGAAACGAAGAGGGGGTCTTCAGGAAATCCTCACAGGTCTGGGAAATGTCAGTGGAAGGAGGGATGGGGACTTTTGCTCCGGCGATGAGCTCAGCTGAGTATGTTTAGAATGGATACATCCACCGAACACACGTTACCCTCGTGATAAATGCAGGTTTCTGTTGCTTCATAAAACATCCATCGGCAAATGCGTCGAGCCAGATTCATTATTTCCATGATTTACGGCAGTTAAAGCAGCTGACTTCAGGGGGGAAACCGCCACCGACTCCTCCAACCCGAGGAAGCCATTAATTCCAACACAGCAATTAAAGACTCTGCAGGGAATACATTTCCATACAGATTAGTCGTGTGAGTGGGAAAGGAGCACTTCTGGCCCATCATCTCGTCAGAGACTTGGAAAATGCTCCATAAACTTTGATTCATGCAGCAAGAGAGTAAATATTTGAGCGGGAGGATTAAGCTCTTTTCCCTCCCTTAATAGAAGACGTCTTCCCTGAGCGCATCCATATGCGGCAGAGTGGGGCTCAAGGATTTGTATTTGGGTCTCAGCGAAAATATGGAAAAGAGGAGCCTCCAAAACATACAGTAAAGGTGCCTGAGTCAAAGCTCAGGGGAGGCTCAGTGGCGTTAAAGGCACTGTTATTTAGTGTAAACAAGACTCAAGTGAATTAAACTAAATTAAAACAAGCTTTTTACTGCCATCTGTTTAGTAGTGAGGCCAGGGAATAGTACCATACTGGTACTGTCACAAGCAGCATGGCAGCACTACTCACTCCCTCATATTCAGATGTTGTTTTCCAGCTCTCACAATCAGTATAGCTGTTAATCCTGAACTTTTCCTGAACCCTTTATCCATAATTTCTATGCAGAGAGTGACTGCCAAGGCGGATGATCAAGTGGCCGTGGAAATGCCTGAATATAAAGAAGTTTGATGCATGCACAGATGCGCAGCTCTCCCTTACAATAGCTGAAATGAGTCGCCAGTTTTTGGCTAAATTCTTCCATCTATATTCATGCGCTTGCATGATATACTGTAGCTTCTATGGCTACATCTTTGAGCCCCCACTGCTTTAGTGCAGAATACATTAAAGTAAATTGAAATATAGCTGATGAAAGTGAGCTCTAGAGGGCTGCATTTTCTACCATCTTCAAGATTTAAAATTATCCCGCAGCAGAATGAATGTAGGTGTGAATGTTGGTTTGCTTTCACCTCTTCAATCCTCTTGAAGGAATGAAAATAAAAATGAAACTTTCAGTAAATAATAGGAACAATTTATAGTGAGCTCATGATCATAATTTTTTAAGTATACATATTTTTTTAATTGTAAAAATGTGTGCATATATATATATATATATATATATATATATATATATATATAGTTTGTTTTCCCAGTCGATTGTTTCATATATAAATTCTTATGAATATCAATATAACATCATCAGTCATTCTTTTATGATGTCAGCAGGGTTGTCATTTATGATCACCGCTCGTTTGCTATTTTGGACTGAAAGAATCCAGTTTAAAATCAGAAACAGTATCCGCTTTAAAGAGGTGGAGAGCAATGTGGTAATAACTGCCTTCATGTGAGTGTCTTGCATGTGTTTGCCATGACAGAGTCAAGCTCTTTTGACACTGTAAAATATGCGAGATGAAATGCAACTGTGGTGAAACTGAATCCGTCTTCGTGTCAGAAAACTTCAATGCTGTTAAGACGTGACTCTGAAACCAACAAACTGATTAATGTTGTGGGGAACAATCCCGTTGTGATGTTGACAAACTTGTTGACGTTATTCACGGTGGTCTGACACTCGGGTTTCCTAGAATTACGGTGAGGAATGACCAGCCATCGGTCACAGTGCATAGCTCAAGCTCAGCAGCGGACCACACATTAGCCAAATGCCACATGAAAAAGTGACGTGGAATTTTTTCCAGCCCATAATGCCCACTTGTGCGGCACCATCAGGCACAACAGGGGTCATGTGAGAGTGCAACCTGAGCTTAAAATGGCATTGAGTCAAATCCCACAGCTGCCCCCTCCAGGGCCACATCGCAGCAGGCCCAATATTCCCCCTCAGCAAAACAGAAACAATGATCTGGCGTGCTGCCGAATTTAAACTGTGTCTCGCCAAGTGAGCAACAAATGAAAGGCCCTGGACACGAGAGAGATTCTGGAGACGGCACCTGTAGCCGTCTGTCTCTCTCACATTGTTTGACGCGCCTGCAGTGCCACCATACAAGTCAGGACACTGTGCAGGATCGACTCGCATGGGTTTGTTTACAGCAAAGAGACGGATTGTTTTGACACCTCACTGAGCGTCTCCCACGGTCCAAAGAAAACAGTTTGAAAATAAACCGACATCTTTGTGGCTTTAGCTCCACGGAAACACATGAATAAAATGGACTAAATATGCCATATATTTACAACAAAATAGTGTTGAATTGGCATGAGCTATTACTTGTGAAAAACATGTGACTAGTGTGAGGGTGCAGTTAACTGTTAAAAACTTAACTTTGACACGCAGTGTACATCAAAGAACTAACAGTTTGTGATACTGATAGCACCATATAAAGTGTGACAGATGATGAAGACAAATGTTTGTCAGATGATGAAGGCAATAGGGTGTAAAACATGAGAAAGACATTGGGGAAAAAAGGAGCTGCATAAAAGCAAATGTCATCAACACTGACTTGAGATCATAAATGGATAGTGTTGTATTTACTATGCAAGATTTATATGAAAGTAGAAAAATGCGATAGAAAAATAAAAACACAAAAACATTTGTTAATAAAAAATACATTTAAGAAAAAGTATGTTTGACTTTTCTATATGATTTTAATATTGATTCAATTTGAAAGATGCTCCCGTTGGGGCCCCAAAAGTGTGGCATCCGGTGTGTGTTTATATCCATATATCCATACCTCATAACACTAGCCACCAAGGTTCACACTAGGGCTATAATGCAAAGATGAAATATCAAGAAAAAAAACAAAATTTTTAATGCATGACGGATGTCAGACTAAAGAGAAATCCATATACAACACTTTGCAGCAACACTACACTGCTGCACTCAGTCCATTGGTTGCTTCAGAATATCTTATTTCTCATTGTCTTCTCTCTCCAAAACAGCACAAATAGTCAAGCAAAAGCAAGGATATGAATATCATCACTGCAGCAGTGGCAACTCCAAACACAATAAAGCATTGGAAAGATGAAAACTAAAAAACGTACCTGCGCCGCCACCGTGGATCGTCTTGTTAGACATCTGCAACAAAACAGAAATAGCGATTGAAAAAACAAAATAGTATTACGATTGAAAGTAGCAGTCATGATAACATGGTAGTTATAGTCTTATGGATCACCATCACTAAAAACTTTGAATATCTTCTCATTGTGTCAAGAAAGCAGCATGCCTCCTCAGAAATCATTTCACAGTAACTAGTGTGCAGGAATACTTCTCTTCCTGATCTTTATCAGTCTGGATCAGTTCCTCTGGGACGAGTCAACATTCCGTGATTTTCCTGCTGCGTCCCACTGCTCTGATTTACACCCTTGTTTTCTCACTGTACTTCCAGATTTCCTTACTGCGATTCCAGTCCATACGGTTTTACAGTTCAATACCAAGGACGGCAGAAATGGTTGGATGAGGGAAAGCAAAAAATCCAAGGTAAGGAAGGAAGGAAAGCTGTGAGAAATTTTGTGGGACTGCAACACTTTATTGGATCAGTCGATCTTGATTTGACTGGAAGCAACATCATACTGCCATAAAGTCATGATCAAGTCATCTTGTGGAGGAAAGAAACGCTGCCCCTTTCATTCCAGATGATGTAGATTGGATGCCACCATAATAGATGCATGACAGCACATGTTTCAAACTCAGGGCCCGGGGCCAAAAGTATCAGGGCGTAAGAAAGTGCTGATACACTGAAATATCGCGATACTTGCCATGATATGGAATCAAAGTTCACAATCTTGATACTTAAGTACTCGGAGAAGTCAATATTTATTTTAGATGCATACAGGGATCCGACTAACATTCAACTTCCTCCTTGAACTCCTTGCAATAGACTAGATCTCACAAGTCTTCAAACACTGGCTGATACCAGTTCAGGCCGACACCATCTCTAGTTGCAAGCAGACAGTATTTACGCCAATATTTAATCTGGGAAAAAAAATGTGGCACCAAAAACAAAAGGGTTTACTTCACACCCTTCATATTCAAGTGCCATTAAAAAAAAAAATACAATGTAAACTTAAAATGGGTTTAGAGGAAGTTCTCTTCATGGTCGAGCACCACCAGGAGATCCGGTGTTGGAGCAAAGAGGGGGCGAGTCACAGGTTTGCACCTCTGTTAAAACATGGAAGTCGGGGATGGGCCCTCAGAGAACCATCAGGCCCAGCCATGGATGAATCCTTCATTATTGACTGTGAGATTTGGCAGCGACCGCAGGGGAGTAACCTTCTGACGAAATGCAGTCATTTAGACGGCAGTGCCGGCCAGAGATCTGCGCCCCAAAACTGAGCAGACCCTGTCAAGACTACAGACGTGTGCAACCATCACTCTTTCTGACTTGACAGCCAGAGGAAAGCAGACATGCAGACATAAGGCAGCCTGAAGCCGAGACATAGCTAAAACACGCTGCTGGGGTTTCAGTCAGGTGGTGGACACATGTCATAGGTCACAGGGGTGACAGAGAACAAGGGGCTTTCAGGGTTGTTGTCGGAGGGATAACTCCCTCACGCTTCCACCAACAAGGATGTTTAACTCAGGGACAGTGATGGCTGCCTTCCAAGCACAGATGACACTCAGTCAACAGGCAATAATGTGACACCAGAGCACATGGTCTCTTCAGTGTGTCATTATCAATAAAGCCATGGTAAAATAAACTTCATTTGTCTCCTTTGTGTGTCATCTTCTATTTTTCATAACCATCCGATGCCTGGAATGAAACGTAATACATAAAATAAATGGCATGCTTTCCAGCATTTTGAAAAAAATATTGGCATGAACTTCTGACCATTTATTTTGCACAGTTTCATTGTGCAATAGAAGACGTAATGTGAAAATTCCTGCCCGGCAAGATAGAATCACACTGACCTCCCAACACATTCCATCCAAGATTAGCTATGCCTAAATGATGGGATGCAGATTGAGGCTGTTCCGCTGCATTCCACCTTAAAGTCATCATGCTAACACCGAGGGGAGTCAAAGGTTGTCTGCAAGGTGCCAAGGCTTCAAACAGACACTTGAATAAAACACCTCTTTTAGGCCCACGCAGCAACAGTGTGGGCTGTTTTTTGTCTTGAATCAGTGATCAAGTCTGGTTCAGATTCCCTCTTCCTCTCACAGAAGGATCACAGTGACAGACGTCGGAGCTGATGACTGCACCTTTAGTTGTTGTCAAGAGAACAATGTCCACTCTGAACAGAAAAGTCAGATTTCATGCCAAAACAAGCTTCCAAACTTGCTTACATCTTTGGATCTATCCATCCGTGCAAAGCATATAGCTGTTCATCCATGCACACAGCTATGCATTCATCCAACCTATCTATCCATCCAACCACCTGTCCATCCATTATCCATCTATCCACCCATCCTATCTATCTATTCATCCTTCCATCCAATCACCCACCCATTCATCCATCCATCCAGTCATTCAACTTTTCTATCATCCATCCATCTATCCTTCACCCACCCACCCATTAAAACCATCCATCATCCATCCACTCAAATCGACCCACCCACCCATCCAACCATCCATCCACCCAGCCACCCAACCTATCCAGCCATCCTTCCATCCAGTTGCATTATTTGCATCGCCTTTGAAAACCCGACGCTGCACACATTGTACCAGTAGCCTCGGGTTCCTTGCACTGTATTCTTGCTGGCATGTTGTTTGCCTTCACGTGGCAGCGGCGCCATCAAACAAGCACAAAAGAGCGAGCTGAAAGGCTTTGACTACCCTCCCACCCTGCGTGCTTTGTATCGCACGGTTGTCTGTTTCTTTTAGGGTTGTGAAAAAGTGACATTTTTATACTTTGTGCCGCTTAAGCTTGCTTAGGAACACTCCAGCTGACTTCATTGTCAAAGCGAAAACAACATGTGTCAAACTGAGATCGAGGGAGTTGCATAACTGCAGAGAATAATGAGGGATTTGTCTTAATGCATGTGATGTTACAAGAAATCATGTGAGCGTGACCAAAGACATGTAGAACTGATTGTTTAATCTGTATTTCCATTCTTTTTGTTCCAAAAGAAGTGGAATCAGTAGTATTCGGAGTTGTTTGTGCAACAGCAAACTTGATATGTATATCAAGTTATTCACATGATGTCAATTTGGATAAAGGTTTTGGGCTCCTCTGAACAACATCATTGGTTCACAAGCCAATGAATCCTGTTGTATATGACGCGCTCCGATTAAAATACAACGGTAGTTTAAGTGCCATTTTCATTGAAAATTTCCCAGCCGCAGTCAAGAATGAAGTTTTCTTTAAGGAGGGGGAGAAACACTTGGCAGGAAGCAAAAAGTTCATGGCGCTCACCCAAAATTCTCAAGCCAGATTTAAGCTGAAACAAGGAAACATGTGCATCCATTCTTGGGGATCGAGGCAGAGGAATTTAAGAGCTCACAGCATTCAAGAGGGGAACTGTATGTGCCGAGCGTGAATGGCTGGCCGTTAAATCCGAACAAACGCTCAAAATATCAACAGCGACCGGGAGGGTTTCTCAGGAAAACTTACCCCCTTCTTGGTTCTCGTTCGCGGAGTCACAGCGCGATTCGATGGCGACCGGCTTGGACTCAAAAAGTCCCCTCTCTCGCATCTCTGCAGAGCGTGATCATTCAGACCTTGGTTCGACTTGGACGCAGCAGCCCACTGCAACAACATCACACCAACAATTAAGAATGGATCCGTCTCTGTCAGTTTCCTTCAGACTGAGGACAGGACGATCTCAACAGTGAGGGAAAAGAAAACAAGAGGCGGAGGTCAACGGCTGGGGAAGTGAAGTCTCCACTCTCAATGCAGCTTGACAGAAGTGGACAAAAGACTCTGTATGTGTGGATGTGCTTTTGAGCGGCCAGAGAATATGACCCTGTCAAATATCCCAGTAAAGATGTCCTGTCTTGCCCAGTCGCCTGTCATTAGTTAAGGCAAGGAGTAGTGAATGCCTGGGATGGCTATGCAGATGCCTGGGAGGCGCACTCGACTCTCACAAGCCATTCCTAAAGGGCCGAATCATGCTTCCCAGACAAGAGCTCCTCTGTGTCACACATGCAGAAGGACCCCAAAAGAGCACTTTTGTTCCCAAATTCTGGAGGGATGTCATGAAACATGCCACCATGAGAGAAGGCTCATTTAGAACCAGAGCGACACAGCCCGAGTGAAAACCTCAGGAACAGAACTGCTTTCTGTTCCATCACCCGACGCGTCGACCCCACAGAGTCACATCTGCCCAAACTTCATCATGACCCCCAAGTTATTGGGAAAGAACTTCAGAAAACCGTCGTTCATTTTAATAAGTGATGATGACAGTTGGACGTTGCACTTTATTAGTTTTCGGTTTCCAGATGTGTAATGTTTCATCCATTGATGTGTCATGATCTGCTTGTATTTTGGTTTCATTTTGTCTGTACATGTCCTGTGTTGTCGCCCCTCGCCAAGTCCACTTGTGTTGTGTGTTCCAGTTATCAAGGTGGGAAAAGAAGATGCCGTTGTCTACGAAAGCTATTCTCAATCGTGCATTGTCTGAATATAAGCAACTTCTCGATAAATATGAAAACAGGATGAAGAGGAAATACAGCTTTGCGAAATGTGTTGGTTTCTGTTGGTGCCGTTCATTTATTCTAAACTTCTCGCTGTTTACGTTTGCGGAAGCCATCTCGGATTGCAAACTTACGGTGTTGAAGATTCTCCTATTGTCCGACAGGGAAATCCAGCTGGGAATTTCCCAGTTCCAAGGACAACTGGAACACAGCATTAGTTCTGTTCTGCCACGCACTTTCTGTACTCTCTCCCTCTTTGTTCTTGCAGTTTTCTTGGCCATGCCTGTTTCATTCTGTAGTATTTTATTGGACTTTGCATTTTAGCACAATTGACAGGACACAAGCATCTGACTGTCGGGTGTGGAGGAAGTGATTTATTGTCGTGTGATTCTGTGTGTTCAGATTTGTGTTTGATCTGTGTTTCCAGATTTATTCCTCCATTCTGTTTGCGTTTGCTCTCGGGTCTTTTTGCTGCTGGTTACCACTCACACTTGGGTTCTGTGCATCTTTGACAAGATAAATAACAAATATGGTTTTTGAGAGAGTAATTTCAGTGTTTAATGTTTGAGCTGATGGTTTTAAATGCTATATCTTCTGTGGTCACCGCTGCAAGTCCACCTTCATGTCAGAATCAACTCCCAGTGAGGCATCAAATTCAAGGTTTATTGCCAGTTTAAAAAACGCACCCATCTCACAAATAACCTTGTGTATCATAAGGTTTTTTCCACATTCCCAGAAAGGCATGTTTAAGTCCACAGAACTGCTGACAAGATTTCAATTTCAAGCGTTCAAAATTATCTTGAATCCCGGGTCCATTGTGCAACGCTGTCCTTCAATGTATGGTTTTCTGCTCAACACCTGTCGCCGGATAACCCGCTGGGGTTTTCTTTCACCACAGCAAAGTAAATTGATTTCATGGAAAGCTTGAAGCATGACCAAGAATGCAGCATACGCTTCTCAGGAATGTGTACAGTACCAACTGTGACCGGTCGCGAAGCGTAACATGCAGGAAGTTTAAGTGCTGCCAGTCAGGTGCTGCCTCATCACGCAGAGAAGGAGTGTTTGTATTAAATAAAGGGTCGGCTCCACCTACCTGTGTCTTGCGGGTAGTACAGGGCGTGTCTGAGGGGGAGGAGCTCGCACTCAGAGCTTCTTCAATGTCTAAATTAAGCTGGTCCAGCTTCTTCATTAGTTGGCTCATTGAATCCGACCAGGGTGACTTGACCTGCTGAGACTCCTGGACAAAAGATAAAAGTATATTTTTTTAGCTTTGAAAGCAGTCAGAGAGTACAGTCCCATGATGTCCATTTTTTCCAGCCACAAACGTATGAAATCAGTGCATTAAAATGCAACCATGTGTAAGTGTCAAGCTTACTCTAAATGTACTCCAGAAAAACGTACATTTTCAGTCCAGGGTTTGTAATATTGAGGCCTTGCTGAGTGTGTTTAGGACACAAAATACAGCAGTGGAATAGGGCTGTGTCTTGGCAGGTATCTTGCGACACGACACGTTTCCCGATACAGGAGTGTTTGTTAACAATACCCATCATTCTAAGTGGGAGAAAAACAGACCATGCTGTACAAAAACCAAAATAACCTTTAAACCAGAGGAATAACCAGCCTCATTAGTTGGTGTGGAAACTTCCTGTCAACGCCGCCCGCCTCATTTGACACAAAACTTTCTGGTAAGGAGCAGATCATCTCTCAATCCACCACGCAGTCGTAAACTCCAACAAACATCACAAGCAAATCCCTTAAAAAAAGCCGTCTTGTCAATCGCAGACGCTACATAAGTGGACTTTGGTGCTGCCACACATGGAAATGTGATCCGTTCCACCACTTCTCAGGGTGAGAGTGCAGCACGGGAGTGTTCCAGACATGTGTGCCTGCCTTAGGAGAATGATGGAATTCCCTGCACCGGCTTTCAGTGCTCCCCAGACACGTCCGCGTGTATAAATAGACCATCTCCGCGCAGACGTGAGCCGGCTCTGAAGATCTGGACGTTCAGCCTCATAAATCAGCAGGATGCACCTCAGTCACCAGAGCATAAATTATCGGCGCTGTTTTGCAACCTGAGAAGAGCTGACGGGGAAAGCAGATCTGGCTGAGTGTCTGAGTGTGTGTTTGCTGGAATCATGGGAAGGTTTCCAACTGCACTCAGGTGAGATCAAATGGCCAGAGTGAAGTGTTTCCTTAGAGTGGCGATCATGCCCCGGCGTTTTTGAAGCGCAGCTGCGGATATTCAGGAAAAACCTGGGAAGCATGGGAACCATGGGAAGTGTACGGTGAAGATTTAAATCTGCAGAATCGTCCAGTGTTTTACTAGTTGTGTTCAATGGAAAACTGCCCCCTGATGCAATAAAATTTCCAATATGAAGGTTTGAGATGTGCTTGTAGAATTGGAGAAGAACATGGTGTCAGCAAAGGTGAACCTCAAAAACCCTCTTTATAAATATTGACAAAACAGTAAGGCAGTTTCAAGATGGATGTTGAGGATGTTTTAGCTGTTTTTATGACCAAAAAGCGAAAAAAACGAGGTGTTGCAGGAGGACCAGGACACTGTCCAGGGGTCAAAGGTCAGGTATGGTTAACAATTGATCTGACAAGCACATTTTAAAATAGAGCAACAGTAAATTTACTGGTAGTTTAAGAGACTTGAAACCAGAAAGGTTAGGTCTCTTTCTCTGCCAATAAAGGAGCTATTCTTTCCCCTGAACCTAAGGGAATTAAGGGACCAGACACCAGACAGCTCATTCTCCCTGACCACCCAGGGTCAGCTGACTGACCCAGCATCCGCACAATCCCCCAGGAATGGCCTAAATCTGGCCAATTCTCCGCTGACCCCTGAGGCCCGAGGAGTCAGCTGGGGTCACCGGGAGACGTCTGCTCTCCAAGTGTGCTGCTGACCGGGGGAATGCTGAGGGTTCGACACTGGATCAGTGTGTTTCAACAGTCTAATCCTCTGTGTCTGTCAAAGCCGTTGAAAAGTTGTGACCTATTTTTTTGTTCGCTTCCTGACCTGACCCTGACCACTAAAACATTATACCCACTTGAAAACTGAAAGATAATCTGGAGCACTTTGCTGGTGGTCAACAACCTTGTTGGGAAAGTGCAGAGTGAAAGGCAGAGAGAATCCAACCGACACACATTGACAGATTGCGTTTCCAACCTCCTCAAATATTCCCTGGAGACGTTTACATCAATGTAGCATCACAGATTTGGGACGTGACTGTCCTGGTGAATCTGAGCCAACTGGAAGCATTATTTCATCCCCACATGATGCATCTGATAAATGTCCGCCTCCAAAGCCCCATATTTCAGAGGAGACGTTCAGTGCTACATCAAACGCAGACATTTGGGTTTTTGAGAGGCATAATTGAATATTAAAATGTCAAATATATTTTTGCTTTTTAGCAACAGCCAGATCTTCTGATGGTTCAGATGATAAAATCCAGAATTCCTAATTCACATTTTAACTCGCACTCGATAAATATCTAAAACACGTCCCAATTGTAGGAAGAATTGAATCCATCTAATCTAATACTGTATCTTAAGGACAATATAAAGCTGGAGAATGACTCAGCGATATCATCAAGTTGGGAGAGCAGGGTTGGAAAATGACTTTCTTATCGTGACTATTGTCGCTCCTGTGCTGCCGTCCATGGAGATTCACTGAGATCGACACAACTGTCGATGATAATAAAGGTGGCAGCGCGATCTTTGCCGACCTCTGTTATCTATCAGGGACTGTAGGAGATAATACAAATAGACTGTAAATAAACATTCGCTGGATGGTGTTAGACGCCTGCTTTTTTATCTCATCTCCTCTTCACTCTCTTCTGCGTCGAACAACTAAAACATATTGACTTTAAAAGGGAAGTTTCTACTCCTAGTGAGCAACCCAATTCAGCTCAAATTTTAGATGTATTTATTCAAAATGAAACAAGCAGAGAGCACTATGAGGGTTCAACCTCTCTGTGTATGTGAATTACAGTGATGCGTTTGTCTTTTGTCTGATCCGCAGTGATCAGGGGAGGTGAAGAAGAGAGTGCAGGCCTGGTAGAGATGAGTGCAACACTAGGGGGAGGAGGCCCAGGAAGTGTCAACGATGAAAGTGGTGTTGCGGGAAGAACTGGGAAAAACAACCACTGAGGTTGGTGGATGCAGTGAGCTGAGACTGGAGGGGAAGTTTTGCTGCAGCCTTCAAACAAAGAGCTTGAGAAAAAGTGCTCGACCCAAACCAACACTGCCATTAAAGCCAGAGGAGTGAGAAGCCTGAGAGCAGATGGAGGAAACAACGCGACATATTTAAACAGTTCAGACGGAAAGAGAAGGTGAATTGGTCGGATTTCGTTGTACGTAGTGAAGATAGCGGAACCAGTAGACACCGAATTAACCCCTGAAGTCAGCCAAGCCCAAATGCTAGAAACAGATGCCCTCAGTCCTCTGGAACACATTCCCACTGTCTCTCTTCAGTGACATCCGCACAAGGTGCTGCTCAGGAATGTGGGCACTTCTACTGAGGCCGAGACAAATTCCACAGAGGGTTTGACGCTCAAGTGAGACACTAGCCTTGATTCATCTCCCTGTGCCTTTCTCCCCAGCGATTGTGTGAAGCCCCCCCCCCCTCCCCTCCCACCATGGCAACTGAGCTGGTATGAGTCAATCGGAGCGATGAATGCGTGAATGTTATCTTCTGGAGACAACCGAATGTGAGCTGTCTATAACTTTATCAGCGCAAATTGGCCACATTGTGGAGAGCAACACAGCGGCTTTGACATGGAAATGAGGAGTTAAGTGTGTGAGCTCTGGGCAGGCTGCCGACTCTGTGCCCACCCACTGAGAAAGTGCCAAAGATCACCATGGAGGTGAAGCAATGTGGCAGCCAATCACGCGAAAGGTCATTGGCTACCTGGCTGCTGGAAGGAATACATTAAACTCCTGACCAGGGTGACGTGAGAAGGAGCGCTGCACAGCACTGAGGTACAGTAAATATCAAACACAATCATCATCATCACCATCACCAGCTTTGGCGTAAGAAAAGAACGTGGACCTTTCAAGGTGGGAATCTTTGCATGCAGCGCCCCCGTATGGCCATTGCTAACAAGTGCACTTGAAGAAGCAGAACTGAATTTCTGGGCCATTATTTTAAACACAACCGAAGCGTCTTTATTTGGTACTTAAATTGGTCTGTGGATATCGGGTCTGATTTGTTCTTCAATTATTTAAACGTTTCATTCAACTTTATTTTTGCATTTTAACTTAAAGTGTTTTTCACAAACAGGTCAATACAATTTAAATGTATACAATATAATAATAATAATAATAATAATAATAATAATAATAATAATAATAATAATAATAATAATAATAATAACAATAATAATAATAATAAACTAAACCGTTTTTTAATCATTTTTCGCACTTTTTTTTCTTTTGAGAAACTTGCTGTAGTTACAAAGTTACATTAATAAATAAAAAAAACAAAATAATTAAATAAACAAATGAATTACATTTCATATGATATGTTAGGTATGTTCTATTGATTAATGTACATATCTTCGTAAATACAGTACCTTCTGTACAGATATTTTTTAAATCTTTGAACATGATCACATAACGCACATTGAGTAGAAATGCATGGTTTGTTTGTAAAAAAAAAAAAAAGTCACAGTGGAAAAGTCAAACAAAAGCTGGAGTTAATAGCTGAATGAAAAAAAATTACTTTAGTAATTTAAGTATACTGGGAATCATAAAATGGGCATTTAAGTGGCAAAAAAACGTCAAATTCTACTTATTACTGAACAATTTTTATGTAACAATTATTGAATAAAATATTCCATTAGTTATAAATGGAACAATTCTTTGAGCTGTGGAATAAAAGAAGATTAATGTGATGCTTGGAATGAGTTGATTGGAAGAATAATTCTCATGATTCAGTGGGAGTTTTCACAAGGGTTGCTGGCTTTATTAAAATAGAGAAAGAGCCATTCATCACAGCTGTGCCAGGAGGAGCGAGCAGCTGCAGGTACAGTCGAATGTGCAAATGACTCTGGCTACTTTCAGAGCACCAATAATTTACAAGGAAAATGCTTGGTGCGCTGCATCGAGGGGGGAGTTACTGGCTCAAGATGCTGGTTCCTGTGAGACAGCAGAGCTGCGGAGGTGACGCCATGAGCAGCACTGACCCGCTGTCCTTTGATAATATTTACAACCGTCTCCCGGAATTCCCAGCATTCTTGCAAGGTTCTCCAAAACAACCTATTCAGAGCAAAGTGTCGTTCTCCACACAGAGCTGGCATTAGCTCATAACACCTGCAGACCCAGAGACTAATGTGCCTCACTGGTCTACATGTCAGCGTTTATGAGGAAGGTTTAAGTCAAGCACGACAGTCATGCGCCATCGGATCCTCCAAGCTCACAGGCCTCAGAAACACTGAAAGTCTCCTTCCCAATGTTGCCTGGACACAAGCAGCGTTTCAGTATTTCATATATTGAACTTATATGTGTATATGTAGATGTAAAAACTAGTCACATTTCATTTCAGATTTCTTATCACATCAATTCCCATTTCATCATTATCACCTAAAATTTAAATTTTAGGTGATAATGGTGATAATGAATAGCAACTCATTTTAGAAAAAATGAGTTGATTTAGGTACTAAATCAAAGTCATAAATAGAAACTCATTTTTTCTTACTTCCGATTTTATTTTAAAACTTTTTATATATATGTTTATTTATTGTCTCGCATTGATGAGCCTGGAAATACTTCTTGAAATAGTGCTTCCTTCAAAGCTTATATCCTTTATTTGCATTTCTTTTCCTCCTTTCTTTAGCCAGATAATAGAAAAATATTCTATAATATCATGTTAAATGTGGTATTTTTTTTATGATTAGTATTGAAATACTTTCAAAAAATGTATTCAAGATCCTTCGTTGTATTCTACTATATATATATATATATATATTTTTTTTTTAAAGTACTTCATATACTTGGACTCTCACCCAAAGTATTATTCTTTATGTAAATACTTATTATAATGTAATGATATTATAATTTACATGCTGTAAAAACATTTTTGATGTAATCTTGGCACGGTTAAATGTTGTTTAACAAAATCTATATATAATATATAGTTTGCATTCATGGTTGTGTTGCTTGTAAATAATGTCATTTAATAAAGAGGTAGCTCTCTATGGGAGGTGAGCGGTGACAGCTTGTGTCAAAACAAAGTTGTGGGAGGAGAGAGCAAGCACACAATGTTTGCATTCCTTCTGGATCTACGTTTCACCAGAACAAATATGAAATCGCTCTCCTCCTACACAATCATACCAACTATGCATTGTCTTGTGGAGGAGTTACGTCAGCGGCTGGATGTTGGCAAACAGACTTAACAAGCCTCCCTTCAGCTGACCAAAGAATGCAAACCACAAGAACATTCCACTGTTCCATGTCTTATTTTAAACCACTATCAAAAATCTTTCTCAGTTTTTCTCATACTCTATGTTGACATGTTACCAAGTTAGAGCTCAGAGGTTGGACACACAGTGAGTCGGAAAGGAAGTTGAATGAACACGATTCACACAAGTCTGATTGAGTCCTAGAGAATATTTTGAGTAAACTCAAGTGATTCTTCAGATAGTTACATGGAAGAATTCACAGAATATTTTTGGCAAATTATATATCCTTAAAACTGTACTAACAAAGTGTATATTTTCTTGAAAATAAACGTACTGTATTGTACGCAGCCTTCCATATGACATCCTCTGCAAAAACTACACTCTTGCGATATGTATTTTTTGAGCCATAAAGGTACATGGTGGGTACACACCTCTGTGCTTCTGCTTCCCGCTTCATATCCCCCGCTGCTGTCCGAGTGAGCGACCTCCTGTCGGCCCTTCCTCCTCTCTTTGCCGTTGCTTCTGTGTCTGTTATTGACCGTGACCGCCCGACTCATCGGCAACTCATGAAAGACGTCGTCGTCGTCATCATCGTCACCGTCACCGTCACCGTCATCATGGTCCTCGGCCTCTTCCTCCCGCGAGGACTCTCCATCGTCTGAGCTCTCGTTGATGAAGGGACGGATGTCGGCGTAGTCTCTAAAGGTGATGGAGCTGGGCTTGTGCTTGACAATGCGAAGCAAATTTGGGGATTTGGATTCACGCACCGTCACGGCGTCCCTCGCCACAGTCTGAGGCCAGTGACCATTTAAAAGTAGCCCTCTCTCTTTGACATCTGGCTGCTTGTATCCGCAGTCTTCCTCCTCAGAGGGATCTTCTGGATGAGAGGTGGAATGCGACTTGGACTCACCCCTGTCCACGTCTGGTACACATGATGCTGAATTCCAGTCGTGAGCTGTGGCCAGCAGACTCGCGCCCAACATTGTTTCTCTCACCGACACCAACTCCGGCTCTTGCAGGCACAGATTCCCACCAAATCCATTGTTTGTTTCTTCTTTTAAATCCAACTGTGAGCAGCTGTTTTCAAACTCCAGCGGCGAGAAGTTCGGTTTTTGCGCTCCTAAACTTGCAACAGACTGATGCCCGTCCAATTCCATAGCAAGTGGAGTCTCCATGGTCATCTACAGCTGCAGTTTCTCATCATTTAGAACATATATCCAGAGGTACTTGAAGCATCGGGTCGCCATGCTTCATCCAAGACGCCCCAGAACAGCTCGAGCCTCACATGACCTGGAAGAGAGCAGAGTGTGAACATCATGCAGGACAATGCAGGGCGATTGAAAAGGTCCCGCACAGCGCTGTGTTGAGAGAAGAATCCCTTGAGATCAGGGGAGCGTCCAACTCCACGTCTGTGTGCGTCCTGACTCTTCCTGCTGTGAGGTTGAACATCTGGCTCAGGCTGAGCTGTTCAAGTCTGGATCTGTTTCGGCCCCCATGGTGACATCACTGCACAGAGGAATCCGACCGCTTTTCTCCACTCGGTGATTTTCTAAGAACTACACCACTCATCAGCGAGGGAGATGAACCTGGCCGACTGTGGTTAACATCCCAGTCACCCCGTCATTAAAGCCACGTCTTAAACAAGGCGAAGACATCTGAAGTGCTGGCGGACACCGGAAAACAATCCCACCGTTGTACTCTGTCTTTCAGATGATCATCTTGTTCAACAACAAAAGAGCACAGCTGAAGCATCCAAAACAAACTCTCCACAGCTCACTCTGCATGCGACCTCTGCTGACTTAAACCTCAATCGGACTGAGCTCATGCACTGCAAAAACTCAGCGGTTTATTTCTCTCATTTGCAGTCATCTCACTTTATTTAAGATAAATACACTTGACGTGATATTTCAGCAAGATGGAGTTAAGACAATGCATCTTAAAGGTCTTGTTCTATTGGCAGATTTTTCCACTTATTTCAAGGTAAAAGTACCTTGAAATATTATTTTTCTTGTTTTTGAAGGGGCATTTTTTTCCAATGCTGGAATCAAACAGAAATGAATGGACTCCTACAAACCCTGTTTCAGGATATCTTCAAACACTGGTTGACAATAGAAGCTGACAATCCAAAACTTCTACATGAGACTGACTTGATTTATTTCTGTTTTTTCACTCTTTCAAACCAAAGCAAAAACATATCGGTTTGAAACACATGTATTTGGTTTCCAGACATCATCTGAATTGTAGATTTATTTAATAAGACGATCCAAACTGGTAAAGAATATATTTATTTTTATAGCATCTGTGTTATTGTAAAGGTTTGGTTAGGCTTATTAAATACTCAATCCGCCTGGAGAATAAATCTCTAAATCGCAGGCCACAACACAGAGTCCTGTGGGAAGAGAGCAGTTGGTTTGTTGGACCTTTGCAATGGCCTTGAGTCACTTATCAACTCCCCCTCCTGACAACCAGCAACACACACAGACACACACATGTATAAGGAAACATTTATCACCACTCAGAAGAGCTAGCATGCAAGGCAGGAACAAAGGTTCAGTGAAAAACCTAAGCATCATCGATGTTTTGTGGTTGTTTGTTTGCTTGTTATTTTACCATCAGATTTGGGCGTCCAATTCAAGCCAGTCACACACACCAGCGTAAACAACATGACCATAAACAAAACAGGTTGAGTTCTGTCACTGAAAATACAAGACCAAACCACATAAACCAGGTCAAAAACTATATATATATATATATATATATAAACTGCCATCACATTGTAACCGTTTGTATCCGCATCCTTTGTTGCCCATGGTTTCCCGGCCAAATCTTATCAAGGAATCCTGGGATCTGCCTTGAAACTGTAGCTACCAAAGAGACTTCGTGCACAGTGGCTTCACTCCGAGTATTTGACTGACGACACTGCTCTGTAAGAGAGACCCGTCGAAGTCAACCTGTGACCATTCATAGTCGAGGCAAGGGATTAAAGGAATTGCAGAGCTCTGATCAAATTTCAGTCACAACAGTGTCAAAGTTCTTGCACTCAATCTGCTGTTTATTGGCTTCAAACTTCAAAAATATTTCCCAACTGAAAACCTAAACCTACTATCGTTGGTGTTCAGTGTAATTCCACCTTGCAAAGAATCAGATTTTCCGCACTGAAACTTTGACTAAAAGGTCAAAATAGATCCATTGAGGTGGACATAAAGGAAGTCAGCAATATTACATAGCATATTTGAAATGTTGAGCCTGGAGGTTAAGAAGAATTTTGTGATCAGACTTAAGAGAGCAGCTTATTTAGAGGAGCGTGGAAAGCATCCAAACATGAGGGACGGTCTCAAACAAGTCTTTTCACGCTACCGCAATCTATAGTCGAGCATTCTTCACACAGATAAATATGATCAGAAGATTAGAGACACCGCAGCAGGCAAGTTATGTGAGGATAAAAAAAATCTAGATTACATTCTAAGAAACAGCGTGACTTTCTGTGGGAAACAACAAGCAAAGTCTCACCTGGTGAGTGGAAAGTGGTGTCTGAGTTGCCAGTGACACTGAGATCATGGCAAAACAGTGGCTCGCTCCTGGAAGAGTGAGGACAGACGGTTGGACGGCCCCCTTCCAGAGACACACTTATGTCCCCATAGGCCTCTTCTACAAAAAGACAAGCTTGTCATCCCAATCATCAGCCCCCCCCCCTCCTGCTCGAGTGTTTCCCTTGGGGTTCTGCTGGGACGAGCGCAGACTAAACCATTCAGAATATGCGTAAGAGCAGGGAGAATGTGTGCTTGTTGGAAGATGGAAAGGGGAGGAGAGTGTGGGAGTGGGGGGGACGTGGAGTTGGCACTGTACGAGAACAAGGTGGAATGAGTTGCCAACCTCCACAAACAAGTGTGTGATGAATAGCTGACTGCACTGGCCGAGTCGTCGCAGGAGCGGGATGAAGCGCAGGCCCGACACTTCCAAACAACGGAGGCTGGAATGCTTTCAAGTCCGCAGGAGAGAAGCCAAATGATTAACTAGAGCATATTACACTCGTGAGATGATATCGTTGCGGGAGGATTTGGAAGTGAAACATGTATGTCAGATATCAAGCTCCACGTACATGACATCATCAAAATGCAAGGATACACATGAAAAATAATGAACCAGTGATGAAAATGAAAATTTGGAGAGAATACCTGACAAACTACCAAAAACAAAACAAAAAAATACTATAATAATAATACTACACTCATAACCCTGTGAGGAAAAACCGAGAACGGAAATGCAGCATACAGCGGTTAAAAATAAAGTTTTCGGACACACTTAAAAACAATCTCAGATACTCAGATATTATCCAGAAAATTCTTCAGTAAAAAAGAAAAAAACCAAGAAAATAAAAATTCCGCCAATGCATCATATTAGTATGGATTTTTTAAATTTCAATTTCTATTTATTATTTTTATTGTTGTTATTTATTCTGCTGCTTCCAAAATGGGAAATTAAGTTTATCAATCAATCAAATGTATAAGTCAAAAATCTATTGAGTAAATCCATCTAAATAGTTATTTATAAAAATAAAATAGCATTGTTTGGAATCAATCTGTGCAGCAACAATGTGAAAATTTCAGATAAACATACTGAAAACGATGAAAAAAGGGAACAAAATTAAAAGAAACGTAATAATGCGATTTAAGAAGCACCTAGAGATCTGGTCTCGTGATCTGAAGTCAAACGTAATGATTTCCCATGTTGGAGTTTCAGGCAGGTCTGCAGGGGAAACTGTCAGACAGCGAGGTGTAAACATGGAAGAGGCATGTCTGAGCGATCGCTTGCTTATTGGTGGACGCCTTGTTTACGCTGCTCGCAGGCGTCTTGATAGCCTGACTGAAAGAATCTCGGCCATCACATTCTGTAAATTGTTCTCAACTTATGCCACGGGGGGGAAACAAGAGAGGTGGGGGTTCATTCACTTGATTATTGACTCCTTCATTCAGTCCCCTCCCCAGGAAAGGGCCGCTGGGGCCACAAATCAAGGCTTGGACTCGGCGTGACCTCTGGCCGGGAGCGAGAAAGGGACGAGCTTCACTCATTCATAAAACAGGCGGCTCATGGTTCATTCCATCTGATTGATAAACACTGTGTTCTGTGCAGAAATATTCTGTTTGTCCTGAGAGATAAGATGCATTTATGCAAACTCCTCGGTCGCCTGCAATCTTTTATTGAGAGCCAGAAACATTCCTGGAGTTTTAGCCGGGTATCGATGTTGACACACAGTCCACTGAATAGTTTCAGCTGCAGGCGATTCACTGACAGACGCTGCAGTTGAACTGGAACCTTAAGTTTGGATTAAAGCTTGAGAAATCTTTGGAACATTCCTTTTAATTTACATGTTGCCATATCAAATGTTAAGGCTTGTGCCAGCATACAGCTCTGAAGCTAATTCCATCCGCTTTGATGTCACTCTATTTCTCCATTTTGAGCCACTTAGCTGAGGCACAGTAGGGTCACGGGGGCAGCAGCCAGTGAAGAGACCCAGACGTCCACCTCCCCTTTTTCATTTTAAAGACTTTTCAAGGTGTTTCTTCATGCTAGATTTTGCTCCTAATCCATCCTTAAGAAATGACAAATCATTTTGTCATATTAAAAATTGAGATTGAGTTATTTAATATTTTTAAAGAAAAAAAAACATGCATATTTGCAAATTTAAAAATATGAATTAATTTATCACTTTGGCTTTTTTTTATTATATGTTTTATATTTGTACATAAGCTAATAAAAGTATCTATTTTTGCCAAGTCACTTGAAAGAGATGCAGTTTGATATGTTCCGAGCAAGTCAGTAGGGTGCAGCGCTGGCTGTTTCAGCGCCTCGGGTGCTTTTCTCAGTCTGTGCTGTGGACGTGAGCCGTCCAAGGCCAGTGGGAGTGGGAAAAGTTGGGCTCAAGCACAGCTGGACGTTCTCAGCAGCTAACCTTGGAGGACCCCTTCGCTTCTGGCCCTGCTAAACACACATCATCAACAGCCTTGTTTTCCTTTCATCTAAGAAAAATATCAAAGAAATGCATTCCAGAACCAGAATGGATCCAGACCTACAAGAAGAAGAACCTGTTTTGGACCTCAACTTTGATGATTTAACTGACTGAGGATCGAATCTGTGCACCACTTATTCAACTTTTAGATGGAAAGAAAAGTGCCATGTGAACTATTTATCTATCTATTGGTTGAACATTCATTCATAACTACAGATAAACATATTTATTTAAGTTACTATGACTTGAACTGGAGTATTTTCTTTTTATGCTCAGTTGTATCCTTTGCTCTTTTGCTCTGCAAGACAAATTGCTTTCTAATGTCTATATTTCATTGAATAAAAAAATATTATATTTCAAATTGAATTAGGAAAAAATTAGTTTTGCGTAATGATGTGGTGTATTACTTCAAATACAGCTGAATTCCATGATAATAACCACAGAGTCTCTCACGAATTGCCCAGTAAATGATCATAACTTTGGAGCGGACGAAAACTTTAAAACAACACAGGTCTAGTGTGTTTAGTTTGTCACCTGTTGAAGGTTAAAATACTGATGTTGGGAGGTGAAGCTTATTGACATTCGGAGAGGACTAAAATCTCTTTTTTAATTTTCACTTTCACTTGCTGAATCTAATCCAAGCGCTTGACAGATGAAAAAAATTGGAGCTAAGTTTGATCGGTTCTAGGTACATTCAAGAAGGAATGAGAAACCACAGCTGTGTTGCTGCAACATGTAACATGTTAGTGCAACACCATACGATGAGACGGGCCAAACAGTCACTTCACCGTGGGGAAGAGCGCTTAAAAATAACATAGCCTTCGCGTCAAAGGGAGATGGTCTTCCTGCTGGGAGGACAAGAGTTACGTAAGGAAAACCACGGCCAGATGTGGACAACAGGACATGCAGAAATGATTGGGAAACATTCCAGCGATACCCGCGTCTGACTCAATATCTCTGCTCTGTCTTGACTGCGCTGCAAATTCCCAACGTTCCACAGATCTGGGCAGATGTCAGGAGTTAGACGGCTGTCTGTCTTGAATGACAGAGATTAAGGCGTGTGTTTTCTATTTATCATGTTCACATGAGTGTATTACCAGTCGTAATAACGGAGACCTTCTTGAATACGTTTAAGGGCTCAATACACAGCTGGAACACAGGATATTATTTTTCTGACTTCCAAACTTGATAAAGCCTGAAGCGGTGCTCGGGAATACTGATCAGTCACCTCTGATTCAGGTCACGTTTGCCCAAATGTTTATGATGTTTTAAATCTCAAGAACAGTGAGCACAGTATAAAGGAAATGACCTGTAAGTCCTTATTTTATATTACTGTCTGCAATGGGAGAGAGATGGAGAGATGAGATAAACATTCTAAAAAGCATGTTCGAATTACACAAATATGATCAGTCTGAACCCTTTTTCAGACCAAAAACATGACGCTGCGTGTCAAAGAATTCACTAATGTAATCCAGAAAATGGTAAAAATAATAATACATGACCTTACATGACATGCTATTGCGAATGCTACTGCTAATGCTACAATGTGTATCTTATCGGCACAAATATGAAGTAGAGGACGGGTTTAACAGATTGAAAATAGTTCTTAAATAGAGTTTAGAAACCAGTGTTGGGTGTAAAACGTTTCACAGAAAGGCATTACTGTAGTCAGATTACATTTGAACGGCAACAGTCACATTTCAGTCGCAACTTATAAACCACCACTTTGCTTGCGCTTCTATCCGTGAGCAATGACACCGAAATGAACACCTTTCACACAAACTGGCAAACCAAGAGATACTGTCAGGATGATGTCATGGTTCAAGAAGTGGAAGTTAGATTACATTTGCACACTGTTTTGAATTTGCTGAGAGGAAAAGAACATGGGTTCTGACACACCACTGAAAACAAAGCATAAAATATCCATAACTAATTTTTAAAAATCGAATCAGAAGGATCATCCAAGAATTTTCTTTTCAATTATTTATTTTATCAAGGCAAAAAGTATGATGCATTTATGGTAAGTAATTACAGTGGTACCTCTGTTTTTCGAACAAATCGGATTTCGAACAAAAATCCAGTACTCGACCGCCCCCGAAAAAAGTCGGAAAAAACATAACATGGGCGGACCGATCAGCTGACCCACGACGCGCTTTGTTATTGTGTATAACGCAGCCTCTGTATGCAGACGTGTCCCTTTAGCTACATTTACTGACTGTTTTTCCTTCATATTGAGGTGTAAAACCTTTCCTGTCTCCACACTGGACCGTGGTAGAGTGTCACAGGGGAGGTGCTCGCTCTCCACACCTCCGAGGCTGGAGTTTGATGTCCTGTTGTGGGCTGGAGCTCAGACAGGGATGAGGCGAGTCTGGGACAGAGCGTGACTTGGTTTATGACTTTGTCACAGCCAAACTGCACAGAAGCGCACATTCAGAGCTGGACACGCACCGGGCACCTCTTCACTTCTGGAGAGACGTCACTCACTCGGCAACCCCTCCCACATGCAGCGGCCACACACATAGAGGAACAGCGCACCTGCAGCAGACACTCTACATTCACTCCTACAAAAGACTATTTTAAGGCTTGGAACACATTATTTCTTTTTCCATTCATTGTAATGAGAAAAATCGATTGAGATTTCGAACAAATCGCTTCTCAAACAGCCTTCTGGAACGGATTGTGGTCGAGAACTGAGGTACCACTGTACTTCAAACGGTGGGTCACGAGGCAAATGAAGCCATTATTTCTTTAAAAAGTTACGAATAATAAGTAACCATCGTACAGTCGTATGTAAACAATTATATTTATTCCAGTTTTACCATGCAACTTCTGATGTTTTCACTTATATTTATTTGCTACACTGCCCAAACTATTGACTCATCTCTTTATGGAGAAAAAAATATTATTTTCAGTAACTCCAAAAATAAGAATATGTCTTGGGCCACAGTACAATATAGAGCAAAAGTTGCTCCAAGAAAGCGCACTGCAATTTCATTGGTTGTGAGCTGTTGCAGTGAGAGAAAGAAGGACATCTAGCGGCCAACATGAGTATTTCCAAATGCTCTCAATCACAACTGCTGCTGAAGAAATAAAAATTCAACTCGAAATAGTTTGCAGCTGGATGAGTCACCTTTGTTTTAAATGACTTCATCGCTTCAAAGGCAGGTGATGCTTTTTTGGCACTTCATGCTAGTCAGCACTCTCTAGTTAATGCAACACCTGCAACCGTCAGAAACTAAACAGTATCAAACAACTACAGCCCCCAACTATGACGTACACAGCGTGCTTGTAATTGAAGGGTCAGCAGAGAAAGATTGCAGTACTTGCTGAGTTCCCGCTCTCCAGATGAAGATAGCCATCAGAGAGGACATTCCCAAACAATTAGTGAAAAGGAGATGACATTTCCAGTGATGACAAGGTGAGGCGTGCAGTTAGGGATCGACAATAGCAGTGAATTACACCCTGGCAAAGCTGTCTGTTTTTTGAGGAATGGACCAGAGGTGTATGAGCTCTGACTTTCATGTGAGGGTGATCTGCCTCTGAGCGACCACCAGCCTGTCACATGACACACACGGTGAGCAGCTACAAATTAATTCACCCCAACAACAACCCCTGCCCTCGCCTGCCGCGACACGCTCAGCCGCCGCGCACAATCAACCCGCAAATTCCTTCCGCTCCGCGCGTTGAGGTGGAGGGCTGCGGGGCCTGTGTTGTGATGTTGTGTAACGGACAGGTATGTTGGGATCACGAGTCGGACCGACCCCACCTCCTCCGCCGAGGCGGAACAACAAACACGCAGGCTTCCAGGAAACAATAACAGCCCGGAGATGACACTGATGTCAGAGGGATTTGTTTGGCTAAACACACGGCGAGTGTCATGTAGGCTGGTGTTGAATTACCCACCAAACATAGCTGTTGTTTCTGCAACCTCTGGATAAACTTTGGAAATCAAAACAGGAGAATGACTCTGTGACCCACAAACTTATGAACAGATTTTGAACTTGGACATCAGAAACTCAGTCCACGGCTGAAGGGATGATGCTTCTCTCTTTAAAGTCAAAGACCATGTTTCTCTGGAGAAAAATGAAGGCAAAGGGTCTGGATCTGAGAAAGCCCTAACTAGCCCTAACCCTAACCCTAACTAGTTCTGAGTTTAGAAAGGGGAAGCTCAAAGTAGTTCCTCTTCACACAGACACTCGAGAACAGCCAGGAAATGTGCCTGGTGAGGAGCTGTGGGCATGACCACATCTAGTCGCTTTCAGGAAGCTTTTGTTTTTACTCGTATTTACAATCTTCTAACACAGCATGGACTCAAAGGTCACAACTTCAACCTGCTTTAAGTCATCTAGTTCTTAGTGAACCTTAAATTACTGATATGTGAAGGATATTGATCTTCAAAGTTCTCGCAAGCCTCGTAAACTTTTTGGCTCCCAGGTCTTGAGTTTGACACTTTAAGACAGACGTCGGAAATTTGGTTCCCTTTGGGGCCACAGTACATATTGCGACGGATCTCTTGATGGGAAAACTTGAATACACAAATAACAAAACACAAAATCTGAAACAAAAAGGTGAGCCATGAAATTATTCTTAGAAACCTGTTACATTTTTGCCATTTACATTATTGATTTATTTACTTATTTTTCAATAAATGAACACACTTCTCTTCAGCGTCTGCCCTCGCATCTCTAAGAATTTAATGAAAAGGTGCAGGCAGGCTGGACAGAGTGTGACTCACTTCATGACACACATCATTAGTCCCATCAATATCCAGTCATCCTGGGAGTCAGTCCCTTGTTCGGTCGAGTCGACACGTCCCCAAACAAACCTCACACACACCGTGTTGAGCGCAGAGAAACTAATGAGCCAAAAATTAAAACCAGACAAAAACACTCAAATATTCATGAGTAAACCTGAGCTTGAACAACCGCAGCGTCTGCTCTGCCCTGGTCTGAAATATACCTGCTAAAGTCGGTCATTGATTTCAGTTCCCGTCTCTGTTGTCATGAGATTTACGCCTGAGGCCATCACTCCCGTCTCACTGTCTGCCTGGGAGAGCACCGTCCCGTGGTGGGAGCCACAACACTCCGCCAGAAGCTCAGCGCTAAATGGCTTTTATTGCCATGAGAGGACAGTTTATTGACAGCCAGTCGATTCCTGGAATTGCTGCATGATGGACCTCGGATTCTAAGACTCTCACCTTGGCGAGAAAATCATGATGGCATTTTCCATCATGGAGAAGTTACAACAGAAAGTTTATGGCCATTAATACAGGAAAATTGCAGGGGAAATTGATCCAGTGAAAACACTGACAGGCCTGGAGCTACCTGGCAGCACTTAACCTGAGGCAGATGGCAGAACTATGGAAGCCCATTTCTGCCAGGTAAAAAAAAAACACTGGGAGAAAACCAGGCAATTTTTTTTTGCTAGGTGATTATTATTTTTTTTATTATTATTTTTTTGCTTGGTGACAAGAGTATCAATGATAAAAAAAAAAAAAAAAATCACCAAGCAAGAAAAAAAAAAAATCACCAAGCAAAGAAAAAAAAAATTACCAAGCAAAAAAAAATCACCAAGACAAAAAAAAAAAAAAAAAAAAAAAAAAAGCAAAAAATGTTTTGTCTTTTGTACCTGGTGGAAATGGGCTTCCATACAGAACTTGACACACACACACACACACACACACACACACACACACACACACACACACACACACACACACAGACACATATATATATATATATATATATATATATATATATACCATCAATAAAGGCCAGCACTTTTCATGACAACTGTGCAGTTAATACAATAAATAATTGATTACTGGCAACTGTCAGCATCCAAATGTAACCGGAAGATTAAAAAACACAACTTAACAAGTCATTAAAACTTCATTTGGATGCCAAAGTAACGTGAAATCATCATCAAATAAAAACCGTTGAGTCAGCTTGTGAGTGAGAAATAGCGGTGAAATCTTGAGGCTGAAGTGTGTTTTCTTGGGCGTTTTATTCACAAAACAATCGCAGAAACGGAGCTACAGCGTGTATCTTTCACATGTTTTACATGTATTTAGATAATAAAAAAAAAACGATTATTTTCCCGGAGCTTTTCAAACAACCCGGCGCTGAACACCTTCCTCGCCTGTAGGGGGCAGCAAAGGTCCGGACAAAGGACTTGTAACAACTTCCGTCAACACACTCGTTGACATTCAACATCACAGACATGACTTGTATGACGAAAACATTCCTCACGAGACGTTCTTTTGTCAGGTTTATCAAACTTCACAGATGTCTGCACGCGGAAGTAGTAAGAGAAACGTCTTACCTATTCCCTGCCATTTAAAGGAATGTTTCGTGATACTAACTGGCAAACATTTGTCCTCTTCCTCAGGTGAGACATGAGTCCAGTGGACTTCCCATCGTTCACCACTGCGGATACGTGTCCGAGCTTCCACCCAATCACCGGTTCCCCATGAAGAAGTTTCCTCGAGTGTTACACTTTCTGCTCAAAGATCAGGTCATAACCGAGAAACAGGTCTGAAATATTATCACCGTGCTATCATGCTTCATGAAGTCGTGCTGTTTTGTTATGTCCATGGGTGTCGGACAGCAAAATTCCGATTTAAAAATGAATAATACTGCTCGAAAATTAGCAATTACAACACGCAATTTCGGTGGTTTAATAATATTGATGGCAAAAATTGAATTATGATTTGTTTTTGACATTTTCACAAGTTAAAGATTTGCAATATTTAAGTCAGTGTGTTTCAAGTTCTCGACCACAATCCGTTCCAGAAGTGATTTGTTCGAAATCTGAATCGATTTTTCCCATTACAATGAATGGAAAAAGAAACAATGCGTTCCAAGCCTTAAAATAGGCTTTTGTAGGAGTGAATGTAGAGTGTGTGCTGCAGGTGCGCTGTTCCTCTATGTGTGTGGCCGCTGCATGTGGGAGGGGTTGCCGAGTGAGTGAGGTCTCTCCAGAAGTGAAGAGGTGCCCGGTGCGTGTCCAGCTCTGAATGTGCGCTTCTGTGCAGTTTGGCTGTGACAAAGTCATAAACCAAGTAACGCTCTGTCCCAGACTCGCCTCATCCCTGTCCCAGCTCCAGCCCACAACAGGACATCAAACCCTGGAGTGGTGTGGAGAGCGAGTACCTCCCCTGTGACACTCTACCACGGTCCAGTGTGGAGACAGGAAAGGTTTTACACCTCAATATGAAGAAAAATCAGTCAGTAAATGTAGCTAACGGGACATGTCTGCATACAGAGGCTGCGTTATACACAATAACAAAGCGCGTCGTGGATCAGATGATCGGTCCGCGTACTTTATGTTTTTTCTGGCTTTTTGGGGGGGGGCGTTAGAGTCCTGGATTTTCGAAATCTGAAGCAAAAAAATCTCGAAATTTTTGTTCCGGGATGTTCGAAAACCGAGCTACCAATGTACAGCGAAGGTGAGAGACGTCTCCTTTGACCACGGTGTTCTCTGATGATATTGAGTGTCGGCATCAGGAGATGCATGTGTGTGAATGGGTTGCGGGACATAACAACAAGTGAAGATGAGGTGATAGGTTATGGGTTTCTGACTCTGATTTTTCTCCACAGTAGGTTTGGGCTCCAGAAATTGCCTCTGTAGATGTACTGGGCAGTGTTCACACTGCTGGATATTTGGACAACTTTATAAATGGAACAATAAACGAGAAGGAGCAGCGACGCACCGGCTTCCCCTGGAGTGAAGGCATTGTGAGCCGCTGCCGCTATGAAACAGGTGAGCGCAATGTTGGCGCGTCCACGAAGGGAGTCTGACCAGGCAGATGTTTTGTCTCCAGGTGGGACGCTCCTGGCTGCTGAGATCGCTCTGCGGAGAGGTCTGGCATGCAGCACGGCAGGAGGAACCCATCACGCCTTCCCAAGCTTCGGCTCTGGGTTCTGTCTTCTTAATGACTTAGCAGTCACTGCCAAATTCATGCTGGATGAGAACCAGAAGAAGGTTCTGATCGTGGATCTGGACGTGCATCAGGTAGTGAAGAGATTCAGCTGCTTTATAAACTGCTTAGAATGTTTTTTTAAGATTCAAGCTCAATTGAAATGTTCCTCTGGCTTCAAGCCATTTGTGTGACGCGTTAAACTCTCATGGATCCACCAGGGCGACGGCACTGCTTTCATTTTCAAAGATGAGCCGCAGGTCTTCACTTTCTCGGTGCACTGTGGGAAAAACTTCCCTCTTCGTAAACAACAGAGTGACCTTGACGTCAGCGTGGAGGACGGACTGGAGGACAGGGAGTATCTCTCCACAGGTAGATCCATGTTGACGTACATGAGTGTATCCAATGACTTCCTGAAACCTTCTTGTCTCATAACTTGACACAGTCGAGGCTCACCTTCCGTGGCTGCTGGAGAGTTTCCGCCCAGATCTGGTCCTGTATGATGCAGGTGTTGACCCCCACTGGGACGACGAACTGGGGAGGCTGCGGTTAACAGATCAAGGTGGTTAAAAGCTCCTTAATTTCACTGCTGAACTACATACGTATATACATACAGCTTCTTCCCCTCGGCCGTCAGACTGTTGAATTCGTGATCAGCCTTTGCTATTTTATTTTATTTTGCTTTATTCCGAAGCACTTTCCTAGTTGGTAGGATCCCCACTGACCATGGCAGTACATTTGATTTTGATTCTAACGCAGTGAGATCAGTAGGTGATGCGGTTGGTTCAACAGACAGCACCATCTAGTGGCCGAGAGAAGGAACGTTGTGAACAAAATGTGCGTCGCCTTGCAGGTTTGTATCAGAGGGATCTGTACGTGATGAAGACGGTGGTCAGCAGAGGAGTCCCCCTGGCTTCTGTAATAGGAGGAGGATACTCCAGGGACATCGACCGACTGGCCCTCAGACATTCCATCGTCCACCGAGCAGCCTCTCAGGTGCGTTTTACTGAACTTAAACTTACTGAGTGTGGCTGTAAAAAAACAGCTGTTTATGTTACACTTTATTCTTTAAAAGTAAATCTGCTGATGTAAGTTTATTCTGTGCAGGTTTGGAAGGAGTGTGGCATGTAAATTGCTGCTCCACTCGTGTCCTAGTGTTTGTGCCGTTTCATTCATTCATGTGGAAGACGTATTTATTTCATACATATTTTCTGCTTTCATGTCACTGTATTTTCTTCTTGTGTGGGGTCAACTGTAGCATATGGTCATGAAGATACGCCTCATTATGTTGAGCTTAAAATGGATCAAAATGGTGAATTGATCTGCACGTTTTTCACCTGAGAATTGACCACTACCTCATCTGTACTGTTGATGACGCATAATTCCTAATGAATAAAAATCTGTTCTCCTCTGAATGGTTATGGACTCTGGGAGGAAATCAGAGCAGAAACCCACACATGCATACAGTAAACCCAAAGAACTTGCAGTGAAAAGTTTGGGCGGTTTATTATGAAAAACAAAACGACAATGATGAATAAAATGGCTGAATAAATCAGGATTTAAAGGTATTTACAGTCCAACACAAGTCACAAACACTGACGTTTCACAGAGCGACAGGGACACACACTTCCCTTGGCACGACGGACACACGACATGTTTCAAGTTTCCTCCTGGGTTTAAAATGTCAGCGATGCCGACATCGAGCAGCAGCACAGTGCAACCTTTGATTCACAGTTCATGAGGCAGTTATTTCGCTGAAATGGTGGAGTATTTTGTCACGACTAAGCGGCACAGACATCAAGTGTTCACATGACAGACGTGTAGCTGCACATTCATGTGTGAGATACATGCACAACACAGTTGTAAACTTTGGAAGAGAGAGGAATCCATTTGTAAAAGTCCAGTGTCACCACAGATGGTTTAAAAAAAAGACCATAAAACAAAACACCATGTCACTGCTTGTTTGACGGGATGTAAAATGTTTCAGTGGTGTCACTTAAATAAGTTAAGAAAAACATCACAGCATGGAGTGATTCAGTGCTAAAACATGAGGCAGAGATGTTGCCTGATCCGATCTAAAAATCTGGCTGGACTTTCTCCGCGATCACGCACCAGTTAGCGTGATCGAAATAAGCATCTTTCACATGAAGCTCTTCCACGTGGTCCTGGATCAGACGGGCCAGCTCCCCCTCCCTGAAGACATGATAGTACCTCAGGCAGGTCCCTTCCACCTGTGTGCTTTCCTGCGGCTCGCTCTGCTGCCTCGCACGCTCCCCCTGGTGGGGGATCAGATCGGGCAGAGCCAAAGTGCTGCACTCCTCCAACAGAGCGACAGGGAGGTTCCCATTCATGGCCGTACCAGAGTCGTGTTGCTTGTGCAGATCTGTTTCCGGGTGGAAGACGTCCTCCTCTGATCCGATCACGGGCGGGGGAGAGAAGAAGCTGGAGAACTGCTTTATGAGGATTTTGCCTCTTCCTCGCAAACTGGCTTTGAAGCCCTCACTGTCTCCAGTGGGGGAAATGCTGCTCAACTCTCTGGACGTGGACCTGGAGAGGGACAAGCTTCCAAAATCAAACACCGAATCAAGAGACCTGGAGAAGAACCACTGTCTCTGTGTTCGGGTCTGAGGCCTCGGGCAGCTGGCCTCCTCTTCGTCGGCCACCGACGATGTGCTTCTGACCTTCCTGTGCTTGTCGGCATTGTCGACGGCTTCGCTGGCGCTCTGAGCCGCCACCCGCCGCCGGGGTTTGCCGGTCTGCCGGGCGGGCGAGTAAGGAACCGGGTTCCAGGGGACAAAGACGTCCTGCTTCTCAAACTTGCGGCGCTTCTGCTCCATGGCCCAGACGTAGATCATGATGCGGCCGCCTGCCCGCAGCGTGCGAGCCATTTCTTTTATTGCTCGAATACGCCGTTCTTTGGTGGACAAATGATGGATGACTGCGGCAGAGAGAGCAAATTCAGCCGCGAGATCATCATTACTGACAAGTCGACCGATCTACCTGCGATGGAGAGGACGGCGTCGAAGCATCCGTCTCGGTAAGGCAACCGCAGCCCGTCGCACATCTGAACCTCGTGCCCTTGGCTCCAAGCGGAGTCCACCAGGGGGCGACAGACGTCACTTCCCAGCTTGAACACCTCCTTGTTGATGTGGAGATACTTGCCATTGCCACAGCCTGCAGATTTCAAATGTCACTTCAGTGATCTTGGAAAAAAAACACAGCGTGAGGTGGACACTCACCGACATCGGCGACGATGCTGCCGGGCTCCAGGTCCAGCAGGAACTGCCGCACCTTGGGCCAGGCTTTGTAGCGGCTGTCGTTGAAGTACGGAGCGATCCTGTCGTACACACTGTGCACGTGCGCTCTCTCCAGCTGACTGGCAGCCTCCTCCATCACCAGCGCTGGCTGCCACACATCACTCCTAGCAGGAAAGCTTGTTAAGGTCACACAAGGTCAACAGAGTCAGACACTCCAGCGAGCTGTTTCATCAGCAGAGCTTTGTGTTTGGAGAGGCTCCTGCAGCCATGATCAATCAGCCTTCTGGTCGTCACCTCAGCTGGAGCAGTGAGAGGAAACACAAAAACATCAATCATAAATGGAGCCGGCTCTGCCTCGATTAAAGGTCCATTAGAGCGTCTGACTCATCTACCTTGTTGCTGAACGTGTGAGGAATATGAAAACTCAGGAGAGCACAGGCTCATGTGGCCACCATTGACCACGCCTCTCTCTGCCTTTGAAACCGATGAAACCCAATGACTCCACATGTGGGCTCATAGCAGCTCTTCTTCACTCATCGCAGTGCGACTTCCGGCTCCAAGAGCCGCACGACTCCATCGAAAAGGGTTTTTTCTCTCATGATTCTTCTGAGAAATCCTCTGAATGGAGCCGGAGCTGTTCGCGGCTGGTTATTGAGCGGGAGTGCATTGTCTACCATGCATATTTGGGGGGGGTTATGTAACAACCGTGGCAGAGATATTAGGATGCAGTGCACACCTCGCGCTGCTGCTCTCGAGGGCTCCATGCACAAAGAGTCCAAACTTAACCTGAGAAATGTTTTATTGATGAGCGGGAGTCCGTTTTTTTATCTAGAAGAAAATCCAGGCTTCTTTGTACCAACACCATAAAACCAGCAGCGGTGATGTATCACCGCAGCGTAACTTGTGAAGCACGACTCGATGAGAGACGTCGCTTGTCTCATTTATCACAGCCGTTTTACGGCTGTTACGTAATCGATAAGTGCTGGTTGGTACAAGCTGTTTGCTGCAGGGTTCATCCTCGTACTTTTATGAGCCTGACAACACATGCACGCTGCGTGGAACAGAGTCACATTTACAAGTGAAGCCAGGCTACGAGCCAGTAAAATATCTGCCGTTTATTAAGTATTTTTTAATAGGTACCGTATCGACCTCAGCGCTGAGATCTTTCCATCCCTCTCACGGATACTAAGACATAAAGAAGAGTTAACTGTTTTATGTTTTTATTTATACGTCTCTGGAAGGTGAAGCTACAGGCAAGCATGTGACCTGAGGCTGCTCCCTCAGGAACTGTCAATGGTCAGTTCACAAGGTAAGTGACCTGCTAAACAGCAGTAGGCCCGAGTATTGCAAGGGCTCTGGCGATGTGATACATGCTCCGATAGAGGTGTGGCGATACATTATAGTGCGATGCTGTTAAGTACTGCAATGTATTGAATTTTGTTGAGCAGAGCTCAAAACTACTGGAAAATCCCAGCTAAGGTTTTCAGCTTTTGGTTCTCAAATGCAGTGAAATATGACTCCATCAATGTCACTCGGCAGGACTCCACCTTTTAAGGAGGACTGTTGAGAATGTGCCCGGCTTGTGTGTTCCCCGTTGTCAATATACGTACGACACATCGCTGCCCCCCCCCGATCGGAGACAGCCACTAAATAAGGATAAAAATCCTGGGGAGAATCCTGGTGAGATACATTGAACATGATCCTGCAATAATGCTGCAGCATATCCAATATTTGTTTGTCAAATATTGATAGAGTGGGCTTTAAATATTGATGTGATATTGTGCAATCAAGTATTACAATATTTGAGCACATCGATATTTTCTTACACGCCTAAACAGCTGAAAAGGCGAACGAATGGGTCACGACACAGAGATGACAAGCACAAATGATAATAGTTTCATGGCGCTAGCTTTATGCAGCTGCGGTTCAAGCTACTAGCCTGGTAGCTGCAAGGCAAAAGTGTTTTTGGCAGTCTGAAAAAAAACAAAAAAAACCTTCCCACTCACCCACAGCACAGTGGCTTTTAGCTAGGATTTTGAAACGGCTGTCCAAAGCCCCGCCCCCAGCCCCGCCCCCTCCTGACACGCCATGTCAACGACTGACTTAATAACTTGCTTTGTAAAATAGAAGCAGTACAAAAATAACTTTTTATAAAAACAAACACCTGAGTCAAATAACAAACTGAACTCAGTAGCTGTTGCCACAATAACACTTTCAGATGCAGGGGTCACCGGGGCTGTTGTTTTACTTGACTGAGCCTGATGAATTTATAAAAAAAAGACTTGTTTTTCTGATGATTATTTCCCTGACTACAAGCGAAGTGTCTACAGTTTTGTGCGTTTTCATTCATTATATTATATATATATATATATATATATATATATATATATATATATATATATATACACACACACCTCAATATATATACCACAATCCGTTCCAGATGGCCGTTCGAGAAGCGATTTGTTCTTTTGAGAAAAAAAACAGTCAGTAAATGTAGCTAACGGGACACGTCTGCATACAGAGGCTGCGTTACACACAATAACAAAGTGCGTTGTGGGTCAGCTGATCGGTCCGCGCACGTTATGTTTTTTCCGGCTTTTTTGTGGGCGTACGAGTTCTGGATTTTCGTTCGAAATCCGAAGCAAAAAAATCTCTAAATTTTTTTCCGAACTCTGATTTGTTCGAAAACCGAGGTACCACGGTATATATATATATATATATATATATATATATATATATATATATATATATATATATATATATATATATATAAATACTAAACTACCTGAATTTTGATCCCTGTTCAGCAACTTTGCTCACATTGGGCAAGCGCAGTGTGATCCTCCAAATCTCTTCTGTCCAAATGTAAACACTTCCACAGTAGCAAACCTCCCTCTCCACGCCGCCATGTCGACTTCCCACTCAGGTCTTAGACCTGCCCCCAGCAGATCGACCTCCTTTTTTAACCTGACTTGTGAGGCAAGAAGGTGTTTTAGTTGTGGCTTGCTAGTCCAGCTAGGTCTGTTTTTACAGGATGGTTATGGAGCTGTTTTGCAGGCTCTCAGAGATGTATGTGTCAAAACCCACGTGGCTTTGCTCTCATGAAAGAGCCTCACATCACGGCTCATTTTCATCATCACCTCGCGGTGAGCTCTGTGGCAGTCGAGTGGAAGGAAAGCTTCCCTTATGTAACGCAGTAATCTGGCCTCCTTGAGCGTGGTCTGCTCCACTGCATCCGAGCTTCCCTGGTCTCCTCACCAGCCAACCGTCCTCCTGATGTTATGTAACCGGCTGCTGGGAGCTTCTGCTCCTGACTGACAATGAGAATTCATTTAGAGGACGAGGGGAGAGTCCTGCATCGACAGAGATCACGGTGGCCCTCCAGCTTCGGTCCCTCCTGACCACTGGGGAACCTGATGAGATTAGTGGTGGCGTTATGAAGAGCGATGGCCGTCGCCCCGGCAGCCGCCGCTGACCGCTCGGTGGATGCAGGGAACCACACGTGAAGGTCAGCTGTGGTCGATAGTGAGTGAGGAAGGAGTCGCCTGGTAGAGTCCTGTTAATGTGCCGCGCATCAATAGCAGCGACTCTAACCCTTCGACATTAAGCACAGGACCAGTGCTTTTCAATGTTTATGGGATTTTACTTCTCCAACAAAGTCTGTTGAAAATGCAGCTTTTGACTCGGTGGGAAGGTTCGGTGACAGACACTAAGGTTGGCTTTAAGCGGCTAAAAACTCTGAGACCTGTTTGCTTTCCATTTCCATGGGTCATCCTCCCGGAAAAAGATGAACTGGTCAGTAAGGTATCCAGCGAACGGCCCACAAGCTTTTAGCTAGGAGGGCGTTTGGGCGTCTGCAAAACATGAAATAATGGACGCCAGATTCTCGACCGTAGTATGCTGTATACCAGCGTAATCTGGCGGCCAAACTAGATCCGGTCAGGAATTGGATGTCCATTTTTTCATGTTTTGCAGACGCCCAGACGCCCTCCTAGCTAAAAGCCTGACGGCCCATTTGCAGTCGGTCTGTCTGCACAACAGTGATCACAAACATCAGCGTTTGATGCAGTAGAAGTATTATGCAACATGTTGCAGCACAAAACCAGCGTTTAACAACACAATAAGTATCTAGCTAGATAATGGCGTCTTTGAAACACTCGCATGCAGAGACGGTAATTGTGCCCGATATTGGGAGTAACTAACTAAATCCTCGCTCTCCATGAACGACCACACTTTGACCTTCACGATGACCTCCTAATGACTTTTAGAAGATCGCTAGAACACAAATGCTTTCAGCTGAAACGATCAAATACTGACTTGAAATACACTTTAAATACCATGTGAAGCAGCAGTCTGCCTATTGGGAGGGCCGGCCCTGATGTCAAGGCGACTGACATCTTGATCTGAAATATTCAATTTAGAATGAAATACGTTGACAGAAATTAATGACATTGTTTGTGTGACTGTAAACACTGCGTTTTAAAGACAACATATTCCAAGGTTATCGGGTTAAAACTTTTTTGACAGTTGCGGTGTACGAGCCTTGAATATACTTTGGCTGGCGGCTCACGTCAGAACGCAGCGCTGGTGACAGTTGGCCGAGTTGCTCGGACACACAAGGATGCAGCAGCAGCAGCAGCAGCAGCAGCACTCACCGACACCGTGAACGCTCCGAGCAACGATCCGCCTCCGTCTACACGTCCGCCGCGGCTCAACTTCCCCTGTGCACCTGCGGCCAATCCGCCATCAGGGAGGCGAGCCTCGGGCTCCACACTTCAGACGCGCGCCAGCCCAGGACGGAGAACAGCCAGAGCGGTGCCGCCAGCAGCGGAGAAGCTGCCGGACTGGGTCAAACCCATCTCGCGCTGAGCGGTTACGCCGAAAAGCTAGCGGGCAGGTGGACGCCATTTCCGCTGCTGGTCACCACAATAAAGGTTTGACGAGTCTTAAACTACTGTGGATAACACTTGATCTTGGACGCAAATGTTCACTGCTTTTTACGTGAACTGGATGTATTGACTACAGATTAGATGAGATAACCTTAATCTTAGATGACCTTAAATTTGTGCCACAGGAGGGAAATAACATCGCTCCATAAATAAAATACCTATTACATTGAGGAATACCTATTACACAGTCATCTTTGTTTTCACAACTGGGCCACAATGTCTGCACAAGTGTAAACAGGATGTTGTTTTGTTTAGTTGAGAAAAAAATCCTGCAGTTGATGTAAAGGATTATACAATAGAGCAATGTAGAATGTCCATAATGATGTTGGCTTCAATTTGTATTAATTTTGGAAGTACATTCATGAAAAGAAACAAAAAAAGCGCGATATTAATGCTTTTATTGTGTTCAGCTGGTTGCACTCCGTTGCTTGTTCCGCTGTGATTTCGTCAGCCTTGACTTCTCTGCTTGGTCGGTCGGTGAGTATAAAGATGACACGGTGTGCGGCGCCTGAGCTCGCTCGTGATTGGCTGTCCAGCGCCCATGTGACCACCACAACAAACACCGTGAGGAGTCGAGCAGCCGTAACATGAGTCTCTGTCGAGAGTCTCAGCGAGTCTCAGTCAACACGCCCGGCGTTAATTCCAAAAACAAACCGTCGCATGTAGATGTTAGAGATTACGAGCGTCCTCCGTCGTCTTCCGTTTCACTACCAGACGGTCGCGGATCCAGGGGCTGGAAATATGGCGCTCACTTGTTTGGCATAGACATTAAAAACGAGTTTCTCTGGTCTGACTTTACAGTCATTTAACACGATAGTTGTTCAGTAATCCAACACAATCTGGACATTACATCATCGTGAATTGTACAAATGTAGCCAATATTAATCTGCATTTTGTCCTTTTTCTTCAACATTATGATTATTATATATATATATATACCTATATATATATATATATATATATATATATATATATATATATATATATATATAGTAGAATTGAAGGATCACAGCTACCATGCTTTAACAGGATGTCCACATCATTTACGTCCATGAATATCATTTTAAAATGCTATCTGAAAATAATAAAATAGAACTGAGTGTGTGTGATTTTCTCTTACAGTCGTGAACATTTCTGAAACATATTTAGGGTGGGACTTAATTCGTTTTCTAAAGTATCCACGTTTTTTTTGTTTTTTTTTTGTATTTTTTTTGTACCTCAAATTCCGAGGTAAAAAGGAGTATTGACCTCTTTTATTTTTAAATCCTACATACATACATCGCCAATAAATAGTAATTTATTTATTTTTTGAGTTGCTGACTTCATCTGGATTTTATTCATTTTGATTAATTTTCGTCAAATTTTATTTCATTTTTATTGGCAATATTTCCTCCTATATATTTATATTAGGTTATTCTTACTATATATATTTTCTTATTTTTATAAAATTATATTAAATGATGACACAAAAGAGGAACCACTACAAAAGAAACTACTTTTTACTTATTCATTTACTTTTATTTATTTATTTTATTTGTATTTATTTGATGGTGGAGGCCCCCACAGCAAATGCATTAGCGCGAACTCAGGCTCCCTCTCGGCTCCTCAGGTTGTTGAAATGCTTTTTCTGACGTCACTGAGAAGGAAATTTCATGTTGCATTCTAAATATTTACCAAATTAGCTTTCTAATGAGTGAATCTCATTTTCAATATTTGACATCAAAATGATCGTATTTAAGTTGAGTCGTAGGCTTCAACATCACGCTGGATGTGAACTGGGTAAACTGCCCAAAAATTCAATCCTATTTCTGAGTGTTTTACAAGCGACACAAAGACACGCACGACTGCCTTAAACAGGCAGTTGAAACTGTCTCTGGTTGGACTGTCATTACTCCATGTTTCTCATCCACATAACACAGAGCAAACATGTCTTCGTGGCAGCACTATTGAAGCCTCTCTGATATGGCAGCAGCCTTTGTTCTGTGAGTGTGTGTGAGGCCAGATTTCATCTGCGCTTCGCGTCTCCAGGACGCATTAATAGCTGCAGGCTGCCACTGAGGCTCATCTCTGAGGTCACATGTGGCTCTGGAACAGCAGCAGCAGCTGTTTACCTGCCGCACTGACGCGGATGAGCGGAGGGAAAACAGCAGGCCTGAGCTCAGCAGGGTGAGAGAGGGGCCCGCGTCAGGTCACAGTGACGGTGCAAAGTTACGGGTTACGAGTTATTGAGCTTTTTTCTTTTATTATGTAATAAAATATAATACTTATGTACACCGTTTCTGCTTTACAAAAGCTTTTTAATTTTCATTTACTTTTGCAGAACTGACCTACGATTTCTGGTTCTTTCATTTTTATTGTTTTTTTTTATTTCAAATTCCAGAGGTAAAAAATCTCTAGTCCTCTATTTACTTTTCTTTTTTTTATTTATTTTTTGCCTCATATTTACTTCCCTACATACTAATGGATTTATATTGACAATCGTTTATCCATATGTTTAATATTGTAAATTACAACTGGATTTTTAAATTGAAATTGATGAAATTGATTTGTATAAAAAAAATCTGCCTCTTTGTGAAAATCTTTATCTCAATAAATATTCACTTTTTTGTGTCTGTCTTTCCTCTTTTTTTGTTATTGCTCTATTTGAATTGTTTCCCCACATGCTAATTGCTTTTGAAGTTAAATCATAGTATTTCCACTGAGTTTTATTTTATGACAATGAAACAATGTTAAATTATATACAAACAGCTATTTGACCTGAGTAATTCCCTTTTTGAAATATGAGCGCGCAACGACTCCACTTGGACAGCAGGTGGTGATGCTGAACACCACCTTGGTCTTATCATCTGCTCCTTTATTCACGCCTTTTTTTTGTTTGTTTTCGTAAAATGAGCTTTTATTATTTGAGTTATTTTGTTGCTTTGAAAACAACAGGATGTTTTCACTGCTGTTGATCCAGACTCTTCCCTCAATCTGCGGTTGACCGTCTTGGTCACGTAATCCTTCTGTCTGGAGGAACTTCTGGATGTGCAGCTGCGAGGACCAGCATTGGGATTCAAACCCACAACTTCCTGCTCCACAATCATGCTTCATAGAACTGGAGTTACATCCAGGTAGGTCACCCTGACTTCACTTGAAGAGACCCGGAGAGTCAGTTGAGGTTCAGCACTTGAGGAATGAACCAGCAGATGAAGAAGCTGCTGCAGGCGCTTGGATGCAGAAGGCTTCTAAAACACTTCAGGCTTGATTTTGTTCTGTATTCAAACTTCTTACAAACATCAGAGAATAAATTAAAAATGTAATTCCTGTAGAAAATATAAAGTTATTTCCTGGAAAAATACAATACAAAAGTATCAAACATGGAGTGGAGTTGTGAATGTGCTGGAACACTAGCAGTGGTGGTCTGCGCTGGTGCCGGGCTGCTCGGGTTCTCGCCGTCGCTTGACGTGTTGCGGCTCCTGAGAGTTGAGGACGATGCTGACGGAGACGGGGGAGCAGAAGCGCTCCATCATCTGAGCGATCTTGCCGCGGTCCACGCCGTGCGTGTTCCTCCTGAAGGCAGAGGGCAGTGTTGAGCTGAGAGGGTTTTCAATGCAGGCGCTGGCGACCGAGATGAAAACACACTGTTCCAGTTCGCAGGGGTCGAACTTCCAGCTGGTGTCGGGCTCGCAGAAGTCCACTCTGTAGCTGTAATCCAGGGCCTGTGGACGAGGTTCACCTTTCAGAACAGAAACTGGGGGACCTGAAATGGCTCAGACCCACCATGTGGACGTACGGCTTCATCTCCCACGCCTGGGTGTTGGTGTTGTCGATGATGATGGGGGTCCTGCCCTCGCGCATCGCCTCCTCGGCTGAAACAGACAACAGGCGGCTTTTGTACTGACCCTGGAAAATGAGTCATCGCACTCCCGCTGAAGGAAACAGCAACTCAAACAGAGTCAAATATCTCAAGTCACATCACAGAGGAGTCAGTACAACTCTTGTGAAAAAATATTATACTGTAAGTCGTGTCCTTTCAGAATATTGCATGTAGACGGCTGAAATATGATTTAAAAACGGAACTCTTATGGAACGTTCAACTGGTGTTAAAAAAATAGTTTATAAACCCAAAGCTAAACAAATATAAGTTAAATATTACATTAAATGAATAAATAAAAATATAATAAATTAAAACTCTCGACCATTCTAAATAAATACAATTACAATGAAAAAATAAATATGTCAACATGAATATGAATTACTTTTTTTGTTCCTTGACTAAGCTACTGGGTTGAATGGGGTTATAGAAGACAGCTAATGTTGTAGTCAAGACAGGAAGACTACAGAAGTCTGTCAGTCATATAGACGCTCACATTGATTTGTTGTTGCAAAGGAAACTGCCATTGTTTTTCAAAATTAAATCTGAAACACGCTCACTAGTAGTTTTGTTTCAGTTTCATTCTGGACTCTGACACCAACCATGATGTCTTGTTCACGACAGAATAATTGTATTCCGTCTCATGATAGGACACGTTTCCCTCAATACCTCGGTCCTGGTTCCACTTGTGTGCCGCTCCAAGAAGCCCGGCATCGTAGCGGTATCCGTCTGTGTTGTCAAAATAATCGTCGGTGCTCAGGATCAGGCCGCTGGGGCCAGTGCACAGCTCCCTGGTGAAGATAATGGGGTCAGATATTTTCACCTCAGAAGCATCCGGCTTCAGAGGAACCTGGTCGTTGGTACCTTGCCAGGGTGGACTTCCCAGACCCCGGGAGCCCCCTCATCAAGATCAACACCCGGGAACACGGAGGCGGGGAGTGATGCCTCCTCTCCCATATGTCATTTTCGGACTCAAAGTCATAATAGTCTCTTGGTCCATAACTGTCGTGATAAAAAGGCGTGTGGAAGTGGTGAGGAGGATCGTTGTAAAAGCCCTGAGACGTGTGGCTGTGTGGTGGAGGGAACCAGGGCGGGGGACGGTAGGGGGCGTAGTGGTTGGTGTCTGGAGGCCCCCAGTGACAATCGTACAGCTCAGGTTGGAAAGCTGGTTTCACTGTTCCATTCAGTGGTGGAGGGCGACGCCACGAGTTCCGAGCCGACCGCTTCCTCCGTGGATAAGGTGCATTGTGACTCCAGTGAGATCTCTGTGGTAGCTCTTCCTCACTTGTCTTGAGGTTTGATCGAGAACGTCGGATCGAGTCCGGTAAGTCGGTACCAGTCCTCCGATGCTCAGCACTTGAATCCAAAGCCTCACTGGCAGCGTTTTGAGAATCAATCTCCTCCAGCTCTTTGTAAAACGCACTCAGGGACTCTTCAACATCGGTCGTCGCCGCACCTAAACCAGGTGGGAGGGCAGGGCCTATGAAGGCGGTGCTGGTGGAGCCCACCTCCTTCAAGACCCGCTCCACCTGCTGAGGATCGGGGGCACCGCCAACATTGTTAGACACCTCCTCCTCCTCCTCACACGCCCCTCCGTCCTGAGAGACTTCGGCTGACGCATCTCCTGGATTTACGTCTTGACCCGGTAAAGTACTTCGAGAAGAATCTTCGGACATCTACCGGAGAAGAAAAACAACATCCAAATGGTCTGTGACAGGAAGCAAGGCGTCATCCAAACTATATTTACAATGAAAACCTAGCTATATCTTTCTTAAGGTTGAGATTTGCGTGACCTACGACACTTGCGGTTTCGTTTGAATCAAAGTCCACGTTAGCGTTAATAGACATTACTATACAGCTGCAGTACAAACGCTGACGTAATAAATAGTCAAACAGAACACACCACTCACTTCTTGCTCCGCAATATTCGTGATAAAACGGCGAAATAGATGAGCAACTTCTCGGTGTCCACATTGCAACAGTGGCCACCTTGTGTTTACGGATGTGACGTGATGCTTCTTCATTATTGTGAGAAGGTAAAGACAGTAGCGCCCCTGTCGGTGGGGAGTAGAACTTGCATCCACAAAAAATAAACATCTCCAAGACAAATAAAAGCGACGAAAAATAAACATTTTTTGCTTTGTTTATGTTTACATATAGACAATATAACAGCGCTGTGACCAACAAATCTTGTTTTTCCTTCACTGCAAAACACAAACCTTATCAAACATCAGCAGTAATAACATTACTGGACACAAGACAGCAGAATGGTGAACAGAAGAAAACACAGTACACAGACTTAACATTCATACAGGTGAGATATTCATCAAAGTAACGCCTGAGTATCAATCATAGCCAGCTCTTCATCGTTCACCCACTCGTCCTCCGCTGGAGCCACGACAGGTTTGCTGTGTGTTGTTGAGTGTGGAGGTCTGAAAGTGCTGGGGGTCCCGGACCTGCGAGGAGGGTTAAATGTCTTTTTGACACACGGCGATGACAGAGAACCCAGGTGGGACAAAGGAGGGGGAGACAGAATACGAGACAAGTAATCCAGAGCTCGTCTTCTCTTTAAGGATCGAGGGTCTTTCTCTGAGGACGTGGCCGGCGCCGGGGTCCGACTCACAGGTGTGACGGAGCCAAGGCCTCTGACAGGCATCTGTGAAGAACAGAGAGACAACTTTAACGTCTCCGGTAGATGGAAGTCCAGCTGTTTTGTGACGCAACTTTATTGTCGCATATTTTTAAACGGTGTCACAAACGCACCCCTGTCTTGACGTCGGCGTGTGACACAGAGGCGGTGAGTGGCGGAGCTGGAGATGAAATGGACCTGGGACCGTTCATCAGTGTGGAAAGCTTCTCCTCTGCCTTCAGGGAGAAGTCATCCTGGCCAAGATGAACAAAAACATCATCTATAACCACAGTATCTGAGAATAAATATTCCCAGATGAAGGCTGCATCAGACTAAACTCTACCTGAATTTGGTTTTGCAGTCGCTCGATAGACTCCCGAAGGTGAGGCTCTTTGGGGTTGGTGGAGAAGACGGTGAGATCCCCGGAGTAAACAACTGGGGTAGGAACGTTGGATTGTCCTCGTAGCAGAAGGTTACTGAGCGCCAACAGAACACCTGGCTTCACCAGCTCTGCCACACCACACTCCGCCAGGCTGCTAAAGCAGCGCACCTTGATGAAGTTCAGCTCCGGGTCAGCCAGAAAAAACGCAGGTGAGGGACCTGAAGGCAGGAACAGTTGTGGAGCCAAGGTGAACAATGAAGACCATGACCAAGACAATTGAAACTCACCCTGAGGATCGACGACGCTAACAACCTTCCCAGTAAGATCAACCTCTCCACACAGAGAAGTGAATTCCGGGTTCTGAAGGTCGGAAAATCTCACACAAACTCTCGGACGAAAGCATGTGGATAACAAGCGTTCAGACGTCTGCAGACAAAAACCACGATTCAATAGTTTCACATCATGGATCCATAAACAAAGAGGATGATTTTGATACCTGCACTTCCTGAATCTGTGTTTTCTTGGTGCTCGTCAGCTGAACAGGCGCAAAGTCGACACGCTTCTTTCCTTCCGAGGTCATGAGGTTGAGGACTTTGTACCTGGAGCCTTCTTTGAGTGAAGACTGGAGGTCAGAGGAAGGTCGCCAAAAGCTCAACTGGAAAACTGGTGAGGAAACCGACGATGAATTCACCGACTTGAAACAAGGGTAAATGGGACGGCTGACCTTGGCCAGTGGGATTGAGACAGTCGGCGACGGAGATCCTCCACACGGGGGTGACGTCGCGCTGGGGGCAGCCACCGTCTTTCTTGTCTGACTCTTCTAAGGCGCGACGACACCGGTCCTGCAGCTCAGCTTGTTTCCTCTCCATCAGAGAGCGCATGTACGTTTGCAGGGTCTCCAGCTGTTGAGAACTCAGACGCGCCTTCCGGACAAACAACAGTGTCAGAGCAACTACACCAATGAAGAGAAAGCATATAACTAAAGCAGCTTTCAGACAAAGTTTCAACACCTCAAGGTCGTCCCCCACAGTCTCATACAGCTCCTCTCCATCCTGAAGTCTCTCTAGATCCCGACGGGTGACAGGTCTGGTTCTTCTTCTGGAGTCCTTGTTTGCTGAAGATGAAGTGGGAGTCACTTCTTTTCTCCACAGTAAAATGATCTTCACAGACAGACGAAGATGAACAGCCTCACACAGCCGTACCTCTCTCCTCATTTTCAAAATCAGCCTGTATCTTTGCAAACAGAACCTCCATGGCCTTCTCCTTGTGGGTGCTGAATCTGCGGGCCTCCCTCTCCTCCGCTCGGGCACACCGGAACACAACCGAGCCACCATTCGTCCGCTCCATCCACTTCACAGTGCAACAGAGCCAAAGTTAAAGTCGACAGAGAAGCGCTGCACGACAGCAGACACACCTGTGTCGGGTAGATTCTGAGCACCACCACGTCCACACAGCCTACAGGCCCTCCGTTGTGGAAGAGAGAAGCCAGCGGGAGCGTGAAGGGCCGAGGGTCTTTGTAGAATCCCAGCTTGGTGTCCCACCTGGCAGGTCGAACACTGTTGGCACTTATCTGCAGAACACAACCGTCATGTTTGCTGAAGTCCTTCGAGCCAAAGACAGACTCGCTCACCTTCAACATGAGCGACTCTGGCGCCTCTAGAGGAGAACAAGCCTCCTGCGATCCCAACATCTGAGCTCCGTTGATGATCAGCTTTCCTCCGACCGCCAGCCGACCTTTGTGGAGCATGGCGGTGAGAGGCTCGTCCAGCTGGGCTTTGATGGAGTACCATCCGTCGGTCAGCCACACCACTGCGTAGCGGCTCCCGTCCTGAGGAGCTTTGACCTCACTGACTCTCTGTTTGGCAGGAGAGTGACCCCTACTGACCACCCCGCACACACAGAGGACCAGAGTTTTGGCAGATGTGTCGTCCTTCTCCATGATCCGTCTCAGAGCCGGGCGCCGACTGTTGTCCACCTCCACATCGTACCTGGTGCAGGAGACAGAAAGGATGATAAAAGGACGCTAATATAAGAGAAGAGCACGGAAGAGAAGACACAGAGAGTCGGTCAGACCTGTACTTGAGCTGCAGGAGAACTTGCTCGGGCGTCAGACAGCGGCTGCACATGGTTTGAGGGAACGATCTCTCAAGTGAGGCCAGCTTCCACACCACCCATCTGTAGTGATTGAACACCCACTCCTGGCTTATGAGTTTGGGATCCACACCCGGGGTGTCACACAAGGCTCTGGAGAGGAAGATGAAGGTTGAGTCTCGCCATGTCTGATGCAGAACTCAGAGAATCTGAGGTCAGATCTTTTTTTACAGACTGACCACCTTATCATCACATTATATCAGAGGTTTCATTATTCATTTTACTCAGATTCCAACTATCTATCTTAGAGTCACAGTAGAGAAGAGTAGGCACATCGCTCCTCTATTTTCAAAGCCATTTTACACAGATCCATTTTAAATCAGATTATTTTGGGGTCGAACATTAAAATGCTATTAATCGCGATGAATTCATCATAAATTATTCTTATTATTTCTGCGTGGAGTCCAGTCCCAGATGAAACGGCTGAATACCTGTAGAACTCCACTTTCCCTGCCGTTCCGTTCCTGCAGGGGACTAGCCAGCCGCCGTCTGCGATCTGAACCCCCCCGTTGTCTTTAAACGCCTCCTGCTTCAGGAAGTGCTGCAGACTGAAGCGAAAGGACTCTGCACTTTCACTGGAGACCTCAGCCACATGTGGGGCGACACCATACTCATACAGCTGGACACAGAAGAGTCTGTCATTCGCATGAATCAAAACACCTGGTGCGGACGGCTCTTACCTGGTGAGCGACGTATTTCGCAGGAGCTCTTCCACCCACCGCGGTTTTCCACGTTAGCCTCGGCGCTCCAGAGGTCCGGGTCGTGAACAGAGTGCCGGGCTGAGGTCTAATAGTTTGTCTTCTCTTCTTGCGGATCCTCATCTCCTGCATGCTCTGAGCCAGCTGGATGCTCTCAAGCGTCACGTCTACAGACGGAGAACTCTGGTTAACAGCCGCATAAACAAGCACAGCCTTGACCTGCCTCACCTGAAGGACCAGTCTCTGGCTCTCTCTGCACAGAGTGGGCGACTTCATTGTTTATGTTTCCAGCTTTAGAGGCTGCTTTCATTTCTACCTTTTTAGCAGGTGGTTGAAAATGCTTCACTCCGATGGCTGCTCCACAGAGTTCCTCCTCGGCTGCAGACGGATTAATCTGAGCTGGAGGTCTGTGTTTTTTGAATGGTGGCACGAACGCAGGTGGGACTGAGGTGCTCCTACAGTTCCTTTCAACAGCTTTCTTTGTGTTTTTAAAAAAAGGAGGAACAAATGAGGACACAGATGATTCGACATCTACCGCGGTGGAGCTTTGCAGATTGGACTCGGAATAGTTTTTTCCATCCCTGAAAAACATGGAGGCAACAATGAAATAAAGAAAATCATCCATCTTTAGCCAACAACAGACTTTACCGGTCAGGCTGTGAGACGTATGGATGGAGAGCACCACTGTGCTGGGAAACTCTCCTGTCTTCAACACATTGAAAAAGAAGAGAAACATGAGTTGAGTCTTGACGCATCCTATCAAGAAAGTCTTTCCGCTGCCAGAGTATCGCGGAAATGCCCTCTACTGAAAGTTAGACACCCCACCTTCAGGCACTTTAAGTGTTTCATTCCAGTGAGGCATAGTTTCAAGTCTATAGATTCGATTCGATTAGATGTCCTTTATTTGTCACACAGTGCTGTATTTATTCCTGATCGACTCTGAAGTGTGTTGAGCTTAATTTAACAAAACATCACCATCAAAAGTGGAAGCCGCTAACGTTAAATGTCTTGCTAAAGTCGGCAAAAAGGACTGTCGGCTCCGATGAGGAGTCCCAGACGTGAAGCACCCCAGCTACATGCCAAACCACACACACTTACGCAACTCACCAGTTGGACAATGTTTTTCTGGACGCAGATCAAATCCCCGGGAAGCGTCAACAGTTCTGTCAAATTCCTCCAGTAATCTCCTCTTCAGAGGAGGGTGAGCTAGAATCACCAGAGAAAAAAAGAAATCATCCAATTCTAGCAGCTATTTTATGGCGGTGATCAAAGCTTACCATCAGTGACACCCTGCTCCTCTCGAAACCTCTTTTTAGAAAACCCTTCCTCCTGCTCAGCTTTCCTCTGTTGCGGCGGCATATTCTCCAAGGTCATCGACAGGTCAGCGTCGCTTTCGTCCATCAGCAAAGCCTTGGTGCAGTCCAGCGCTTCCTGAGCCAGAAACTCCTGCTGCGTTTCTGAGCAGCCATTGAGGTTGAGTGAGACGACCAGAGACTTGTCACTGGTTGGTTTGGTAGAGCTTTGAACACCAGGGAAACTGGCAGTTCGGTCCTCCTTTGTGAGGGACACAGATGAAGTGAGAAGAACAGCTGTGTTGGTGGACTCAACGCCCTCAACGTCTTCACTTTTGTGCTTCCCATCTACAGCCTCAACTGAACTCATGTTCTCCACGCAGATGTCATCAAAGAGTGCTCTAGCCTTCTGGAGAGCCTGGGCAGAGAATCCCACTGGCTTTCCACTCGCTGCCGTGAATCCTGCCTGTTTAAAATCCGCTGAGTGGGAAGCATCATCTCCCTCACACTCGCTAAAAAGGGATTTTGCTTTCTTGAGAGCAGCGGTCGAAAAGGAAACTCCTTTCCCACTGGCTGTCTGAAATCCACCCTGAAGCAAGAGATCTTTGTCACGCTTGAGACGGTCGTCTTGAAACTGACCATCATTTAATAAACGTGAAGCTTTTTCCATGGCTTCGTTGGACACGGATACTTTCTTGCCAGCAGCTGTGGAGACGCCATGGTTGAAAGGCGACTCAAATAATGAGGAGTCTTGAATCTTCTCTTTGTCCATCTTCATTTGACCAGACTTGGTTTCATCTTCATCATCACAGTCGCTGAACAGAGATCTGGCTTTCCTGAGAGCAGCAGATGAAAATGAAACAACTTTCCCGCTGGCTGTTTGAAATGATCCAAGCAATGGAGGAGAAAGTGGCTTTTTAAAAATCAATTCCTCTCCAATTACACCTGTGATTTCCTTCCTGTTTGACTCCAAACTACCACCAGCTTTTTGTGGTGGTAATGTGTCTTCAACATGCTTGGACTCTTCACAGACTTCCTCATCAACAATGTCCTTAAAAAGGGCGTTTGCTTTCCTCAGTGCGTCTTCTGAGATGGTAACTTTCTTCCCACTGGCTGTGCAAAATCCTCCTATCGATGACATGGAGGGGGGCGCCATCACCAGCGCAACTGTTGGTTTATATGGTCTGTCCTCACCACGGTCGAGTTTATCTTCAAGGTTGTTCAAAAGAGATTTTGCTTTCTGGAGGGCTGCGGCTGAAACGGTAACACTCTTCCCACTGGCACTTTTGAATCCACCGTATTGTGGAGCTTTAGCTCTTTGGCCATTTGTCTTCTCAAACTGCAAGTTCGCATCGTCCAGGGTGACGGCGGCTAAAATGACTTCATCTGACACGGAAGCTTCTGTTCCGCAGCTCAGAGATGGATCATCACGTTTGGTATCGTTGTCCAGTAATCCGCTTTGTAGCGCCAGGCGTCCACTGACAGCATCTTTGTTGTCTGCAAGCGTCGGTCCTGCCTCCTCTACGTGGTTCCTTCCACAGTCCAGGACATCCATGCCCTCCGAATCGTTGAAGAATTCATCAATGCCATCCATTTCTGCCGCTGGAAAACCATTGGAATCTTTAAAGAGATCATTTGCTTTCACTGAATTTTTATCAAAAGCAGAATCACGACAACTCTCCTTGTTGGGATGAATTTGAGATGTATCATGGCTCTCTTTTGTGCCTGAATCTGCTGAAATGTCATCAGACAGAACTTGCTTCCAGCTGTCCAACTGACCTGAACAGTCGGTGGGATCAGAGGCTTCAACGGTGCTGGCTTTTTCTTCCTCTATGACAGTGAAATCTTTCAACAAGGATTTCTGTTTGTCGACTGGCAGAGATGAATCCGCGGCAGCTTCAGCAGCAGATGTCTGAAACCCACTCGATGCATGTGTTCCATTTCTCCTGTTTTCCGATCTTGGTGGCTCATTTAAGTTGCTGTCCATTTGAATTTCATCCAAAAGACTTTTTGCTTTACTGATGGCAGACGCTGAGACAGAAATCTTTTTCCCGCTGGCTGTAGAGAATCCAACACTCACCGATGCGCAGGGAGTGAAATTCTTCAGGGTAGGATTTTGGCTTCCATCTGACGACTCCTGTCTGTGAGAAACTGCCTCCTCAGAAGGATCAAGCTCCAGTTCTTTTTTCACATCAGAAGATCCAGGCTGTGGGTTCAACAGACATGTGTTTGCTTTCCTTACTTCCTCAGACACCGTGTCATCAACATCCTTGAAGAAGGCACTTGCCTTCTCCAAGGCCTGCGCTGAAATTGAAATTCCTTTCCCGCTGGCTGTTTGAAACCCTCCTTTGATGTTTGACGTTGATGATCCAAGCAATGGAGGAGAAAGTGGCTTTTTAAAAATCAGTTCCTCTCCAATTACACCTGTGATTTCCTTCCTGTTTGACTCCACATTACCACCAGCTTTTTGTGGTGGTAATGTGTCTTCAACATGCTTGGACTCTTCACAGACTTCCTCATCAACAATGTCCTTAAAAAGGGCGTTTGCTTTCCTCAGTGCATCTTCTGAGATGGTAACTTTCTTCCCACTGGCTGTACAAAAGCCTCCTTTTATCGATGACATGGAGGGGGGCGCCATCACCGGCGCAACTGTTGGTTTATATGGTCTGTCCTCACCACGGTCGAGTTTATCTTCAAGGTTGTTCAAAAGAGATTTTGCTTTCTGGAGGGCTGCGGCTGAAACGGTAGCACTCTTCCCACTGGCACTTTTGAATCCACCGTATTGTGGAGCTTTAGCTCTTTGACCATTTGTCTTCTCAAACTGCAAGTTCGCATCGTCCAGGGTGACGGCGGCTAAAATGACTTCATCTGACACGGAAGCTTCTGTTCCACAGCTCAGAGATGGATCATCACGTTTGGTATCGTCGGCCAGTAATCCGCTTTGTAGCGCCAGGCGTCCACTGACAGCATCTTTGTTGTCTGCAAGCGTCGGTCCTGTCTCCTCTACGTGGTTCCTTCCACAGTCCAGGACATCCATGCCCTCCGAATCGTTGAAGAATTCATCAATGCCATCCATTTCTGTCGCTGGAAAACCATTGGAATCTTTAAAGAGATCATTTGCTTTCACTGAATTTTTATCAAAAGCTGTCACAGAATCACAAAAGCGCTCCTTGTTGGAATGAATATGAGACGTATCATTGCTCCCTTTTGTGTCTGAACCTGCTGAAATGTCATTAGATATTTTCTTTGTAGCGGAGAGTCCAACTTGCTTCCAGCTGTCCAACTGACCTGAACAGTCGGTGGGATCAGAGGCTTCAACGGTGCTGGCTTTTTCTTCCTCTATGACAGTGAAATCTTTCAACAAGGATTTCTGTTTGTCGACTGGCAGAGATGAATCCGCGGCAGCTTCAGCAGCAGATGTCTGAAACCCACTTGATGCATGTGTTCCATTTCTCCTGTTTTCCGATCTTGGTGGCTCATTGAAGTTGCCGTCCATTTGAACCTCATCCAAAAGACTTTTTGCTTTACTGATGGCAGACGCTGAGACAGAAATCTTTTTCCCGCTGGCTGTAGAGAATCCAACACTGACCGAGGTGCAGGGAGTGAAATTCTTCAGGGTAGGATTTTGGCTTCCATCTGACGACTCCTGTCTGTGAGAAACTGCCTCCTCAGAAGGATCAAGCTCCAGTTCTTTTTTCACATCAGAAGATCCAGGCCGTGGGTTCACCAGACATGTGTTTGCTTTCCTTACTTCCTCAGACACCGTGTCATCGAGATCCTTGAAGAAGGCACTTGCCTTTTCCAAGGCCTTCGCTGAAATTGAAATTCCTTTCCCGCTGGCTGTTTGAAACCCATGTGAGCCATGTGAGTGGTGCTTCTCTTTGGTTGCACAACTTTTCTGTCCTAACAAATCACCACTGCTGACATGATTGTCACTCTTCCTTGTCGGTAAACTGTGATGAGAGTCTTCTTTCACAGTCTGAAGCAAAGCTTTAGCTTCTTTGAAGCATTTTTTGGAAGCCCTCACTAAAGGCCCGTTCGTTTCTGATCCAGACTTGAGAGGAGAGGCTTCGCTCCTGAAAGCACTCAGATGAGGCGCCATGTTGGAACGTTCTGCTATCACAGGCTTCTCTTGTTCTGAGGAGAAGCTGTCATCAAAATCTATACCCGACAGAAAGTCAGCATCAAGTGGCGCCTCGGGATCTTCACACGGTTGTCTGGCGGCTTTAAACTGAGTGAATTCAAACTGGCTTTCGGCTTCTTCTAGCAGCGAGCAGAGCTCAGTCACGTCAGCTTTTTGTGAAGGAGTCAATTGACATTTCTGATTGAGACGGTTTGACATTTGGGGTTCACCTGATCTTTGATCTTTAGGAACACTGATGCAATCCATGGGTGGAGCTCCAAGCTGTGACGTCTCACCTTCAAACTCCTCGAATAAACGCTTGGCTTTCTCAACGTTGGCTGATGAAATTATTATTCCTTTACTGGAGGCCGTTTTGAATCCTGACATTGATGCTTCGCTGGTGGAATATGCCTCACCTTCATTACCAATACAGGTCAACTTAGGATCCCTGAGAAAACCTTCTCCATTCATTGTTGACGTTTTACTCTGACTGGTTTCCCCAGCAGACAGCATGTTGCTTGCGAAACTGACATCTGGAGCCACAGATTGGAATCCACTGTCTGCAATGCTTGGCTCATGAGTCACACAGCTCAGATGATCTTTAGATTTGGGGGTAAGCCCAGCATCTGATGCATCAAAGTTTGAGTGCCTGGCTTTCTGCTTTGCAAGCCTTATAGCCTTCAGACACAGTGATGGAGAGAAGCCGTTCTGAGTGTCGCCCTCTGCTGCTGAATGTGGTTTACAAATGCTCAACATCTGACTGAAGTCTTGTGCGAACACTCTATTGAGCTGCGACATGTCAAAGTCCTGGACGTGGGCCGAGAGAGGAAGGTTATTTCCAATGGTGGAATCAGGTGGTAGCATTTCACAGCTTCTTTCAGCGACTGCATTTCTAACTGTGCTACATTCTAGTTCAGCTGTGGGATGTGGATTATGAATAGCAGTGACATCCTGACCTGAAAGAATGTCAGAAAAAAGGGTTGATGGTTAAGTTAGTCTTCATCTATAAGCTACTTGGTGGAAGCATTTGAGAGGAGAGCCTTACCTAGTGAGGAGTCAATTCTGCACGAGGGAGTCTGTTTTTCTTCCGCTTGCGCTGCTGCTTGCTTCACAGTGTAAATAAATGTCCTCTTTTTCTTTGAAGATCCAGTGTGAGTGAAACTTAAAGGTGGTTTCTGTTTGACAGCTGCTGTTACGCTGCCATTTCCTTCTCGTGCAGTGGGATTGTGGCATGTCTCTCCAGCAGAGAGTGTGACTCCTGATAGACTCAGAGGGGACCACTGAGTGTTGCCATCTTGAGATTTTAAGGGGCTTTTCAAATCCGGAGCTTTGTTGGGCTTTGTGGAAACACTGTCTGGCTCTTCCAGTTCAGTCAGCGGAGCGATGCATCGCTGCACCTCCGTCATGTCGACTTTGTTTCGTTTGGCAGCCTTTACCTCTATGAGTGAAGAACTGTTGTTTGGGAGAAATGCATCCAGAGTGTTTTCAGAGACACAAAAATCTTCATCTTGGTTCGCCGCTGGAGATTTCTGTTTTGAGTCACAATAACTGTGGTCACGTTCCACGTCGGGGGAGTTGTGGGGCTCGACACTCCGGGTAGGTTCAGCATCTGATAACCACAAAGTGTGTCAAGAGTGTTGACATGAAGCGACGACAAATCGACAACACACCTCTTTCAAACGGAGCGTTGGCTGGCGACGAGGGTCCGACTCTGGATGAATTTGAAAGAGAAGGGAAAAGCTTGCGAACAATCTGAAAAGAGCCACAACAAAATATCAGGTACATGACTGGATACTATGTGTCTGCTCAGCAATTTAAAAAAGCCTAATATGGGCTGTAATACTTTCATAACAGCCTGAAAAAATACACACAATTGATGACCATCCAATTAATTATTTCTAAACTCTTCCAGATGCGAAACAGTCTCACCACAACGCCCTTTTCATCCGACAGACTCATAGGACGAGGACTTTCTTCTGGGTGTGCTATTTAAAAAAATAAAATAAAATAATTAATATGAATGCATATTTACTGCCCGACCAAGGAGTGTTTAGCTTCAATGTAAGTAGATGAACAGAGAGATAATTTTCTCATTTGTCACATACACAGAATCAGCGTGGACGGCACTGCAGGTGGGGTGTTGAAGGAGCTGCTCCATGATATATCAGCTTGAACATTCACGCCAAGGCTTTCAGATATGGCTTTGGTGTAGCTTGTCTATTTAAAAAAAAGAAAAGATTAACAGGATATAAATAAATGTTCCATCTTCTGGAACGTACCTCCAGCTTCTGCGGCGTCTGAAGCAGATCTGAAGAAGTGACATGGGAAAGGATTAGATAAAGTTTGCTACTCAATAAAACTGATTTGATTTCATGCTTACTGAAGGCGTCCTGTGACTGGAGCTGGATGTTAACTCCATGTTTTAAAACGGGGTCTCTGGAAAAAGCAGCAAGAATAACATGACAGCGAACATAATTTGCTGTCAATTTTAGGCAAATGAATCCACTCACCTTTTACGAGCCTCATACAGATCAGGGCTTTTTGCTGTCCAAAACGCTTTTCCTAATCATAGAATTTTATTGTTCAATACTTGATAAAAAACAAATGCACTTTTTTTAAAAAGCCAGAATGAGCCACATCACACCTGGTTCCGCGTCAATCTCACTTTCCTCCTCAGTTTCGACTGATGAAAGGTGAGCGTGTCTAAATCCTCGAGGCGTGGAGAACAACTGACTCTCAGTGGCAGAGATGTTGAAGGGGATTTTAAAATGACCCTCTTGGTTCGCACACAGTTCGTCCGGATCATTCACTGCATGAGGCTCAGCTGTCAGTGTGTCAAACCAGTTTGGGTCCAAGGGTCCCAGCTCTACCACAGGAGACAGAAACACACACACACACAGAAGTTTTTCAGCAGGAACATGTTCACTGGAACTTACTGTTAAATCACACACAAATAGTTTCATGCATCGAAGTAACAACATGATTTGAATTCAAGGTGATATTTAAAGATAATTTCATCCATTTTACAATCGTTTTCTTAACTTGTAACCTTGTCAAATTCAAACAATTCGCTCCAGGAATTACGTTAAATGAGGACAGATTCAGCAGTCTTTTTATAATACTGTAACTAGATGTTGACAGTTGTTTGGTTTCATCCAGGATACTTGGTTTGAAAACCCACCAAGGGACATGTTTGTCACGTTTGTACCCCAACTGTCAGAAACCAGAATTAGTTATTGTGTACGCTTTGCCATTGAAACACAAACAAATGCTCGATGAACGCATGTTTGCGAGAAACACACTAGCATTTATTACAGTTAAAAGACCTTCAATGTCAATACACATCCAAGAACTTGTACTAGTTTCATAGAAACATCTTACCTTTCCACATGTGCTGTGTCAGCAGGTCGAGCATGTTGTCCAGTGAAGGATTCATTCCTGGTGCTTGGTGAGAAAGTTACATTCCTTCAATGATCCTTCAACAACAAACCCACGAATTTGAGGCTGCGTTTTGATGACATCTTCTATAGTTCATTTCATTTCGCCGACTAGTTTGGACGCATATGAATGTCAGTAATGTTTATATGTTGAACATTGAAACACTAATATTGTTTCGTCACTTCTTCTTGGTTTAATTCCGTGACACTTACCATGACGGCCGACAACGTCTCACACTTGCGCACCGACCTAAGAACATAGTCACATCCTGAAAAGCAGTGAATGGAGAGAACTTCTCTCATGTTTACGTGTTAGCTCGCTAGCTGCTAAGCATGAGAGGAAAACAAACCTCCCGCGTAGGACGCAGGATATCCGGGCGCTTTCAAAGTAAGAGCTTGTGTTTTAAATTCAACTTCAGTGCAGTTTTGTTTGTAACATGTATTTCACATTCGTGTGAAAGTGCGTTGCAGTTACTGATCGCCATAGAAACATCACAAGAAGTCAAGGGAATTGCATTTCACTTTCTAATGTTTCATAAACCAAAACTACAGTCATGTTGTTAGCAAATGTAAGTTTTATTATTTTCTTTTACACGAGTGTACATAACAACAATACATTCCAAAGGCAAAAGCATTTACAACGAGGCCTTAACAACAGTTTTGCAAGCTTTTTTTAAAATTCCATAAACCTTTATACTCTTCCACAAAAATACAGTCTGGTGAGTCTCAGCTGCACTATGTACAATAACTCACTCAAAAATATTCTCTTTGTTCATAAACATTAACCTTACAGTTCTTGAAACATAATTCGCACTGGCTTATTAAGCAAAAAAATATCAGTAAAATCCGTGTATGTTTCAGGACGCCGTTTAAATAAATGTCTCTTGGCTGGAAGCTGCACCGATACAGTCTGCTCTGGGGAGCAAATGACATCCCACAATTCATTGCAAGAAGGTTCGGGAGTCATTACAGTAGCATCGCAGCATCACAAAACAGTGACTCATTTTGTAGATCTGTTGTTGAATCCCCATCTGTGATGGTGGTCATGTTGAGATCACACACACACACACACACACACACACAAACACACACACACAAAGAACAATCCTCCCTTCTGTTTTATGTCATAATGTTAAAATACATTCTTTCAGGATACAGTAAGTCTTTTTAATTCATGTCAAGAATTGCACATTTCCCCTGGAACAAATAATGAAATTGCTTTGCTTTGGTATGTCATTTGTGAAACGTGAAAGGTGATGACCTTTATAGCATGTTGTCGCTTGATAGTGCAATGAGGTTGTGACGTAGGGCAACTACTTTCACCATTGAATCATCTTCAAGGAAATGAATTTTCGTGTAACTCGCGGAGATGTTAGCAGCGGAGAGTCCAGGTCATAGAGTGGAGCCTGAAACCTGGGAGTCTGGGAGGAAAGCAGTGATGGCTCTGTAGCCCCGAGCCCCGCGGATCATGTCTCGGATCTCTCCGTTCAGTTCCATCAGCTTCACGGAGATCTCAGTCAGGTCCTGTTTGGGGCCCACCAGCGCGAAGGTCCCCGTCTGGCCCAGGGTTTGGTGACGGAAGAAGATGTTGAGCAGCGTCTGGACCTCATCTTCGGAGGGGCTTCCAAAGATGTCATTTGGCCATGTTGTTCTGTGATCGAGACAAAGACGCGCCATGAACACGGACCATTCGAGAGAGTTCACCTGTGTAGAATTTATTAATAAAACAAATGAAAACACCGAAGACATGGATGAAACATGTAAATAAGATATTTACATTTCACTTATATTCATAATTGAAATAGTAATAAATGATGAAAACAAGCAGCCCCACAAAAAAAAGGGGCAACATGTGGCCACTGTACTGCATGGATGGTCTTTCGCAATACAATACTATGAGAATAATGAGGAGAACAGAAACCCAGCTGAACATCCATTGTCCAGTCAAACTACTCAACAGAAAGGACAAGTTGCAGGGTTGGTTTTAGCACCTGGCGAACAGATCAGTCCACAGAAATATTGACAACATCGCACACAAACCCAGTTTGTGAGAGAATTAATGTGAAATTCACAAATAACAGTGCTATTTCTTTTGCCGTTTGGCGCTTTCGTTGCATTAGTTTCCCAATTGTGACTATAAATACTGTCTCATTTGAAGTAGCATGCTGCTGAGATAATGACAACAACAACATAAATAATAATTATAGCAATATAATTGTGTTATTTGTAGACTTCCACACTGCAAATGTTGAGAACAGGTATACAAAACTGTAAAAAATGTAGTGTTTTCCCCTTACCCCATTAAACCCAAAAATATAAATGTAAAAATATAATTTGTCCTATTTCTTTTTAAAACACAAGAAAGATTTTCTGAGATTGCATCCAATTCTTCTGGTGTCCCAAAACTTTTTTTCCGCCACTATGTTCAGCACTTTCAAAGACACCCCGAGCACCTTCTGGAAAGCATTATCCATTGCTGCCCTAGTCAGAAACACTGGCTCTAAAGAACCTCTCACCTGCACTCGCGGATGTGTTGAATAGCTGCGGTGAACTCATTGTTCTTCAGACCCTCAAGAATGGCCTGAACAGCCACCTCAGATGAGGAGAAGCTGGCATCAGAGCAGAAGCCTTCGTGGTCAGCTGGATCCCGTCTCATTGATGCCGCGGCCGCTAATCTCAAGTTGCTCTTCAGATCATTGAGCTCTCTGGACATATTGGTCAGCTGGAAGCGGAGCGGACGGCCGTGAGCAGAAGACAGTCACCAGACAAGACGTGAACCCACCTCTGGTACACAGCTGATGGCATGGACCTGCTCTATCAGCTTACAGTAGGACTGAAACAGCAGCAGCAGCTGGAAATGGAGTTTGTACAGCTTCTGACAGAGCTCCAGTTGCTGGAAAAGAAAAAAGCAAATAGTGAGCAGAATCCCACTGTTTGCACGCCTGAAGCTTCTACACTGCTAAACCATGTCCTAAAGTAAAAAAGAAACAAGCCTCGTCCAACTTACAGCCAGAAATTCCATTTGCTACAAAGTGAGCAGGATGAAATAAGTGAGGAAAAGAGAGAGAGTAAAGAGTGAGCATGCATTTTACAGCAAATGTCGTGCAGAGAGCGTGAGATATAGCGTGGGCAAACAGCAGTACACAACGTTTCTTCAGTAAAACAAAGCAAGCAACTTGTTTTTTCTTAAAATAAAGGTCATAAAAAGCAAAAGTAAATTCACATTATTTTGTTTGTTTCAAGGGACAACAAAACTCAAAACAAACTTTGCTGGCATTCCAGTAGTGTCGTCTGACATTCAATGAAATGGTATATTAATATTAACATTTCTGGATCATAATGCAAAATCATAAAAGAGTTAATGCGACGTGCAGGGACTCAAATTTGTCCGAAATGTTTTTAGTTAAATAGAGGGAGAGACTCACAGGGCTAGCGACAGGACGCAGAAGGTAAAATATAAACTCAATAAATGACATTTTCATTGAAAGAAATCAGCTTATTTCAAGAGCAGAACGTGGCTGTAATGTTTAAAATAAGGGTTACCTTCTCCTCCTGCTCTGGCTGGGATGATGTCACGCTGCTTTCAGGACTCTTGGTGAAAGTGGCCTGACAGCTGCTGAGCCACTGCATGTGTGAGAAACAAGCATTAGTGTTGAAAGTTCCTCGTTCTGGACGACAAATGCACCTACGCCGATCGCTGCCTCTTTTCTATTGTTGTATGTATCGAGATACTCCTGAAGTTCCAACACGCTGAATTTCATTTTTTCCAGGAGTCCATATGTCATAATCTGAGCAGGGAAAACACATACGGTTACAAACTGGAGTCCCAAAAACACTAGAAAAAAGCAACTGACTGTATCAGCATCAATAAAGAGAGTCGGACACTCGGAGCAGGAGGTCAGCATCTGGGACGACCTCAGGAACTTTGATCCCAGTCCTCTCAGACTGTCGCCGAGGTAACTGACGGCGTCGCATGTCAGGGAGCAAAACTTGGTCTGGATGCTCTGCAGAAGATCAGAAGTAACGTCTAAAAACATGATCTTAACTCATTCATTTTTGGGGATTTTGCAATTCAGCCTTGACTATCACAGACACTGGAAGCAAATGGTTATTTATATCTGGAAATGACTCAAAAACAGTTCCCTCTTAATGAACTGATTTTTGAAATAATTCCTCTTTTAAACTAAATCTCGGTCAACACACGTCCCTCATCACAACTCACATACGGGATATGAACCCATGACTTTCGGACTATAGAAGAGATAGATGGTTGTCATGTTGTAAAATGAATATTAATAGGATGGTGTGAAGGAAGTTAAAACGATGTCAACCATCCAAAGTTATGGAGATGGAGGGTGGTGAAGAAGAGAGTGCAGGCAGGGTGGAACAGGTGGAGTAATGCTGTGCCATTGGAGATGCAGCAAAAGTGAAAGAAAAGCTTTATAGCAGTGCCATGGTGCATGGTTTAAAGACTAGATGAGATGAAGATGCCACTGGAAGTGAATAGAAAGGACAAGATCAGAAATGAGTGGGGCAGCTCATGTTTGGTGAGAAAAGTGGAGGAGGAGGAGAGACAGCAAGAAGAGACGTCCACAGAAGGTTCATGGATGAGGTGAATGAAGAGGATACAATAGGTGAGGTGGGGTGAGCAAGATAGGTGAAGGCAGGGAGTTTTTTTGTGGCAACCCAGACGTCTGAAAACTGCATTTCAAAATGAGTGACAGCAACAGATGGCTCAGTGGGATTGCTCATGCAATTGAGCAGCACCTGGAACAGAGACGAGAACACGTGGAAGGTGTAGACAGCGCAGGATCCGTCGGTGTCCGACACCAGCTGATTGATGTGGCACCTCCAGGCTTCCTCAGCGTCGTCACACACCGTCGGCTGGAAGGCAGCGAGGATGGCGGAGAAGAAAGGCGAAGGTGGTGGGGACGATCTGATCTCTATCATGTCTTCTCTCTCGTCTTCAGGGAGACTGCGGTGGTCAGAAAGTAGAAGTCAGCACCTCTTTATACCTGCGGCTGTGAGACCAGCCCTCACCTCGGTAAGCAGCTGTCCAGAGGAGTTTCCCTGAGAGCCGTGTCAGGGGTAAAGTCAGCAGGTGGTTCGGTGATAACAAGGTTGTCCTCGCAGACACTTGTGTCCTCGGATGTTTGGGGGAAATCATGCTGGATAAACAGCAGCAAGTTAGTTGTTGAAGCAACAACCAGTCTTTAACATTCCATACAAGTTCCCTAGACATTCTTGGGTGGACACTAACCTTGCATCGGGACCCTACGGACACTCCGTCAGGTATTGCCACTCATTCGTAAATCGTTTCCGTGAGTTGCACCAATTGACGTGCGTTTTTATTGGCCAGCATTACGGCCACGCACTCTTGTTTTGTTGGGTAGGCAATATGTAAACCTTTCCTCCCCTCCCACATGCCATGTTTTGAAGCAACCCAAGCAAAAGGTATACACATTGCCTTCAACGGACGGACAGAGAGACAGACGCTTCTAGCGCTACAGTATATACCCCAGGACCTCGCTGTCGTTATTAATTCAGCCACCCACTAAAGCGAAAAAACACTGGTCACATGCACCTATATGACACAGAAAGCTCATGCTAAACAGAGGAAGTGAAGAGTGCAACAAATAAACCAAGACAAACCCCGGAAGCAAATAGAAGATTCAGCTCATTTGAGAGGAGAATGCAGAAAAAGAGCGACTATTTGGCAAAGTTAGTAAAGAACTCTAGCACAGTGCTGCGATAGGACTTAGCATTTCCCAGAATCTCAGACACCCTGAAGCCCTTATTCACCCGCTGCTTCGAGTCCTCTGGCAGTTGGACCTCGAAACTGGGATTTTTGCTGTTCAGCGGAGTGGAATCGGCTGAAGTAGTGTTACAAAATCCAGAGGAGTCCATGCTAGTGACTTCGGCAGATGAGGAGAGGTTGATGGTCTGCAGAGAAACAGAAGGCTGAGTTGAGATGTTTGACGGCAGGAACAGAGGACGTTTGACACTTGAAGAGATTCCACAAGTGCGCAGTGGACAGAAGGGTGGTGGCGGAACAGGTGACAGCTGTGTGGACAAATGGGCTCAAGTGAAGAGGGGCTTTACTGTGTTCTGGTTTTGACTTGATTCTGTGTAGAGAAGTGTCTGCATCGTAGCTTCAGGGACACTTTTGGCACCTCAAAAATAAAATGCTGGTATTGAGAAAAACTCAAGTGTATCTCAGGTTTGTTCAATAGTCTTTTCTAATTTCTAAAATCAGTGACATGAAAGGCGAACATGAAGAAGAGAGACGAACGCACCAGTTGTGAATGGGAGAGGATTTGACTCGCAGTGAGTGAGTCCTCCTCGGACGACTCGTCTGAGTCCTCGTGAGCGATGTGGCTCAGGCTGGGCATGCTGCTGGACAGATGGCTCTCCTCCAGGATCTGCAGGTCGCTCCGATCCAGGCTGTCCATGGAGCGCCTTCTCACTCCCCAGTTAAAGTTGTCCACAGTCTCTCCCTGCAGGGGGAACCATCACATTGCACTCAGATGCACTGTGATTTCAAAGCTGTGATCACACGCTAAAACTCATGCAGTCTGACTCAAGTGCTGGTCCATACTGAGTGAGAGGTTTTCATGCATCTCCACCTGGATCTATACTTTTCAATTTCAGAAAAATATTACCGAGCTGGTGAGGAAAATCAAAAAGGCATTCAGTCAGCTCACACATCAAGACAGCAATAAATGTAACCTTCCCAAAAGTAATTTTTAGCAAATTTGGAATCACACTTTTAACCCTAAGAATTTTTATTCAGTAAACCAAAAGCTCAAAAAGATTATGAAAAGGAGCAATATTTTCCTGAAAATTGATTTCATATTCAAATATCTGCAAAAAAGCAGACAGAAAAATGAAAGATTAACTGAGAAAAGGGATTAAATACGTTTCCAGAAGTATGTAATTGCTCAGGTATTTAATTTATTTTAATAGTCTTGCCTTCACCATTATGCCACACATATGAGGGAAGTCACTTGTTTTCATGAAAATATCTCTCAGGTGACATGCATTTCATTTATAAACAGCAAACAACAGCATAAAAACAGCACAGCAAGGACCAAGTGAACACCACTAAACTCACCTGTAGCTCCTTGGTTGCACACAGGAAAACAAAAAAGACAAGGTTTTACTCAGCAGAAAAACTCCACTCTTATACTGTGGACTGTATACTACAACATATTTTTGTTTGTTTTTGTTTTTGTTTTTTTTTCCATATCCCTGAGGACTGAATAAACATCCACGGAAAACTAACCTCTCCATCCTCAAGCTCCACGTCCAGGAAGTCAAAGTCTCTGAAGACCCTAAACTGCTGTTCTGAGGTGTTGTCGTCCATGTTGTCTGCTTCCCTCGTCCCGTCGTCGGAGGACACCAAGCTCGGCTGATGCTCCATGAGGTCCAGCTCGCCACAGCTTGAAAATATCACCTGCGCAAACATAAGGAAATAAAATGCATCTCCTCTTGGAGACACTGGTGCTTGTTTACAGCTTGCGGCTTCGTCTTACTGAAGGGTTTTTAGTGAGGCCCACTTCTTGTCCGCATAAAGACAGAACGTTCACCAGCTTCTCCCGTGTTCTTTTCTGTGAAATAAAGGACAGTTTAAACATTCTTTAATATTATTTAATGCACCAATACATACACAGCTGGAAAAAACTAGCAGCATGATGAATGTTTGTGTCAACTGAACAGTTAAATTATGGATATATGAACCGTAAATATGGTTTATTTTATAATTTTTTGAAGCTGAATCTATTCAATTGCAAAACGGTTTACACGCACACATTTTTAATGTTGAACAAATTGTAAACATTATTATATAATAATATATGTGAGAAACATATGCAATTACTGTTGTCCATCTGTGTGCAGATGGGACCAATGATGTAGTGGTATTGAAGTAAAGCTATGTTTCTTTTGTCAATGTATTTTATCGACAGTCTGTTTTTTGTGGCTGACAGAGGACAGCAGTATGAAATGTTATAGATAAATCTGAGACCTGAGCATCTTCCAGGTGGAACACATAGAAGCTATTACTTGCATCCATGTTTTTCTATGTTAAAGGAGGTCAGATGCTTTTTTTTGTTTTGTTTTAAACCTGGAATCAAGGTGAATCAAGGTCACACATGCGTGCAACCAGTGACAGATGTCTTTTTGTTTTTAGTGTCTGTACTTTACACAGCTTAAGTTTACAGAAGACTCTTGACTATCAGTCTGCCTAATATGAAAGCCAAACAATGTACTTATTGCATCAAAACATCCCCATAAATCTCTCATTATTTCTTCCTTTTAGCCCACAGTCATCATCTGCTGTAGTGGCTTCACCAGTAGACAGGACAGCAGTGTGAACGTCTCTCGAAACAACAAATGACTCGTATGGTTTGAAATGCTTTCATTCACAATGATTGATGCATAATAAATATTTGTTTTCAAGATCAACAAAACAAAAATTTCTGCCTTCACTTTTACGTAATTTTGACCTGACCGCTGCAGTGTCCAGGAGAAGCATCAGGGTGTCAGAATCAGGGAAAACATGATGCATTTTAATGGGAATATTCACAGGATATCGTGGCTGATTTGGCAAAAGAGAGTTTGGATTTGAGTATTAAAGTGGAGATAATATCACAACTATGTTATTGGATTTAATTTTCTGAATTTTTCAGTGAAATATTTTGAGAACACTAGTGTCTTAACTTTCACGTTCATTGGAGTAGTTGCTGTTTTTTGCAGTTATACATCACACAAAATGTATGTGAGAAGACAGAGGCAGGAAAGAGGCCACCTCACCTGAGAAGACTGTGGCCTCTTCCAGCTGACTGGCACCAGGACATTGTTGGACGTCGACCCAGATGAGGTGGAGGAGCTGCTGCGTGTCACGATGGTGGTCCTACTCTTCCCATCTTGGCCCGGGGAGCCCCGCAGGTCATCGAAGCGGCGACCAATTACTGGCGTCTGTCACAAAAAAAGTCAGTCAGTCAGTGTCACATGGTTGCAGCAGGACGAAAGGCTTGAATATAGTCTGGAATATACGGTGCTCTCAGATGGACATCCATGTGCCGCTCTGGATTCTACCGCCTAACACTCGCAGATGACGACAGCAACAAGCTGACATCATTTCCTGCCATTCATGAGGGACACAAATAGCCCTCTGTTCAGTTCCCACACATGCAACACTGTATCTTTGACATCAAGTGCATGCGCCGCGAGGATAATTGTGTTTACCTTCCAAGCGCTCGCACTAATCTGAAGCATCTGAGAAAAATGTCAACATTTAGAGAGGGGCAGAAACGTTTCCCTTAGGAAAACAGCTTTAAAGATTCCACAGACTCAAGAAGCACCACACCCTAGACGACACCAAGTGAAGTGCTTTTCAACTTAAAGTGATATAAATAGAAGCAGTTTTCACCTCGGATATGTCAAAATGAAAGTCAAGAGTTTTCCCCGGCAGGGCCTTGGATGAGCGGTCCCAGATACGGCTGACGTCTTCGTACGAGAGGTCGCTCTGAGGACACGACGGTTGCACCAGACTGGCGGATCGTGACACCACCGACTTGAGGATGTTGAGTGCTTCTCTCCAGTGGACGGTCTACAGGCAGGGGAAGACGTGAAACACAGACGTTCATCACCAACACCTCTGAGTGTGTGTGCGAGTGTGGGTCACTTCTATTTTTAGAGACAGAGGTGTTCTGGGCACGGACGCTGGAAGAAAAGTAATCCAGTCGGAGAGAAAGCAGAGGCCTCTTGAGGCGGACTGTTTATGGGTTGGGTGGGTCTGCAGATTTACTGACACATGACAGCGTTTTTCCAAGCTTGAATACTCTCCTTGGGAAAAGGGGAATGAGGAAATTCCCAAATCAATTGTTTCCAAACATTTCCTTTTTTTGAGTTAAATGTATGTCAGGAAATGAGGAGCTGGATAACCCCTCCGTCTGTACTTTATGTGCCACTATTTTAAAGTTTGCAGAGCAGTTAATGGTTTAAAGACCCAAGCAACAAGTGGCCCACATTGTCTCAGTTGCTCTCTCATCAGGGATAATGTTCGAGCTTTGAAAAGTCATTACGTTTAAACATTCAATCTGATTTTTACTCAAGTTGAATAGAGAATTCACCTGAACAAATTTCTCAATCGTCTTCAGCACCTCCATGTTAAAGGGTTTGGCCTCTATTCCGCTGAGGTCCATGTGACTCAAGAGACTGTAGATGATTTGTAAAAGAGTCTGCTGCATCGATGGCAAGCCTTTCTCCAGAAGCTGAGACAAAATAAACACTGTTAGATCACAGAATTTTCCAAAAGACTGCGACGTGATCGTCACACACACCTCTGCCATGTAAGTGACCAGGCTGAGTGTGATGTCTGGGAAAGCTTCATGAAGGTATCGACACACGACGTCGACCCAGGAGAAGCAGTTCCTGGTGTAGGTGTGGGTTTTATAGAGAGTCATGACATGAGCCAGGTTGGAGAGCTTGTCGTTGTTCTCCTCAAGGCACACCTAGGAAGAAGAGACGCTGACGTTGGACACAAAATACAGAAAGAAAGCAGCGTGAAGACCTACCTGAGAGATCCTTTCTGCCACATCTTGACAGAAGGGAGAGGGGCTGTCGAAGTTCTGCACCAGATGTGGGAGCAGGCAGAGGACGTTCAAGGGGAAACCTGAAAATTAAAGAATAAAAGATGAAGGTCACTATTGATCACACACCAGTGAACTTCAGCAGCAGGTTTGGAAATTCTGAGAGAAAATTGTCAACGAATATTTAAATTAGAATAAGGTAGAATGAATCAAATAAATATAAGAGACTAATTTTATGCTTTGCAATCTTAAATACCAGGGGGGGAAAAATCCAAAGAACTGAGATTTCTGCTGCGAATTGAAATAAATAATTTTGTTGTAGGTGTTGATATTATCCGCTGGGTGTCAGTGTAGAGTCAAACGTGCCTTCGTGGTGTTAAACCAAGGACAGCATCGACCAAATGACCCCTTATATTCATATAACCAACACTATCAATGGGTTCAAATAACATATAGATAGCAAACACATTGATTTTGTCAGTCTTAATCTGATGTGTTCTGTACCTATGGCTTGCGAGGTGTCCACAACAGGAACCCGTGACACCGGGGTGAGCTGCCAGAAGAGCTGAAGCGTGAGGTCGGTGGTGGACAGGGAGGTGAAGCCCTTCAGCAGCAGCTGCTGCAGTCCGCTGAAGCTACTCCAGTTGAGCTGACCCTGCAGCTTCTCCAGCTTCTCCCTGTTCTCCTGCTTATCCAGCGACACGTGGCCCAGAAGTTTATTCAAAAGTCTCAAGGACATTTGATATTCAAACTCAAAGTCTGACTCCATCAGCGACACGGCCACCCAGAAGATGGTGGCCAGGAGGTTGCTGGGATGGTTGACGCTGTTCGGGTCAGCGATGTTTTCTTTTGATGAGGACGGGCTGCGAGTTTTGGATGACAGGAGCTGCTGCTCGCAGGCTTGGATACGGTCCAGCGTTGCGCTACGAGGTGGATCCGACAACCTGTCAGCCTCGCCAAACTTCTTGGGAACAGAGGAGCTTCTGTGATGTCTCGTCCGCTCTTGTCTTCTGAGGTTAATCTGCCCAGTGCTTTTTCTGTTCGACATCAGCTTCAAACTCGACAGGAACTCTGGAGATGAAGCTCTGGGATGGAGAGAAGGAATATATTATAATCCTAAAAATGTCAAACACAGCGCTCAGACCAACCTTGTCAAGATGGCCATGAGGTCCTGGTTTTGAAGGCAGTCTGCCAAATTGTCGACCACAGATTCCAAGGTAAGCAACACTTCCATGACATATCCCTGAGAAGGAGGGGGGTTAGTGCTGTTTGGCAGTTAGATTCAAGCTGACAAGTGGACTCTCACCTGTACTTCCTCTCCATGTTCTCCGACAACCTCCACCAGCCTGGACAGCAGATCTGACACGGCGTGGGCAGAGATGGGCTGGCGAAGCGCTCGGAACACCTGGAAAGACCTTCCAGCGTAGTGACGCGATGAGCTGCACAACCCCGTCTGCAGCGCCACGTCACTGAGCTGCTGCTCCAAGTGGACGTCTTGAAGAGAAACGTTTCAGTCATTAGGTGATGAAGACTTAACTCACCAGTAGTGTCAATAAGCCCACCTGATTTTGTTTCCTTGAACACGGATATGACGTGCCGCAGGAAGTTGGTCAACTGGCCCGTGCTTTTCGAGTGTTGATTCTTTGGTGAAATGTCTTCGTGGCACCAAAGAGGTCCATATGTCCTTCAGAGGAACAAAACTTGGTTTGTAAAAACACGCTCTTCAATACAAACATGGCAGCCTGAATGTTTCATTGGTTGGTAGTGAACATCATGCTTCTAAAAAAAATGATTTAAAATGTTTATACTTGAATACAAATTCTGAAAAAATGTCATGAGGAGTTAGAGCAATACTTAGGATATACCACAAGGTGACAGTATAGCTACATAATACTGACTCTGGTTTACAGGTGGTTTACTTGAAGGACTCAAAAAACATTTCTTTCACAGCCAAAGAACCCTCTGTGAAAACAACATCCAGTGCCATTGAGCTCCAAGTTTCCCCTCAGTACCTGGTGGTTAAGAACTCTATGAGTTTGTTGGTCTTGTCATCCATGTCGGTGGAGGACTCCAGCTCCTCCATCTTCTGCGAGATATCCGGCAGGTTGCCGCTGCTCCCACCCAGGCTGAGACTGGACGACGTGGAAGAAGAGCTGAGACCTGAATCTGGCACAGGAGATGCCTGGCACTCCCTTAGAAAATCAAAACCTCCTGAGCAAAACAAAAGAAAGAGGTGTGTGATCAAGGGCGAGTTATATTCAGACGACCTGCTTCATTTCCCCAACAGTAGCGTGTTGTTTAAATAATAAAAGGGCGCAGCATCACGCTCACAGTTGACTAGGTGTCTGACTGGTTTAACCCCTTTGAAAGATGCGAATAATAACATCCTGGGCCTCTACAGACACCAGTGTTGAGTGCCCAATAAAACACGCCCAATAATTGTGGGGTCAAAACAATTTTGTCGTGTTACAAAGGTGAAGAAAAACCTTCTGTAAAGCAAATTTACACTTGATAAAAAGGGGGCACCATGGAGCAGTCCATTAAATCCCAAGCACATGGACCCAATCAGGGAAGAGGGGCCTAAAAATAGCACTATGGAATGCTTTAATCACGACCTTTGATGTCCTGCGGTCTCAGTATTGCTTTTGGCAAAGCTTCCAAATATTTTCTCCTGAGATAAACTTGTCTATTCTCCGGCAGGAATGTGAGGCGCCACCCCTGATGTTAGTCAGAGCAAAGATCACTGGGTTAAATGCAGAGCTGCCAGGACTCTGTACTCCAGTAGTGGAGTACCAAAAGCTATAAAAAGAAATGTAATTATTAAAATAAATTGATAATAAAGTACAGAATAATGAATATAGTTTTTTTTATTTATGAATTAATGAGTTAATATTTTTTTCTAATAAATATTCTGGTATTTTCAAAATACATTTATTAATTATTGCATTTTCCCCTCTGTTTTTCTGCAAGTATTCCCTTTCTATGTAATTTTGTATCAACTATAAGTATTTAAAGCACATGTGGCCACATAAAATAACTTAATACAATGATATTTTCTAAATAAATTTTTTAAATATGATTTTTTTGGAGGGTAATCGTGTGCATTTTTCAATCTTAACTCAGACGTCTTAACATCCGGTCAGTGTATTCACTGCTTCACTTCATATTTTCGGGGTCTGTGATCGGGCAGCCGTGGCATCACCTCCGGGTGAGAAGTCGGTCAGAAGACTCTGCGTGCAGGTGAGCGTCTTGGCTGAGTTGATCTCTCGTGTCTGGAGCAGGACAGAGGCGATGGCCTGGTAGTTGTTGTTGCAGGACAGCGTGATGAGCAGGTGCAGGAGGAGACGCTTGCTGTGCTCAAAGACTTCGGGACGGTAATGATCCATTCCTGAGGAGCAAACTGCTGAGTCAGCACAGTCGACAGTCCCAAGACAGAACCGGGATCTCACCTAAGAACAGCGCATGAAGCAGCAAGGGCAGGTGAATAGCCCAGTCCTCTCGGACGCTGTGGTCCACAACCATTTCTGTCATCAAAATGACTGCGATGTTACACCTGCGTTGAAAGAGTTAGCCACGTTATAGCAAGGTTTCCTCATTGGACAAACCTCTGTCGGGCGAAATACAGAGTCAGAAGACGAGGCAGAGACGTGTGAAAAGAAGCACACACAGATCCTGAACAACAGCCTGACCTGTGCAGTGGCCCTCTGGGTGTGAGGGTTTCGGGCAAGAAGTCCACCAGAGGGGCCCAGCAGCCGCCGTTGAGGGGCATGGGCAGTGGATGAGGCTGATTGGTTTCACTCACTACCATCAGCCAGTCGGCATACGGAGGCAAGGGTTCACCTATAAATACACCGACGAAAACATGATCACACTTTGGTATCCATTAGCCCGAGTACAGAACTTCTCTTCAGCTACATTTGCTTTGACTCCAGGTTTTACCAGAGCTTTCACGCTGATGCATTATTGATCGATCGCACGAAACCTCTATAGCCTTCAGAAACTACGATGCAGCTCCATAGAAAACAACCAAAAATCACCTTTTTCTTCGTCGTAAGATCCTCCGGAACTGTTGCTGTAGCGTGACTCCAGACGGTTGTGCGCCCGAGTCATGATGTGACTCAGCCTGAGGGCAGAAAACAAACTTCACCACTGACATGAATCTCCCTGCGACCTCTTTTGAGGGACTTTTTGAACGTACCTGTCCTCGTTCTCTTTGGCTGCTTTTGTGTCACTACTATCGGCAACGCTTTCCGGAGCAGGAACGACAGTGTTGCTGCTGGATGTTGTGCCTTTCAAGAAATAACACAGCAGTTTTCAGTCTCTGTGGATAAGGCCTTTTTCAAAATGTATTTTCTTTAAAGGAACGGTCTCTTTTTTTAAACACTATATTAACTATGTGGAATTTAAAACTATGAGCTTAAATCTCTGTCATATTTTTCACAATATATAAAATATTCAGAGGTAACAGTAAGAAAAATAATTGAACTTAAACATTCGAAATAATGAACAAAAAGAGAGTGTGATGACACAAAATGAAAATCCCGATATTTAAATCTATAAAAAAGAAAAGAAAACGCAAAAACGTTTTCAGTGATGAATCTTCATTGAGATGAAAAGAAAATGCAAATAAATAGATGAAAAAAATCAAAATGGAAATAAAAATATATATCTAAAATAGAGACAAAAAATTTTGCTTTTACAAGTATATATTAATTTTAAAATAATGTAAAGTAAAACTATAGTCATGTACTGCATGCGACAGAAACGCTGACTACATAATATTATTATGCTAAATATATGATTCCAACTGAAAGTGATATGCTAAAAAATGAGAAACAAATGTACAATAAATAGAATGTTATCATCCATGAATGGATCCTCCAAGCTGAAACTAACCTGAGCAGCCCATCATATAAGAGCAGTACCTGATGCCACGTTAGGAGTCTTGCTTGTGGCAGTGAAGCGATAGAAGGGTGGATTCTCGCTGTGCTGCACCACAGGATTGACAGGATCAGTTTGCTGCAACTCAAATAGTAACTCCTCCATGGTGCGCATGGTGTTGTTGCGACACAGGTAGATCACCACTTTCTTGATCTGGAAGCACAAAATAGAACTGAAGACGTGAACAAGCAGAAAGCGGTGGGACAGTCCGGTGGCGTACGTATGGCAGGAGGGCGGTGTCACTGCTGACTCCACACAGGCTGATCAGAAACTGCAGCGTCGTTCTCAGGTTGTCCGTCCATTTCTCATTGCTGGCTAAAGCGTTCCAGGCGTTTTCCATCTCCTGTCCGGGTAAATCGTCGCCATACTGACCGCCACAGAATCACAGTCGGTTAAGCAGTCATAACTCATCATAACTGCGCAGGTGGTTTTTACCTTGGCCGTCATGAACATGAGGTTGTTCAGAACCATGGATGTGGCCTGGAGTGACCCCCAGCCAGCACCCTTGAGCGAGTGCAACAAGTCGGTGTGGATCAGCTGCCGGGAGGCGCCGTAGCTTGATGGGAAGACGGGGAGCAGCAAGCCACTGTGGACCAGCTCGATGTTATCAAGCCAGGGAAGGAGGTAGGTGAGCATGATCTGCCTCCCGTTGGGATGGGTGTTCGGGAACCGCTGGCTGACCTCTGCAAACAGCAGAGCGGCTCTTTAGTTTCGCTTTTTAACTCATGCTTAACAAGAGTTCTGATGGGAATTCATCTTCCTGATGAATCTTTACAGTCACCTGAGAAGAGAGGAAGCGTCAGCTCTGGATACATCCTGGCCAGCTGACTCGACAGCTGCGACAGTGACACGCTGTATAGAGGAGGCAGAGGCCCGTGGGTGCCGAACAGAATGCTGCTTGGCTTTTGTTCCGCAACCTTCTTGGAGTACACGCGCAACTTAGCTTCAAGGATCTGTAAAGAAAGAGGAATGCATTTGCGCTGTAACACAGCAGTAGAGTCGTGAATGTTCACAACATCTTTTACCTGCATGAGCTGCATTGAAATCTCGTATATGTCCCTGTTGGTGTCCGATGCTTTAAAAAGCACCAAATTCAGTAGCGTCACAATGTCACATGGGTAGTTTCTGGAGATCAAAAACTGAATCAGTGGTCGTCTTCAGTCCATTTTATGAGACTGAATAATGTTACTACATGTTGGCATGACCAACAGCAGTTTTTATTTTTATGCAGTTTGTCATTCCCCACAGTAATTAACATTTATATTGTTCATTGTTCACATTTAGTTGAACTATGTACTTTTAACAAGTCACGTCTTTAAATCACGAATCGATTTCCCCTGCTTAAAAAGAAAAAAGAAAAACAAACATAACATAACTAGATCACCTTTATTCTCCAAAATTAGAAAATACAAAATATTATATATCTATATATATATATATATATATATATATATATATATATATATATATATATATATAGAGAGAGAGAGAGAGAGAGAGAGTCTCTTTACATAAACTGGACATAATTATTATGGTTTCACTTTTGTTATTTTTAATTCTATATTATTCTGATTTTTTTCTGTTTTTTTTTCCAACTTGTTCCTACCTTTTCAGGCTAAATCGTTGCCGCTTTAGACAGCAGCCAGTATTCTGACATGTAATTGTCCACCCATGATCTTCAGGAACGTTAAAATAAGTTATTCTGTGAGTGTGCTGCCAAGGGTTTTAGAATCAGCAACAATGCTGTTCACAAAAAGTCCCTGTTTCCTGACACGCCACATTTGGTACCTGTTAGCACAGACAGTAGCGATGGCTTTGAAGCAGCCCGAGGCGAGCTGGCTGGAGCCAGTGTAGCAGCGGTCAACGGCCCAGTTGAAAAGGTTGACCTGGTCAGCGTTGAGCTCCAGGAGCAGAATGACCACTTCACAGCCAAGCTGGTGGACCTGAGCCAGAGAAGGACAGAAGTCGCTGCTAGTGAAACAACATCTACATGAATATATATTTTATAGATTTCTGGAAACACCGAAAATGCTGGTATGGATTTTACACAGCGGCAGAGCTTTTAAGGTCAACTCTTTCCACGAACGACTAAGTATTGATCACTTGCCCGCTGATCCTGGCAGGCCAGAATGTTATCCAGCCACTTATAGAGATACCCATCCGGAGACAGGCCGACATTATCAAACACAGGTCCGCAGCACAGCACAGCAGACATGGCCTGCAACAGCGTTAAAACCATAGAGTTAAAAGTTAAAAAAGTGAAGTCGAGCTCTATTGCCATTGTGTGGTCGTGCGCTTACTTTCAAGGCACTATACTGGTATCTTGTTATCTGGTGGTTCCGGTCACTGTAGCGGTCCAGGGGGGTGAACATGATGCTGAAAGGCCCCGCCCACTGGCTGAAGAGGATGAAGAGATGATGCCGGAGACTGTGCTGTGGAAACAGGAAGCGTCGGTGGTGCACTGCGGAGAGACGCGGTTGAGCTCATGAAAAAGTGAAAACCATGGGACATGCTCATGCGAAAGTAAACAAAACCACTTGTTGCTGGCTTCTTTCCTGCTCCCATACAGGTCTGATTGAATTTACACTCAGAAGAAAACCCACGCTGTTAATGGAGAGACAGACCCGTGAGTCATCCTCTGTCTGTGCCAGCTCTGATTCATTCCTGACCTCTGGGCTTTAACCGAAACAAAAATAAATATTTCTCTGTTGGCGTCTATCGGCAATTCAAGATTAGACAATAAAACAATGGGCTCCTTTGGTTTTTACTTCGACTAGCGCTGAGCTCAGTACAGCGACAGGTCATGAAGTACCTGGCACACACTGGATGAAGTTGGCCACCATGGCGCTGAAGTGAGCTCGGATGTCCTTGAGGATCTCTGCATCTTTGTCATTCTCGGATTCTAAAAGCATCCGGGTTTGATCCACGTACTCCAGGAACAGCGCACCCAGGGCCAGAGTGTCACGTTCCAGAGCTCCGTTTGTGCTGCGGGTTCAAACAAAATAAACAAACAAGATGGCTTGGAAGTTGTTGTTGGAAGAGTGAATTCCATTTCATCCTGATCTAATGCTGCCATTGCGATGCCTTCCAGAACAGAGAGTCTGAGTCACGCTCTGTGCCACTCACCTGTCACTGATGACGCCGGCGTCGGCCAGCAGCTCAAATATCCGAAGCAGCTGCAGTCTCAGGAGGTCTCTGCGCTCCCGGCGTTTCTTGTTCTGCTCCAGGATTTGAGGAGAAGGGTTATGACGCAGGTATTTTCCTCAGTCGACGGTTCATCTTTACAAACCTCAGGTCTGCGTTCCAGCGCCTCTTTCATGAGTGGATGTATTTCCTCCACAAGTTCCCTGCGTCGAGAGCAGCCATTTAACTATTAACATTAATAATTCATGATGAAAAAAAAACCCATCAGAGCTAAGAATAGCGCATTTCTAGGAAGCCACTAAGCTGATGTGAATAACAACAAAGAGCCATTAATATTGTCTCTTAATCCCAGTGCAGAGAGCAATTGCAAATGGGAAACTCAAGGTCACGGAAAAAGGAAGGCAGCAAAGACGTACCTGAACACAAGCACATTGGTGCGACCGAAGCCCAAAACTAGCGATTCTGTCAACTCAATGCTTTCAGCCCTCATCAACGGAACCAGCTGCTTCAAGATCCAGGCCACAGACGGGCTCCCGACAACCTGCAAGAACCGACACCACGATCAGGATCCTCAGGTTCATGTCTCATCACCAAAGATGAATCACTAAACATAAGTTTTCCCTTCCTAAACACTGTGCTTTGCATCCGCCCACAGTCTGAGAAAAAAATATAAAATACAAAATATGAAGGCACTTGTCGTGACTAAATAAAGCATAGTTTCACAGCCTAGGTTTCTCTGTCTAAGTCAAAAGCACACTTGACTTCTGCCTCACATGTCCGAGGATGTCAACAGGTTCTGTTTAAACACCTGATCTTTGACTGATGAAAAGACAGGGAGGACTCATAAGGACAAAGGAGATCGAGGTTCTTACCTTGTTATCGCAGCTGGCACCGCCGTCAGGTGTGGAAGACGTGATCTCAGGCGTGGAGGCTCTCAGATGGCCAGGGCTCATGATGCTAGGCTTGGCCACCGCGAAGCAAAGGATTAGGTAGTTTCTCCACAGGATGACATAAGTGTCTCCACTGCCCGAGGTGTTGGTCTTCTTTGCATTGATGGGACTGCTGTCGGGGAATCGTAAAATGCTAATGGTGAGTATTTAGCTCGCGTAATGAGGAAGCTGTAGGGTTCATGACACTGACTTTGGGTCCACGACAGGCATGAGTGCCTGCAGTCTGGTGAAGGCGTAGGGCCAGGCGTAGCTGAGGGCCGTGGGGCAGTGCTTGGGGAGGTTGTCCTGTCGAAGGAAGCTGTATATGCAGAGGACCCACGGGTCTTTGACGGACTGGGCAAAGATCCACACGTGCGACGGGCTCCTGATGTCGTGCTGATTGTTCATGAGCAAGGCGTTCCACTCCACCAGCCACTGAAGGTCCACATGATGACCGACTGGTGTGGTTGCCTGTTCATGGAAAGACAGTTTTTTCTGACTCAACAAATCCATCAAAATTAATTTCCACAGTATTCTATGATATCTGTGCCATAAATCACCAGCTAAAAACACAGTGTATTTTCCCACCCCTGTCATAAAACTCTATTGAAACAGTCATTTTTATTGCGACCCAGTGGTCATTTTTCTACCACCCTGTGACAGACAAGAGGGATTTGAGACACGTTTGTTAAAAACATGAAATGTTTTAAAAACCGAAAAATATCCTCAATTCCAGATGACTATTTCTAAGGTTTGTTATTGAATTAGAGATCTACCAAAGTGATATTTAAAATAAAGAAAGAAAGAAACTGAAGTGTTATGCGGTTGTAAATTTCACTACAGTAGCACTGTTATCAGTATGCTGTTCCTATTTATAAGGGTTGTAAAGTGAGTCGATCTAACTTCCAAAGACAGCAAAAAAATCATCAATAAAAACTGTACGGGGAGTTGAATACTTGACGCACTGGCTTCTGAGAGAATTTGAGTGATGTCATCTGCTGTTAGAACAGGGTCTTTGTAAAAGCCAGGGCGTCTCAGCGTTACGTGTCGGATCGGTGGAAATAGTGATTTTCCTCAATTTTTTGTCACCATATAGTACATTACCAAGGGAACAATTTTAATAAGAAAATGAATCAATACATGGCAAAAAATGTGTGGAAAATGGTGATGTAATTGTTAAAAAAAAAGTTTGAAAAAAAACTAAAATTACATTGAATAAACATTGAACAGTTTTTTAAAAAACATACTGTGTCAGAGACGGCGACGTGGAATAAACTGTCAAGAATGATGGGGCTGAGCTGGTCCATGATCTCAATCATTGGTCTATCGTCATCCTGCGGAAGGGACAGTCAGTCAGGCGATTCAGCAAACTACTTTCACCCGTTTGTTGGATTTCCACTCACCTCAGGTTGTCCTATGGTAATAAACAGACTGCGGGTCTCTTTAAGAATGGAGACGGCAAGTTTGCGTGTGCTGAGCTGACAAGAGCACAGCAGCACCAGTGCCAAACCTTCCACAGCATGGAGCACATTGGAGTGAGGCCCACGCTCTGAAGGAATTTTCACATTGGTGTTCAGCATCAGCTGTGGAAAAGCAGTGTTTTTACCCCTCCACTCTGCCTCACAACTTTAATTCCATGTAAGAAATGAACGCTTCCAACCTCTGCTGTGTGTACCGTCGGCGTGTCATAGCTCTTCGCTGGCGCAGCAACAGTGAGCTTCCACTGTGTGAGCAGTTGAAGCAACAGCCGGAGTGATGTGTCCAGCAGGGTCTGGTGGGTGTCTTGCACATCACGCAGCAGGAAGTTTGTGAATCCAAACAGGACATCATCGCGCCAGTCGGGGAAGTCCACCAGAAGACTTTGCAGGGAATTCTGGGCGATGAGACGCAGTTCGTCGTCCATGTGAGTTGTTAATCTGAGGGGGAAGACAGAAACATCTCATCTTCATCATCATCATCATCATCATCCAATGAGCTTCTGAGCAAAGGCCCAAATTCGCATCAACTGATCATTGATAGGCTTCACCTTAGTTGAAAATCAGTGACTCATACCTGTCACTCATTCAAGTACAACTGAAAATATCGCATCACAGATGGCTTGATCTCTGTCGGCAGCCTAACCTGGAGAGCAGATCGATGAGTTCAGACTTGGACATCCCATCCGGTAGGATGCGTGGAATGGCGGCGACACACGTCCTGAACAAGTCGATCTTCGGCTTCCTCTCGCCGCTGCGATGACATGGGCGGAAATGTAAATGAACACTGAGACATGAGACGACTTTACATATAAACACAGGTTGGTAACATCAGATTAAAGAAGAGGAAACAAAGTCAATATTTGCTAGATGACTCAGTTGATATGACTCATTAATGGCCGAGTCTGGAGAGCGCTTACGTGATCATGTCCTCTGGCTCCTTGTTCAACATCTGAGCGCTTGTCATCATCATGCAGCGCCCCACTTCCTTGTCTAGGTGTCGCAGGATGTTGTCAAGCGCCTTCCGCACATGATAATAGTACTGGGACATTCCTGCAGCACATAAAAGCTCATTGTTCCGCATCAGAGAAAATCCTAATATCTGCCTTCGCCACCTACCAATGACTTTAGCCTCTTCATCCGTGAGTGTTTTGCTTAGATATGTCTTCTTCACTCGGAGCGTGTGGCCGGAGGGCAAAGTGCAGCCAGTGTTGGGCATCGGGGGCTCGCCATCTTTCTGCTGCAGCTTGTCGGCGATAACAAGGAACGCTCGCAGACCGATATTCATTCTCTGCAGAGAAAAGCATTTTCCGTTATTCAGTTATTTGTTAACACCATGTCCTTTTTCAATTCGGAATTCAAAAGTCCTTGTGGCCTTCATGTGATCCAAAAAGTATTCCAGCAAGTGAGTTGTTACTTTACCTCTGGATTAAGACTAAAGGCTTTCGCTGGTTTTCCAACACAAAGAAGATCAAAAATGATTTCTCTCATGGCAAACTCCAGCCGTTCCTAGAACACAACACACACCAATGAAGTCCGGGGACTGAGCAGACATTTTGCTTTGTGGCTGCTTACCTGTGCAATGAACTGGATAATTTTGACAAAGATATTAAGAGGCATGTCTCGTGGAACCACACTTCGGGATCCTTTTGGGAAGAGAGTGACAACAATGGTGCTGAGGCGTCTGCGGGGACACAAAGTCACCATGAATGCGCCTGTGTGTAACAGCCGAAGCTGTGAAAAGTCTGTGGAAACTAAATAAAAGTGTTTGCACAGACGACCCGGTTGCTCCTTCACGCTTTGAAATGAAGTTTATTTTGGCTGGGGTTTATTTTCATCCCAATTAACACCTCTGAAAAGTCTGGCTTGACCTGTTTGGGGTTCCACGGGTGGGCTGAGGGCTCATAATCATGTCTGTTTGCTGCTGGTAAACTGGTGCACAAACATGGAGTGGGAGTCACTTTTGTTTGTATGTACACAGGGAACAGAGCGCTCCTTATTTCCTCCATAAAAACCAGGCCGCCAAGATGAAGGACCGGTCACTAGTGGTGGACTGTGAAGCCAATAGCTGTTATCAGCATGCTCCAGACTGGTATGTGGGAACAGAAACATGCATGCAGGAATTTCTGCTCACGCACCCTTATATAGACAGAAAAAACAAACAGGATATTGTGTGACCAAGAAGGAAATTTACCCCTGAGTTGCAGTGTTGCTCTCACACTTGATTCTGATCATGTACACCCACAGCAGGCGATACAGAGACTCCAGGGCGACACGGGCCATTTTGGGGTCTCGGCTCTGAGCAAGATAAAAAACAAATAAATTAATAAATAACTGAACCATTTTATAAAGTGCATTTCCCTAGTGATATTATAAATGGAAACCTGGTGATAACACGTTTTTTTACATTTACATATTAATTCTAATACAACATTTTATCAATAAATAATAAAGTCAATAAATATTCAGTGTGAACTCAAATCACATTTTATTTTCAGGTTTGCACACTCATCTTGTGTCATTTTTTCATTTCGCATTATTTTGTTTTTGTGTTATTCATTTTGAGTCTTGAGTCTTCAAAATTCTATTCTCTAGTTTAAAATATATATAATGTCATTCACATACATATCATGCTTTCCTCATAATATTTGACATTTTTTTAATCATAATTATATTTAAAAAGAAAAGGTATTATTCAAAATGCATTGTCACGCAGATAAAGTTTTACCACAGCAACGACTCCTTCCATTAATAACAATAGTATTAACTCCATTATTCTTGTTACTCTTGTTATTGTTATTAATAATTATTATTAATATTTATATCATTAATATCTAGACTATTCAGATTTTGAGGGCAGCCATTTGTGGGTGGCAACAGAGCAGCCTCACCTTCAGATTGGACAGGCAGTTGTTGAGGAAGATGTGCCATCTGTTGAGAAAGAACTGCTTCTGGCTGACGCACAGCAAACACGTAACCAGTGGGTAGAATGCCTGCGTGAGAAAGGTGGTTTGAAACTGGCCATAAAACAACAATATTCATCATCGTCTTTAACAAATAAGAGCGTCTTCAAATCATAAATGGGGGATTGAATATGGATTTCAGGGTGAGCACGGTGTCAACTACTGCAGGTGCTGCTAACCAGACAGTAATCCTCCTGGTATAGTTCTTGAAAAGACGTGTACTGGCTTCAGATTTCACATTGTGTCACGCAATATGCCCATTTGAATCTATGGAACAAAAGAGTAGTCATTTAAATTTGAACCAAACCTCCATTAGAGACTGGTACATTACATTGTAACTGAGGATATGACTACAGCCGCAGAGATCTTCATTTTTTCTTGCATTATATTCTGCGCTGAACTCACTCCACAGTAAATCATTTCTAAAGTAGACTCTCAGGTTGCGAAAAAACAGTGCGCAGCAGTGACCTCAAAATGCTTGAGGATTAACAGAGACATAAGGCATCCGAGGTATCTGGCTGTGTCATGCAGCGTGTGAAAGAGGAACAGGAGTCATTATGGTGCTGTACCAGAGAGTGCTTCTTTCTGGAGGACAAGTCCAGGGTTGTGTCATACAAGCTGTCCACAAAGTTCCTCAGACAGGGAACGTTCACCTCGTTCTTCACGGCCTTGAAGAAGGGGCACAGCCGCACACGTTAAATCATGAATCGTGACTAT